>NW_027466520.1:4232500-4911666 GCF_050575085.1 Anarhichas minor | reverse complement strand
AACTGTTTGGTGCAGGCTTTAGGGAATGCCGTTTTTCTTCTTGCTGTACTACTCAGTTTGGTGTTAACAGACAAAAGCCTGATGCTTGATATCGTCATCATTGTGTAGCCTGTTTGATTGCGGGAAGCAGGTGTATGTTAGTGTGGCCTTTCAGACCAGATTTAGTCATCCAGTCACTTCCCCCTGGACCCCAGGTTCCCTCTCCGTTTCCCAGCAGAGCTCAGCCCTCCCTCCCTCCCTCCCTCCCGCCTGCATGCATGGAACACAGTGCAGAAAGCATTTTCTTCAACCACCAGATACGGTTGCATGCATTTAAGATTCATTGCATTTCCTTGGATCATTTTTTGATTATTTTTTTTAAAATGTCTTTTTTGCTGCTCCACTCTCTTTTACCCTCGTCCGCCGTCTCCACAGCTCCCCTCTCTCCTTCCAGACCTAAGCGCTCTTCCTTCCTGCCCTCTCACAGCTTCCTGCTCCGGCTCTTATCACTCCAGAAAACATGACACAGTCTCAGCCCAGTCAAACCAACGCTAATCTCCGTAGTCCCCCCTTTTCCTTGGCCATCACTGCCTTAAATGGAAGTATTGTGGGCCCCGCTGGGTGCCTGCAGGGGGGTGAGTGGATATCACAGAAGCCATGTCATCCTCCTGGGACAAATCTGCTAATGAACTTATTTATTATAAACAATATAGCCTCTACTTCACAGCCTACAAAGGGACAATACATCTGGAGTGGCCAGGCGTGTTTTTATTTATGTTTTTATTTATCTTAGAGGAAGTCGTGGGCACATTGGGACTTTATCAACTCATTCTCCTCCGAGGGGTTTTCCTCTAAGCTGAGGAAATAGTCTGCTTTGATTTACTCTGTAAATCTGTGCCTTGTAATACAGCAAGAGGTGACTGCATGAGGCCAAGGCTGTGAAATCTGGTTTGTGGTTAAAATGTGCAGCATCATGCATGAGTTGATGTTATCTGGATTTATTTTCATGAATACCCTTAAAGAATATTTCTTGTTTTTTTTTCATTACACAGTAAAATCATACTCTCTTTTGTCTAAAATCTTCCTCAGTTTGGTGTGTATTTGTCAAATCAGATGAAGTATATTCTCATGAGCATCTTGAGTAACATTTTGTGCATCGCTTGCAGGTTGTATTTATTGTTGTTCTATGACACCGCTGCCAGATACGGGTCTGCTAAGGCACGATAGAGCCCGTGTTATTGTAAGGCCACAAGGCCATCTGATAAGGTCCCATGCTCCACAGCCTGCAGCGATAACACATGTTTTGGATGGTTTCAAGCCAAAAAAGCCGAACCTGTCGCTGCACAGAATGCAACAATTACAGCAAAGTTCAAAGTCTGCACTACGGGCATTGATCAGAATATCTGGATGCCATTTTTCAGCTGCGAATAGCGTCCTCTGGGGTCTCCATTGTTCCACACACTGCAGCATGTCAGTGTAGGTAGTAGTGGGCTTTTGTCTGGATGCAGAAACGTGATGATATCAGGGGGGACTTTCCCCTGAGTTTCCTGATATGAGCTTTTCCCATGTTATCATATAGGAATAATCACAGGAGGGATGCTGATCAGCTGACAGTGATCGCTTGAATGTGATTGTAAGGAAAAACATAAGAATGCTTTTAATCTGTTTTAAAAATATATTTGTGTGCAATCATCTTAAAAAACAAGAATCATGGAGTCTGCTATGTTGCACCCCCATGTTTCTACAGTATGCCACTAATCCATAGACACTTGACCTTTAGGCATGAGTAATTATTTAACATGGGCCTGCATATGCTTTAACAGAATAGACATTTTGGGAAAATTATCATTTGGCTTTGTTGCTGAGCGTTAAATGAAACTTAACAAACATTACGTCTGTTTATATTCAATTGAAAGGGTTGAAATGTATGTTTTACAAGACGAAATATTGACGTATTATCAGGTTGCTATGGCATGTGTTAGCAAACTATTGTCAGTTTACACTTATTAATCAGTGAATAGTTGTTACCTTTGAACAGGCTAGCGCTAGTTAGCTATAGCTTAAGCTAAGCGTACCAACTGCTAACAGTAGCTTTAATATTTGAGTGTTTTAAATCTTCTCATCTTGGCAAGAAAATGAAATGTACTGAACAACATATGTAATAATGTATTCCTTTACACCGAGGCTGCATGGTGGGCTTTGGTGCAGCAGCCTGCAACTGTAGGGAGTGAGTAGATATTGATGATCCAGACCATTGTGTGTAAATGAACTGAGGAGATAATCTTCATCAGGTGAACTCAGACACTGAGAGGTCTAGTCAAACACAGGAACTCCTTGAAGTGTAAGATAGGCCAGATATGTGAGATAATGTATTGATAAAATGCTCTCACTGCGTACATTTCACTGTGACTCATTGTGGTTGTAACAGCCATGTTCCATCTTCATGATGTGTTTTTGGAACATGTTAATGTCAGCTCTCACTTTGCTCTCAAATAGGAAATTTAAAAAAAAAGGTGAAAGTAAAATTTTCACGCCTTAGGTTGATTTTTAATTTCACCCCACAGTCTCGTCGACTTGACACCGATCCATCTGCCTCGCGATTTACTTAGTTTTACGGGACATTCATTTGACAAGCACCTTGAGCGAGAGAAAGAAACTATTTGACAGAAAATATGTGTGAATCTGATTAAAGGTGGGTCGGCTCTTCCTATTAATGCTGCTTGTTTCTATACAGCGTTGGTGTAAAGGGAACAACGTAGGGAGGAAGCCCTCACACACACACACACAGTGCATTTCCTCCATAAAACCACAGCTGTGTGAAAACAACACATTCCTCAGCCATTTCTCTCACTTTAGCACAATAAAGGACATGAAGGTCTGCAGGGTACTCACTAATGTTGCTGAGTTGAATAAAGACTCGCGTGCAGGTAACTTTGCAATGACACCTTGATAATATGAAAGTGTTGCATCATAAATAGGTGTAAAAGATCAGTATTTTAGCTTTTAACCGCAGTCCATTAAAGGAGAAGTTGTTGCGTCGATGAGGAAGTTCCAGCTATGACTTTTGGAGTATTTGTTCTGTAATCTCCAGAAATGACATTGCATTATTTGCACTATGAGAAAAATATCATGAAAAGTCCAATTTAAACCGAGTCTTATGATTTTGTTTCCACCACAGCTCAAGATAAGTTTGAGTTGTGATCTTTCCTCTTATCTGCTGTCTCTGCAGCTCCCATGCTCACCTCTATTGATCCAGATTCTTGCAAGGTGTGATGCCACTGACCACACACGCCATTATTGATCGACATTGGTCACCCCTCGGCCGCCATGGCGTCCTGTTAGCACCCTCGGGGGTATCTGGGTTTTTGTTCTACGCTTTAGCGCCTCACCAAGTTAAAGGCCACACATGAAAGGATTCAGAGTGTTTGAGCCACTGAGGAATCAATTCACACCCTGATTGTCATGTACAAAGGCCTCACTGTCTCTTCCCTCGTTTAAAAAAAAAACTAGTCTGGAGAGTTGGATCAGTAATTAACTAATTTCATCACGAAGGCATCAAACACAGATTTTTAAAGTATAGATATTATTCTGGTGATGGTGCAATCTCTTCAGCATGCAACATCATGTTGCTGCAAAACAGATGAGACGAATTGAGGGACTTCTCGTGCGGAGGGGTCAAAGCCAGGCCAAGTTGCGGAGAGTAGTATTTATGTGACTGGTCGCTGTCAGGAAAACAATAATGACGCTTGGACATAATCTATCATTTGTTTTCTCACCAATACTTATAAAGCAATTCCTTTTTTTTGATATACAAAGCAAGAGCAGGGATTGTGTGAGAGCTGAAAATCAGAAGAATTACTTTGGTGTTTATCTGTTCAGCTGGACAAAAGTATTGTTGGCCCATAACGTATTGTTTAGGAGTATTTCATCCCTTTGATGCTATAAAACAATTATAAAATGGTTTATTGTATAGCTGTAAGTTCATTTTCTCATGTTTTCTTATATTTGCAAATGTTTATCTGCATGTTTTGTTCTTCCTTAAAAGAACAAAAAAAAAATAAGCTATTTCAGGCTCATACTTGTGTCAAGGACAAAAAGAAAAGAAAGACCCAAAATAGACAAGGCTTATCAGTTTGGGAATGGTCATAGCACCAGTAGGAACAATGGCGTGGCGAGATGGGAGTAGAGGTTGACCCTAATAATGCGACTGGTCCCGTCAAGGAACCAGGAGAACAGGAAGCCCACCGTACCTCTGTCCTAATGGATAAAGTCATAAAAATGATAAACACGGGTCTCGATTAGTCTCCGTCAGGACAATGTGGATTTGGGTCGGGCCAGTAAAAGTGAAGAGATGAAAGAGTCTGCTCTCCCGTGTGGCTGAACTCCCCGCTCGTTTCACTGAGGAAACCTGGGTTTTCCCTTTCCCCACTTACCAACGGTGATTCATCAGTCAATCAAGGCGTTCTATTAATACTTCCTTCTCCCTGTGGTGTTGGGAGAAAGAAGTGCGAGCATGAGTGAAAGTTACCCTGAGAGCAAGGGGGGGGGGGGTCGCTGAGTGTAAGTATACACTAGAGTTAAAGGATAGTTATGTTTTATGACAACTTGGATCTTATTTTTAAAGGCCTTTGTTTCTATTGGCTATACACAACAGATTAATCGCTGAAAACACACAACAAAGTCTGATTGGACAGGAAACACAAGCAGTAAGAGGATCATATAGGTTTAGACAAATCCCAGGTTAGCTGAGTTTATTTAAAAGACAAAATAAAAGTGAATAGTAAAATGATTACCTAAACATTTCCACTGTAAACAGTTTACAGACTTCTTGGTTGACCTTTGACTCACTCTACTTGTGCATAAATAATACACAAATGGATGTCGGCAATTAGGCTAATCCGTTAGCTTGGTTAAAGCCATTGTTCGACATTTTGGGAACGACGCTTCCTCTTGTGAAGTTCAATGCCACTCTCATGTCTGTGAAGCTAAACGTGAAGCTACAGCCTTTATACAGTTAGCTTAGCTTAGCATAAAGACAGGAAACAAGGGAAACTGCTAGCCTTGCTATATTTTCCGATTAGACTTTTGTTGTCAAAAAAATTACTTTTCCCAGTTGATTGGTTCCTAATTGGTTCTTATGAGCGGTCGACCTCAAATTATATTTTTATTTTTGTTGAAATGTGTATATTAATTTCCTCCCAGATGCTACATTTGCAAAGGCCTCTTCCCACTTATGATGCCACTGATTGAAAGCCTAACACGATATCCTTGACATCATCATTTTACATTGCTGCCTCCTCCAGTGAAACTACAGCACTATGGATGTTCTCAGGAAAGAGACTTTGATTATTTTACTTGTTGCTTCCGTTTTATTGTTGGCTGACCCCTGGCAGCTTGCAAACCCCGAGGTCACCACAACTTGTCGTGAAAAGTTTCCAAACATCCTCATGTTAGCACGACTAAAGGCATATTTAAGATTGGTCTCGGACCCGGGGCTTCAGTTTAGTCAAACAGACTGAGAATGAGGGCGAGACGAGAAGATAAGGCGGATGTGCTCATCTCCAAACTGAGCAGCAGAGACAAACAAGAAATAGCTTTATCATCAGAGCATCTTCATTCTGCAGGGGGCCGGATGGTGCTGCAGACGGGGTGAAGATATCAAAATGTCCTCTTTTGCTCAGCGTGGAGTGAGCTGGCCAATAAACACGACAGGGCCGAGTAGATTCCCACCTGATTCTCGGCAGATCCCCGACAGATTAACGCCTCCAGAACAATGAGACGAGAGTGGAGACAGCTTCCTACGAGTCCCCGCTCGTCTGGGGGAGACAACATCCCAGCAGTGCTACCCTTTCTGCAGGGTCCGGGTGTGTGCTCTCGGGCAAGGGAACTTTCCCAGCAATCCCCTGAGGGAGGGGGGAAGACTGTACCACCAATAACACTTAAAGACATATATGTGTGCGTGTAAGTGAGAGGCAACGCTTTAGGCCGCGTGATCAGTTTCTGTCTTGTTTTTCTGGTGTCATTTGTCAGAATTTCAAGTCCCCAGTTTCTGTGACCAAATAGTGACCCGGGGAAAGAACATGATCAAACTTAGACTCTCATATCCTTTTTGTGAGCATAATTTAACCACCTTAACCTGTGGATGATCTCTCATATCTGCAATCTCCCTCATGGGATGATTCTCAGGTTGCTAAAGATCAACCACCAACAAAAAGTCATAAGGAAGTCACACTTTTCCTTGACATATTCCAACTAATACTGATCCGCTGCACAGTTTGACAGCAGAATTGAAACTTATTTTAAATTCCTACGTGACTTTATTACTGTTAAAACTTCCAGCTTCGGGAAAAGGTGTGATTTCTATTTACAGAATCCAGACTTGCTCTCCTTCTTTCTCTTCTGCACACCTGTTATGTGCTCCCCACCTTAACCTCCTCATTCTCCATGACGAGGGCCCTTCCCCCATCCTGAAACACCTCCCGCTCTCCAGCAGGTGTTGGAGGAAGTCATAGTCTAATCAGATAATTTAAACAATCACTATATCTCACCATTGACAAAGATCTACACACTGACTGTATGGCTTCTAATTTATATTCCTACCATGACAAAAGAACTATAACCTGGGTTTGATGGGGGGCTGCAACTAACAAAGGTTTTAACTGTAGATAAAATGATGAATAATTTGTTTGAGTAAACCTTTAACACCAACCCTCTTTTGTTGGTGAAACACCTAAATGGGAACGAATTGAGTATTTTTCATCATTAGAGCCTTTTACAGGATGTAAAACATTGTTGAATTGACAAACTACTCTTAAAGTTGCACTGATCAACATTTTTACATGAACAATGGATCAAAGTTAACCCCCAACTCTGCAGTTTCCCTCAGCTCTAGGAGCGCTTTAGCGTCTTTAAGCTTATTGTTTTAGTTTTTTAGGACCTCAACTGTTTTGTTTTGAGTTACCGCTCTCACCAACACTGTATCCAGTCGATGCCAACGGATTTCAGGAAAAAACTTTGACAGACACACTGTAGGCGACCTGCTCAGCACCACACAGACACAGTGAAAGACTAGCTGGTGGACATAGTGGAGCGTTTAGCAGCTACAGAGACAGATATTTCCCTCAGCAGTTGGTGGAGACCAAAGACAGAGTTAAAAGTGACTATATTGATCTGAAACATGACTCCAAATAAATGTTAATGTTGCTCCGTGTCTGCTGGATGTGTAAATAAGCAACTGTTTGCTAACACGTTAGCAGCTTGATGCCAAAGTGCCAAAGCAAATGGCCCAAAAAAATAATGATGTTGTGTTTTATTGTACTGGCATTCAATGACATTTAAATATTGTGCCTTTTTACCATATGAATAACTTCATGTTTTGTCTGTAAAATGTCATAAGTTTGTGAAAAATGGTCTGCAACCAACAGTCTGCAAATTAATTATCTGTTATTTGACTACTCTATGAACTAAACATCCTTGAAGAAGTGTAAGATGAAGAATAGGACAGAGTCCCCAAACATTTGCTGCTAATTAGAGTATTGTTCAAACTCAGAGCACTTTTCCCTTCTGTGGCTTTGTCCGGCTCAGGCCTTCGCAGCTCAAGAGGCTCAGGGGATCAGCGCAGAGTGCTAACATATATATACCTTCCGTCCCTGTGATTTAAACGAACACCACTGCCTCGCAGCGCAGCACAAAGGAGCCAGCAAACACATTGTGCAATTCCCAAGAAAGCCACCCACAGACATTTATACAGTGAGACTGGCGACCAGCAGCTCAACCGTGTTTCAGAACTCACTCGGAAGGCGGACAGTTTGTGCTGCTACGCCAAGGACAGGAAGTGCTTGCAGAGGGACAGGAAGTGCTCACCGCTGCAGTAGCCGAGGCTGGAACTGAGATAATGCCATTGTGTAAGCAAGCCAAGTGACCTCTCCCTGAGCACTGAGTCCAGAGGCTGGCGTCGTGAGCCCTGGCCCCCACCCAGCCCCAGACTCCCCAGGCACGGGGTGGGGGACTTGGTGGAGGGACAGGGGGAGGAATGGAGGGAGGAGGCGGGGGTGGGGGATACGAGGCGTGTCACCTTCCCTCATCCCCCCGCCGCCTCTCCTTTGGGTCGACTCTGAACCTCACCTTGTAGAGGAAATGTGGCTACGACTCCAGACTTTATGACTTCTCCTACCAAAAGACAGGATTTTTCACTCCCACACAGCGCAAGAGAGAGAGAGAGAGGTGGCCAGGGCACGCTCATGCCCACGCCCATGTCAACACACGCATTCACAGAGACACACATGCAAACACAGAGTCTCTCTTTCTCCACTCTCTCAGGACTGGAAGGGGGGGAACTTTATCAGGTCATAAGCAGTAAAATAGACGATGACAGTATTATAGTCCAGATCCTGTCCAATGCTTGGCCCTCCATCCAAAACACCCTCCCACCGACCCCTAGAGGGTCACCCGGCGTGCTCTCTGTGTCCCCGGTGGTTTCTGCACGGGGGCACGAAAAGGTTGCATAAGCATCGCTCATATTTCTGTCAGCCCCTTTTGCCGTGTCACAGGGACCGTAAACCACAACGAGATGGGAACGGTCCGAGAAGAGCTGACAGGTTGAGGGGCTGCTGGCTCAGATAAGAACCAGCATCAGCTTGTGGGTGATGTTTGGGTTTCTGACCACAAACAGGGGCTTCATTCTCTGCTGTATAAACACTCCAAGTCTGGACATTTGAGGTGCAACAGGTTGCTTTAACCTTTCCCCCAGCGTGTCACCGTCCTGGTCTGGCACAGCTGCTCCAAAGCCAAGGATACACAGTCTCACACATTTCTGCAGCTTGCACATGTGTTTCATAGAGTTAATGGAGTTTATATTTCACAATACTGGCTAATGTCTTTAACACATATTCCATGAATGCTGCTCAGTGAAGGTTCACCTCAAACTCTCACTCAAACTCAAGTCTCAGAGAGGGATATTTTAGGGGCAAAATGTATTCTTTGTACAGTGAATAAGCCTTTTTGCCCTTTTTAAACTCAGACAAAGCTTATTAATAATACAATGAAGTGAATGAGCATCCACTGAGGTAAACAATAATTGAATTGTGACATTATAGTTCAGACATCAAAGGTGAAATGCACCTTAAAGAGTTGTTGAAAGAAATATAATAGCTGACCACAAAAAATAATAAATTACTTTTAGATTATTTTCAATATGCTGCTTTATTTTTACATATTTACAGACTATGCAATATTACCATTATGTCCCATTATGTAAATTAAAAACAAGCTATTTGGGCTTTTTTCCAGACATAACTGTTCTCTTCATAAATGCGATACCAAAAAAGTAATTTAAAGCGTTTTACGCCCACAACTTAATCAACCAGCTGTTTGTTCGGTTCATTAACATCCCAGACCGACGTCCTCGACTGTTTTGACATTTGAGCGTCACAGCCATAGACAAAAGCGCCCCAGTATCACAACATTTTACAGTTTTTTTGTGTCAGAGGCCTCATCACTTAACAAACGTGTAATAGGTGTTTAGTTAAGCTTTGTTATTTAGATCTATTGACGTCACTTTTAGGAAAGTTAAATCCTCAAACGCCCTTTGTCCAGCGCTTCTCATTAGGCTGCAATCAAAGAAAGTCTCCATCGAGACCATTGTGCGTAAAAGTTGCGAATGAGGGAACATTAACTCCACGCGTAAACCTGATATTCAAGCTTTAACACTCTTAACCCCCTCCAATACACAAACTGTCGATCAAGTATTGATCTCTGCGCATCTCAGTGTCAGTCTAATACAAAGGGTGAGAATTAAAACTGGACTCAATAAACGTGAATTGTGGATCAAAGGGTTCATCAGTTTCACCTCTTTTCTCTCCTAAAGTAGGTAAAATGTCACACATTGCCACCTTTTTAAAACCTTTGCACTAAAGCCTGGTTTATCTTAGTGTTTTATCTAACTATAAAACACATTTTGTGCACATGGGAATATATTTTTTATTATTTATAGTTTGCATCTATTAGAAATCTCACCGCGTCTCTCCTTAGAGGGTCTCAGCGCTTCAAACAAGGGTAGGAGGCGGACTACTCCAACTTTTTTACACCTTTGTAGTAGTGGGCAACTCCCACCACATGGTGATTGGCTGCCTGTGAGTTTATAGCGCACCAGTCTTCACATCCAGCACTGAGTATTCGGTACACTTCAGCCCTCGCAACTTCAGCAAATGGCTTATGGATGTGACTAATTATTTTCCAGCTTTAAAGCCAGAAACCGTGTTAAGTTCTTTGTATCTGTCTGTTGGTTCTCAGTCGTAGTGTGCTGCTGCGTCTGTTGCTCCAAAACCTCGCAGCTGGACAGAGATGAGTAGTCCCGATGCGGGTTACGCCAGCGACGATCAAACCCAGGCAAGGTGTGCGTTGTCAGTCATGATGCCTGGAATGGGACACTGCCAGTGGGCCGACCCTCTCAGTCCTCTCGGGGACGCCAAAGTGAAGAACGAGCCGTGCGCCTCCAGCTCCGGCAGCCAGAATCGCGGCAAGACCGAACCGCGGATCCGACGGCCCATGAACGCGTTCATGGTCTGGGCGAAGGATGAGCGCAAGAGACTGGCGCAGCAAAACCCGGACCTGCACAACGCGGAGCTGAGCAAAATGTTGGGTAAGTCATTTGATACTGTATTTAATCAATCTGTGTGCCAGATCTGTACAGGTTATTATAGAGAGATACTATTATTACTTGTTTCTGATATTTACGTGCTTGTTAATTTAGTTTATTGTTTTAAGTCAAATTATATTTTCGTGTTGCTCAAACAACAGTGAATGGTTATTTCTCAATCAGTGGAGGGATCGTTGAGGCAGCAGGTGAAGTTACCGTGTTATTAAAAGTTACTGTGTCTGAGTTAAGCTGCACATGTAACCTCAAAAACCTGTCCCTGCCCCCTCAAATGGCAACAAGCTATTTTTGTGTGCATCACCAGACTGCATACAGTATCTGCTGACATATCGTTGATGTGCACTCTCCTCTTGACCTGCAGGGAAATCATGGAAAGCCCTTCCTGTCACAGAAAAGCAGCCCTTTGTGGAGGAGGCCGAACGGCTGCGGGTTCAGCACATGCAGGATCACCCCAACTACAAGTACCGGCCCCGGCGGCGGAAGCAGGTGAAGAGGATTAAGAGGCTGGACTCTGGCTTTCTGGTCCACACCGTGTCCGATCACCAGCCCGGGGATGGCAGAGTGTGTGTGGAGACTCTGGGCCTGGGCTACCACGAGCATGGCTTCCAGGTTCCCCCGCAGCAGCTCAGCCACTACCGAGACGCTCATGCTCTTGGGGGCCCCTCTTATGAAACTTACAGCCTCCCTACGCCTGACACCTCCCCTCTGGACGCTGTGGAGACCGACCTCATGTTCTTCCCCCCACATTCACAAGAGGACTGCCACATGATGCCTGCATACGCTTACCACTCCCAGGCGGCGGAGTACCAGCCCCAGGACCCCCACTCCAACCACCACGGCAACCCCATCCTGCACCGGCACCCTGCCTCAGCTCCGGAGCAGCCCCCTCAGCCTGCCACCCTTCCCCCTTCCTACATGGGATGTCCCAACCCTCTGGCCATGTATTACACTCAGCACTGCAGTCCCAGCCACCCCAAACGACATCCCGGTGGAGCGGGACAGCTCTCCCCACCTCCCGACTCCCAAAGTCACTCAGCAGACGGCGTGGAGCAGATGCACCACTCTGAGCTGCTGGCCGAGGTGGACCGCAGCGAGTTCGAGCAGTATTTGAGCTCCTCTTCGGCGCGTGCGGACATGACAGGCCTGCCGTACGGGTCGCACGAGGCTGGCATGCAAGGACCTGAAAGCCTGATATCATCGGTGCTGTCAGACGCCAGCACAGCTGTGTATTACTGTAGCTACAACAACTCTTAACCTCCTGCCCGGCCTGTTACCCTGCTGCAAGGACACATGATCTGACCTCAAATCTCTGTAGCTAAATTTGAACAAAAATGTTTTTTTTGATTTGATTTGATTTGTCATTGCTAGCCTATGAGACTTTTTCTTCCTCTCTTGCAGGGATTTGTTTTGTGATAATAAATATTGAACAGCCGCTATTTTAAAGGTTATGTATATACTGAAGGTGTTTTTTATACTTTTTGCACTTTTAAAATAAATTTTTGCAAATAGACTCATCCTCTCTTGTATTTATTATTTCACATTCTCTTGAATTTCAGAAAACACTGAAAGAAGCATTCCTTCACATTCATTTATTATATGTTTACATTTCTAAATCAAAAGCTATATCACCTAAAAACATTCTCTAATGATTAGTCCGTTACTTTATAACAAAACAAAAAATGCTTTGTGAACAATTCAGTTTTTCCACTCATCACAACATTCATTGAGCGTTGGCTCTGTATTACACGGTACTATCTCTGTTGGTTTATCCCTCTTCCACATGGAGCATAAATGGGCTCGCATGCAGCACCAGTTGCTCACCTGGAAGCAGGGCAGCGGAGGGCCGCGACCCGGCTTCCTGGCCCGGACAGAGTGGAGGTAATCTCAGTGTCTGCGTTACACATGGCGCCTTGTTTTCGCAGCATGGGAGTGCAGTTTATGCTCCGGACATCCTGTCTCATCCTGAATGATTTAGTCTCTTCTGATTAATGGAAGGGGGCCATTAAAATTCACTACACCTCTGTTACACAATGGTGACACTTTATTTTGTGTATTTTAACTGCTGAACAGGAGGTATGATTCAATAACCATCCTCCAGTTATTACACAGCAATAACATCAGGTTTTAGTTCTGAAAGGCTATGATATATTTAGCCACTAACGCCAGTCTGTTGCTTCATCATACGTCAAATTTATCAGTTGAAAATCTTTAAGAGATTACATCAAACCTTGAGGATGACTTGTGGTATTTTTAGCTGACAAAGAGTCCCGTTTTATAAATAGAGATTTTCCCTATTTTAAAAGGAAGAGGTTCTTCTCTAAAGGGGTCAATCACCCTGACCTCGCCATCCATTTTTAGCACTTCAGAGGAAACATGCTCCAGAGGTGTATATATTAATGCGCTTTGTTCGTGCTGAATGTTTTGAAATATTCTCATACGTAGAAGTAATGGTTGGACCTCAAGGTAAATATTTCTGCTTCTTCCCACGGTCGTAATAATGATGTCAGCTCTTGTTAAAAACAGTCTTATTCAGGTTCAAACAGCTACATGTTTTTGACCTCAACGTACATTTCTGAGTGTTTTTACTCCAAACAAGTTTGTCTGATGTGTGTGAGGTGTTACTACGTCTTCTAACTTCCCTCGCACACAAACTGACTTGTTTCCCTTCAGGCCGTGTAGAACAATCCACTGTAATTGGTGTGAATGTGTTTAAATTCAGTCTGCAGCCGAGTGGCAGGTTTATCCTCCCTGTTGTTACGGCTAATGGTGCATAACAACAGGCTCAGGCCACGATCCCTGAGGCATCAGCAGGGTGGGTGGGGGTCACCTGTGCAGATTTAGGGAGAGGCAGACCCCCCATGTCAGCCGTGATATTATCTCCTCACACAAATTGATCAGGGCTAATTGATGAGGAAGAGCTCTCTGTTTATCTTAAAGACACAAGAATGTGTTGGATAACAAAATAAGGTATATATATTAATATGAGACATTGACTGTTTTGGGAGGGCAATACTTATTATTATTATTGTGTCTTTTTTCTGTTAAAGCTCAGGAAATGTGGGCTTTCATGGTTTTCCCTGCCGCAGTGTGTGTGTGTGTGTGTGTGTGTGTGTGTGTGTGTGTGTGTGTGTGTGTGTATGCAGGTGTGTGTGTGTTCGTGTCCCGGGGCCTCGCTGCCAGCAGTCTGCAGACAGCCACTCAGAGATTACAGCAGGACGGCCGGCTACATTAACGCAGCAGTACTTAATCATGGCACTGCCCTAATCTCAGCTCAGGTATAGCTGCCTTTCACAAACGCAGCTTCATTCAACCACAAAGCCAGCTGCAATGTATTTCATTCAGCCTCCCATAAACCATCCATATCAACTCTATTTGACCAACATGAGATGCAAACACAGTGAAGTTCAGTTCGAGGGTTAGTCATTATAAAGCCATGTTAGCTGTGGCTGAATGCTGAGCAAAGACAATGCTAATACACCTCCTCTTCATGAGCTGAATCCAGGTGTTACCAATTATGCCTAATTGGTTTCTCTGTCTCTTAACTTTACATCTTTAGAAACAAGAAGAGCAAATAAAAAGACATTTTTAAAGAATACTTTTTTATTTTTGGATGCTGTAGAGGTGGGGGTTGTGCAAAACAGGCTAAGAAGAATAGATCAGAAGCAATTACTTGATTGTACAATTAATAGGCTGAAACCGTAACTTTGATAACCCATTAATTCCACTTTTTAATAAGGCTCAATTTGAATGTGAGTTTTGTTATAAGCCATAAATAAGTGCATGTTTTGGGTCACCTGTGAAAAATCCCTTTGACTGCTTGGACCATTTACCTTCTCAAAAAGGGTCACATAAGAGCTGGACTAAAATTAAGTATTTAATAATGGCTGAATAAACCAGTGTAAGGGATTTTCCACCATCTTGCAGCCTCCTTTTCTATGTTTTGTAATATTGTAAATTACAATTTTTTTTAGGTTTGGACCGCTAGCTGGACAAAACAAGGAACTTGAAGACATCTCATTGGTTACTAGGAACACAATTTTTAACTTTAATATAAAATACTCTATAGACTAAATTATTAATTTATCAACTGTAATAAATAATAACAAAATAACAAATAACAAACAACCACAAAATCTGCATCTGAGTTTGTATTTATCATAAATGGCAGCCAGTAAGCTCTCTGCAAACTGGTCGAGGTGAAGATTCCTTTGTCCAGTTCCAGCGACAGAGAGGCTTGCGAGGGCCCAATCTGATTAAGTCATTGATAGTAGATTGCAAATACAGCATGTGAGACAGCTGCAGGAGAGGGTGTGTCTGTTGTCTAAAGCAGGGCTGGTTGCTCATAATCCCAGGCATATGCTGTCCCTCTCTGGCCTGATCGCTTTTATGGTCTGTAGTCACACCACCGTCCAGTTGTGCTCCCACTATATATAGTGGATCCAGTCAATCTCCACTCTCCACGCTGTGACTCAATAGTTTATTTTTCTTCTGATTCCAGCGCCGCTTTTGTCACACATTCAGTTATAAATAGTTGTCTTGTGAGTTAATAGAGTGAACAGGTACCCCCACTTTTTGTGCCAAGATGTCAGCTGCTGTGTCAAAATTCACAGGGATTATTCACAAATGGTTTTGGAAGTATTTGTGTTGCACGGCTGCAATGGTTCGGTAACATAAGGTGCAACACGATTTAACAGCTTTGTATCAGTGGTTTTTTATTTCGGATTGTTTTTTTATTTAAGATAGTGGTCAAGATTTTAAGTTTACAAAAATCGGTCAAGAAAAGGTTCCCTTTCTAAAATACAATTCAGATTTTCACCATCCAACCAAAGGAATTCTTCAGGAATGTGGCCCCAAAATCATCATAAAATGAGCAATAAAACTTGTATCTGAGTTCAGTTGATGTATCTGAACATAACACATAGAAATATTTGACTTTTGGTTAAATTGTGCTTCGTATAAAGCTTTACACGGAGCTGCAAGTCAAGTCAGATTTACTTATATTGCCCAATATCACAAATGTGTACAGCATACGACATCTTTACATTACTGTAGTTGTTTTTAATGAGACAATATGTCATTTGGATTTTTACCAACACACAGTCAGTATATAGTAGGCCTATGTCTTCCGAAACACAAGGAAAGTTGTGTAAAAGTATGTCTTAGTCATCAAGACTTCCTTCTTTAATGTTATGTTGAAGCCATAACAATGTGTTCATTTTAACATTTCACATGCTTCAAACATTTAATCCTAACTTTGAAGCTGTTTAACAGGACATTTACAGGTGATACATAATTGAATTCATGTTTTAATAAAGGAAAAAAAGGATTTTATGGTGAATAAAAGTGTAAAATTGCATGCAGAAATGATTAACAGTTGCCACACAGTACAATACGACAAAGAGAGGCTAGGACTGGTGCCAGGGAACATTTTTCAAGCTGGCTGGCACATTTGTTTCACAGTCAGGAATTGACTCAGGGAGCTGAATCAACTCCAGGCCTCTCCTGATCAGCTCAGCGCTCCCCGTTCTTTTGTTTGAATGCTCTAGTGGCATTCAGGACAATTTTTAGCTCACGTCCAGGCGGGTAGTGAGTATAAGATGACTACATCAGCAGTCAGTTTCCTCTCCACTGTGTTTTTCTTTGGAAGGCAGAAAGGTGTTGGCAGAGTACAGCCCCAATTTGCTCTCTTTAAGTCCTGTGTCCTCTCTGTACAGGATTCCCTGTTGGCTCTGCACATTCCCTTCTGAGTAAATATGTAGGCCAAGGAAAGTGAGCAATGCTGTTTAGTAGCCAACCAAAGAACATCGTGACCAACATCATTAATGACTAACTTAACTTAGCCATGACCAAGGAAAAAGGAAATCAATAAAAAAAAAATTGAATGAAACGCAAAGACATCCTTACAGTTACAAGGTAGATGTTTGTTATAGTTAATGGAAGGTTGAAAAGGATTATTAGATATTTGTTTCAATAGTTTGTTAAAAGCTAAATGTAGCCTGAAAGGGTATAAACAGTTAAAATAGCTAAAGGATTACTTTCTACAACTAATGGATAAACGACTATTTAGCTATTCGATAAATGGTTGGAAAAGATGACTAAAAGTAATGGACGGACAGGTGAAATAAATAGCTAAAGTAATAGAAAATGGCGAAACAGTTGAAAAAGTTAGTTAATAGTAGCTAACGGATTAATTGTTGAAACAGTAAGCTAATGGGAAAATGGTGAAGAAGGCAAAAGGAGGCTAATAGAAACGGTTGAAACAGTTAGTTAATGGATTAATGTTTGAATTAAAATTAACGTAATGATGATTTAAATAGTTAACTAATGGATAAATCGTTGAAATAGTAACGTTAGCTAATGGGAATGAGATAGATAGTTAATGAATGGTGAAAGAGCTAAAAATTAAAAACGATAAAGAGTTGAAATAGTTAGCAATAGCTACATAAAACCTAAATGTAGCCTAATGGGTACAAACAGTTGAAATAGCTAGCTAAAGGAATGCTTTGCTACAACTAATGGATAATAGACTAGTTAGCTAATGGGTGAAATAGATAGCTATGGATGGTAAAAAGGGCTAAAATGGTGGATAAACAGTTGAGTTAGCTAAAAGAAATGGATGGTTGAACTAAATGCTGGTGTGAAGTAATCAAGACTAACACAAAACAATGATTTATTTGATTCAGGATTGCGTGACCTATATAGAAACTGGATGAATTTAATGGCAGTGAAAATACTCTGAGGCTCAGCTGAGGTGGGGTTCACAAGATAAATGTGGACTATTGTCTGTTCGTGTTTTTTTTCTTTCTGTGGATCTTTGAATCTTCCACAGAGCACCTGTCTCCACTTCCTTGTTCCAATGACTCCTGTTTGCTCCATCCATGAAAGATTGGCTGGGAACATCCTTTATCCGAGAGGAAACCATACGCTGAGAAATTCACACCCTTCGCACCATTTTGGGAATCACCGGTAGGACTTCCTAAAGAATAAAAATACATAAAAATATAGTCTAAATAAAGGGAGGAGAGGGCAGAGTGTCATGACCCGGGTCAACTACTCTTTGTTGTCTCATTGCATTTGTGTGTGTGTGTGTGTGTGTGTGTGTGTGTGTGTGTGTGTGTGTGTGTGTGAGTGAGAGAAAGAGTCTGTATGTGTATGTGTTTGTGTGTGAGCAGTTGACACATGTTTTGTTCTTATTTACATTCAATAAAATACACCATATTTGCTTTTCATGTGTTTATTGTGGTAGATAATGACATTGCCATTTCACCACAGTTATGTAAAAGATTAAATAGATTTGAATTGAACTCTGTTTTTATTTTCTAATTGTTACACAGGTACACAGTTTGACCACGCTGTGGTCAGGATGTTGTTTGATAAGGGAGATTTGTAAGACTCTATTACTTTTCAGCAGTAATCTATTGATATCTATTTAATACACTGTATTTCTGACTAAATTATGCATTATGCATTATGCAATATAAAAACCAAAAGTCTACCATCTTAAATTTAATGAATGAAAGTTTCCATCTCACTTATTTCTGTTTTTGCAACCTACAGATTGGGTCAGAAAATGTGCAGAAACCAAGTTACAGTATCATATTTTTAGATAAATGTTTAAATTGTGTGAACCTACAGCCAGGACAAATGTCTAGACTCTGTTTGGTATTTTTCTTCTTCAATAACACAACAAGTCTGAAAGCTGTCTCTTACGCAGGAAGTGTATTTGTGCTCATGTTATTGGATTATGAGCTTCAAACAAATATCAAGCACATTTCCACTGAAATAGCAAACAGTTCACTTCCAGTTCCCTAAAAGCTGACGGTGTGTTCCTCCCTCCGCAGGTCCTGTCTCGTCTCCGTGGGACCGGTCTGTCCTGTCACGTCTGTACAATCTGTAACACAGTCGTACTGACAGAAAATGTTCATTTCTAAAAGTAAAATTCTGATTCAATGTTGTCTTAGTTTGGAAGTTGCTGTAGTGGTTGGCTTTTGCAGATGCTGTAAAGACGATTAGTTGTGCTGTCACTTGTTGCCACCAGGGGTCAGCTGTGCACAGGACTACATGAGGCTCACTGGGAAATTAAACATTTACCAGGTGTTAAAAAACTACAAATGTACTTATTCACAGGTAATGTGACAATTTATATGAATAGAATAAAACATAGTGGGTTGATATGCAAACTGTACAAACTTAACATTCGGTATTTCTATTTAAATAACATAATTTCAATACATTGATTAATTATATCGGATTTATAAACTAACAGGTGTAATAGAAAAAATGGCCCTGATGATTAATAATATATAGAATTATTTAAGTATTTAAAACAGAAGTTAATCTATATTTTTTTACAGGCTGATTTATTAATTTAAATACTCAATTATAATCTGTAAAAAGTCTGATTTATTAACTAACGGGTTTTATTATATTTGCAGATGATTTAAAGCATTTTGACTAATTATTACATAAACATTGATAATATCAATCAATATTGACCTAAAGCAACCCTTTTCTCAGTAAAATCCTTGCCTAGAAATGAAATTGAGTTGTGCTTATAGTTAGTTAAATGTATATGATATTCATGAGATAAACGATTTTTTTTAGAAAACAAGAGTCCAGAGTCCTTGTGAGAATATAAGAGAGTGAGGGACGTGTAGAGCACGTGTGGTCCAGGTGAGGTGAGGTGCTCCAGTAATCCCTGACAGAAGTCCTGCTGTGGTCACGCACAGCGGTCACGCTCCAGCTCTGCTGTCGTTATTACATTACCTGTGGGGTAACATGTCAATCAAATGGTTTCTTATGGTACACTGTAAGTTAGACTTTACTTGTGCATCCTCATCTTAAGAGCTGCAGAGGGATTTTAAACTAGATCATTTTATAAGCATGGTCAATTTTAAATGTTCTGT
Source organism: Anarhichas minor (assembly GCF_050575085.1). NCBI lineage: Eukaryota > Metazoa > Chordata > Actinopteri > Perciformes > Anarhichadidae > Anarhichas > Anarhichas minor. Next base: position 4,892,127 of record NW_027466520.1, on the reverse strand, counting down.
CACTGAAGAAATCTGCGAATTCATTGGTTGATGGAATTTACTGTTTTGTTTTAAGTCTATTGTCTGTGCTTTTATGTGAAACTTATGCCGTCTTGGCCAGGACTAAATCTCATTAGGAAATAAAACAACACAATACATTAAATACAATTATATCATAATTACATATTGTGTGCATAACCAAATGTCATAATGTGAAATAATGTATCATAAATCAACAACATGAGGAATATTTCAGCACATTTAAAGGTTGTTGACAGTGTAACGAGTCTGTAGTACTAATAAATCTAATGTAAATTAATTATATTAAATTAATTAAACAATCATCAGGCTTATAAACAGCTTTATACAAAATGTTCAGATGAAATGCATAATAAATCATAAGTGTATTATAACATATTCTTATATACTTAAAGGGCCGTGTCCATAATGCTCACCCTGTGTTACGTTCTCGTTGTTTGTCTTTATTTTTCCAGTAGTCTCTTGTAATACTTTTTTCTGTCTCTTGCGTTATAAATATTGTTGTAGAACCCCTTACACACATACAATAATTGTACATCACATGTATAACATTATCATATTATTATGCAGTAAAAAGACAGTACTTGTGAGGCTCATATGTAAAATAACCAATAATAGGGTAAAACCTTGCCAAATATTCATCACAGGTCTTCATTATTTTCTTTGTTTAGTTCTGCAGAGGTCCAGAGTTGTTACTTCATTAATGTAATACCTCAGATATTCAGAGATATGTGTATGTGTGTGTGTGAGTGAATCCGGGCGGGTACACTCAGGCGGCTTCTGATTATTGTCTGATGACAAACAGCTCGATCTACAGAGAGGACGGTAGGCAATAATGTGTGCTGTTAAGAGTCTGCTTTGATTGGGTTTTATTACCATTTAAATACATCACACTTCTTTATTTAGTGGAAACAGTTGAAATGTGAAGTAAATGTTGTATGATTCTGCATATCTGACATCATTAAGCATGTTTCCAGGTTTTGTCTTCCAGCATGTCAGAGGGAGATTGGGTCCCTAAACTCCATTGACAGATTGTTGTAGTGTGTATTGTTCATTTTTTTATTGATGATCTTTATTGTTTTTCTATATCAACTGGACAGTGTTTTAGGGCTGAAATTGTGAGATATTTAAATGTATGAGGTGTGGCAGATCCAACAAAAACAGGAATCAAAATAATAAATGAATGGGACTAACAGATGTTTCATATTGTAATGGACAGTGAGCGTTATGTCATGTATCCTACCAACCTTCCTCAAACTAGGGCCCATCCTTTCCTCACTATTGCTAACAGGTTAGTAGATACAAATTCTACAGAGTATCAACAGATAATTTGCTAAAAACAACTATGACAAGGGTACTTTTCATCCCTACAGAATTCCCAGACAATATATGGATATAACAGGCACCATTTCCATTGAAATTGAGGGGGGCAGTAACCTGCTCGTGAACTCTGAACAGCAGGAACACTGCTCTTTAACAGCTCACAGAGACGAGTCAAACAGTGGGCGACTAAGATTCGCCACATCCTTTTGTTGTCGGGTTGACTGAATGTCAAGGCCAGCTCAATAAGTCTTTATCTTGGCTCTGGGGTGTGTGTGTGTGTGTGTCTGTGTGTGTGTGTTAGTCAGCCAGCGTATATGACTAAAAGAGAGAGGAAAAATAATGACTACGTGCATATTCCTTTGTAAATGTCCATTGGTAAATGTGTGTATGAATGAGTGTGTTCAGAGGCACACAGTACAGTACATGTGCTGTTTGCGGCGTCTGGAAAGTCCATTTGTGTGCGGTCAGGATGCCAGTGTCTCACACTGGGAGGCCGTTTGTCTCGCCCCTGTCCACTCCACTCTGCTCTGTCGCTCAGTGACTGACCCTTAATCAGAGGAAGGTTGTCTGATGCGAGCACAGACGGATAAATCACTCCTCACCCTGGGCTGCTATCTGGGTCGCGCGTAGCCAGGTTGTCCCGTCAGCGGACTGGCCCTCCGCCCGGGCCCTCCAAAGCTAACAGCCATGTGGTATTGAGCCCTTTGGTGAGGAGGACCCTGACTGCCACTGCCCTCTGGAGAATAATAGTCCACATTCTGTGCATATCAGTATATATATTGCTGTGGAGAGGCTTTGTTGTTGATGTACTGTATCCTCACAATCTGCAGACTTTCTAAAGACATATCACTTTTTAATCTGCCATTGTGTTTTGTCTTTGTTTCCTTCATGTAATTATTTTTTCAGTCCACATTGTCTCGTTCCTGCCTTGATTATGTTGAAAATGTACTGTTTTTATTGCCTTTTAACTATATTGTCAAAGACTCTCTCAAAAAAGAGATTCACAGAGACCATTCTGGTAAAATAAGGGTTAAAAGACTTTTACCTTTATGTATATATTGATATCTATTTAACAAAAACCTAGCTAATTAATGCTAGCTAACCTGCTAAATAATGTTAACAGCCAACAGAAAACCTCAAGCAGCATATGGTAAACAAACTTCACAACCACAAGATAAAAAAAAGCATATTTTTTCAAGAATGTCTTAGCTTAACTGGCTGAAGATTATTCTAATGCTAGTTAACATTAGCCATAGGCTACTGGCAAGCTAGTGTAGCTGGATGCTATGTGGGTTATCCCTCATTATACTAGATAACCAAATTTAATGTTATGTAAAGAAAGATACCAGAGTTAATAAATTAAGTTCAGTTTTTCTATGTCTTCTTGTTTCATAGATTGCAGAGGAATATTGTTTTAGTCCTACAAAAAAGTACAACACTTCAAAAATGTGCTCAATTACTTTCCACCCCTGGCCATAACACACTTTGTTATGTTTGCCATTGAACAATTAAAGCAGACGTTGTCAAGAGAAGAAAGAGATTAAGAAAATGAAAATGATTTGAAAACAATCACCAAGCCTCTTATTGTAATTACCAGGAATTGTGGTCAGTTTTTGTGCAGCCTAATTGAATAATGGTCATATCAGTGAACAAGTGGGAGTGCGGAGTGATTTACCGCACAGAGGAGCGTGCTTATCTTTCCCTCTGTCCCATGCAGGAAACACTGGGATGTCACCAGGCAGATTAAAAGCTTGGCACAGCTGATACGGAGCGCTCAAAATGGATGGGGTGGGGACCTCTCGACTGCTGTGCTACGGGTTTTGGAGGGGAGGGGATGGACGGTGGTGTGACCTTACAGTGTGAGTCCGGTTTGGCAGGGTTTCATTCAAAATCTGGGAATTCCACTGGAAGTTAAGAGGGGGGGGGGGGGGGGGGGGGAAAGATATAACATCATGTAACTTGAATGGAATTTTGAATAGTAAGCATATTTTTGGCTCAACGTTTGCCAAGTATTCTTTTTTCTCACATTGAACTGCCCTCAAAGGAAAAATGGAATTAATCAACGTTGCTGTACATATTAAAACAATTCTAAAATAATTGGGATTTTGGCTGCAAGTAAAGTTTAAAAGAGATAATATATTTGCAGGATCATTTGCTTGTCTTTTAATTCAAGTGAATGTCCGTTGGTCACTGTGCAGCTGTATCACTTATAATTGAATTCCTGACAGCTGCAATGCTTGGAATTTTAAACAGTTCTGACAAGGGCTAAAAAACAAGCTGGGCATTTTATTTCAAATGCAAATAGAGAGGCTGAACATGGCACAACATCAGAGCAAACTGCTGTTATTTTTCTATGTAGCCACCAATGTATTCTCTGCCCTTCAAGCAGAAGCGCTCTTTGCCTCTCGAATTGAGTCGATATATGCAGACTGAAGAGAGGTGTTTGATGGGAACACAGGCAGACAGATCTGGAGGAGCAGCTGCATAGAGGACGCTGGGCCAAATATAGAAAGGGGACAAGGGCCAAAACATATCACACATTTTTTCCCATTAACAGCATAGGTTTGAATCTAACTTGGCGCCAATTAGTTGCAGTATAGGCACAAGGACTTAAAAATAGAGCTTGGCAGGGGTGGCAATACACCCGGAACGCAGAGACAGATATCTCTGTCATGGTGGCGTGTGATTTCACGTGTAATCATGTGAAGGGAAAATAACAGTATTCATATCACCAGCTGGTTCGTTATAACTCTGTGACGTGAAAGGTTATGATGTGACAAATGGAGCTTCAGACATTCGTTGCTACCTGCCATGCTGCTCTGAGTGGAGAGCTTCAGCTCAGACCTATTTTCAGACTGATTCCAGAATGTTTGGCAGGACCTGTGCTGCTGTATCAGTGTGACCAGCCGTTTTTTAACTGCTTGGTTTCAACATTTCGTCTCTTATCTCTGGAGCGGAGGGCTGGAATGAGGGGCATGCAGGCTTCGGGCCTACCTGTTTACTCTGAGGGCTTCCTCCATTGTTCCCTCCTCCCCAGCTTCCTTTGACGGATTTTTCACATTTTTGTGCTCGTTGTTGTTTTGGGAACGGGTCATGGGCTCGGCACATGGGAGCCTCCTGTGGCATTCCTGAATCTCTGTCTGGTCGGGCTCAGCAGGAATTCTTTCCTACAGCACATATCGTCCATTTCATACACACCTGAGATATTTTTACAGCAGTAAACCAAACAGAATGACAAGAGTGTCATCAATTTATCCTCTGATACTGAGCTGAAACCTGATAACTTTTGTATGTTCCTTTGATTCCTTAACGTCAGCCCCAGGTTTACTGAGGAATGAAGTTATCCCTTGTCGACTAATCCCTTTCACGACAGAAATAGACTCAACTCAGTCCAGTATTGGTGGCTGTTATGCAACTCATGATAGTTCATGGTTAAGCATATACACAACCGGCTAATTAATTAATATTTCTTGAACGAGCACTATTTTGTTGCACGTGTATTTTTGCATGGACTAAAAAAGCCTCCACGCGTGTTTGCTATTAAAAGGAATGTCCGTGTTATTTTTAAGTGTCTTATTTTATACTAACATGCCCTTTGTGTGTTCAGATCACACAGGGACAAAGACACAAATAATCCCTGATATGATTTAATAATTAATAAAGAGTTGTTTTTATTAAGAGGTAATAAGGTGAATGTTCTCTCCTTTCATTGAAAACAAGCGCTCTTCTAAGGGTCCTGCGAATGGATTAATCCTTATTATCTAAAGAGGTCCTCAATGAGATTACAACCCCACACCAATCTACCATCTGCTGCCACTGGTGGAGAAAACCCTGCTCTCCTTTTAGTTTATAATCTTCTGCAGGTACGATGCTGTGCTCTTAATAAAATATGCTTTGTTATACTGTACTGGTCTAATCACTCTCAAACCAGTGTTAGTATAATTTCACTTCACTCATTGTAAGAATGAATTGGGGGGATTTTATTTGTTTTAAAAATGATTCTTTTGGTTAAGACAATATATTCCTAGGGGGAAAACGTCTATACAAACATGTTTCCGGTCTATTTAACATATAAAACATATATTGAATAAATCCCAGGTCCTTAGTCCACCTCTTCGTCCTGCTATGACAGCTCTACGTACATCTGTGCGACACACCTTTCCCAAGAGGATTTCCAAGCAATGCACTTGCAGCGGAGATTAACGTTGTGCAAAGATTAAGCAAATTAACCAGGATGGTGTCTCCAGAAATAAACTGTTGCTGTGCACTTAGTTCAACAGCCTTCGTCATGTAGAGCACGGAATAACATTTGATGAATCTTTTCAAAACAGTTGGAAATTTCATGATGCCGGCGTAAGGTGAGTGCAATTATTGTATATTTATTTGCTTGTTCGCTGCCTCCAGTTATAATCTGTATTTATGTGCTACACTTGCAGCAGTAGAAATTGGTATGGTCATAAATCTTAAACAAATCTTCTTTTTGATTGGAATTTGTTGCTCACAATTACTACAAATTTTTCTCCTGAATATCCCAAAAATAATGTTATGTTGGTCTATTAAATACATTTTTGATTATAATTTTTAACATAATCACTTTTAGCTAAAAGAAAAATCAATTATCACTTACATTTCCATGTGACATGTACAATAATCAGGAAATGTAATATTCAAAAATTTGGAATTGATGGATTTGAAGTGTTTTAAGACATCTTATTTTTAGTAAATACAACATAGGCTTTAGGTTTACATAGATCATAACATTTTATTTAAATTATTTGATGTACATTTTCTATATTAAAAGCATAATACTGAAATATGGTATACTAAATAAATACTGGTAAGAGAGAATAACCTGTCAAACATTTCTGTATCACTTGTTCTGTACTGTGTTGTTAAAACCCAGGTAATCAAGTAATTGAAGATGCCAGTCACATGACAGGTTTCTCAGAAGTCACGTCATTTACCTGAAGGCCCGGTCCAACGAAAACAATAACATATGTTTACAAGACCTCATTTGGCTGTTGGCACATCAGCTGTTTACACCTCATGAACCATTTAAGTTAACACCGTGTTACGTTTCTGTGTTGACCTAATTGCAGAAGTTGACATGCAAATGTCTCCTTTTATCATAAACCAAACTATATTTTCTTCTCGTCACGATTATTTGTTACTGCATCACTCACAGCTATTAGGCTATTTAATACCTTTTTTCTTTATGTATTCATAAAACTGGACAAAACAATATATGTGAAAATGATTGTTTATTGTAAAAATGTCAAATGTTTTATGTGAAGAAGCAACTTGAGAAACCTTTTGAGGTTCCTCACCATTGATTATATGGAGGAAGCTTTTCTACTGAGGAATCATTACTTCACCATTCATTGTACTCTCTGCCAACGAAACCTAAACTGGGAAGTAAAAAGTACCCTTATGTGTATACTCAATATCTAATACTTCTCTTATGCTCGCCTTCCAGCCAATCAGCGATGATGAATGAGACGGGGCTTCGGAGGGTCCTCCCGGAGCAGTCATTTGGGAGTGGGCACACCTTTGGCACCCCCCGCCACCCAAGCCTCAACGACCCGATCTTATCAAAGAGGGTCTGCTTCTACAAAAGTGGAGATGCTCAGTTCAATGGCCTGCGCATTGTCATCAACAATCGCACCTTTAAAACATTTGATGCGCTTCTGGACAGCCTCTCTAAAAAGGTTCCCCTGCCGTTTGGGGTGAGGAACATCACCACCCCCAGGGGGGTTCATGCGGTCCATACTTTGGATGAACTGGAGGATGGAAAATCCTACATTTGCTCTGACAGTCGGAAGGTAAAACCAATCAACCTGTCTCTGGCCAGGAAGAAGCTGGTGCCGTGGTACCACGCCAGGCCTGTTAGTTCCCGTCGTCGGACCGTGCAGCAGGCCAGGTTTTTTCCCGGCAGGAACATCCACAAGCAGGAGTCGGTGCTTGCGCGCACGCCAAAGACGCTCCTGGTTTTCCGCAATGGTGACCCCGCTGTAAAACACACTGTGGTGCTTCACAAGAGGACTACACCCACTTTTGAGTCCATCCTGGAATATATTTCAGAGCTGATGCAGTTCCATGTGGTGAAATTACACACAGCTGATGGCAGACGTGTGAGTGTTCTCCTCCCAACACATACAAAACAATTCCTCTCAAAGAAGGAAATAAGATTTTACAACCGCCATAGACTGGAGATTTACTATAAACACCAAAATATATTCACTAAACCTTCCCTTAATATACCAAGAAAGTCTGCTGTACATACTAACAAACGGATTGACAAAGTTATTCAGGCGATATCGGAATTCTAAAAGCACACTCAAGTAAAGCCTCATTCTTCATTTAAGAATATATTTGACTTAGAGCACAAAAATGATCATTCAGCCCTTCAAGAATGGACGTACATTCCTCTAAAAGGAGTCTGTTCAAAGACAAGGCAAAGATACGTTTCAGGTTTTGGAAGCACCATTGTTGCCGCATAGAAGACTGGCTTGAACCTGGCCTGTGAACAGACGTCACATGAGAAGAGAGAGTGGTAATCTTCTTTAACAACTCACCCTAATTCGTTGAAAGGCATTCTGGGATACTGCTCTGTAGGTCAAGGATCCATTCTAAATTCAGAGCTTGCTGGTATTGCAAGGTGCCATTTTAACAAATAATACACGAATAAAGACTTGTCATACATATACATGCACGTCATTTAAATCCCTAATATATTTAGATTCAGGGTTTTTCTATTCTACCTATTCTATAAAGTGCTAACGTGATCAAATGCCATTAGAGTGACGTATGTTTCTGTCTACTGCAGGTGGACGGCCTTCCAGGCTTGACATTGTGTTCTGGGACAGTAGTGGCTGTCGGCAGGGAGCCTTTCAGGCATGCAAACTACAATGCACAGAAATCACCAGCTCAAACCATGCTGCCTACCAAACGAATGGGTCCCAGAAGACTAAAGGCTCTAAAACGTAGGTTTACATAAGAATTAGTTTGGTTTTTAGATGGACCTCTTTGTAATCATTTTGTTTTGTTGAGTTGATGTATTCTCATCGATGGACAGCTACAGTGTGTCTGCAGTAATCTACCTGCTCTCATGGGATGAAGATTGGGGAAGTGCTGAGGCAATGATATTATGTATTATAATACCGTGGCCGACCTACATACAATGCCTGTGGCTGTCGGCTATTGTTCTTTATGAACTGTGAATAGCTGTACTCTCTTTCTAATGTTTATTTTTTTCTCTTTCTTCTCCTTTCATGCTTCTTGGGTTTACTCTTCAAACCGCCTACCTATCCTCTTCAATCATTTCTCCTTCATTTTTCAACATGAACCTTTTTTTTGGCTCTTCTGACTGACTGAAAAGGTAAAACAAAGTCACAATCACACACTCCAAAGTCAAGAAATTTCTCCCTGTCGTCAGAGAGGTACATCGTGAATCGGATTCACAACTCCATCGCAGGAAGTTCAAGCGACCAAGCCAGTCACTCTGTCGAGTTGGACTCGCGTCATCTACTGGAGTCAGTACCAGAAACACCGGACACCGGCCTTAGCGTTGGAGCTGAGGAGCAGGACAGCTGCCTGCCCACAGATGACGACATTGAGAAGTCCTTTCGAGTGAACCAAGACGGTAGCATGACAGTGGAGATGAGGGTGCGACTGACAATTAAGGAAGAGGAAACCATTCATTGGACGACCACCCTGGCACGCTCGAGTGTAGCCAATCAGCTTAATGTGACCTGTTTACCGGAGCCTATGGCAGAGCAGGAGATCAGCTCACTAACATCAAACTCACTGGATTTAGAAAGTCCTGCTGCCTCCATAGACACCATCAACAAGGACAAAACTCACGATAACAACGACCGGGATCCACCTTCGCTGGGCAATGGAGTTTTCAGTGAGAGTAATAATGAAGAGGACGACAGCAAAGTACAGACAAACATGGAGTCCCCTAGGAGTGCTCCCACACCAGGGCACAAGCAAATTAGAAAAAAGCAAGCCTCTGTGGAGAGCATAAAATCAGTGACAGTAGAGGGGATTCAGGAAGGTATGGTGGGTTCTTACTCCTACAGAGAGCAGACAGAAAATGGAGCAGTGACAGGGCAGTACTGCATGGTCAAACAGAAGAGCAGCAGACCAGTGCCCAAACCTAGAAGACAGAGCTCTGTGGATGCCAACGTAAACGTCAGAAACGTATACACGTTCAAATCAGCAGGGATGACTGAGATCCAACAGATTGAATCCGGTGGAGAGGAGGTCTCTGAAACTGTCTTACACGTATATGAACAGCAGACCTGTCAGGATAATTTCTTGGCAAACCTTTGTTCAGAGGGTATGTCTGCTTTTGGGATTCCTTTTTGCAGGCCGGCTACTTCAGAAACTGGACAGCTCTCCTCCAACAATGAGTTTGAACCCCAGCCCTGGAGACCATCGACAGCTTCAGAGTCAATTAGCATCTGGAGGGCTGAGAGCACGTCAGTAACATCTGATTTAACCTTGCCTTCACAGAGGACGGGTGCAGTTCAAGCTACAAATGCTCAACAACGATTGCCAAAGCCCACTAAAGGCAAATCAAAGCCCCAACAAAGAGAGGTCAACAAAGATAAGCAGGTATCCACGAAACCTAAAGTGATCAACAAACGTGTTCGTCGGCTTACGTCACCAGGGAAAAGACGAAAAGAAAATTCTGCAGGAGCAACCGAGAAAAGTAAGAAAGCGAAGACTTTCTCCAGTGCTGGGTTCATTAAGAAGATTTATGGGAATAAATCAAAATCAGCAAAAAGCATGATGAAGCAAAAAATAGGACCAACACAAAATGGAGACAGTTGTGTTACGACAGGGAGCTCACGACAGTCGGGCGACACGATAAAATGTATTCTCAAAGACTCAAACATACCATCAGCATTGAAAGAGACTACAAGTGAGACCGTTTCTTCTGAAACATGCCGCCCGAATGCTGCTCCCAATGAAGTAAGCCAACCACGGGGAACACTGACATGGCAGACATCAATGCATCAGGAGAAAAAGAAAGAAAACGAGTCCTGTGATGTCAGCGAAAGCATTTCACTGCCTGCTTTTAACTCCTCCAGCGCTGTCACTAATGAATACGTGGAAACCTGGCTGGAGAAAGCCCGTCTCAACCCCTCAGCCCACCCAGATGAGGAAAGTAAAAAAACAGAAGCACTTACTCTTGTACAAACAGAAAACGGCAGGTGTGTGGAGTCTGACAATAAGAAAGGTTTGATGATTGTGGCAGATGAGGTAAAGTGTTTGGAGGACACATCAGGACTACCAACTCTCAAAATGGGCCCGCTGCCTGAGGATAAACTAGGAGCTTCTGTCAAACAAAGAATCCGGTCCTTTGAAAACAAATCATCAAGTCAATCAACGGAGAAAGCCACCACAAACACAGAAAACTATGATCATTTAGCTCACATTAACACAGACAAAATGAAACCTCTCTTCTGTTCTGAAATAATTCCGCCAATCAATGAGACCTCGACAGAAATTCCACCAGGCAGTGAAGTGGGAAACAAATCAAGTCAAATCAAAATCTCATTTAAAAAAGAAACACCTCCAAATACATTTTCAATGGAGCTACCACCACCACCACCACCTGCTGAAAATACTGATATACCAAACACAGAATATTCCATGATGGGTGCATCCTCAGTGGCCAGCAGCCTGGTACACAGGCTCTCATCAGTAAGCCGTCAAACGTCAGATAAACATCCATTATCTGTCAGTCCTACATCTGACAAGGCCGTATCACGTACCGACCACACAATGGAAATCACAACATCAATTCACCCCGACACTCCTTCCACGCAGAGCGCAGCACCATTACCAAGAACACGATCCATTAAAAGGGCCCCTTTGGTCAGTAATAAATCTCTTGACAGGAAAATGTCTCTCAGAAAGGCTTGTCTGGATAAATATACTTTATGTAGTGATGCCTGTTCAGAGACAAGCACATCATCTACTCCCATCAACACAGTTGGTGATAATATACTGCCAAACGGCATCTGTTCAACAGGGACACAACGACCCAGTGAGAGCCGACCAGAAGAGACACGGCAATCAAACAGCATCTCAAATTTGAAAAGTAGTCTGTCATGTTGTACTTCTGCATCTCCGACGAGTTTAACATCTGAAGAGAGAATGTCATCATTCAGTATTTCATCAAGTGAGGCTCCAACACCAAGTGATCTTTCACTTAAAGAGACAAAAACAGATAAAACACAATTATTTACTCCAAAAGAAGCATCGTCACCCAAACCCTTGGTGAAAAATGTCAAACCTATGAGCAGTCCATCTCCGGAGAGAAAATCCCAAACCAAGAAATTCCCTTCTGAACTTCCTCATAACTCTCCAAAACTATCATCATCACATAACCACCCTCCAGATATGGGAATACAAAGACATGCAACACCAAATGCTAGCCCCTCCACTGAGAGAAAGCTTAACAGACCTAAACTACATAAGAGACGGTCTCCATATTCTCAGTCTCTGGACATGGCGTCCTCACCTGTCAGACACAAGTCAAGTGGAAAGCTGCTGTCAAGAAATCTCTCCTCAGACAATGCATCAGAACCAACAAATAAGACACAAAGGAAAACGTCATCCCAGAGGAGGTGTCGCAAAACACCACAGTCCATAACCTCAACAGCTGAACTGGAAAAAACACTAACTTGTACCACTCTCATGCCGCTGGATGCTGATCAGAGTGATGACAGCAAGATGACCAATGACCTAGAGAAATCCACAGCACAAATAATCCCACAGCCATTAAACATCGCAAATCAGCCGGAAATGAAACCTGTGCTTGATAAGATTTGCTACTCAATAAAGTCAATTAGACAAATCACACAAAACAAACGTCCGTCGTGTCTGGAAAAGTCCAACAGCCTGCCTGACTTCTCCTCTCACGTGGCCTCTATGTTTGGCTCTTCTTCTAAAGCTCTCCTTGCTTTCTTGTCCGTCATGACCCTAAAAGAAGGCCTAGACAACATAAATATGAATGAGCTGAATGCAAACAATGTCAGCTGTGCCGAAGCTTTGAAAATGATCGATTCTCTCAGAAAATGTGCCAGTATTGACGATTCCCACGAGTTAAAAGTTAATTTGTCCGATTTACAGCAGTCAGCTTCCAAACAGCTCCTGCAAAGTTGGAAGGGCTTTCAGGATCTCAGCGACAAATGCAAGAGTCGCAGCTCAACACCAAATAATTCAGAGCAAGAAGTCGTGGCCGAGGCCGGTACTGAAAAGGACTGTGGCATTGACGAGATTGTGGATAATCTTGACATACCTGAGAGGCTCAAGGAGGAGTTGACCTCTCTTTCAAAAGTCGAAACTTGCAGTAACGATGAAGAAAAGATTGAAAAAGTGGTACTAAAAGATAACAGTAATCCTGAGATATCCCATTTCTCCACAGAAGATGCTGTTAATGTCAGGGATGTTGCTCAAGATGAGAAAGTTAATGTTGATGTGAGCTCCATTATTAAAAGATTCACAGACATTAACCAGCCAAAACAATCGAGCACGGGTAGTATAACTAAAGACACTAAAGACAAGGACAGCCTGTATGAGCAGAACGGTGCAGACCAATGTCTACCAGCTGAACCTATCGATAAACAGAGACCTGAAGACAAGCAGCTTTACAGTTCAGTGTTCTTTGCAAAAGATAAAGGGCAGCAAGGCCACAATGGAGACAAATCAAACCAAGAAAAGACTCAAATGAATGGAGTAGTCAGCAGCAAGAAAAGTCTTGAACAAAACCGTAGTACCTCTGAAGCAGAGGAGCAAGACATGGAAGGTAATCAGCTGCAGATGCACAGTGAGGAGAACATCCCTGAGAATGAGCTTACCCATGATGAAGAGTCAGGTTCAGATGAGGAAGGGCAGCACATGTCAAGTGCCACTAAAGATTTAGAGCAGAAGGTGCTTTGTATGCAAAGTGTATCTAGCTCAGACGCAGGTGAGCAACATAGTTCAGAAGAGGAGCAAGAAGTTGAATGTGAGGAGATACAACAGGAGAGCAGGGGAAGTGACGACTCGTCCAACCCTGAAAGTCCCTCTGAGGAGGAAGAGGACAAGCAAGCAAGCTCAAATTACTATGCAGAACTGAATGTAAGAGGGAAGGAAAGACGATTCAGCCTAGATAGTCACAAGTCTTCATCAGAGGAAGAGAAACCAGAGGTTGAATGTCAAGCAGCCCTTATAGGGTCGAATGTGAGTGTTGACGAAAGCACATGTGACTCAGATGTTGATGATCCACCTTCAGAGGAAGAGCAGGCGGAGGTTGAATGTAAAAGACTAAAGGTTATCATTGAGGAAAGTTTGTCTGGCAATGAGGAAGAGGAGGAAGAACACCTTGATAATCTTCCAGATCACAGGGAACAAACAAGAACATATAGAGAGTTAAAGACTTTGATAGAAGAGGCAGAGGAGGAAGAGGACCACCATGCTGATGAAACACACATTTGTGATACTGTAGGAGGGGATCCAAGCCAATTTATAGAAAATCAGGATTCATGTAAAAATGACAAAAGCAGTTTGATAAAGTCTGACAGCTTAGCAAAGACTTATGGATTTAATGCAGATGAAGATAGTGGGAATCACCACAGCAGCTGTGAGGAACACGTAGAGACGGAGCAACCAAAGGTTGAAGACAAACCAATCAACAACTCAAGCTACGATGATGAAGAGTCCAGCTCAGAGGACGAACACGCCGACATGGACAGATATACAGAAGAGAGCTGTACAGAATATCAAGAAGCTCCTGCACAGTCTAAAGATACCAAATGTGAAAAGGTTGTGGAAAAACTCAAGCATCAAAGTGAAGAGATAATATCCCAATCGGTCGCAGAGAGAGTGACTCTTCTGGAGAAACAAGTTGCCGATGCCCATAAGACAACAGAAAGTTCTGCCATCAGAAGATCCTCACCAAGACATACCCCTCCTGAGCCAGATGTTGAGGACTCACCCTCTGAATTGCCCACATCTCAGTCGGCTCCCAGCAGCCAATCGGCTCCTCAGTCGTCATTATCATTCAGCTACGATTCCAGTGGCGTCATAACATCGGAGCCTGAAGGCAACAGGGTCAGATCCATTAGGGACATGTTCCTGGCAAAGAGTGCCACAGATATCCCGCACAGAAGTTTGTCAAGCACGAACCCATCGGAGACCAGAGCAGAGACCTCAGCCAGTGCCGGGTACCAGTCTCAGACTTCAAGCGAGCTGTCAAGCAGCGAAGACGATTCAGCGCGGAAATCCATCACTAAAGGCTTTGTGAGGAGAACAATCGAAAGACTTTATGGCAAGAAAGATGCTAAACCTGACGAGGAAGCGGTTGAGAGGCTGCCATCTGCGCCAAAACAGAAAAAGAAAGAACATTCAAGCCTTTTCTCTCCCTTCCACATATCCCGGTCCAAAGCAAAGTCTGAGTTGTCTTACTTCAATTCCACTAATGCGTTGGACACCTTAAGTGAAGCGACACACTGCGTCGCTTTTAATGCACAAGTCGGGCCTGAAGACAGAGTCTCTATTGATAATGAACAATGGTTCCTTAGAGAAAACACCCTGATCAGAAAGTCTGTGTCAGACCCGGTCGGAATAAACAAAAACTCCACAAACTCTCACGGCGAGGAAATGTGTGAGGACACAGAGGAGAACACCCCGTATTCCCTTTTCTGCACAAAGTCTGAACTGGAAGACAAGAAGTCGTCATTTTCAAGGAAGTGCAGCTACTTTTCTTTGCCCCATACGAGTGACTCAGATGCGTATCAAGACGACCTGAGCACAGTCAGCAAGAGCAGCGCGAATGGTGACGGCACCGTGGACACAAAGGGGGACTCGGAGGACACCAGGATGTGGGCGGAGAGGAACGGCACGCTGCCCGGTGTCGGTGTCGCCGACTTTAAGATGAAGGATAACAAAGTGCACCCGCTGATGGAGCCTCCACCTGATGGCGAGGCCGTGGTTGTGCAGCCGGGGAAAGGTCAAGGCGTTATAAGCAGGAGGAGTCAGGAGCCTGACATGTTGGACATACTTTACAATTTTTGTGGTCAGAATTGTCCCATCCTGTAAGGACATTTTAGCTTTTTAACAAAAGACTAAGGACTTTTTTTTGGGTCTAAATAAGTGAACAGCTGAGCTAGAGCATAAAATATTGTTTTGGTGCCTACATTTTGATGTTGCCATAGCCTTGGCATAATACAGAATACTCATTTGAGCCAACTATCGAATGTGTTACAAGCCAATGGATTGACCTTTATTCAAATTTTACCATGTTTGATAAGAGCTTGTCAGTTTATTGTAAAAGTAGTGACCGTTGTTTTCGTGACAGCTTAAATGTGTATTTGCCACGCACACCCCAGAGCAGCTCTTTTCGTCTTATAGGTTGCCTGTCAACAGATCAAGTAGCCGGAGCATTACTGTAATCTTGTTTTTAAAGCTCTTAAAACAGATCAAGCCCCTGCAGATGTCAGGCAGCGAGGCCAATCCGCACTGCGGTGAGTGAACAGTGCCAGTTTGCGGTTAGCAGCTCAGGTCCGGGATGAAGTTCAGGTGGAAATCATGCTTAGAAAAAGCAACTGAACACGACACAGGCTGAGGGCAAAACGTAGAGATTGTCAGTAAATACGCTGATGCTTGATTTAATGTTTTGTATCTTGGCGGTCTAAAGTGTAAATAAATCATTATTGACTTTTACTAAGTAACCATAGCTTAATATGTATACAATAACCTGACCTTTATAATTAGGATAGATGGTTTCAATGTGGCAGCTGTGACATTTTTGTCTCTTTAAATTGATGTGTGAGAATAAAAGTGTGCATTTACAAATGTTGAGTATTCTCTTTCACTTTGTGATGACCTTTTTTCCCCAGACTCCAGTTGAATCCCGGTGTATTCTGGATTGGGTTTAACGTAGAGTGCATTTAGGGGGAAGTCAGAGCGAGAGGATCTGAGCGTCAAGAGAAAGTCAACAGGCCAAGGTGACCGGTGCGTTAAAGATACCTTAGGAAGCTCCGCTGGGTTGTTTTCTCCTGCTGATCAGTGGGAGCTGTTTTCTCACTCTCCGCCTGAGGAAGTATCCATGTTGTTCTTAGGTTGTTTTGTTTCTCAGAAGTTGCCATCGAGCTGGTCCGTGTTGTGACAGGAGTGTCGAGGAATGCACTAAGAGGGGAGTGTTTACATCTGCAACTACAAAGAGAAAACAGCCAGACAATTTCCGCCATTTTTACACTTATCTTAAACGTGAATGTGTCTTAAAAAGCTACAAATTATATTCATTTTCATTCTGGAGATAATGAGTGTATTTACAGCAAAATAGTGCTCAGTAAAAACTTTTAAATGTCACTGACACACAAACAGCAATGTCCACTAGATGGCATTGGTGACCAACACAACAGGAGTCATGGGGTCAGCAGTAAATGTACGTAAAAGCTCAGATCACACGTTTCTTCCAAGAAGAGAACCGAGCAAGCGAAAAAAAGGTTTTAAATCGTTTATTATTTAAATAAATATTTACATAACAGCTTCGTATAAATCAAATGTATTTTTCTTACACGACACATCTTTCTAAAAGCGACTGCTTGAACAAGGAAGAAGAAAATAAGGGATGGGTTACAATGATACTGTAAATCTGTGTTGAGAGGGGTGTAGAGGTTCACCTCGACCGCTCGCGTTGATCACTGAGCAAATATTCCCGTTTGCAATCGTAAAGGCTGAACCTGGATGACATTTACCATCGCTCCAATACCAGTCACCACCTGGGCCTCACGACCGTGCTCATCCATTATAAATGTCGTTATAGGATGCATAACTCTACATGATAATTTGATACACATTTTAATTTGTTGTTACTAAAGGAATAGGAGGATGATACTCTACACTAACTCAATAAAAAGGCCATGCCGCATGGCTAAGAAAACAAATCAACATCTTAAGTCTCACATTATTCATTCAGGCACAAACAAAGCAATAGACAGCCTCGGTGAACTTATAAGACAGCACTCACACAGTAACGGCTACAATGCCCTGCTAAACGGTGAATAGTTTATGGCTCAGCTCGAAAACACAACGTTTCAGGCAAAGTGATCTAAAAAAAATAAAATTAGAGCACACAATTAATGCCCAGCTACATTTCTAACCCACATCTCTTCAACCAGATTGTTGAAATGAGTCGCTCCTGGTTTGGATGATCAGTTTGAAATGTTAAAATAAAATGACAGTGAAATCATGGAGGGGGAGGGGGGGGGGAAGACAACTTTAACCGCCCAATAGAAATGGTGTAGTTGTGACCTTTATTATCGCTGCTGCTTATTACACAACCTCAGACGAAGGCAGCGTCACTTTTAACTGTAAAGAGATGATAAAAAAACAACTCAATGTACACATAGTTTACATCATGTAGTTAAAAAACATTCAAACTGAATGAGGACAAAACTCTAAAATAACCGTTTTATTTAATGCAACCTTATGTTTCTCAGGGATAAAAACAAAAAAACCAATGAAATGCTCTTTGTTTTCTATTGCTGTCAGGTCATGCATGTAAACTCTATACTTCGAATAAAACCAATTGTTTACTTAAAAATGTATAAAGAAAAATACTCTTCTGTTCAAAATACTATTCGGGGAGGGATTAAAGGGTGAATTAATAAAATGTTTCAACAACACCTTGTTGTTTTCATCCTGAGATTTAAACCAAAGGAGTAATTTACAGTTTTTATTTAAAAATTGTTATGCAAATACAGATTCTGCATCAGACACCGTTTGGAGATGGCGCCTCCCGTTGGTCAGTCAAATCCATCGTTACCTTTCCTGAAGACTGTCATACTGCATCAGTGTTGGGCTGGGACGGGTGCGTTCCACTCACAAAGTTATAAACCAAAAACTGAGAGGTGTCAAAATAATGCGTGGCAAAGAGTTTCCCATCAGGCGTGGGGTCGGAGAAAGCGATCTCGTCTTTGCTCAGGTATGATCCGTACACGAAGTTGTTCCTGTGCGAGAAAAACAACAATGACGGTGTCAATTTGTTTTTTAAGGTGGTATAAACATCAGACGTTGGTGTTTTTTTGTTTTTTTTTGAAGACACACTGACCTGAGGCACTCGAGCATGCGGGAGGCGATGCCCTGGCGTCTCATCATGTTGACCACCCAGATGCGGCTGATGCCACAGATGGCCGGCTCCGCTGTTGTGGAGCAGCACCAAGCTCGCTGACGCTCAAACATCACCTTTTCTCCTTCCGAACCCTCGGGCGTTGGCTCCTCGATCACCCTGTATCCCTGTGATCATTCACGAGGCTCAGCTTACATAAAGCTAAAATGCACTCTGGTATTCTATTATTGTTGTTTTTGACATGATGAACATGTGCCGATGACACGAGATTGCGGTCGCTTACCTCTTGTATGTGCTCTGCTATGAGGCATCCACCCACTTTCCTGTCATTGGAGATGAAGAGGAAGGTCTTGGTCTGAGAGGGACACTTGGTCTCCACCTGCTGGAAGCCGAGGTCGTTGTCCACCATCTCCCTGATCTCCTCCACCTGAGAAACAAACAGTTAATGTGTAGTCAAGAAATAATATGCCGGTGTTTGTGGCTCTAAAGGATACAATAATCCTTTAATGGCAAAGGTCCCTGTTAACATACTGTACCTTCTTTATAGCATATTTGGGATCATCTGGCAGAACAAGAATGATCTTGCCGTCAGGATACTCTGCCAGTATCCTCTCTTTTTTCCATCCCTGAAAAAATGATGGGAAAAACGAGTTATGTAAGGTTTGTTTTAATTGTCCTCATGAGGCATTCATGTTCTTCATTTGATAAATACAGTAACTTCTTAGAAGCTACCGATATTGTAAATGTGCATACTTCATTATAGTAAGTATTGCAACCGTTTACATCACATTGATCTACTTTTGTTTCATCAATTCGGTCATATTATCTACTAAAGTGTTGTTGTTATTATTATCTGTTATATACGAGACTTGTTTTCTAGATTCTCATAGCTACATCCTCTTGAATGCTGCTGCATTAACACCGTTTTCTTAACGGGATCATTAAATGTCATACAATTACAGAAATTTGCAAGTTAAAAGGAGAAAAGTGTATAGAACATTTATTTTAAATCACTAAAGTCAGCGAGAGTTATGTTTTATATACTCAAGATACAGAATACTGAGGAGGCATCCGAGTACATGCCACATATATACGGTAGTTTCCTGTAATTGGTTCAGATTAATCTAACTCTTGGTGATTTATTTGGCAAATAAACTTGGTGTGATGCTCGGGTATTTCTAGATGCATCTGTGTATTGCCCTGATGAGTCAACGTTGTGAGACAGCAGGCAGGACAAATAACAAGACACGTAATAAGAGGAAACCTCCTCTCACCACATATTTGACAGCGCTGATGAACTGGTTGTGGAAGAGTAAATGTTGGGATTCATCTTCAGGGTTGGCAGCAGAGTAGAGCATCCCACACACGCTGCAGGCCACTGCTCCAAAGTGCTTCTGCCCTGCATCCTACGAGACAAAGAACACACAGATCACTCCTTGTATTTATGTACATCCTGCAAATATACAACAACAACAACTACCCGGAGTAATGTGTAACTTCTGAGCTCTAGTTTACTTGCTATACCCTGTACAATAATAACAGACAGATGCTCACAATAATGGTTTGGGTGCCATCTTTGTCAGCCTCCTTTAGCTTCTTGACTTCTTTTTGCAGACAGGCATCAGAGAGAGGAGTCCTGGCATCCTGCGGCTCCGCTGCTCTGCTGCGATACAAACACACGTCACATTACCTCAGATCCCTGCTGCTACGAGGGAAAAAAAACATGTCAATTTTACTTGAGAGAAACGTCTTACTCTTGAGGTTCTTCCGGTGTCTTCTCGGCTGAATCGACCGTTTCTGTCTTGTTCTCCGGAGAAGGATCAACGCCAGTGACTGTAAGAATAGGAAAAAGATCCTGAAACACCAGTGCACATTTTGTAAATCTAAAAATAATCTCTTGGCTTTGTGTTGTAATAAGTAGCAACTGTGACAAGATATCGATTAAACCGTCTTCTTGATATTTAATATCTTAATATAAATACAGTAGGATGTTTTTTCATAATCCTGTGATAACAGTGATACCATGAAATAATGACACAACATTTTTAAAAATCTCACCAACTGTAAATAAATGCATACCTGCAGGCTTTTCTTCACTCTTCAGTGCATCATCAGACACTTTCGAGCCGTCTTCAGAGGGGATGGCAGAGGTGGGATCAGCTGTATCCTAAATAAAAAAAGAGACAGAGGATGAGTAACATCTTTCTTCCAAAATGCGGTTAGTGACACCCATTATGGCAAGATGTATCTTTGAGTTACCTTGCATTTGCCATCTTCTGATGATGGTGCATTTGGGGTTTTCTGGGGCGTTGAACCACCATCGGCCGAAGAAGCAGAGGGCTCAGGTGCGGTTGAACCCGCAGCCTGAGACGTCATTAGCTGAGCTGCACGTCCACTTCCAACAGGCTTTAACTGCGGTGAAGCAGACGCAGCGGGCTTGGACTGACCCGGAGCAGCTGACACAGCTCTTGAATGGGGCGTCGTCGAAACAGGAGACTTAATTTGAGCTTTAACCGAAGGTCCGTGTTTTAAAGAAGCCGCGGCAGTAGCAGTGGCCTTTGACTGGGGTGCTGTTGCAACGGCGGGCGGTAACTGTGGAGCGGTGGAACCGGCAGGCTTTGACTGAGCCGACGCTGCGACGGCGGGTTTTGAATGACCTGAGATCTGTCCAGCAGGTGTGGTCTGAGCTTTGAGTGTCGCCTGGTGGGCGGGATGTGATGAAACTGTGGGTCTAGATTGAGCTGCATTCGGTCGTGTCTGCTGCGCGGGCCTCGACTGAAGGCCGGGCTTTGTTGCAGCTACTGGTAATGGGTCATCATCCAGTTGAAAGTCATCAAAAGAATACTTGGGCCTGGGTCTGTATGGCTTGTACTCAACAGGCTTCTGTTTTGGCGCATTAACTCCGTTGGGCATGGGCGGGGGTACCGCCGGGAGCGTCCTCTTACCTGCTGATCTGGTCGCTTTTGGGGTGGGCGCCGGAGCAGGGGTCTCTTTAGCAGTTTGAGCCTTAGTTTGCCTTGTGGATTTACGGGTTCCAGCATTCGGAGTCCCAGTTTTGGAGGCGTCCGCTTTGTCAGGTTCAGGTTTAGTGGGTTCACTTTTGGAGGTTTCCGTTTTAGTGGGCTCAGCCGTACTGGGTTCAGGCTTAGGAGGGTCAACCTTGGGGACTTCTGGCGTGGGTGTTGCAGGCTTGCTAGTTGAGGCAGGACTTGGGAGAGGTGTTTTTGATGGACTTGCTGCAGGTGGAGGAGCCGTGGTCACAGGACTCCCTGAGAATGGAGAGGATGAAGACAGGGGTACTTGCCAATCCATGTCTGAAAACATCTGATTTGCTTGGTCGGATTTAAGTTTCTTTACACGTGCCCAGGACATTTTCTCTCTCTGCAGTTCAACCTGTCTTAGTCTTTGATATCTGGTTAGCTTCTTTTTCTCGTGGGCTTTCAGTGGCACAGAAATCTGTGTGACAAAGAAACGCCTCTTTGGAGGCTCTGGAGCCGCCACTGCGGGAGGCTTGGCCTCAGCTGAAACGTCCGTCGATGGCTTGGCTGTAGATGCCGCCTCAGCAGGGGTCACCGAAGCAGAGCTCCCTTCTGGTCCAGCAGGAGTCGCAACTATAACAGGGTCTGCCTCCTGTGTGTTGACAGGTGGACTTTCCTTCTTGCTGGCTTCGCTCTTGGCTGCTGCTGCTGCCGCTTTTGCTGCTGCCGCTTGTTTCTCTTCTTCTATCCTCTTCAACAGCATGCTGTCTGTAGCAATGTCCTCTGCGATCTCCTGACACAAAGCTAAGAGGTTCAGCTGCTGTCTGTTCGCCGTTCTCTTAGAGGCAGCAGCCTTTTGCTCGGCCAGAGCTGCCAGACGGGCTTTGGTTCTGGCCTGTGTGTTCATTTCTTGTTTCTTCGGTTTCTCTGCCACCGGTCTCTTTTTATCATCTTCAGTCTTTTCAGCTGTGCTGTTTTGCTTCAAGCTGGTCCCACAAGTGTCGTCTTTAGTTTTCTCATTAACCGTTTTCTCAGGCTCTTTAGGGGGGACTGCCTCGGGTATTTCCTGGGGTTTTTCTATTATTGTAATGTCACTATCTTCACTATCATCATTCTCTTCCTCTGCTACTACGATCTCACGACCGATCTCGATATCCTCCAGAATCTGCACTTCTTGTAGGTCCAAATTAACCTCAGCGTTCTCCATCACCAGTGCACCGCAGCTTTCATTCGTGACTTGAGCGTGAGGGTTTGCCATATCAACCTCTGAGGTATTACTGCCCATCATGGCGGATGAGGGTTGCTGGCTTTGATCAGAATTTTCAGGAACTTCAACACCTTCCTCGGTTGCGATTTCTGTCTCAATCGTGCTCCCCTGATCTAAAACCTTGCTTGAATTAGTCACTTTGATCTCATCAGTTGTTTCACATTGCTGCACTTCTGCCTCAGGGAAGACGGCTTCTTGGGAACCATTTAAAATCATTTCATTTTCCGTGTCACCTTCCAGAGCACTATCTGGATTCACCTGTTCGAAAAGAGAGTCTGACAAACCCGATTCGGCCGCTGCTTGAGTGACAATATCGAAGTGAATTTCACCCTCTTGGATCGGTTCTAAGATCAGAAACTCCTCAGATGTGCTATCTGGCATTTCGACTGTGGTGGTGGCTGTAGTCGTCGTCACCGTGACGTCTGAAACCTCCTGAAGTCCGGAGTCCTCCTGCACGTGCTCAGGAAGCTCTGTGGCACTGACGCAGTCTGGAGACCCATTGCTTCCACTTGTTTCTGGGGCATCTCCTGACTGGCCATCTGGCCTGCTGATGTCATCGCTAGAGCTGATCACTGCTACTTGTTTCACATCCTCATTCATGTTACTCTGCTCCGACTGTGCAGGGACACGACTCTCTGGCACTCGGACAGTTTGTGCTTCCATTTCAACTTCTTGGCCGTCTGAGACGCAAACTGGTTGCTTGGCATTTTCCTCATTTTCCAGTTGTTTGTTACAACGGTTTCCTTCATTAGTAGGCGAATGTCCTTCCATCTGCTGGGTGCTCTGTATGTCCAGTAAAGACACACCGTTGTGGTTCTCCGATGCTGTAGAAATCTCTCTCTCATCGTTACTTTCCGGACTACTAATGGGCTCATACACTATCTGGTTTTCATGAATCTCAACCTCTGACTGATTAACCGTCTTAATCTGCTCTTCTGACACCTGAATTACAATATCAACGTCGTCTGGTTGGCCACAAACAAAAACTATCACTTCATTGCTTCCAGCTCCTTCTGCGTGTCCTTCAATATTACTGACAGCGACAACATCACCGTCAGCCTTATCAGAGGAAATGTTTGCAGCCTCTTCTTTAACCTCATTAATCACTTGTCTCCCTGTTTCCTCTTCTAAAGCAGAATCTACCCCTCCTATTGATCCACTAATTACATCCATATCCACTTGGATATCATCAGCACTCTGCATGTTTTCACTATCCTTACTTTCAGCCATAGGAAGAGGCTCGTCAGTTTCATTTGATAAGACCACAGCGGTATCATGGACGTCCTCCATACCTTGGTTTTGCTGTTCTGCTGCTTCAGAAACCTCCTCTGGCGTTGTAGAAGTTTCCATATTTATTTGAACCTCTGGAACATCAACACGTTCAGCGTTAAACTCGTCATTATTTTCCTTACGCTCACAACTTATGCTCACTAGATCCGTTTGAACTTCTGCGTTGAGTTCACTGACGTCCTGGCTCCCAGGGCTTTGTGTTTCCACTGGAGGTGGTGGATTAGAACTCTTCTCTGGCGTTGCTGTTGTCTGCGCGTCCATTTCTGTTTGATTCTCAGTGGCATCCGCACATTCTGCAATAACCTTTTCCGCATTTTCTTCACTCTCAGAATTGGCATCGATACATTCTTGAAGTACTTCAGCATCTGTAGTGAGTTTATTGACCTTCAGACTTCTCTGGTTTTGTGTTTCTACTGCAGTTGTCTGATGAGAAGTCTCCTCTGGTGTTGCTGTTGTCTGCAAATCCACTTCTCTTTGATTCTCAGGTGCACTGACACTTTCTGTGATAACCTTGTTTTCATTTCTCTCTGGAGTCTGAATCATTAGACCTTCTTGATCTTTCTCAGATATGTCAGCTGCAGGTTCGATGACTTCTTGGCTCCTCTGGGCCTGCGTTTCTACTGTAGGCGCCATGTTAGAAATCTCCACTGGTGTCGCTAAAATCACTTCATTTGGACTTTTCTGACTTCGTATTTCCACTGGAGGTGCCGTGTTAGATATCTCCTCTGATGCTGTTGTAGCCTGCATGTCCACTTCTATTTGGCTTTTCTCCATTTCCACCGAAGTAGCTGGATTTGAAACCTCTGATGTCGATGTAGGCTGCATTTCCATTTCGATTGGACTCTCTGACACAGTCACAAAGCTCAGCTTGTTTTCTTCCTCATGACGTTCAGTCAATATAGCAGGTTCGATGACTTCTGGGCTCTTCTGGGCCTGTGTTTCTACTGTAGGTGCCATGTTAGAAATCTCCACTGATTCTGCTGCAGTCTCCACATTTACTTCATTTTGACTTTTCTGAATTAGTATTTCCATTGTAGGTGCTGTGTTAGATATCTCCTCTGATGCTGTTGTAGCCTGCATGTCCCCTTCTATTTGGCTTTTCTCTATTTCCACTGGATTTGAAACCTCTGATGTCGATGTAGTCCGAGTTTCCATTTCGATTTGACTCTCTGGTACAGTCACAGATTCAAAGCTCACCTTGTTTTCTTTTTCCATATTTTCAACCTCATGATCCTCATGATGTTCAGCAGACATGTGTGTGGTAGATTCCCTGTTCTCCTGACTTTTTACTTCCACTGTAGATGCAACGTTAGTCTCCTCTGATGTCCTTGTAGTCGCTTCTATTTGACTCTCGGTAGCAGCAACACATTCAGCATCGACCCTGCCTTCATCTTTGCCGTTCTGACAATTCGCAACTGGCTGTTTCTGTGCTATATCGGACATGTCCGTGGTGCGTTCACTGTCTCCTGGTCTCTCCTGGCTTTGTAATTCCACTGTAGATACAGGATTAGAAATCTCTGATGCCGCTGTAGTCTGTCTCTTAGGTCCACTACTAGTACATTCAAAGTTCTCGTCTTCATTTTCAATTATTCTAGAATTGAACACATGATGCTCATTAAATTCTGTAGATATGTCTGTGGCGCGTTCACTGACACCCTGGTTATTCTGGCTTTGTATTTCCACTGTAGCCACATTATTAGAAATCTCCTGCTGTGGTGTTGCAGTGGCACATTCAAAGTTCATCTCCTTTTCTTCTTCTTTACTCATCATTGCATCTTCTTTGACTTCGACAGGTGTTCCTGTCATGTGGTCTTCAACTTTGTGGTTTCCCTGGTTTTGTTTATCTTCTTCAGGTGCTGAGTCAGACCTCTCCTCCGGTGTTATTTTAGTCCGCATGTCCACATCAGTCGGACCATCTGAGACACAATCGGAGAGCACCTCGCTTTGATTTAGCTCTGGAACTAACTCACTATCTGGTGTCGGTACTTCAGTACGGCTGTCAGTTGTTTTGTCCGGCACCTCTTGGCTCAGTTGTAGCTCAGCAAAAGACCCAGGACCAGCAACAGTCGGAGTCAACAGGAACTCCACGGCTCTCCTTTCTTCCAGCTTTTCTTCAGACCTTCGGACTAGTTTGTTCACACCGTCACATGAGTTGGTAATTGTACCTGGTACTTCCTGGCTCACTTGATCCTCCGATTTCGATTCCTCTTTGAAGGTAACTTGAATTTTGACACTGAGGTCTGTTTGAGTCTCTGTTGTTAGCTTTTCCTCAGTCTGACTTTCTGGATTACTGCCTCCTACCATGATCACTTCTGGTGCAGAGTTTGACAACGCTTTATCTTCTGCACCACAGTGGTCTGCAGAGACGCTGGCTGCTTCTATCACTTCCTGCTCTCCTTCCTTGCTCCTACATTTGACATCCAGCTTTATCTCCTCAGAAAGAGACTCTGTAGTCTCCTTTGTTTCAGTTTCACCGCTCACATCTGTTCTACAAGCTGTCCTTTCATCTACCTGCACTTCAACTTCACAGCCTGGATTTGCCTCTCCAGTACTAGAATATAGTGTTTCCACTGACGTTGCAGGCGATTCCTTATCTACATCCTTTTGGCTTTGGGTGGCAAAGTCCATCTTTTCATTATCCCCCGCCTTAAACGTGATGCAAGGCAAACCTGTAACTGTTGCAGTGACAGAGTCCAATATTTCTCTACATGATGCTTCTGTGTCATTATCTATGAGATTTTGGCTGTCTGGATTTTTTAATTCCTCGTGGTTACTTTCATCAGCTGCACACTCAAATCCAGTGCTAGCTCCTATAGAGACAAACATTTCCTTAGACTCTGCTTGTGCGGCATTAACTGACATTTCTTGTCTCTGTTGTTCAGTGTCAGATTCTTTTTTCTCCTCCCGATTCTCCTCTCCCACGCTTGAATCTGAAAATCTACCATAATTGTGGTCCATCTGAACAGGGTCTCCAGGCGCCGATGGCGACCCTCTGCTCGTCTCCTGTGTGTCAGACGCCGACTCTTCAACCTTGCGCTTCGCTTTGACTCGATTGGAATATTTTCTTATGCAGCGGGCCTTGTCGCCATCATCCCTCTCTCTGAAGAGGTCGGTCTTACCACCGTCACTACTCAAATCATCCTCGGACTCTGTGGAGGCCGTTCGCTTCAGGGAAGCTTTAGAGTTAGCATTCTGTGCGGGAGCTTCTCCGCAGGAGGCACTTGTGGCTATCAGGAGCTTGGCTTTTTTGACAGGTGGGTCAGAAAAGGTTTTGCTGGAATCTTTTGGAGGGGAACTCTGTTTGGATGGCTTATTCCCCCCTTCCGCCGAAGTAGACAGTTTTATCTTAGTCCGTGGGGCTGCTGTGTTTTCTCGTGTATTTCCTGTTTTAAGGGACCGATTATTGGCAGCTGGTGCAGTTTTGGATGGCAGATCCTCCCCATCATCATCCAACTTCCTCATCTTGGGCTGAGAATCATGAGGAGACGATCCTCTCTTTGGGGCTGGCATTCTGTCAAAATATGTGACAAAAATATAAGAAGTGTGAAATCAAGACAACAGAGAAGATGCATCATACCCTAAACATTTCTAATTAATAAGCCAGGATTAACACTTTTCTTCCAGGCACTCTGCACTTTCTCTTTTCCTTTTAGGTTGAGGTGAATACAGAATATATGCCTTCAAACGACATGACAAAAATGCTCTGTGTCCAAATTCAACACTAGTATTATATTAGTTTGAACAACAATCCCTTTCTTAATAGTTAACTAGGTTTCCCAACAAACCACAAGGCTGACGTTGAACATAAACAGTGATAAATCGTAGTTCAACCAGGCGGCTAGCGAGTCACACAATGTACGATCTACATGTACTCACGTATTCGCCATCTACATTCAGTATATTAGCGATAGTGTGACAGTCGGACAGAGATTCTTGTCGCCAGGAGTTGTGCAGACAGTCAGGAATAGACAGTTAGCTAGCTAGCGGCGGCTAGTGTCGCTAGCTGGAAGTCCACAGTGATGGGAGCTAACGCTAGCAGCAGCCAACTCGCAACAAATGAACGAAACGAGACTCGCTGATCGAGTGAGTAGAAGCAGGAGGCGGACAGACAGAGTAGAGTCCTTACTGTACTAACGTCTGCGAAAAGACAAAGCCAAGAAATACGTGAATTAAACTCACTTTGATGTTTTCTTTTTCAACAACAGCTGTGTTTTTTTTTTTCTTGAGAATAAAAATTAACTGTACTTCCGGGGGGAAACGGCGGATGTGACGTAGCTGCTCTCCAGGCGCCGCTCAAGACCAGCACGACCGAGATGGAAAGTTTTGGAAATTAGGGTTCTACTTTATTTATTTATCAGAGACATAGATGTAGATGTGCCACATTTAAACAAAGTAATGATTCTCTGCCCGTTTTGGGGTTAAAAGTTAATAACATGCGGAATACATAGACTGAATTTAGGGTAGTAGACAAAAAAATGTCAACAAAAGTTGCATGTAGAATATATTTATAAGAAATAAAAATATAAAATGCTAACCGATTTTATACACTTGTACTTTACTTGAGTATTTCTTATTTTATGGTACTTTCGTCTACTACACTTCAGAGGCAAATATTGTACTTTTTACTCCGCTACATTTAGCCATTTTATAGCTATAATGAGTGCAGATTCAGATTACTAATATACAATATCAATCAGCTAATCGATTAAGATGTATTATTGTAGGTTAAGTTACCCACAAGTATATAGCTTCATTAAAATGAGCGCCATCTTTACCACCTGCAACATTAAAACACATTTGTGCATCAATAATTATAATCCAGTGATATTATGAAATAGGCCATAATGAGTACTTTTACTTTTGGTACTTTAAATATATTTTGATGCTAAAAGTTTTGTACTTAAGAGTTTCAATGCAGGACTTTCACTTACAGGGAGTATTAATACACTAGTATTTCTAAATACTTCCACCACTGCATGTCAGGTCTCTGAAGTCATCCGTTTGTGTGTTAAGTTTGTACATTTTCCTTTAATTATCTATCACCAGCTCTAGTGCACCCAGTCGTGGTTTTCTTTAAAGCATCTGTTAATATCGAAGGAACAAAACCATTAAATATTTGGAGAACTAATAACGCATCTGTATATTTCACGAGCATCAAACATCATACCACAAATTAGTCATGCTTTTGGCATCTTCTTAACAGGTCAGAGGTTAGTTTCATATGTCTGTGTGCACCAAATCATGCTGTAATATCTGTAATTTGAGGAAGAAGTCTGATATCAATTACTAAATTTTGAAGAATACATTTTTTTTTTTTTTTCTCCTCGGGATTGATTAACTTGCGTGATTATCGGACACAAACCACAAAACGTTTTTATGTGATTTTATTTTTTTAGACGTTGCAGGTATTTCATCGCCAAATCACATTAGTGGCAAGCAAAACAAGCAAAGCACTTTATAGTTGTTGGATTTAAATATACAGAGACAATCCAATATATATGTTTTGCATTTTGGCAGAGGGATGGTGATATTATTGATCAATGCACTGACAGCAAATGGAAAGCAACAGGGGGAAGGTAAAGGCATCAATAATAACATTGTGAGTGCAGACATCCTGGTTTATTTTTTCATCTCCAGGATTCCACTTCCTGGCCCGCGCTTCTTTGCACTGCAGATGTTACAAAACTGCACCCCAGGAATCTGAAAGAGGGAAAAGATGCAGGAGTCTCAATATAGAATAGCCAAGTAATGTTCAAGATTCTAACATAAAATAGAACAATGCCCGGAGAAAGATAAGCAAGCAAAACTCAACACCAAATTAAATAAATAATGTGAAGTGTTGTGTAAAGAGTGACTCAGATTAAAGTGAAGCTTTTCATACGACACTGTTGTAACAGACCTTAGATTCTGACTGTGACAGGAAGCATCTAACTTTATATACGTATACTTCTAAGATGATAAAAAAAAACTGTCTTGGAGATATGGAGATGAGCATCCAAAATCACACCCAAGATTTTGGCATGCTCACGAGGTTTTACCGACAGGGCAGTTGAGAGTTTTTCCCTCATCCCCATCCAATATTTGATATCAGCAATGCATTGGATGAAGTCATTCACTGGGGCAGTGAAAACATACTGTATATGTATAACAGTGTGTCATCACCATAGAGTGATATGAAATGTTGTATTGCTGAATATAGGAACCCAAGTGGGATCAAATTAAACAGCAGTGGATCAAGAATTGACCCTTGAGGGACTCCATATCGAATGCTGACTTCATCTGATTCAAAAGTTAATAATAGAAACATAGAAATTGAAGTAGCTTACTGTTCCTGAAGATGGTAAACATTCCTTGTGAAACATGTGTCTGCAGTGAAACACAACCACGCTGAAGGGTTTGGCCATATCTGACAGTGAAGCAAAACAACTAGCAATGAATAGCTTTCAAATGAAACACAACAGTAAAATATTTGGAAACAACTCCACAGAAAACCCACCTGACGGTAATATTGCAGCATGACACGATTCGCAAATGTTCTCCTCTGAAAAGAAAAGCAACACTTGCATGAGTACGGTTTGATCTCCACTGCTTCTGCGTGAACCAAAAAAAAAGAAAGTGCACCCACCGTCGACCCGGACTCCTCTCATCTGTGTTCGGTGCATCTTCTGGAGCAGCGAGAGGGAGTCGGCCACCAGGATCTTCTTACACCCTTCCCTCAGAAGAATCTGAGAAACGAGAAAACAAACGCTGGTTTAATAAGTTAAACAACATGATGAAGAGTCGGGCTGAGTAAAAAATAAAATAAATATTCATAAATGTTCTTATTAATTCTAGCTATACTAGTAGAGAATAACCGTTTTAATAGCTGTACTATTGTTAAATCATCTGTAGGCCCAACACGACTAAATAAATGAAGTTTACTTTATTTACTTACTTGCAGATTGTAATCCTGGAGGATTTTTACAAGTGAATCCCTGAGGTTTGGGATTTCCATGCCCTCCTTAATGCGATGGATGAGCAGGATGGGATCCACATGAGTACCGATGTTATTAAGGAGGCCGGTGATGAATGCTGGGGAGACAATAGCAGGGACAATAGCAGGGACAAAGAAATATTATGAAAGTAAGAGAATGACAAAGAAAGACAGAATGGCGATGGGAGACTGTATCGTACGTGGTTTATCAATAGAGTAAGAGATGAGATCCTCCCAGAGCTCTGCATCGTCCTGCTCTTTGGCAAACTCGATGGCCTTGTCCACATCCTGCAGCTCCTCCATGATCATCTGCAGAGCGCGTCTGCAGTTTCCCATCCTGCCTGAGAGCCAACAAGCTGGATTAGTTTCCTTTTTAATCATTTAAAAACACCCGTAAAGCAGGAAAACGGACATTAAATAACACTTACTGAGCAGGAAGACGGTCTCCTCTACAAAGTTCCTCTGCTGACAAACCTCGAGAGCCTGACAGAAAAGAGCAGACGACATAATTAATCTCTTGTCGCTTCTGGAAACTTGGATGCGCAGTAGGATGTAATAATTGTACCTTTTCAAGCGGGCAGTGTGTGCTGTCTCTCAGGAAAGGCAAGAGATTTGGACGGTCATATTCGGCATACAGGACAATCTGTCTCTCGTGGTATTTTTGGCCTTTGTGGTGATCCCGCTTAAACAGTTTATGGAGATACTGTGGAGAAAAGATGAGTCAAATCAGCTCTGGATTAAATTGTGAGGGTTAATATGATTGTATTTAAAGTTATCTCAACTCACCACATGCAGAAGCTCGGGCCTGTCCGCTAGTTCTTCCACCACCCTGTCTGCCTATTAGCAGAGAAGAGAAACAGGATCAGTGGGCTGCGGAGTTTCATCGCATCCTTAATTAAATACTGAGAGAAGCCAGGATCACTCACCGATAGCTTGTCCTCATTGTCGAGAAGCATGTCAACAGCTTTCTGCCAACGTCAATTTAGAGAATATATTACTCAAACATGTGAAAGTGAAGATAATAAAATGTTCAGTCTGCGACCAGGCTTGTACCTCTTTGTCGAAGTCCATGAGGAGTACGATCTTGTCCTCTATGGAGGAGAAAAGGTTGTGTTTGTGGATCAGCTGGTAAACATCTTTGTGCCTCAGTCTCAGGTAGATTTCCAAGGCTCTGTCGTACCGCTGGTCGTACGTGTATCTGCAACAGCATCGAGGTTCAACAGGTTGCTTTACAAGATTTGATTTTGTGTCATTTTTAATTCATTGAAAGCATTACTCCTTCAACCCTGCAGGCGCCTCAGTGAATACATCTTTGCAGACAAATATTGTCCAACCAAGCTTACACAGATACACATCATTTTGTTTTAATATTAAAAAACAGAAACTTGTGTTTGAATATGTCCCTTAATATCTATTAAATTGGTAAATGAATGCACATCTTAAGCTCATTTACAGTTCAGCCAGCGTGGTGAGCAGCGTTCTGTTGGTGGGGTCCCTCTTCAGGTGGTCGTTGACTGCCTGAACGATGGCCATGTTGTTATAAAGCTCTCCAGGCCATTCCCGGATCAGTGTGGCAAAACCCTTTGTGGACAGCAAAGGAGGAGGGACAAAGCATTAATCTGACGATCAACCAGTGGATTAACTGTACAGGACGTCCGGACTATTCAGGGACAAAGTACCTCATAGTCAGTTTTGAGAAATTCATGCAGGATCATTTCATAGATGGCCGGTCTGAGACGCAGATCCCCTCTGGGCAAATACTGACTGATGGCCTGAAAATGGAGAGAGGTGGAGCACAAAACATGCATCACATTTCATAATCGATTCATGAACACAAACACTTCAGTAATTAAGTTATATTAACGATCAGAAATTCCTACCTTCAACTGTCCGATGGTCTTGAACCGGTACACTTCATTTTCCCATAGTTCCATGTTTTTTCCAAGAACCTTCTGACACTTCCTGAATAAGAAGAATCGCGTGAATAATTTAGATGAAACAAGAACATTCTGGTTTGTGACTTTGTTCGCAGTGGCAGAGTTAATGAATAAGGAATGTTATACATGACAAAAACTGAAAATAGGGTTTCTATTAAAGAAAGAAATGCTGTTTTTCCTTCTGTTCAAACTTTTATCAACAATTAATAATGATGATATTTTATACATGCATGCAAATTCATCTTCTGTGTTTAGGTTTAGTGCACAATTCTGCGATACGATTTGTCCCAGATTCGGGTTTCTGCACACATCATTGCACCTCTTGGATGAAAGCGCTTTTAAAGTTTTTGTCAAGACTAGATTAATTTATAAGCATGGAAGATTGTAAAAACAGGATTAGGGATTATTTCAACATTGGATGTACATGTCCTGTTACTGAACAACACTGCTAATTCATTGGTTTTGACTTTTGTTTTAAGATTTTTGGGCTTTTATGTGAAACTTTCATGCTGTTATTTTGGCCAGGACTCTCTTTTAAAAGAGATTTTAAATTTCATTGGGAATATCCTGGAAAAATAATGATTATATAAAATAAATCTAAATAAAAATACAGTGAATAAACTATATAGTCTTTGTGCTTAGTGTTGGATCATGTCTAAGGGTGTTCCCTCTTTCTACAATTACAAATAAAGTGAAACATTCTGCTTAACGCTTAAAATATTTTCTGTAATGAAGACTCTGGAGATGTAAAAAAAGACAGTTTTTCCAAATATCTCACTCACTGTACGATTTATCAAAAGGATTACCTGACTGTATAGCTGCAGAAGTTAAACCTACCTCGCAGCACTGTCATAGTCTCCTTTCTCCACTAAGTGATTGATGTAAGCCATCCCAATCTTCTGAACGTCGTGTCTCTTGATGTTTTTGAAGCTGATCTCTGCAGCCATCAGCGCCTCCTGTCACAGCAACAGGACACGCAGTCAAAACTATATAATCGTAGACCGTAACCTTTTGCAACATTCATAAAATTCAACCACGCAGACCTCATATTTCTTCTTTTCAAGCAGCCAATCGATATGGTCATCCTGGTCCCGCTCCTTGGCCACGACGATGTCTTTGGGACTGATGATGTAGAAGAGCGACTCTCCCTCAGAATGCTCTGTTAATGAAAATACATTTATGCCTCTGTGTATTGCGCATTAGAGCTGACATTTGATGGTCGAGGCATAATGAAATCAGGGCGCAGTAAAAGGCCGCGTGACATTTCTCTGAGGGCTGTTTTTATGGTCTCACCGAGGCGGTAGTCTCTGCACTCGTTGTCTTGGAAGTTGCGCACGGTCAGCGCGTCCGAAGAGATCTCCTCGCAGCTCTCAGGGAGAGGCTGGATGATGTCGAGACGAGGCCGCGCACGAAACTCCTCATCCTGAACACACAAACAAATACACCATATTAGCCTCTTTAAAATAAATATATATATATATATATATATATGATGTAAGTATATTCACCATGTGATCAGAGTTCTCCTTCACAAAGTACAAGGTGACGAGCTGATCTGCCAGTGGGGCCAGACCACTGATGAAGAACTCGGTCTCAAATGCAGAAACTGTTTGAAAAAAAGACACCAAACAAAATAGCCTTAAGGACAATATGATAGACACCATATTAGAGTGGATTTAATTGATCTGTATTTTATTTTATCTTATCACTTTTAACCACCACATTTTAATCCGGTGTTATCTACTTTTATTCTTGCTTTATGTTGTCAACAGCCTTTGTGTGTCTATAAATAAAGTTCACCATAAAGTGTATGTTATACCTATTTCCACATAGCGGCTGGGCAGGTCTCTCATTTCAGTAGGATTTCTCTCTTTCGCAACACAAATCTGAGGAGATATAAGAAGATTACAGAAAGTCAGAAACACGGGAACAGC
This sequence comes from Anarhichas minor, assembly GCF_050575085.1. NCBI lineage: Eukaryota > Metazoa > Chordata > Actinopteri > Perciformes > Anarhichadidae > Anarhichas > Anarhichas minor. Next base: position 4,857,273 of record NW_027466520.1, on the reverse strand, counting down.
TGGTGTCAGTAATGAGTTTAAATAGAAAAGCAGCAAACCTTGATGGAAGTGCCCCAGCCGACAATAAGAGTGCTGTTGTCCTTCCAACACAGGCTGCAGGGGTACATGTCGGGCCTCAGACTGATGTTATCCCGCAGCACGTTAGTGATCCGCTGCTTTGTACCGATATCATAGATTTTAACTCCCTAAAAGACAAAAAACAAACACGCGTAAACATTTTACACATTCAGTATTATATTGTTTATTGAGGCCTGTGACCGATCACTCACCACATTGTTGGCCCAGGCGATGAGGTTAGCTCTCCACTGGACATTAGTGATGGAGCCCTCGCCTTCATGTAGCACAGACATCTTCCAGCGATTCAACCAGTTTTTTTCATACAGGAGCAGCTGAGAAAGACCACAGGAGCACATTTAATACTATTTAATACCACGCGGTTTGCAGTCGTGCAGCCCGGCCTACAGAGGGCAGCAGATGAACAGAACATTACACAGCAGCTGTGTCGGATGACAGAGTGAAACACCCTTCTAGATTTAACCCAAACTGTAGGCAACTTTCTAATTCGGCCTGCAAATGATGACGTAGAAAACGTATTTTAGTCCTCGTTTGAAGATCTTGATTCCACTTCAGGGCATTTAGGCACAAAGACAATGAAGACAGATTGCTCATTAGTCTCCGTCTAAGTGAGAAAGCTTCACATTAGCTTCACATTCAGTGGTGGAAGAAGTCGTTTTACAGTTTCACATGGTCGATGTAATTGGCAAGTAGAAGATGGTGTGAAGGCCATAAAGAAAAGGGTTGAAAGCAGTACAAGCATGACTTCATACATCCTTCTTCCTCCAATCATGATCGTCGAGGCTTCTTGAGGACACGCACCATTTATTGTATACAAGTATAGAAACAAGTGTTTAAACACAAATGTATATCTACCGTCTCGCAAAGGTGTGGAAGCTCAGCGAGAGTGTTTTTTTTTTTTAACCACAATGCATTGTGGTATCAAGGCGGCCGCTGGGCTACTCCATCAACTGCAGTTTCGTGCTCGGGCCTTGTATTGTACAAGCCGTCGAGGACAAAGCCTGTCATTCACATTCCCTGCATTGTTACTGTCCTTACTATATAAACCGCTAAATGTGCATAACATTACCAAGGATGCCTGGGAGAAGGTTGTACAGGCTCTTTAATTCAGCAGTTGGGCTGTGTTAATAAACAGTTTGCTCTACAAAGAGATGATATGACAAAAGAACTGCGGAGACAAAATTGAATTTCCTTTGACAGGATGTGGCTCCCGTTGAGGCTTATTGATTTTCATCACAGGCACATTGTGGAGGCCTTCACGACTTGGAACTGAGAGGAATCAGCGGCAATTGAAAGAAAATGGCAAAGTAACACTAACAATGGGGTTTCGTAAAATAAAGTTGTTTTTCCTCACCCCTGTTGTATAAATGTCAGTGTACTTTATTTATGGGTTGTTTTGGAATGACGCTACATCCGAGCAGTTTATAGTTGTGTGTACAGTAATTGGCGTGTGGTAATAGCTCGGTGGTTTTACCTCCGCGAAAAACAAAATAACAAATCTAATGTCTGAGATAGTTTTCACCTTCCGCAGTGGCATACCTTCCAGAGACGACTTTTAGGATGGAGATCCCCGAACGCGTCCCGGAAATCATAAGGCTATGTACCCTCTTGATAATCACATCTACTTGCCGTGCTTGTGAAGCATCGCCTTTCAAACACTGTTGAGCGAACAGCACTTTGTGAAAATGGGCAGCTCTCCCGAGAGCACTCCAGCAAGGAGACAGAAAACTAAGAGCCTTTCACAGCAGACAAAGGCCTGTGCGTCGCCGTCAGTCGAGCCAAAGTGAGAAGGTTTGCTGGTTTCGGTTTCGCCCCGGACACAATCGGGATGGATTATTGTGGCAGGAAATGGCAAAAACTGTACATAATGACTGCACGGGAAAATACCACTCAAGCCTACCTTGTTGCCCCCAGTGACAAACTGTTTGTAGTTTGATCTGCTGAACTGAGGATGTAACGCAACAACCTGCAAAACAATACAGGAGTGACAGATTATAGAGTGTCAGACATGTGATTTTCTGTTGTGTTATATGCAGGTAATGCTGTAGCAACAGATGCATAGTAAGACACTTAAAGGAGTACCCACAAAATGACCATTTGTTTATCAATGAATCACCCTGTGTTACCTTGAATCCTTGAAGAAGAACTTTGTTCCTCTTGCATGCCTCCACGGCCAAAAAACGGGGAACAGTCTTGATGAATTCAAGTAAATGGGGGGGGGGGGAGGAGCTGCATATAACAACAGCAAAACACAAACATCTACACTGAAATCAACTATCTAAAACACTTCGACAGTTTCACGCTTGCGGAGACGCGCTACTCATCTGTGTGAAGTGTTTCAAATAGTGAAGTTTAAGCAAAGATGCATGCGTTTGTGAAGTAGTGAGCAGAAGACCGGATAAATGAGACTTGGATTATTCTGCACCAGTTGTGTGAGCGGGTTTTTAAACTGATATTTTGATAAAGTGTTTACGTTAAACACGGCCGTCACTCACTTAAATTCATCAAGACATTTCTCTGTTTTTTGATTCTTCGTTCACCACGGAGGAGTTTGAGGAAAACTAAGTTTTCTTAAAAGAATTCAACGATGATCATTTTGTGGGTGAAGCGTTCCTTCAAGTTTTCAGAAAATGTGATAACAACTCACTTTGATGGGATGGTCAAAGTTCTCGTGGAAGCCCTCTCTTGTATAGAGACCGAACACTTGAACCTGAAACAGAGACGAGACGGGAGAACGGAAAGCAAAAGGTGAATAACTCAAAATTTCTCCTTTAATTGCTGCCTCTGCAACTATCCGAGGCCAGCGGGGGGAATTGTGGTCAGAAAAGACTTTGATTGGCGCTCTACTTCTCCGCTGGGTCACCAATTAGTGGACAAGTTGATTCTTTGCGCCCCGCAGGGCTTAAAAACCCGACCACAGCCTCAGTTGGCTACAACAAACCCTAATGTACCATTAGAGTACACGACACCCAGTTTCTCCTCATCTGAGGCCCCAAAAAAAGGGGACGTTATTTTTTTTTTAAAGTAGAGGAATAATATAAAACTCTGATGCAATCTCATTTTGCGAACCGCACCAGCGATTAAGGATTAAGTTAGATTTTAAAAGGATTAACAGCCAACTGAATTGGTTGAGGGCGAACAATTGCTGCAGCATTGATTTTAATTGTGTGCTCCACTTTTTTTTTTTTGTGCGACAAGATCTTGTTTTTTGCCACCGGAGTGCTAGGAGTAAGGGGAGGGTGATATCAGAGAGCATATCTTGACTGTGAAATCCATGAAGTATGGTGGTAATGATGAGAAGAGACAAGATAACAGCAAGGTGGAGAACATGGAGAGGGTATCCATAGACGGCTGATGGCTGACTGACAGCTCAACGGAGTGCAATCCTTTCCCCTTCTAGTCAAAATAGGTACAAGCTTTTTATAAATTCCTGCATCATGAAAAAAATACGTGCATATATATGGTAAAGATAAAAACTTCAGGTTAATGCTCTGACTGTGGAGGTAAAAATGCACTCCTCAAGTTCCACATCATTAGCGTCAAGTTTAACCCTGATAAGAAGAGATTTATATGAATCCGAGGATGAATTATGAAAGATGAAAAACAGATTTCACTCACCTTCCCATCCTCGGAGCAGATGCCCACATGCTCTCCACTTTCATCCAGACTGATCTGGTTGATCTTCACTGAGCTCTGCGGAGACACAATATCATCGGCATCGGCGGGTGTGAATATCTTTGCGGCCGGCCAAATGTTGCTGGCTGACATTTTATCCCATTAAGTGAAATGGCAGAAAGAGGCAAAAAAAAAGAAAGAAGATTTGACTACGTAATGGATGCACAGTCCCATATGTGTCAATGCACAGAGCGTGGCATTAACACTGTGAAGGTTAGGGGGTCCAAATTCACTGCTGACGCTCTTAAAGTTTACACATTCATGACACTATAGGGCTCTTTAGATAAAAGGATCAACTAAGTGGCATAAATTATAGCAAATGTTACTTAAAAACCTAAAAGGTTGACTGTGTAGACTAAAGGAGATCAAGTATTTTGCTTTATTTCTCCAGTGCATTATGGGTATTTGGTATTCATATTAAATACGTTTCTGCTTTTCACTGAATTACGACCGCTTTATTTTGAAACTACACAAATCCATCGGCCAGAACTCAGCTGCGCCTTTTCTGTCCAGTGAAACACTGACTGATAACTGGCCAACAGGTTCCTCGGGTGAGCAGCACTTGAATCAATGTGCTCAGCAGGGACACTGCAGTCAAATCAGCCATGATTACCGAATGTTTTTGACTCGCAAATGTTCAGTATTGTTCAGAAGTCATTCCCTTTCAGATCAAGTGAGCAGAACTGTGTGGGTGAAGTTAAACAGTGGGCCTGAATCCGATATGCTACGAGAGATCACAGCTGGTTATAAATCCAATATGGCGCTAGAGGAAAAGTCAGGAAATTGATATTATTTAGTGTTAATAATATTAATTAATATTGATAATATATCATATAATTTGCAATATTAGCATTCGTCTTTAGCGTGGCTAATGCATTTTATTACTATATACTTGAGGATTTGAATGTACTCACAATTTCAAACTTCTGCGTTACATTTCCTTGGATGTCCAGCAGGTAGACTTTTCCAAAATGGGTCCCTAGTGCAAGAAACTGGAAAGGGACAAATGCAATGTAAATCAAACCAGAATGAGAAAGAGGACACATGAAACATATTCAAGACTTTAGAAAAAAAGGCTGTGGAAGGATACAAAAAACAAAAAAAAACACACTTCCTGGAGCTGGAGCGACATGAGCAGCGTGGGGATTGGGTGGGCTTGGAGGCAAAACTGTGAAATTGCAGGAGGTGGAAAAGCCCTATTTATTAAAGCATACAGTGTGAAATGGCATTTTTTCTCCTCAAATTAAAATGCTTAAGCATAATAAATGCGCTGTACATCTGACTTCTTCCCGTGCAAGCCAAACACCTCCTTGCCCAGCAAAGAGCTATTATTTCTACTGAGCAGCAACTGCTTTCTGTGTTTTGTGCTTCAGCAAAAGTGCACGTGTGTGTGTGTGTGTGTGTGTGTGTGTACGTGAGTCCACTGGGACAAAAAAAATTATAGAAACTGGGGGCTTTTGGCATTAGATTAAGTGTGTGTTCTTCCACCCCAGCCCCAGCTCCGTGGCCTCCTCCTAATCCCCCTCCCTTCTAGACCAGCATGTGGATGTGCGGCGAGTCCACCATGCTTCAGTGCAGTCTATAATGAAATGCTTATATTTACAGGCACAGCTGAGCATGTCAGACAGAGCCCCTGCAATCTCCCCAAATAAAATAACCAGAAATAAATAAATAAAGGGTTCAACCTTGTGAGGCGGAGCGACTTTTAAAAGGGATTTATCAGAACGGAATTGTTCAAATGAAATTCCGATTCAGACACTTAAAATATGAGGCGACATAAGGCAATATGTGCCGTCGGTGGCTTTAAGGTTGTGCGGGGAGTTTGCCGCGGCGGTGGGGGCTGCTGTGTGACCACACAGGTAGCTGCATGGCACACAAGCACAGAGATGCCAGAGAGAAAGACAGTCGGATCAAATTCAGAATTCCAGCAACAGCGACGTGGCGCGGTTGCTATTTTGAGGGTTGAGTAAGAGGGGACCAAATCCTCAAAGTAAGAATAAATAAATGAAAATCAATAGCGGTTAATAAAACATCAGGCGAGGAGACGTAACTGGGTATGACTTTTGCTCTGCTCAGGCGTGCATGTGTGCTGCCGGTGCCACAACGATTAACCATCTCGCCGAGAGTGGGCGCTTAAAAAAAAAAAGAAAAAAAAAAAAAGAATTAACGTCGGACAAATGGAGGAGAGGAGCGACAAAATATGTAAGAGTGGGAATAAAAAGAGAAAGACAATGGCGCCCGGTGTCTTCTGATGCACCTCCCTGAGAGGAAAAGCAGGGGAAAGGTGAGAAAAGAATGGGCTGCCATCTCTCAGATGTGCACATAAACAATGTGAAACCTGAGGTGGACTTGACTCGTGGGTGGTGGGTTATCAGCCCTACCTTGTCATGGACGGTCATACAGCTGGCTGCATCCTTCTGGAGGATTTCTGTCACCCCATTGGAGAGCCTCTCGTACTTCAGCTTGGGCTCCTCCTCGCTGTCCTCCTCCTGGTGGACAGAGTACACTGTCACTATATGATATATATTTTCTTAAAAAGGCATTCATTACAACAGCACAGAGTCCTCTAAACAAATGCTGTAGTTCACAATATTCTTTGAAAGCCACAAACCCTTCATGCAGTACACTGAAATATACAGAATGTCCATCTCAATTTACTTAAATCCTGTGCTTAAAATCTTAAATCTGATACATTTTGAAACAAATCAGAAGACGTTATAAAAGAGGTGGAGTTGACTTTATGACATTTTATGTGTCAACTCAACTTAAAGGTGCCCTGCAGAGTTTTTGACCACTAGTGGCGCTAAGGAGCAATGTTTTTAAGTTTCCACACACTCGCACTATTCCTCCGACTGACCGGTGGTAACGCGCCAAAAAACATGAAATGCATCAACACAGGCAAGAAGATAGCTAGGGAGGAAACATGGACGTAAACAATTTATAATCTCTGCAAGGAGAAGGAGATGCATTCAATGTGTTTGTTAGACGTCAAAGATAAACTTTTGTTTGCTTGCAAGAAAACTCCACAGGGTATTTATAATATTAATATCATAACATTGAATGGATCAAATGTATACAAAAACCCATTAAATTACTTAAATAGGTGATGATGTTCAATGCAAATAACTGTGTTCATCTGTTAATAAGACAAAACTCTTCTCAAGTGTAAAATAAAAACTTGACAATGCAAAGTCCCTTGAGGCTTTTACTAAAATATTTACACAATGAGATTTAAAAAAATGATCATCAGTGATCTGGATATAATGACTAAGTAGTTAAAGGCAGATAATAGAACAGAACAGACTGTTAGAACAGAACATGTGCTTGAAAAATCAATATTTATTTATACTGCATATGCGAACATGCAGTATAATACTACTGTAAAACAGTTGACATGTAACTAACATATTTTGGGATGGTTTCACATCCACAGTGCCCACCGTCACTGCCACAGTGTCACTGAGCAAGACACTGAACCCGGCAGGACGAACGGTCAATCCTACGTCTATTCTGGCCTCTTCCAAGACATTCATATGTCTCGCATGTGTGCATCAGGAGATGTATGCACAAACACATTTCCATTATACTGCGTGAAATGCGGCATAAAGCCGTGTTTTCACGAGACCGTTCATCCCCAGTGACAAACATGAATCCAGTCATTTCATAAAGCGAACTTAAGGTATTCTACCGTGCTACACTTCCCAACACTTGCAGCCAGTCACAGCCTGAATATTACTCATAATTCAGTTTATAACCAATGCTGCACAGTCTGTGGCTGCCCAGAGGGTGCATCAACTCAAAACAGTGTCTGCCATTATGTGCTACTGGGTTGGAGGTGGGGGACAATAGCGTGGAAAAAATGTCATTTTCAAAAACAATCCTTTCCCACTCAACAACGCCATATCGAGGCTATTTCCTTTGTATTCTGGTTGTGAGATTTCTGGTGCGGGAGCATTTGTCACGGGTTTCAAAAGGTGTATCAAACAACAAAAGCTAACTTTAGCCCCAGAGAGAAACTACCCATTTTCAAACTTCTGCTGTCTCTTGGAAGCTTCCTTTCGTTTCGTCGACCACTGAGCTGGCCTTTGTGCTGAAACCGTTTTGGGCGTATTCTTTGCCTCTTGACAGTTAAGGCTGAAACATACCGACTACAATAAGGATACCAGCTTTCATTTATACACACTGAAGACCATCCTGCACCTTAAACACAATGTACAGATGGGTGACGAATAATAGGGCAAACCTGAATAAATGAGTAGAGAAACCTGAACACGGTCACCTGATCTCATCCCGTAGAAACACCGATGAGAGATGCTGGGGAGACGTGTTAGACGGTGATCTCATTGAAGTAGTTCAACACACTTAAGACACTTTGTTGTTATTGTCTTTAGTTTGCCCACCTGTCTTTTGTGCTTTTTATGACAAAAGTTATTAGATAAAAGCATATTTTGTGACTAAATATCATAAAACTTGCCATTTGTTTTAACAGCTACCTTTGTTTTTTAACCATTTCTGCCATATTCTTTGTCTATTAGCAGTTAAGACAAAATAGGCTGAAGTACATTAGTTAGAAATGTGCATTAAGGCTAAACAGGAGTGCCTTCAGTGCTTTAGGGAGGAGACAGGAGAGGAGAGTTAAAATGATCCCTATTTCCTTGACTACATGAGGCATCAAACCAACACCAATCAAAAACACTTACAGCCAGGCTTATTGCTTCTATTACATCACAACAAATCAAACTAGTCCGGCCAGATTACAAAAGGTGATGAAGAGCATGTCTTTTACTTTCAAAATCAAGTTGTTATCCTGCTCATTTCCTCACTTCCTTCATCCATTGAGCCTGCTGTCAACCAGCTAACAGCAGTATAGCAAGACGCCAAGTTTTATTAATTTGCAGTATTCTAAGTAAACAATCAGCTGCTTGCTGACCCTGTTAGTGTTCGTCTCGCACAGTATTGAACACACTGAGCACCGTTTGTAGGAGCTCTTTCTTTGTACACGCCTGGTATTTTACCCTTTTCCTTTCGCTCACTCTTAACAGTTTCCCTCCGAGAGCCTTTCCCTGATATTTCATTCAATTATCTGCTTCCTATATAAAGACTCTTCCCCTTCCTGCCAGACGGATGTACAAAGCTATATTTTATTTAGCCTACCTGTGATTCTCAGAAGCACAAGTGTACCGTAACATGCCGGAGCTCAGTCGTAACATTGATGGATCTGGAAAGCTATCTGTAATTCATGAGTGTTTGAGACCTCTCAAAATCTGACAACGATCCTTCCGGGATCAAGCTGGGCGGATAAAGGCTGGCTATGCATTACAGTCCTTTCAGGAGGCAGCGAGCTTTACTGGAGTTCAACAATCACCCATGCCTGACAGAACTATGCACACCCCTGTCATCAACAATATGCCGCTCTTGATGCATTATTACACTGACATACTGGTGCAACTGCACGACATTTCCAGGTGTAATTGTGTTCCCCTTTAACCTCTTTATACACTTCCTCTCAGGAAGAAGCTACCTCTGCAGGAGAAAGAAAAGGCAGCACGAAGGGATGTTTCTTACCTCAGACTCATCTGTGAATTCCTCACTTTGTTTTCTGTCCTGAATGAAGGGATATTTTGAATGGATTTGAACAATTTGTCATTACAAATATTACTATATTACAGCACCGACGCATACAGTAGTACATTTATGATGACAGAGCATTATAATATGATTTAACTCAAATATAGGCTGCAGAAAGTAGGCAGGGCAATGCAGCTAATGTTCTACTTTCATAGAAATCAATGTAAAGCTACCATCAAATCATATATTTAAGCTTTCTGTGCCACAGAGACAGAAACACAACAAGCTAAATCAAATCAACAGGCCACAGACAGAATTCACGGATTCACAATTTTCATTCATTTTGATGCTTACACGGAAAACAACATTAGCCAGTTAGCCGTTAGCATGCCGTGCTTACCTGCTCCTCCACATCCGCCATTGTTATTATCTGTATCCGAGCAGAGTCGTGATAATATTTCAAAATGTTTTCAGAGAGTACATGTTGAAGGGCCACAATATCGCAGTTGTTTTAGCCTCATTGCAAAAATATCCACAATACAGCAAAGTGATGTTTGTTGTCGAAGCCTGCTTCCTCTGTCATGAGTTCAATCACATGACAGAAACAACGCCGCTAAGCATTCTGGGTATTGGAGTCGTTCTAGCAGAGACAGCCGCCAGACCGTCGGAAGAGGAGGAGGTGACACCAATTAACAACAGGTGAGGCCTTTTTAACGTGGTATTTATATTTGTCGAAAGCTTTTCTGCTTTTATAAGTACTTTATGCTCGGTATTAACTTTGTTTATTCACTTCTGTTCATATTTGAGACTGAGTTAAGTGTCTTTAAGCGAGCCATAAAGCTACACTAATAACGCTTTAAAGCTAATGAAAGCCCATACAGGTGTGTTCAGTTATTCTGGCTGTTTAGACCACGGCTCAGGTGTGTAAAAGGCTTTCTGCGCCAATTACAGGTAGGATATATATAACGTTAAATCATACATTAAATGTTCACAGAGGTTTTAAAACACCAATTTGAAAACGTGCCAAATTCAAAAAGTTAATGCTATAGCTAAACTATTAGTCCTACAACTTTCCCCAAGTGGATAAAATACATAAAATCTACTCGAGTACAGTTTTTGAAGTACTTTTGTGCTACTTTACTTGAGTATTGTCATTTTATGGTACTTTCAGTGAGATATGTTGTACATTTTAATCCACTAACTGCATTTATCTGACAGCTAAATAGTTAACATTATGGTCACTTTGCAGTTTGATGTTTTTAATAAAAAATATATAATAAGCAATATGAAATACCATACATTTTTAGAATGAATATCCCACAGTACACACAGCAGTTCAAAGCAGCACAACCCCAGCCAGCTACAACATACACATTTTAATTACACGTAAAACATCCTCAGGGTTAATTCAGAATCCCTCTGCATTTCCTGCTTGAAGGGTCATGATATCAGACACACAGCTCAAAATGTCAACATTGAAACGCTGTATAGAGGGCTGTGTTCATGCCCGTTGTAAAAGCAGTCAATTAGCTTATTGGCTTTGTATCTTTCCAGACATTCCTGGACTTGATGGCCAAATGAATCCCTCAGATATTAGTCGACTCTCCCGGTTCTTCCTCACCCTACTGACAGCTGCTTGCCAGAGTCCAGATGAATGGCAAAGGTATGATTTGCCTCTTCTTTATTGAGATTGTCTCACACCCTCATCTCGTCTCATCCATCCTCGGGAGAATCCTAATGCACTGATACCAAGGGGGAATCTTTTTTTTTCTTCTTCTTCAGAATCTACTTAGCAATGATTTATTGATTGCGGCTTCCACCCTCACAGAGAATTACCGATCCTTTTTGGGAAATCAGATTTTCACACCTTTCATGAGTGTGTATGTGGCACAGGTCTCCAGAGACGGTGTGAGGGGATACTGACTTTGAGGAGCGGCGGTGTGTGAATCTCTGCGGTGTCACTCCTCTACTGCCACTGCTATGCCCCATGGATGGCCCTGTGATTCTCTGCTGCTCTCCCCATCGCTGTCTATAGTGTTGCATTATTTATCCGTTGATAAATACAATGTAGGAGCATGATTACAATATGTTTTCATTCCCCTTTAAAACCTTTTGAAACACATATTTCGCTCACTCTCATATCATAAGCATGCAGGAGCCCCTCTGAGGTATGGGCATTTTATAGAGGATAAAAAAAGGAAAATAATAAAAACAACCCTTGCCCTCATAGGAGGAGTCAGATTAGTGTGCTGAAAGCTTTGATGCTCCAGAATGTCAGCTCCGTGGATCGATCTAGCAAAAAACACACACACACACCCCTGACCAATCAGAGGCGTCTATCTGTTGTGGACCTGCTGGGCACCGTGGTTTACAAGCTTCAAAGAGCTCCTTTTAATACACTGCTTTGATAGCCCTCAGCCTTCACTGACCCCCCGACCATCCACTGGGGAGCATTTTAGCTTTAGTGGAGTAGAGAGGAATAACTGCTGATCATATTAATGAGTGTGGAAAAAAAATCACCTCAAATCTTGACTACTTATACCACTGGCCTGCTATTCCAAAATACTGTATTCAGAGGAAGTAGCTGAGCTGGTGATGTGACAGATAAAGTTATACAAACCTGCTGCATTATTCATGAGTAAATCACAGAAATCATTAATAGCACTACTAATGACCAGCATAAAGGGGTTTTGGTGGAACTACACAAAGATCCACTTACCATGAAAGAGGGGGACAGTTTGGTTAATAACCCTAAGGGGGAGACAAATCATCATATAACTTACCGCATTAGACATTTGGGTGTTGGGATATCTGCCCAATACTGTAGCACAGTTATTCAAAAGAGGTGCTTCAGAGTTATTGTTGGCCTTTGAATACACTAACACACAAATGTAAAGTTCAGTATTTAGTTCTTGAAATATATTTTTTTTATGTTGAGTCTTTTTTAAAAGCAGGTAAATCAACACTATAACTTTGAGAAAGGAAATATTTTTCCTAAAACAGCAGAATGTTTGTCTTCTTATAATCTTGCATACCCTCTTACACGTTAACAGTATTTTTCAGTACATACCTTAACTACATACCTACGTTATTAGAGCTCAATAAGCCTTCATTTTATATTTTGTTAAAATGTTTCTTTCCCCGGTAAACTAAATAAATGAGTGACCAAAAAGGTGACACAGTAATTGCATTACGAGGAATACTTACTAGGTTCCAGCTGAAAAAACTAATCAGCTAATGAGTTTTATTTATTTATTTGTATCCAGTGGGACACTTTGAACAGTGGTAATGAGTTTAAAATAAAGCTGCTATTGATTAATTGCAGACAATAGATGATTTGTGTGCATGATTCTTTGCTTGGGATACATGACGGAAAAGGAAAACACATGATATGACAACTTTAATATGTATAAGAACATGTGCTGTGTAAAAGAGAAGTCTCACACATGATGGGGAGTATTTTGGACATATTTTAGACGTCAGTCTTTTAATGATTTTTTCACACCAGCTTATCGAGTTCAGGGTCACAGGTGTGCTGAGGCCTATCCCAGCATGCACTGGGCAAAGGACAGGACAGTGGACAGTTCACCAGTGCATTATGGAGATTATGAATTCAAGAGATATGTCTAAATTCCACAATACATACTGGAGAAATAAAAAATGAAGTACACACATAAATGTCTGTATGCATTCTAGAAAAAGCTTAATTTTTGAGTGTACTGTTGTTGTTGTGCACTATCCCTCCACAGTCCAATGCAAAATGGAAAGACAGATTGAGGATGATATTTAAAAACCAAAAATACATTAAATCTAAAGACAGAAAAAACAATTGTTTTTTGTCAATAATGTTCCAAAGTCAGGTCGTATGAGGAAAAGTTTAATTTCTGGTATATATTTATATATATATATATATATATATATATATATATATATATATATGCAACAAGCAATCATTTTCTTCATTGATTAATCCACCTATTCTTTTCTCAATTAACAGATGAACCATTTTATCTATAAAATGTCTTAAAATAGTGAAAAATGACCGTATCCCACAACCTAAGATAGTAAATTGAACATCTTTGGGTCATGTAAGGTGAATACACACCTTGCTTCAACCAAAGATATTACGTTTACGATCATGTACGACCTAGATAAGCAACAGATTCTCCCATTTTGAAAAGCTTAAAACTAGCAAATGTTAAAAAATAACTAAATTGATGAATTGATTGTAAAGATAGTTGTTGATTAATTTTCTGTTGACTAAAGGATTAATTAAGAAATACAAATAGAAACAGTGAAGTACCTTATTTATTTGTGTATGAACTTCTAACATAGTATGTACTGTGGGCAGTATGTTGATGTTTTTTCTCTCTGTTCAATAAGCAGAGGATCGTCGAGCGTTGGAGTGGAGTGTGTCGGTCACAGGCTGAACTCCCTCACGGTGTCCCTCGCACTGCGACAGCCCGGGTAAGACCACTAGCTATTAGCATGGGTATCTGATGACGCCGGGGACTCTGCTAACCACTGATTATTCGGCCACTGGGGGAGTTTTGGTGAGCGGGAAGCAGAGAGGGGATCAAGTGCTTTTTCTTGTTCCTGCAACCTGTTCCTGCGCTGTGGCCAGACTCAGTGAACAGAAAATAAATGAGACAAACCTCCCTCATGTCTGCGCCCACCAACCCTCTTAGACACACACATTTACAAACTCACATTATTGCTAATCAGAGGTCTCAGGGTTACTTTAAAAAATGAAGCTAATCCCTTACACATCCACTGCTTAGAACCAGTAATGTAATATATTATGGTAATTTTTGAATATCCCTTTTTATTACGGATTTTTACAATAAGATTACAGTTATCCCATTATGTGTAATTGCATTACTCCCTCAGCTTAAATTGATAAACACACCCAACCTGGTGGCATGATTGCAAATAGGCAAAGCAAACTGTTTTGAAATGAGGTAATTAACAGCTGCGTGAGATGGTGAGAGATGTGTTGCCCCCGTATCCTCGAGCTTCAGAGGCCAGGGGAAGATTAGAGCTCTGATCTCATTCCCAGCACTTGTTTGGAGTCTGTCAGGAAGAGAAATGCCAGCATTAGAGAGGTACCGCCACACTCCTGATATGATGAAATAAGGAGAAAAGGGGAAAGGGAAAAAGATGGAGGGATGGACAGAAAGGACCATGCCCTTCTCTGAAGTGTCAGTAGCTTGTTTATTCTATTTTTCATCGTAGCTGCTGGGGCAAAGATTCCTATTTTTCCTTTATTTTTTTCCCCCCCCTCACCTCCTAACAAAAAACACTACTCTCATTTTTTATAGGTCTTGCAAACTCTCATGCCCCAGTGAAAATTACATTGTGAAACGGTAGAAATTTCAGGGCTGCCTGTGCTCTGCCCTGTCCCTCTGAGCTTTCAAGCAGTCAACAGACTGTGAAGAATAAATAATAAAAAACTATTGATTATTTTGATGACTGCAAGATTCAATTAGGTATTAATTTTGCCCTCCAGTGGACCTATCAAGCAACTCAAAGGAGAGGAGGTGGGAGGTGGGGGGTGGACCCCAATGCATGCATAGTATGGCCAGGCTCAGACAGAGGGGAAAATGTGTTTACCTCGGCGGGCAGAGAGGTGCATTGATGCGCAGTGTCCCACATTTAAGTGCTCCACAAATGAAGCCCTGATGACTAGTGACATTGTTACCAGGGATATGAGTATTGACCAGTCGGCTTACATTTTTAACGACAGCTTAAACTATTTCTATTGATTAACATTTTCATAGATTATCATGTGTCATATCAAAGAGGGCTGATTCCCGTGATGAGCACATTAAAAAGGCCCCTGTGGGCAGGAACTCATCGACCACCCTGATAGAAGGGAGGGGGGTTGACAGGACTAACCCTCTTCCTGTGCCTATATGTGCTGGTCACCTGTCCTTTGCTCAGATATATTTAGGCTGGACTTTATTCATAAATAAGAAAAAGGGCCGTAGTCCTGCTGTTCTGTGTCTCAGAGCCTGAGGTGGGGTGAACACTGTCTGAGGAGCTCTCCAGTCAGAGGACACAAGAGGGAAGAGACAGGGGGAGTGTGTGTGTCTGTGAGAGAGGTAGAGAGAGAGGGAGGGAGGGAGGGAGAGGGAGGAGGTGACATCTCCAGTGCCTGTCCTAGGAAGCAACCCCAGGCTTGAACCTGTGGTGGCCATTCAGATACACGAAGGTTGAGGAGGCTGCTTCTGGTTCAGTAGAAACATGTACTAGCTGCTCTCTGCGCTGTGGTGGCATGTTTTAGCTGCTGTTTGACTGACTTCTACATTTGGACTTTCTGAAAACCCTTTTTCTTTTTTTTACTCTTTTCTTCTGGAGCTTTGTTTAGGTAAGAGCGACGGCTTTCAAGAAACGTAACTTTCGATATTTGTAAAAGTCATAAAAATATACATAGACTGGATTCTGTTAATTGTGTTGGAGATCGAGATAAAATGTCTCAATGGACGCATTGAAACATTTGACGGTATTCATAAAATGCTTTTTTTGTCATTTTAAACCGCAGTGCTTCAGTTTATATCAATTATTCTCTTGTTTTCTACTGAGATGTTCAGACAGATAATGCTCTGATCATGTCATGTAGATGCTCTTCATTTTTCGTTTTAAGTGCTGACAAAAAATGTAGATAATTGGGCTAAAATGTTGGGAGCATCAGTGACTTCATCTCTTGTTTAAATCAGGCCTTAAGTTCATGTTGCCTCATACTCTGCTGCAACATGTCACCTTTGATCTCATTTTATGTCCCCAACTATGTGAAAATTGATCTAATCACTGGTGTGTGTTTTCACTCATATCTCCTTTCTAGATGTGGAATTATATTTATTTATCAGCACACAGCCCATAGACCTCTTTGTAGACTGCTGTCAGCTTAGTGTTTGCTGAAGATGAGGCACATGTCAGGTAGTAATGAGCCCTTGGAGATGGATGTATCACCGTTTTAGGACTGCAGGGTATAATGGTAACACCACGCGATCCGTAACAGTTCTTCACCAGGCAGCAGCCGGCAGTATCAGCGGGGTAGCACCAGCCTCAGATAAAAGAGAGCGCTGGAGAGGGAGGGAGCAGGAGAGAGAGAGGGAGAGTGATGAGTGAGCAATAGAAAGGAGAAGCTGGGTCGAGAGAGAGTGAGTAGAGACATAGAGAAGGAGCCGGTGAGGGTGAGACGCCGAAGCACATCTAACTAGGGGTGTTTTCTCTTTTTTTTTTTCTCCTCCCTGTTTCCCACCTGGGCTAGCAGCTCCCTCCAGGATCCGATGATTACAGGGCAGCTGAGCAAGCCGCTGCTCTCCCTGCGCAGCGACATGAGCGCGGCAGAACTCCGGGCGGACGACAAAGCGGCCACCCCAGACAGCGATCTGAACGACGAGCCCCTGCTCCTGCCCTCCGAGGCCACGGACAGAGAGGGCACTCCCAACAAGCTGTACGGTAAGTCGGCTCTCACGCCTCCCGTTTGTCCCTTCTCCTTCAAAGAGCTGCTGGCTGAAGTCTGCTTGAGGCAGCGGAGAGGTGAGAGCAGAGAGCTTCCAGTGCTGGGACAGGTGTCAACAGTGTCAGACAGCAAACTAAGTTTAGGTGCAATGTCCAAGTCCATGTTTGGCTCTTTTAAAGCTTGGACTTCCTGACGGGGAAATTGTATGTCATATGATTTTGGTGTGTTAAGATGTTTCATGTACCTTCAGATTTGTCTTGTGAGTTGAAAGTGTATTGACAGTACAACAGGCAGTCATACTGCAGAACTGTTTCTTCTGAAGATGCGGTACGTTTTAGTGGCCTTTAGTGTCTGTCTTAAATACTGGATACATTTGATGCTTTATTACTGTTGTATATTTCATGGCAGCATCTTTGCATGACTTTCCTCTATATAAAATCTCTCCAAAAGTTTAATTTTATCTTTAAAAATATTTTAGCTGTCAGGATATTTTGATTCAACCCCACCTTCACAACTCTGGTGGTGTTTGGTCTCTTTTTACAAATATTATATTTGTTACATTGTTACAATTAATTGCAACTTTTCAGACAATTACAACCTTGTTGTTGAGAGAAATTAAAACCTCTACTTTATGTCCGATATAATATTTATCATAAGCTCATCAGTTACAATATTACTGTTTCCAGATCATGCAGAGACTTCTCTTCTTACACTTATTTATTCTCAGTTTATTCAGTCATTTTTAGACTTTGCAAATGATCTTCAAAATGTCTCCATCAGCATGCCTCGTTATTGTTGCAGTTATCTCATTAATTGAGTGTGCACACTCTATTTTGGTGGAGTCTGCGTCTGTGTGTGTTTTTCTATCATGAGGTGTTTCAATTATGTGGACTAATTTACGAGGCCACATTATGAATCAATAAGCATAATGATATAAATTACAATTTAAGCTAATTTTCTAATTATTTGATGTAATGAGAAAGGTAATGTAACTCTTCATTAGAGAGATTATAAAGTCGTTAGAATTATAAATGATTACAAACTGAATATTTGTAATTACATTGAACTGCAGATAATAACTGCAGATTTAACAGATTTGTCCTGATGGAGAGAGCTACAGAATCCAAAACTTATATATTTAATTTCAAGGAAATGGTGTGCTCTCATCCCTAGTATGTGTGAAATGTTTCCATCGCCACTAAACAAATTAATTCCAAGACTGAAAGTTTTTATTTGCTTAATTTGAGTAAAACGCCTCTTTGAAGAGACCATTCTTAATATTCTGCAAATTAGAAGATTTCCTATGTGATTTGCTTAACATATCCTCATCTTTTACCTTTTTTGTCACCCTATTTTTGTTATTATTATAGTATTTGTTGTGTTGATGCAAGGTAACAAAAATCCTTCTTTGATGGCTTAAGGTGCTGCTTTCTGTTTTGTATATTTGTACAGAAAGTCTCTTCTGCTTGTGATCGTCTATTTGTCAGTTTTAGCATTTCTGAAAGTTAAACTGTGTCTATTTGTGTATGTGCACGTCTTAGTAGGTATGACGTTCTGATATATAATTGTTTTATTGCTGGTCATGAATTTATGCTGCAGTAAACGGTGCATAATTTCAGTTTTTCAAGATTTTAATGAGAGTTGTCGATAGAAATCCTGACGTCTGGGTGCCTGTGTGTCTGTTAGTGCGTGTTTCCTGGGAAGTAGCACAGAGTATATTATAGTGCCTATATACTGAGCTTGCCAAACATTTTTGAACGAGATGCAATAAGAATTTAGACAAGGGCTAGCCAAATGCGCTCAAACCTAATCAGTTAGAGTTCAACTGTCTTTTGAATCCTTTTTTTCAAGAATAACCTGAGGCGAAAGTCTTCTAAACAAGGACTGTGTACTGCAGGATTTGTCTCAGAAGTGTTGCAATTTGGTTTAATAAGCATCAAGTCTCTCCCTCTCTCTTTGTTTCTGATCAGTCTCTTTCTGACTCCTCTGCTCACTTGATACTTTCTGCCTCTCTTTTTCTCATCGTGTTAAATGCTTTACTATTTATTTGAAGTTAGTTTGGCTTTACATTACCAATCTGCCTCTGACAATGATAATTTACTCAGCAAAACATGCAAGTTGCTGCATTATATTTCCTGATCTATCAGATTAAGATTTTTCGTGTCTACTTTGTGCTTGGTGTTTGCTGATGTCTGATGGCTACTCGAAGCCTCTCCAGTGAGCATTTTTGGGGGATGGTTTGTCTCTGCCCGGTGGCGGAGCCCTGGGCTGTGCCAGCGGCAGGCTGGGTTTGGGAGCCACTGCCCACATGACGTGTCAGAGAGGAAGGCAGGGACGACGAGGAGACGTCGCACAGTAGTGTCGAGATAAGAGGGAAGAATAGGAGAGAGCATGTTTGTGTGTGGGGGGTTGAAGAAGAGACATTTCTCCATGAATTTCCTCAGATGCTACCAGAGAGAAGGTTTGGTGATAGTGATGGGTCACTTGCATATTATTTTTTTAACTCTTGTTTAGAACTAGAATGGTAGTCTCCTTGTTTTGTTGGGTATTCAGTTGGAGTCTGAGTGAACATTTTGGAAACTTTAATGTTTAAACAGCAGTTGATGGATTATATAACCCGCCATAGCGTCGGGTCTATGAACCCTCTCTTAAAGCAATTGAGCGTAACACATGTGGCCATAAAGGTAGAAGCTTTATGGTAGAAGATTTGTCTTAATTCCAGACAAGCTGACATTTTGAAGATGCTCAATTTCCACACAATAAGAAGTAATGTATCTAAAGGTATTTTGACTCTTAGAGTAGCTAAAGCATGATAAACAACAACAAGCAAACATTTTAGACAATCATGAGGATTTCTAGCTTTGTTACACCAGTTGGATTTTACGTTGTAGGTATTTGAGCCACATTGTATTTGAAGTGAACTCTTGTGGTTATAAGGAGATTGTATTAAGTTGATATTATCAACATGTATGTGACAGATATGAAAACAATCCTAAATAGAGCTTTGAAACTCAGCCTTAAAAGTGACATTATTCAGTGGTTTTATTTATGTGGTTGTGAACTGTGCAGAAGCCACACTATTCAGATTCCTCCCTTTAGTTTTTGCATTGTGGTAAAGAAGCATGAATCATTTCTGGATTCTCCAGTTTCAGAGTAAAGAACTTTGTTCTGTTTTACGGCGGTTATTTTGCATATTCTCTCTGATATAGTGCTCCAATTTCACGAGTGACATTTTCACACTTACCAACACGCTTACCCCATGCACAGAATACCAGCACACACTTAATGGTGTCAGGGTTATGCAAATCATGTTCACTAGAGTTCAAGTGTTACTATAAATCTCAATCGTGTCGATAGAACAAAAATGATCTTAAATGCAGTGAAACTGAAAATATAAGTTTAGAATAGGTGTACAGCATGCACACACGAGCATACACAGTGTATGATTCATACATTTGTGATGATAGATAATCATCTGCTGAGGACAATATACAGCTAATCAGTTAAATACCCCCATTAAATATAAGATCAACAAGATTTTTGTTTCAGAAGGTGTGCTAAATATGGCACCGTGACTTACTTTCTGGCAGTTTACATCAATATACATATCATTATGTTGTTATTGAAGAGTTGTGAATCATCATTGAGCGCTGATATCGCTGCATGGCTACTCTGTTCTGCGATTACATGTGCCATACACTGTATGTGTGTTTTCTAGAGAGCCAACCACAACTCTTCCTCCGTGCGGAACTGATGCTTGACTTCAGTTTTAGTCGTCTATGTATACGAGTTTGTGCTAGTATGAGAAGGAGAAGTCAGTTGGAGACAATGACAGTAGCGGTCATGTTTGTCGACAGTAAATTGTCCACCTTCTACACCCACCACATGCTTACTGCAGTGGTGAAAGGGTCGTTCTCCTAAAAGCTCGCTTGTGCAAATAGTCTTCCACTTCAGCTAACAGGGGCTACGAGGCACCACAAACATCCTGCCGCCTTGTATTTATTCCAAGTAGAAGTGGACATTAGGTGGGAAAGCTGTGGTTAGTAGGGCAAGCAATTCTTTTTTTCAAAGGACGGGATGGTGTTGGATGCGTACAGTTTCTGTCTTCTCTTCTCAAGCAAATCTCCCCCTTTCAGACATCAACAGACAAGATAATAAGACACTCAGAGCACAATTCCGTATTATATTCAGCAACCAAAGGCTCATCTCTTGTCAGTTTGCATTTACTCTCCCAAGGATGTGACGCTTCTATCATCATGCTGTCAAAGTGAGCCAGGCTGGAACGACAGGAGCACTCATTTCATACACTTACTGTCTACATGAAATGGTCTGCACTTATTCGGATTCTGCCAAAATGGTGGAACATTTTCACAAAGGTCACCTAGAGACCCCCCTCCCCAAAAGAGCAGAATGAATCTTTCATTGATTCCTGGTATTGGACGTCATTCAGAACAAAAAGTCCACGCCGAATGCCCCATCTGCTGCTGGCTTCTATACATGTCCAGGTTTGTTAGGCTTCACTTACAATCTGATTGTATGCTGGATTAGTGAAATTAATGTTATCCGGACACGCAGGACTTTATTTTGGAGAGAATTTAGAGTTGCGTCATTAGAAAAGTAGCAGTACTTCTATAGAGCTGTAGTCAACCAAAGAAAATCCTGGTTGACTACGACCTATGTGGTCGATTGGGGAAAACAATCTGCATGTTATTTCTAAATCAACTAAACTGGCCTAAATTAATTGTAAATAAACATTAAAATATTTAATTTTTTACCTAATAATTTTATAATTAAATGATAACAACACTCAAAGCCGACTAGCGTCCACCTGCCCGTATCTATATGATTTTGCCTGTAGTTAAGTTATTGATTAGATGAAACATTTTGACATTTTCTGATATGTTCACACTCAAAGCCCATCAGGAAGTGATGCCCAGGTATGAGTTTTATAAAGCAAGTTAATCTGCACGGCCCAACCTGCAAAAACACTCATTAATCAACTACCCGAACCCAACCCGCCCACTTGGTTGAACAAGAGCAAACCTACCAACAGACCAACAACCTTCTTCTCCTTAAATGTAACTTTGAACTATTTTTACAAGGCAATGTTTCATCCCCCTTTGTTTTACTCAGATTTTGATACCAGTATCCTGCTTTTAAATCTAGAATTTGGTTTATAAGTTACCAAATTCAGGTTCTCACAACATTAGTTTCTTTCTTTTAGTGTGGTGTTGATGAACACTATTGTCTACACATAAGAAAAGATGGAGCTACTTAGCTGGAAACAATTCAAACTAATAGAGGACCGTGGTGAGATAGTTTTAACTTGTCTGGATGACACAAGAAAAGTTTTGAATGTTACGACAAATATTTTTCTTTCTCTTTGTTAACGAAACAATAAGTAGGATTTGAACTTTGTCATTTAAAAAAAACACAAATCCTACTTATTCTGCCTTAAAGTTCCAAATTTTACATTTGCAAAAGTCACAACTTGACTTGATCTGCAAAACAATAAAAATCCACAAATTTTGTATATTAATATACTTAGTGCATACTTCATAATATTATTATGTAGTTCAGATATGAGACTGTCTTTTGTGCAAAATTCTCTTTTGCCTTTGTGTGAATACGTGTGTATGAATTTGCAAAGAGACACGCACACACACACTGCTGGAGGCACGAGTTGTTATTATTTTTGTGTAATCAGCTTAGTGAGCAGGATGCATGGTGGGATAGGCTGCTTGCTGATGCAAAGAGCCCCGTAATGTTGTGTGGTGAGGTTAAGTAATAAAGTGGCGCAAACCCAGTGCTGAATGGGCCACGCTGAGTAAATAAGAGCGGATAAAGGAGGCCGAGGGAGAACACGTCTCTCCCCGGGAGGTGGATCTCATTATGGGGATTTCATCTGTCTGCGCAAACTTGAAAACAAGCTTAATGCTTGCCTATAAAGCAGGTGTAATACATTCGCTAATATGCCCGCAGTGCTCGTGGCTACAGCAGCACAATCACTGCGTGGCTCAGAGGACAGGCAGGATGAGCACAAGGAGGACTTCTTGTTTTCGATGCAAACAGCAGTAAAGGTCACCAGGTTTCACGGCTGCTTGGTTATGCAGAAATGACTTTGAGCAAAATAAAGAACTTCAAAATAACTGACTATATAATTCTCCCTGTTGTTTGTATGTTTAAAGTAAAGAAGATTATTGTTGCCTTGACTCGAAAGTATTCCAAACAAAACATCACAAGTTTTGTAGGTGGATAGCTGTGGAGAAAATAAATTGAATTTCAATATGCATTTATTTTAGTTATACACTGTCTTTTAAGTTGGGAAAATCATTTTCCAAAAAACGTATATGTTGTGTATATGCGCTCCATAACCAATACAAGCCTTTCATGTAGAGCTAACAGAGAGGCATCACATCTCCTGGCATGGACACGGTTGGTGTTGTTGAGATGTAATTGAAGCTGCAAGGGTCACATTTTCGGAATAGAAATTACAGTCTTGTCTTTGACTTGTGTGGCGTGAACCAGAGATGCATCCCACAGCCCTTGTGTCCTTCACGAGCCTTTATTATTTATAACGCTCGCTCTTTGAGCAATGACCAGTACTAATGCATAACCTTCTGTCCTTCTGGCTGATTCACTTCCTTTGAAACCAAAGATTGAGGCAGGAGAAGTGGGTGTATGGTGGGTGAGGCAAGGGTGTGTGCGGGCGGAGGGGGGGGGGGGGAGTGCTAGTATAGGGCAGTGGAGATCCAGGCTATCGAGAAGTTATTATGTTTTTTCCCTTTATATCTGAGGATGTGGAATAACACTGTGATGATTCTTTTCTCCAGAATAGAGTTATGGGCTTCAAAGCAATACTATTTCCAGACGTCCCTCCTTCCACTATTTGTCTGCTCCACCAGAATAATGTGCTGGCTGGGGTGGGATGTGATGGGATGGGCTGGGTGTCTTTTAGCTGCGTAATTATTTGCTTGTTTCCACCTTAAACCACTCAGCTCTGTAAATATCACTGCAACAGGGGAATACAGTAACAACTAACGCAGGTCTTTCTTTCTCCAGATAAACTATTTTCGAGATAAACTCTGTTCAGCTCAGGTTCAGTGGAGGTAAGATAAAGTCTCGTGCAGCTTGTATCACCTGATGTCATCCTATAGTGATTGAGCCTGTGCTGCAGCGTCGGTGTGATCCATTGTTATAATACCTCTATGACAGAAGGAACGGGTGAGGAGGGGGAGGAGAGGAGGCTTTGAGGGGCAAGGGGTAGAAAGTGGGACATAGGCAGCATTAGTGCCGGATAGCCTGTGGGGCCCAGGCTGATGTGTCAGGCATGACATGTGGGTGTCTAGCCCCCCACACACACACACACACACACGCACACACTTCGCCCTGGACTGCCCTCACACCCCACTACTTCTAAATGTCCTGCAGCTGACCGGATGCAACATAGGATGGACACAAATCCCCCAAAAGATGCTGTTTTTAAAGTGATTACAGTTTGAAGATACTTGTTTAAGGTTCAACTGCAACTAATGATTATTTTTATTAATGATTAATCTGTTAATTATATTTTCATTCTACTAACTGTTGGAAAATAGTAAAAAAACAAAACATTCCAGAGGCCAAGGTGATAATCCAACAGTACAAAACTAAAATATTTTAGATTTGTAATGATGTAAAACAGACAAAAAAAAAAAAAATCAAATCATCATATTTGAGAAGCTGGAACCAGTGAATGTTTGAGATTCTGGCTCGATAAATACCTGCAAATTATTATTTGAATGGAAAAATTGTTCTTGATTAATGTCATGTTGATTGACCAAGCCATTCACAGCACTTGTCATAAAAATACAGAAATTAATTTTTACTATGGAGCTTTGTTCAATTAGATTTTATTCTTTTTTTTTTAAATTGAATTTATAAGTAGGGCTGCAACTATAGATTATTTCATTATTGTTAAATCTGATGATTATTTTCTCAACCTATCAATTATAAGAGTTGTCTATAAAACCATAGCAGCAAATGTACATGACTATTTCAAAACCCCGAAGTGATGTCTTCAAACCTAAATATATTTACTTTAAGTGTTATAATACAGGGTTTGTTTGCCTGACAATTAACTTCATCGGTTATTGAAATTGACACTTTTTTCGTTGATCAACAAACTAATCGATAATCGTTCAAACTGGAAGCCTTGGGTTTCTATTCAGACAAAGTATGAACAAAGGAGTGAGAAGAAAGCCTCTCTTCAGCACCGGGTTGCAGGCTGCCGGCAGCAGAATCCTATTTACAGCAAATATCATTTAAGTAATTTGGGAGGAGGAGCAATAGGCATCTCCTAAAAGGCTTACTGCTCTCTAAAGCTAGTCTTCATCTCAGCGTCCCACCTTCGCTGATGGCTATAAAAGGATGAGGAATAATTTGGATTGTTATTTGCCTCTTTCAACCCTGAGCTAATCAGGTTGACATTGCTTTGGGAATGAGGAGGACGCTCCATAACAGATGTGCTCATGTGCAAAGTGTCCCAAGTCCCCTGTGAAGACGCAACACAAAAGCCCTCTTCTCTCCTCCCCTCCCCTTCCTCTTCCCTTCTCCATCCTCCCCTCTCTCCATCACACCATCTCTCCTTCTTGACCTTTTGAAATGGGCAGTGCCTCTTCTCACCAATTTACCTCCCTCTGGTCCCTCTCATGCTTGTGCTGCTTCCATCTCCACTCCAGCATCAAGGGAGAGACAGGTAAGAGCTGGAGCAGAGCACTCTCATGTCAAAGAGCCTTTCGGTAAAGACCTGTGGCCACGAGTGAGAGCATAAGTGTTGGAGTCCTCACTGCTTTAAAGCATCGTTTGCATGCAGATTCATCCACAAACTGAAGTGTACTATTTTCTTTGGTTTACAATCAAAACCTCCAGCCAGTGGAGACATCTATTACACCGTCGCATCCATTTCCTCTCTGCTTCCTCTGTCCTCCGAGTCTTCCCTCCGGTGCTTGTGGCTCAGAAAAAGTCACAGAACTGCTGAGGTGTAAAATTCTTTCTGTTCGGCACACTCCACGGCACCACCTCCGATGTAATTCCTTAACTCCATAATTCCACTTTGTGCCAGAATAATGAATGAGATAGATTTTTTTTCCTCCCGTGTGAGATCTCCGCCCTTGCGCGACGAGGAATCTTGCTTTAATGTTAGAGGCCCAGAAACGGTGGCGTGGCCTCTTCTCCCTCTTGCCCTTCGCTGGGCTCTTAATTAAGGAAATGACAGCTCTTCTAGCAGCAGCAGTAGCCATAATGTAGCTAATAGTGTTACAGGCAGCTACTCACAAGTCCGTCTCTGGTGATTTTCTATCCCCAGAAACACTATTGACCTGTCCTCTGCAGCTTCTCCACCCCAGCCTCTAAACAGAGTATTACTTCCCTGCCGGTCCGGAGGGAGCCATCTGACTAAGAGCACCTGGAGTTATTGGCAGCAGATTATGCCCTGTGTTATTGTTGAGGGCTTTGGTGGGAGTAATGAAACACTGAGCTAAATCACTGATGATTCTTGGCCCCTCTTGCATTCTACAAGGAGTTAAGTAAATCACTATGAAACCGACACTGCATGTTGTAGGCTGCTCTCCTCCACACGGCACCATGCCTTGTGTGTAACAATGCTTTCTGGACTTTATTCCAGGCTGCTTTAGATAGAAAAGTGGAAGTGAAATGAGCTGTCGCTCTACATTTCATTCTCTCTCGACTGCCTTTGCAATGCAACATCAACTTTCAAAGTGGTATTAACAAAATCAATGGTCAAGCAATCTCGGACAATTGGTTGCGTATTGACGGAATTAACGCTCGTGTATGATGTGGCTTGTTTATCTCGGCCCATCCGTTACGCTTCAACCGCTCACGAACGCTCTGAATCAACAGCACACATGACAAAAATCATCGTGCTGTTTTGCATATTTGTGTGCTATAATAATTATCTCCACTTCAATAATTCAATGTATTATAACAATTACTAATGTAATCCTCTTATAATCTTCGGTCTTTTTGAATGTGTTCACATGTGAAATTATTTTCTATGGATTAGATTTCAGTGGCACAAATGATTGACACCATCTTAATAGCAAACAAATGCACTCAGCCAGACATTTTCAAAAGGACCATTATAAAAATGGGGGTTGGCTGTTCATTGTGAATAGCCTGAATCGTTACCAGGCCTCTCTCGTACATTTGACAACTTACATAATGCATTTCCACTAAAATAGCTTAAGTGTTAAAGCTTCTTTTATGGGCAAGAATTGATTCATGAATGCTTTGAGGCGAAAGCTAACACGAACACAAAGCTTTCAATAACACCCATTTTATTCAGACTGTCAATGTATGAAGCGGTTGCATTAGACGAGGTGGCATGCTGATTGCTTTATGAAATCCAGGCTAATTGTTTTGTGGTGTAGTCCTTGGGGCACCCTGCATTAAGACAGGCTGAACCAAGTCAAATAAATATGGCTCTTTGCCCCCCCCCCCCCCCCAACGGCCCGACACACACACACACACACACACACACACAGAGACCTTCTGCCTTGTGTGGCTTTGAAAGTCGCTCTCCAGTGGCCACTTTAGTGATCAATGAAAGAGAATTTATTTCGCAGTGGATATTGGCAATATTTCCATGACATAAGCTGCATCAAATTGCACTCTGTGCCCTGTAATAAATATAATTATTTCACTTACATACAAAAGCATTTTCAATGAAAATATCCTCACGTCGCTGTCGGCACGAGTTTGGAATTGTTAAGACTTGATTCATGTAATTTAATTACTTCTCTTTCTTTCAGTCAAGGCCGTGGAAAAACTTGAATACCTGTAAATTTAAGAGTTTTGATTTAAGGGTACTTGTACTGTAACGGTAGTGACGCTGCTCAGGAAGATGAAGCATGAATGTCCTAGATAAATGTAAAGCTATGTGGAATGTGCATCGCCTGGTCTTTCCTCCGTTTGGCCTCTTCTTTCATCTCTCCTCACATCAATACATCCATTCATTTCATTTTACGCATTGTGTAACCTGCGTATCACGCCATCGAAGGACTTTCTTCTTAGTAAAGGTTTGATCGAGATATTGTCCCTCCCCCCCGTCCCGTCCCGTCCCGTCCCGTATATAGTATTAATCTCAATCTGGAAATCCATTTAAGAATCATTCACATTGGATAAGCAGATTTTTTATTTTTTTTTAAAGAAAAGCAAAACATGTACAGAGATTCTAGCAATAAAGAAGAATTGAAGACCGACTCCCTGGGCCTTTCTCCTGTCAGCTATTTAATTTAGTTAAAGAAATTACACAAATCCTTTGGGGGAAAGATGTGCATGTGTATTTATTTATTATCGATTTTTCCCCCCCTGCGATAAACGTGTTAACGTTACAGATATTTGCAAGGGGATGAAGCTTTCTAAGTTATTGTGAAATGAAGGCATCAAAGAATCGTTATTCAGTAAGTCCCCCACACTGCTTATCAGATAGAATACATTATTCACAACCAATATCTTAACTACAGTCATGAGCCGTACTGTCTGGAGCCTGTCGATGATCTTATAAAGTCTCATTCCTTCATTATAGCTGAATATCTTCATTTAGCAAATTGCCTTTGTTATGATGCTGAATAGAAAATTCCCCGGCACAGAAGAACAGTGTGTCAGCAGCATTTCGAGAATTGTCTTTGAGGTGGTGCGAAAGTTGAGAGGCATCACTTTAATTTAAACAACCAAAGTGGGAATTAACTGCTTGGAGACAATACCGCTAATGAAATCCAGTCAGAAAATAATATGGCCTCATAATATTCACCCTCCAAAATAAATGTGAAATTATACAGCGGTTTATGATGACATTGTGCTCTATCTGTCACTTTATATTGACTCTAATACGGCCACAAAGTCTCTCCTGTTTGCTCAGATTGATCTTAATTCCAGATACCGAGTGCACAGGGTGGGGCTGCGCACAACGTGATCCATAATGGGTGAAATAATTGGTGAAAAGAGACTGGCTTGTCAAAATATGCAGTGCGTTGCGAGGTTGATAAGCGAGAGGATGTGGACCTCCATCGAGGAGCAGGGCCAGCCAGCCAGAGGTAGGAACCAGCTCGTAAAGCAGCCCCCCACCCCACACCCCCCCCCCCCCCCCACCCCTTGGGCTTTCACATCAGCCATCAAGCGCTGGAGGTTTGTTCGGTCATACCACTCACCAATTATTTGGATTTTATGTAAAGATGAAATGATTTTATTTGGCGGCGGGGAGTTAAAAATGTAATGCATAAATAAACATGACAGGCAATGAGATCGTTCTGGCAACGCTATCCAATAGTCTGCTCGGTATGAAGCTTTTAGAGAAGGACTACAAACCCCTGCATGCACTCTGTGTTTCACAAGAAACAAAACTATTCATCCTGTTTTCAGCAGACAAAAAAAGGTGTGCCTTTTAAATTCAAAACTCGATCCGAGCAGAAAGGCTAAGGGAGAGGTCAGAGTACTGGACAACCACAAAGTACAAATAATTAATAAAGATATGTCCAAAGAAACTGCTCAACTTCTTTGGATAATTGCTTGAAGGACAGCCGTGTTCACCCAGGTTAAGGCTGATAAAATATAGCAGCTGGCATCAATAGAAGGCCTGAAGTGGCACACCTGAATCAGTGGACAGATGTTATCCACTTTATTGACAGCCTGTCGGTAAAGGAACATGAGTCCTTGTTTATAATAGCACAACTTATTACAAAAGACATTCATCCTCTGAACATCTTTCAGAAAATCCTCCTGAATGTTTCTGTTGTTTCTTTGTTTATGCCGGTGTTCAATGTTTGTCAAGGTTCATAAGACTATTGTTTTGGTTCAAGTTTTCAGCACATTCTAGCTTTAGAAAGATCTAAACACTCTTCACATTAGGTTCTTCTTTTAAACGAATACTCACAGAAAATTAAACAGAGTCATTTTTTTGTATTTCTCTTCTGGACAGTTAGTTTGCTAAAATACATCTAAGAGACATTTAATTTTTCTGACAGTTCTTTCTGCAACATTGACTCGTCTTTGCACTCAGCGAGCCTCTGTGTCAACAGTGAGGCCTCGTCGGGGTCAAAGGGTGAGGGTCGAAGCAGCCTCTCTGACCTTCTACAGCGATCCAGCACCGCTGAGAGATTCTGTGCGATAGCGATTGCTACGATATCCAATCGGTGGTGTCCTTTGTTTTCCCTGCAGCCATCAGCAAGCTTATTATCATGTCCCTGTCTGCTCCACTCCACTCTGCCCTCATAGCAAACAGGTCTAATTGTGTCTCGTAGCTGCAGGCCCAGAGCGGAGGGTGGGGAGAGTGGGTTTAGATGAGTGATACTCGCTGATGTAAATGGCTGAATAATATGGCCCCGGCGTTTGTGGTGGAGCTCTATCTCTCAGCGGTAATCCAGGCCATCGGGGACCCGCCAGTATGCATCATCCCCCATCAATGAGCCTCTCCGCTGGTTGGTAATTTATTCAGCGCTACAGCGGTTATTGATAAAGCACTTAAACACAAATTCCCCTCCTTTCCCAACTGCCCTCCTCTGCGCCGCACGACAATGTGTTGTAATATCACAACGAGGTCCGTGTTGTGTGTTTATCTACTTATATTGCCCGTGTTGATCTAAGCTGGATTCTCTTTTTTTCTTTCTACATGGATCTCTGCCTGTTGCTCTCCCAGGAGCTCGTGACGGTTCGGTCCAGTCTGACACCAGCAGCAGTCCTGAGCAGAGTCACCTGGGCCAGTCCCACCTAGGGTTCCCCATGGGTCCACAGGTGAGCGACAATCTCTGCAACAAACCGAACCCAAATTTAAGATGCTCTGTTTAATCAATGGTAATGTGAAAACTTTGAGTAAGCTAACATTTTGATTCAAGGTGTTTTATTGTCCTCCCGGTTCTACAGGAAGAATCGTTTGAAATGCTTTTGCTGGGACGCTTAATAATAGGAACAAATGAATACTAAATATAAGAACCAATACAAATATCCATGAGGAAACATAATGAGGCTGCTCATCAGGTTTCAACCACCTGCTTGAGGCATTTAAGAAGTTTGCAAAAAGTATTATGACACCTGTACTCAACTATAAGAGTTGAGTTAGCCTCCTTTTCATCAAGCTTACAGAAATCTGCAGAAATGTAATTCAATAAAACTGACATAATAAGATATTAGACAAACGGTTTGTGCTCTTGAACCCAGTCTTTTCAGCAGTAGAGTCTTGTGTGATCCCCTAAATATCTATTGTGATTGTCTGTTTAAGGTCCCTGAAAACTTTGATTCAAATCTTTCAAGTTCTTCATATTGTATTTTTATTGTTTTTAAATATTTAGATCGCCCACTGTGTCTCCACCTTTATTCTAACTGACTTCTAAACTCCTAAATATACTGCAACAAACGTAGCTGACTAAAGCAGAGAGCTGACAGCCTCATCAGGTTTCAAGTCCAGAAGAAAGGACACATGTGACACCAGACATAAAGGTACAAAACGTATAAGTCCAGTGAGAATTGGACAAACACATTGGTTTCTTCTTTTTGATGACGAGCGCTCCGACGTTGTCCCCGGTCCTCCTCGTTGGGCTCCTTCCTAGTTTATTTCTCTGCCTCCATGCATGAATGACTCCAAGATGCCAAACTTCATTATATTAAGAGCAACTCAAAGAATTGACGACTAACTCGGCTCTGTTAATTGAGTTATATTTACTCACAGCTATAATGAGAATAAGATTAAGGCGTTTGTCAGTTGCAGTAATCAACTTTATATTCTGTGTGGTGAGTGAAACAAAAAAAGAAACACTCACTGAATGCTAAACGGTGAATCATTTTCAGCTGCGATGTGAAAGGTATTTTGTCATCACACATCAAATGTAATTGACTCGTGGCACTAATGAGCTGACGATACAGGCCTTGTCAAAACAAGCAGGGAGGCACAGAGCGCGAGCCTGCAGCCCCGTTAATAGCTCAATCTGCCTTTGTCCTATCTGATTGGATTTATTGGCCTGGTGGCTCTGCGATGTTTAATGAACATCTATCTCATTAGTGTTGCTCAATGTCACCGCTCAACACACAAGCGTCCGGTTCCCTCCACCCTCTTTAATAAGGCCATTCTCCCTGCTCTCAGTGTTACTCAATGCCAGTCAGTCCTCATCAGGAGAAACAAAAGAGGAAACATGAGAGAAGGAGAGTGGTTTCGTTGGGCAGGTTTATAGGGTGAGAAATCCCCAGTGAAAGAGTCAATCTGCTGCAAGTGGGAATGAAGAATGAGCTTAATTAAAAGCATTTTTTTTGATTACAGACACCCTCGCTGGTCCAAGCCACTGTCTTTGTAATAGATAAGAAATAAACACAAAAGGAAGGCATCTCGAGCAGGAAGCAGTTACAGCCTGAGCCTCAGCAGGCGGCTCTCAACCGTCACCATCTAATATATTAATGCTGTCAGTACAGTCTCTGTGAAGCTAACACTTTTCAGAAACAAAGGCGCTCCGCATGCCATACCCAATTCTCTTGTTCCAGGATCAATATGTTTTGATAGATTCTCGCTCCAGAGCCGGATATTGTTCGAACAACCATTATCCGATGGTAGTTTACCCAACATGAATCCACCTTCCTTCTGTTTCCCACTCGCAGTTAGGATGACAAAAGTCTGCTATCTGGGTGATTATGGGCAATTTCTCAGTGCCAGAGCTGCCAAGCAGATAGAAGGGCCTATTCTCCCCTGATGGGCAGAGAGGCTGGGTACCACATCCAGTCCTGAATGGGGCTGCTTCCCCATCCAGAGCCCAACACACACCCAGTGTGTGCGTCCGTGTGGCCCCTAGGAGACCACTTCTCGACACTCAGCCGTCAGCCTGCCAAGCACTGTACAACAGCACCTATGGAGAGGAAGAGTGAGAGTATCGGGCGAAAAGCCAGACGGTGAACTGCTGTTGGTAATCTAGATGAGAGGTGCTGGGGATTCTCGTAGTAATATATACAGTGTTCTCACCTCAAATGAAGATCATAATCAGTCTTAAAGTGGCACAACATAAACACTAAGAGCTTTTCCATGCTTTAAAAATATTCTCCAAAGTTACTGTCTCTCTGCAGCGGCCTGTTTCTCCAAAGCTGCCTGTAATGATAAATAAGTCAGGGCTACATCTGATAATTGCAGAATTGTCTTTTAATGTTATTCTCTTCTATGTGAGGCTGTCTTTGCTGTCAAGCCTGGCAGTCTCATTTTGTTTGACTCAGAGATGAATGTTCAAAGACTGCCTTTGATTATATGTTGCTTCGATTCAAGATTAAATTTAGTCTAAAACGCAAGATTAAACATATGTCACTTGCAGCTAACAAACGGGTAGCCTTTGTTATCGTCCTTTGAGGATTCTCTGGGATTATTAATTCATTTTTTAAAGTTAATGGCAAATGTCATTTTGAATGCTCTCAGAAGCGTCAGATATTGTCATTTGTTATGTGCTGGTGTTGGATATCAAAGCAAATGTAGAGAAAGAGGAATCCTATATAGTGTGTATGATTACTCCTGCCAGCAACAATCACCTCTCCACGCTTTGTGTTGTTCTTTGAACAGCTTAGAAACACAAACAGCTATTCATTTGTCTCTCAGTGCAGATATTTCGCCCTGAGATCTCTGTGCGTTCTGGCTTTAAACCCACACGACCTCGTACCTCTAAAAAAACGTGATTGCATGTATGTCGGAGTGGGTGCAGGCGTTCCGCACCATGCAGGGTTATCACAGTGACACGCCTGTCACCTAGGAGCACCGGATTTGGGAGTACGGTGGGGTCTTCGCACCAGTCAGCCCGCTCTGCCTCCCATGCATGCTGCAGACACGCCATGCAAAACAGAAGCAGATAGCTGACAATTGGAGTTAAAGGCTTGAGAACTTAAGTCACAGTGGAGGAGTCAACACAGTGCAGCCAGGCTCACCTAGCAATGTCTAAAAGGCTGCTTTACTGTGGACACAATGCAAGCTGACAGTGTATTATTTTATTCCAAACAATTCAATTCAACGCTTAAACAGTCATTTTGTTGGATTTTGCCGCATCCTCAGCATCTCATGTCTCGTACCTCCAATGTAAATTCAGTTTGACATGCTCAAAGGCTGACATAATATGAAAAAAGGTTTTATCAGAATGAACACAATTTACGATGTCATTCCCTGTGTATTCATGGAGATTTCCGCCTCGGTACAAACATTACCACTTCTGGCTCAAAGCTCTCGATGAAAAATGTGTTGGTGTATTACCAAACCGACTTCCTCTGGAAAATACATTTGAAGAGATCTTCTACTGTGCAAAATATCTCGGAGCGATACTTCTGATAACATATCTTTTCCTCCATGGGTACGACTGCACCGAATCCACTTGAACTAATGTGAATGAATGGATACATGAAGACCTGAGAGTGATGTGTTGTATCCCTCATCAAAAGGGTAAAGCACTGCTACGTTTTTTTAGAAAAATGCACCGTGTATTTCAGGCACATTTCTGTGGTACCAGGGATTTGTTCAATGGGAGGAAACATAAATCACTCTGCATCTCTGTGAAAGACAAATTCTCAGCTCTTTCACAAAGATTGGATTTCATCTGTGCCTGTACCAACGGCAGTGTGTTTTGACTGTCAGTCTGTGACACAGCAAAGCACAGAAATCATCGGCAAAACAACCGCATTCATCAAAACACATTGATTAGTGACACAGTCACTTTGGTGGCATCTGCTTTTCTGCCTTACTTGACTCAATTATGCATCCCAGAATATAAAATAGTGTATATATATATATATATATATATATATATATATATATATATATATATATATATATATATTCATCAATCAAATGTGATGCCCTCACTCCGTGTTTTTCTACTGTAAAACAATTATTCTGCAGCTCTCACAAGTAATGCTGGCAGATAATTCATTGTTATCATTTATCAGCTACAGAGGAATTTTATCATGTGTTTGTTCTACAAAATGGTAAATTAAGGATTTTGAGCAAAAATCAGCTATGGACGTTTTCTACACATATGAAGAGTTTGGTTTCATAATCAGTGGAACACTGATTATTTTATGTCGTTATTCATATATTTGTCATTTTGGGATATATGACGTTATTGGAAAATATCATCCAGCGTTTGGTTTGGTAATAAGATATTTTACATTAATGATATTAATTGTGCAATCTAAATAAAAAAAGATGTGACTAAAATCCAATACATTCTCTACCATCAGATGCTTAGTCAAATGATTAATAATTCAATACTTTTTATTTACATTTAAAGTCACCGTGAAAAGGAGGTTAGAGCGTCTTTAGCTTTTGTGATGGGACGTATTTCCATGTGTCCCAGTTAGCTACGAGGGGGATTTAAATCAAACTCCTTAATATAGTAGTGACAGTAATAGTGAAAGTGATTGGATAGCTATAATGGCCGTCCTTTAGTCTGTGATTTTATATTGTTATATAATGCATGTGTTGTTGTGTGTGTCTGCTGTAGTCCCTCCTGGTGGCCCAGCAGCTGGCCAACGCAGTGGGCGGCGTGATGTCCGGGGCGGCGCCAGGCATGAACCAGCCCATCCTCATCCCCTTCAACGCAGGCGGACACCTGGGCGGCCAGCAGGGCCTCGTTCTCTCCCTGCCCACCGCCAACCTCCAGAGCCTGGTGGCTGCTGCTGCTGCGGGGGGCATCATGACGCTCCCTCTCCAGAACCTGCAAGGTAAGAAAGAGGGCAGTGTCGACAAGCAGCGACTCGTTCTTATGACAAAAACAGGGTCAACGTGACATCCCCGGAAGAAGGTGGAAAGTATGATTAGTAATAAATACAACAAATAATGATCCCACCGCAGCTTGCTATACATCCACTGTATGACATAGACACGTTTTTTTGTTTTTTCTTCAATAAAAATGTTTTACAAAGCTCTTCACCAGGTAAGAATCCTTCAGGGGTTTGTATCCCAAAAAGCTGCTATCCTCAACTTTCCCGAAGGAACAACCGTATTAATTACAGGTCAACATTTTGCAGTGCAGCGCAAAAGCACTTTATGCCTCTTTCCTGTACATAAGAGTGCACTGTACTTCACTTTCTTATCTTTTTTTCCACCTCATCTGTCCATCCACATGGCTGTACTTATCCTTGCCTTTTAAACTTTAATGCCCAAGTGTTCTCTTTTGATCATAGTTGTAAATGGTTTTCATTTTAATGTTTAAAACATTGTCTCTTTTATACCATTAGATTGAGGGATGGATGGGGAAACCATCAGTCATAAATCTTGGATGAGAGAGCTGCACTAATGTAAAAAGATGCCAGGCTACATGTAAAGCAGTGTGTTTTTGGGACGGAGATTACAATAATGCCAGTGCAGCACAAAGTGCAGGGAAAGCTCCCCTCATGTGGGGAAATGGATGGACAGATGCCCTGAGTGAGGAAATGTGGAGGTAGAAGCCTAATGGACACAAACATGCATAAATAACAGCAGCCATCGCTGTGGGCAGAGCTTTTAATAAACCCACATCTATCCAGCGAGCCCTCCAATGTATCCATCAGTAGTGGACGATAATGGGCCCAGCAGGCCCGTCTGACTCACACTTCAACAGATCTTCCTCCCGGTGCACGAGGAACAACCCAGAGGCTTCAGTGATCTGATGAACTGATCGACAAACACATTGTCAGGGTGTCAGAACGCCAAAACAAACACCTCTCAGTCATCCTTATTGTCCACTGACAAACAAACCAACAGACAGCCCGGGAATCCAATGTCCTGATAAAATTCCCCATCCATGAGCGATAGCAAAAGCAAAAAAAAAAAAAAAACTGTTGAGAAATGCCTCTGTGGCAGATCTTTTTTTAAGCGTGTGGACTGACAGACTGCCTGTTCGCACGTCCTCTTATCTAAAGGGGATGCATTGAAGGGACCTCCATGGAGAGAAAGTGACACAAGTCACGAGTGAAGCTAAATGTCTTGACTGTGTCCGAGCCCCTCTGGCCACGCGACGCTCCTCCACTCTGCCCTGTCTGAGCTCATCACAGCTCCGCTGAATGAGGCCTGCTGGCACAGCACCTCTGTCAGACAACTGCAACTCTGGCCTCTGCCCCCGCATCCCCCCCCTCGCTTCCCCTCCCCCGCCCCTCCGGGGTCTCCAGGCCTGATTAATCACACACATAATACAGCGGCACACTGTCGCCAGGGAGCAGTCGGGCTCATTTCACGACCTCAGGAGCAAGTGTGCTTTACAGCGCTCACGCTGTTAGCTAATTAGCGTCAGATCAGACACAAGACAACTGTGAGGCACAATAATGAGACTCCAGGAGGAGCCCAGCCAATGGCTGTATTTAAATGTGTTGAGGCAGCTAATGACCAACTAATAAGGCTGTTTGTCTGGGGCAATGGGCGCCTGAGGGTGGAGGAATTGAATTCTTTACATGAGAGCCGGCATGCTTGCAGTCTCATAGTCTTTATGAGAATGTAATGTTTAATAAGTTATATTAGAATATTTCTAGTCAGTCCAGTTTGTTCATTTTGTACATTTTCATATTCTGTTTCAATGAAAAGATAAAATCAGATGAACTAACAACAGCATCTTTGATCACACGTTTGATCTCACTAATCAAAGCTCTGTAAGCATCGCGTTGACAAGAGGGGACCGGCTGCACCGCTGTGAGCTTTAGGAGGGCAGCTCCCTCCGACTGTGATGAATAACTATCACTGTAATGGGGTTGTGCTATAAATTTGGAGCAGTTGCTTAAATAAAACTGAGCAGCGTCTTGTGGCAGACTCAGTAAACACAGGCACCAGTGTAACTGGTTATTTGTCAGAATGATTTATGCCTGCAAACATGCAGTAAAAACAAATTCCCAATGAAACTAAACAAGGGAGAAAGTTATCTTTTGTGACAGAGTGCACACAATTCTCGCTGACTTCACAGAGGGAAAAAACTAGGTTGGGTCATGCTAGAGGTCTGTAAATGTGACGGCTCATATGAATAAAAAAAACATACGTGATTTTCACAATTTCAAACATAAGTATGTACGACTGCAGACAGAACACGTACAGATCGTTTGATATGTTGCTAACTTTCTGATGCATTTTTAATAGGCTTTTATTTCACATGATTTTATAACAAGCAAAACATGATTACCACACTTGTAAAACTAGTTGTATCAAAGCACTGTACCGTGTAATGCCCAATGGGAGGAAGCAGAACAAAGTCTCATCTGTCTACTCTTCTTCTCTAAGACTCACTCAAAGGTAATGCAAGAAGCTAGTTTACTGGCGCTCTTTCATATTAATAAGCATCTCCCACCTTATTTGCTGTGAGCAGAAAGCCAGGCAGCGCACCACATCAGAGAGCTGAGCTCTAATGGTGAGGTGAGAGCATTGTTCCTCTGTACTCGTCCGCAGGAAACACAAAACAGCACTCAGGCTTCCTGATAAAGGTCGGCATCCCACTCACCTGCAGTAATGAGACCCGGTGTCAGTGCCAATCAAAGGCTCGTCTGCCGTTCTGATGAAAATGTTCAGCGGTGTCGTTCGCAGGTTGCGAGTGTTGGTGCGATACAAATTAGGGAAATCACTCTGCTCATTACACCACCAAAGGGTGGGCTCCTCGGGGGGGGGGACAAATGTTTCCACACTAGTAAGACATGTCAGACTGCATCTCTTCTGCCTCAGCTGGCTGCTGCTCCTTTAGGAGGTTAGATCACCGGGCCGGGCCACTGACTTGACCCCTGTCTGCTGTGGCTATGCCTCTGTGTCCCTTTACCCATTACATTATCGGAACTAGAGGATTTCAAACATCCTTTTTGGGGGTTTCTTACAGCCACACTAGTTGCTCGTTGTGCGCGTTTTTTTTCTTTTTCTCATGTGTGAATTTGTCGAATCATTTTGGGATGACAAAATAAATAAGCCATTGTTTGTGTGCACGTTGAACCAACAGAGGAGTGCATTAAGAGGACTCAGAGCAAGCGGTCCACATTTCCTCACATCAACACTGGCCATTTTAACACAATAGAGGCCAAACCCATCCCTCCTCCCTTATCGCTGTTTAATTTGAGGTGTTCTCCGGCAGTATGTATTCCACGTCGTCCTTTAATGATTTAACTTTGCTGTGGTTGTAAGATGACTCACAGGGGAGAGAGCTGCATTAAATAAATAACAGTGATAAAATGTAGACCTCATACATTTCAAAGCTAATGCAACTAGCGGTGCAATAGGAGCAGCTGCACACAGTCCTGGAGCGGTAATTTGATTGATTTGTTGTGACAGCAGCCAAATAATTGAGAGTGAGAGGTGCTGCTGGAGATGAAGCGCAGACAGAGGCAGGTTCGCCAGGCAGTCCCAGCAGATATGGCACCCGGGTTCTCATCTCTGCCATTGATATCTGCCAGTGGTTTTATTGTTTGTCTTCAATAAGCAGCTTGGAAACGTGCGGGGTTACTGCTTTTGTGACAGTTTGGCGACGGAGATAAGGGAAAAAAAAATCACCAATCAAAATGTATAGAGCAGCGTTGAGAGGGTTAGAATCAAACACACAAATGTACACTCAGGCTGAAGCGCAGGTTTACTGTACCTGCACGTATGAACACACAGACACTCCCACGGGACTCATGATTTATACTCTGATGTCTTTTTTTGAAGCTGAGATGTAAGTAAATTTCCCCCCCGGGTGTTTCACTTGTTGCAGACATGCTAATGATTTGTTCTGAATTCAACTTAGATATATTTCATAATTGCTAAAAAAAAAAAAAAAAACAGTACAAATGATGCACAGTGTATTTGAATATACAGCAATATTATTTTAATCCATGTATCCCGAGATATGTTTCTGTTTTCTGTCTGGAGAAACAGTCGTGCTGTTTGTCTTAACCTTCTGGCTCTTGACTCGTGTTTTGTTTCTGTGGATGGTGGCAGTGTCACTCTGGCTCAGCCATGCCACAGGACAGCACACTGCCAGAGCCTGAAATAGAAAGAGAGAAAGAAAAAGGGGGGGAGGATGAGTCTTCATGGCGGTGTGGAGGAGGACAATAATATTGTTAATCAGATGTGGCTGTGTCTGCTCCTCCACAGCAAACCCTGACATCTGCCCTCACTGGTAAACACTGAGGGAGGCTTTTTGCAAACCTCCTGCCATAAACACACAGTCTACAAGACAGTCCCTCTACATTACACCGTGTGTCTGTCTGCACTGTGTTTACAGGGAGTCTACTGCATTTATTTAAATGGATTTTTTATTAGGAGAGAATAGG
Organism: Anarhichas minor; assembly: GCF_050575085.1. Taxonomy (NCBI): domain Eukaryota; kingdom Metazoa; phylum Chordata; class Actinopteri; order Perciformes; family Anarhichadidae; genus Anarhichas; species Anarhichas minor. The sequence goes on along the minus strand of NW_027466520.1, from coordinate 4,817,240 downwards.
TTTTGATGACAAATTAGCTTCCAATCACATGAATAATTAGGAAGATGCAGAATTATTCAATTTTAATCCAGCTGTTTTCTACTCCCTTAGCTCCTGTGCTTTAACAGGTAATTAAGTTTTTAAATGTGAAACATGCATACTGTTGTGTCCGACTAAATTAACACTGAAAAATATTACAAGTTGTGTAAGTATTTTTTAATATTATCTAAATTATATGAACTTCTGGACACTGTACATCAATACATATTCAGCATGTACGATTGTTGCATGTAACAATTATGTGCCCAATCAATGGTGTTCATCTTTTCATCATAATAATAATCAGCATTTTGTTCCTGGTGAGTAGACCAGTCGATCTCAAGGTTTAAATAAATGAGGGCGTAGTGAATCTGAAAAATTACAGCACATAATGTGTATTGTTTTCATGATATTTCAGCATTTCAGCTTCCAGTAAATGCCTTGACCACTTGACCCCGGGGTTGTTTTGTAGGAATTACATCTCACTTTTTTCCTCCGTTTTCCGGCCAGACTGTTTCCGAAAGATTTGCTAAAGGTCTGCCATATTGCTGAGGCGCAATTCAGTGGCTTTCAGCAACAATCTGTAGTCAAGCATTTTAAATGAAAATTGATTTGTGATTTACATGGTCAGTGAGGGGAAAATTAACTTATGAAATGTTGTAAATGAAATATTAGACAAGGTGCAGTGGGAGAGAGCAGACAGAGATGGTAATCTTGTGGAACTGGAATTCCCGCCTGGCAGAACTGGGTGACATTTTACATTTATCTGTGTTCTGCATGAGTTGTAATGTTAATGGTAATTTTATGGGACTGAACCGGAATGAAAATGGTGTTATCACCGATTGCTTCAAATGTGGAATTGTGTAAAGTAGCACAGCTGCATCCTTTATTTCCCATTCGCCAGTAATGTGAGTTATTGCATGATCTGTTCTCTAAGGTTTTTATCGGTGTTTCTACTCAGAGCGGCTAAATCACACACCTCTGCCACAGGATGGAATACACACACTGCTGTATTAGTATAAATGCCACATTTACTTGTGAATGTTTCTCACATTTTACAGTCGGCCTTTGCTTTTGTTAAAGCTTTCCTGTGAATTTGTGTACTTTGCGTTCAGGAATGTCCTGATATAAATAATTCACCTGAGTAATGATTCATTGTGAAAACCTGCTTAATGCTACTATATGTACAGCTTAATTTCGATATACTGTATCTGCACTTTTAATATAACTATATATAACATTATAATTTAAACTAGCATCTTATCAATATGGATCTATCATGGACTTAATAATACAAGCAAATCAATGTAGCATTACGCTCTAATCAATACTACTTACACTCAGCCCAGATGTTCTAATTTTAATCGATACCTTGTGCAGTGAATGTTTCCTTTTTCCACTCCGGCCGTGCACAGCTTGTATGGATTTTCATCGAGCTCGCTCCTCCGTGTTTGAAAGAGAACAGAACCAAAGAAGTGAGAAGAACAAACAAAGCGGTCGGGCTGCAGCAGCAGAGGGGCTGTGGGAGTCTGGGAGCCGGCCAGGATCACACAGAGGTCATTTCTAAAACACGGCTCTCCGGTTCCCCGTCTGTGAAACCAAAGAGTCTGTGGTGACATTTGTCAGCAGATGGTATGGAACCAAACCCCTCACCAGCGGGGACGCCTTAGCCACTGCTAAAAGCTATCTGTGGTTACTAATTGCTGACCAGGGCCTAATTACCTTAATTAATGGCTGAGGTATCTGGGGGCCAGATTTGTGGGGCTTTTATCAGTATCAGTGCAGCTTAAAAGGTCCCGTAGGAGGCCTGAGGAGTGTGTTAAGTCCCGTGGGTGCTATTTCTGGACTAACTGCAGACACATCACAGATGGATCCTGTGGCATCAGTACAGGACGGCATGTTTGGGGAGAGAGAGAGATATCTTTTACTCTCGGATCATAAGTAAAACTCACTATCTCCAGCTAGGGAGGAAAGGCATTTTCTTGCCTTTCTTTCGAAACATATTTTCTACATTTTTCCTCTCGTACACACGAGCCCGTTTCCTGAATTACACTGCCGTAATTCACAATGACAAAGTAGACTTAGCACCTTTTTCCACAGACCGTGGGGGGTTTTGTTCAGTGAGCTCTCACTGTGAAATTAGCCCCGGTACTTTCATTTCCCAGCTGCGGTGAAATGGTTAAAAGACACAGATCAGCCAGTATGAAAATAGAACGGATTCAACAAAATCTGCTGCTTCCCCTTGCTTGCTCGTCACCCATCCAGAAAAAAAAAGAAACCCTCCCCCCTATTCTCCCATTTCCCCCCTTTTCTTCCCTACTATCCCATCCTCACCCCCTCCCCCCAACCCCGTCAGGCACCTTGTCCGCATCTGGAGAAGGCTTGTAAGTTTCGGGTGCATACATTTCTTTTGATGATATATTGTCCCGGTGCGGAATTTCATTTACTGCCGCTGCCCTTTGCTGAACCTGTTGCTAGTCAGTGAGCACGATAAGCGTATAAGTAGCATGCTACTTCATTCATCATACATCGTTCTGGGCTCTCAAATATCTCATATACGATTCAGGAAGAAACTACTAAACCGGCACAAAGGATCCCTCCAGGATCAGCTGAGGTTCCATTAAATGCTGTGTACAATATAGAGCACAGTGGGTACTTGTTATCAAATGCACATTTTCAGTGTATCTACAAAATATTAGCCTTCATTTCGTGATGTACACATTGTTTATGTAGCACGGGGGAAGAATGTATCTCAAGTGCAGTGCTCATGTTGTACATAATTCCATTCACATTGCATTTTGAATGCATGCATTCTGAAATCTGTTTTTTCCCTCAATCATAGCGGCTGCCCTGTGTTGTATTAAACAGCATTAATAATCACAAGAGGCTCAGTGTCACTCAGAAGTCTCCACATCACTAAGGCAGCCAGTGTTGTGCTGCTGGGCATGTTGTGCTGTGTGAAAGTGCTTACACGCTCCCTCAGACAACCAAAGGGAATAATTAAAGACAGAAGATGGAGGCAGAAGAATGGAAAGCAAATCCCATTGTTTGGGGTTATTTCATCCCACTGAATTTCTTTTTCTCACTTTCTTTCGCTCTCTTCTCACATTCCTCCCCAAATGCACTGTGGGTATGTGGTACGCTATCAAAAGCATATGTAAGCGAAGCAGCGCAGAACAAAATCCCTATGATGTCCTCCTCATACCCACATTGTCTTTTGATTATTCTACAATCATTGTGTATCTGTGTAAATTGGAAAGGAAGGGAAGGCTTAATAACCCCATAATATACAATACTGTAGCTGCTCAGAAACCACAACGCAAGATGTGTTTTAGACGATTTGAAAACAAGCTGGCTCATTCCTTATTTGTTCTCTTCTCGCTAATGGCGTAATTTCTTCAAGCCCTCAAAAATCCAAGTTGTTACCAAAATAATCCACAATGATATTCAAATGTCGGTTGTACTAGACTAATAGAGCAACTCCACTCCATTTCTAGAGCAGTAAATGTAGCCCCTCAATCTCTCTCAGCTTTTACTGTCAGTCAGAGAGCACTCAGTCATCTCCGTGCATCGGGCCCGCAATATTGATTTTTCCACCCACTGAAACAGCCGCATGAACATAAATTTTGCATGAGGCTTTTACTTGTGGCCTCCGCTTTGGTCTGACGACACATGATGGGACCATGAACACGCTGTAATAACCCATTCTGTCCCGCCAGGCAGACAGACTCTTTGTTTTTTAAAGAGGGGGGTGGAGGGAGGCGGGGGTCCGGCACCTTCTGGACCCCTGACTGGGAACCACAGTATTACAATCCACATATCGGACAGTGGACCAACTAATTTCACTGATAAACAAACCTTCAAGCAGAGAGAGTTCAACTCATTTGTGAAATTAATTCATATTTTCTTTAGTTGGAAAACAAACATGCACACTTTCAGCCTCATTAGCACACAGTTTGATTGCACAGATCCGTATTAAAAGGCAGAAAAAGCTACTATATTATTCTATCTCAGGAAAGGAAATCGTGAAATTAAACTAGACCTTACTTTGCCTGGGACCCCCTGGAACTCTCTCAGGGGCCCCTAGAGGTCCCTGGACCACACTTTGGAAATCAATAACCTCGCGTAAGCAACACAGCAAAGGGCAACATTACCAAGCACACGGGGATTTTCTTGTATGTGTAACATCTCCATGGAGAGGATTTGATTCTTTGAAATGCTTCCCCCAGAGTGAGAATTCTACAACACAGCTTGATATTGCCTTGCATCACAAAGTGAAAGCATTATCTCCGGATCCCTACAAGCGATGTGGTTTACTCTCTAAAATCCTGTGGCTCCGCGACTCCACTCAAATCTTAACTGCCTATTTTATTATTTTTTCGTGTAGTCGCTGAGTTCCCCTGCAGCAGGACTGAAACAGAGATATTGCCTGCTGTGGCTCTGAGTAATGTTTTTATTCAGCAGTTCACTAGTTCCTTTTAAAGTTTCATTTTCTCCATGTTTATTCCAGCCATCGCCAAGGCAGGAATCTATTTTCCATTTCTTTAACCTGATTACCAATTGTTTGGACTCGCTGGTAAAAGGGACGTAACACAAATTTGTGCTCCAATTCTATTTTAACTCAACTACATTTATCTGGACGGTATAGCTTACAAATTAAGATTGTACAAACACAACATACAAAAGCTAACAAAACAACGCTAACGTGCATTGTTATTAATGAAACAGCAGTATACACAATGGTACAAAACAGTAAAATGCTACTTACACATTAATGCATCAGTAATAGAAAGATACTGTAACACATACAGCAATAATATAACACTCACATGTGCCGTCTTTTTGCATTTAAAGTACTTTTAATATTTTAAGTACATTTTGCAAAAATTGCTTTGGTACTTCAGTGATTTTTGTTGTTGTTGCAGTACTGCTACCTTTTCTTTAATTAAGAATTCCGGACACATTTTGTGAGTCGTGTAAAAGTTTATAGGTTAAATCAATTATTGTGAAGAAAACGTAATCGATCACTCGTGAAAATAATGAATGTTTTGTTGCATGGACGAGTGTTGGATCAATGTGACCAGCGTAGATAAAAGTTCACAGTGAACTAAAGAAATGAGTGCAGACACAGTGACGTTATCCACTTCATCAGGGAGCGAGTGCTCCGCTCTAATCCGCAGAGTAAAAATGACCTTCCTTTGACCACATTTGTAATTACCAGATCTCATAGAGGCTAAATCTCCTTACCTCCAGTGGAGTAATTATCAGTGTGACTCTCTGAAAAGGCAATTGAGACAGTGGTTTATGGACTCCCATAGCGGAACGTGAGGCAGAGCAGTAATGGGGAGCTTGTTTGTCCCCTCTCACCTCTCTTGTTAGAGAATGACAGCTGTGTTTAGACTCGAGCAGTTCCTAAAAACACAGGGCGGGTCACATTGGACAATTTCATTAACTTTTGACAGGCTCATCTGCAGCGTCTGATTGGCTGTTAATATACAGCACGACTAAGTGATACCAAAGACATTCAGGCGCTACAACAGCAGGTAGACGCACGTATTCCAACACCAATGATATCTTCAAGAAAGGCACACACACTGATCTGACATAAAGACGACTAGATTTGATTCATCCTCGTGAACTCAATACATTCTTAACCGAGGTTTGTACAGTCGCTTTCCCTTTATGACCCAAAAGAAACTTGAATTCCTGCGACATGAGTTAATCACTTCTGCCTTTGTCTGACCGTACTTTCTTCTGTGTGGAGCACATACAGTTTGATGCCGTCCTTTTGTGTGGACACGTTGACTGAAGTCACGCTTCCTGTTGGCCTTGGCTGGGCCTTTTCTAAGGGCTATAATATGATGGGCACCTATTCCTAAAGCTTTCTAGCCAGCCTAAACGCATCAATAGATATCTATTTTTACTCGATACATTGACAGCGGCTGCTTAGTTTGAGGTGAAACAGGTATATGTTATGTAGTGTGTGTCTTTGCTACAAGTGCATTTTATGCCATTTTCATACATGCACATCACACACACTGTGCCTTTGTGGCAGTATTTCAGCATCAATGTCCAGCATGTTCTTCAAAGTTCACATATTGGTTGAGTTGTCAATGTGGGAGATATGTAAAAGGTCTGGATCCTGCCTTGACTCCACCTGCACACAAACACAAACACGATATATAAGATAACTGTTGGGGAATGGTTGTAAACCGAGGTGTTGTGCATTGAGAGGAAAACAAGGAGTCGAATCAGCCCCAGAGAGAAAAGTGCCGTAATAGAAGGGTTGGCAGGGACTACTGGGATAGCGCTGGTAATGAGAGAGCAGGCTGCCTCCCCCCACCTTCACTCCTCAACCGCATAGGAAACAAAAATAGCATTTCGTCTGACGAATGAGGCGACTTTGACCTCGCCTTTCGACCTCTGACAATCAGTCTCGCTTTGTCCTCCAGTACTTCAGAAGCTGGGACCAGGACAGTCAAAGATAACAGTTGATTTCTACTGTGGCACTAAAGCAAAAAACAGCAAAAAGAAAGAGATGGCAGACAGTTTCTCAAAGCACTGAGGTTGGAGGCCGTAGACTTCTCAGTGCTGGTGTTGCATAGTCCCAAATGATTGTTGTTAAATGGTTAGATGGAGCACAAAATGCCACAGTTCAGCTTGCATCTGATCATTTAGCTGCATGACTCCCTTTTTATGATCTGGCTCATTCCTCATTATAAACATTAACGCAGGCGAGTTGTGACAACAGTGAAAGTGGGACCCCTTGCTCTTACACCCCCCCCTCGGGCGTGATGATCAAGTGGGAGCGCTGCTTGCATCGCAGTCGGGAGAACTAGTGAATATGAAACACAACAAAGAGACAGTGGGAGATATAATGAGCAGTGTAGGATCCCGGCACCCTTTTGCCCTCTCTCCATCACAAGTGAAGCTCCCGCTCTCATCCCCGGCCTTGTGTCTGCTGGAGGAAGGAGCGCAAACAATTAGCTGAGACAAGCCGTTTGGATTATGTGCTCAACCAAAGCAATCAGACAGCTGCGGTTAGAAGAATGAGCCTCAAAATGCCAGTTGCCCAGTTAGAGGGGAAGGGAGGGTCAGTGGTCCTGACAATCTTAACAAGATGACAGAATTTATAAAGCACTGCTGTTAAAGAATATAGTACCTGCGGTGTAGCCCTTATAATAAGGCCACATGGGGCTTCTTCCATATTCCCTCTGTATTTGTTTTCTTTTGCCTCATATTTTTCGCTGTACCTCTTGTTCTTCGGCGTAATGGTTGGCGCTGCAGGAAATTCTTCAGTCGTCTTTGATCTTCGCCTGGTTTAGATAATTTTTTGACAGAAGTCTCATCTCACCCCTCCTTTCGTTTCTCCGTCTTTGTTCCCTTTTATTCCATCTTTTAAAAGAAAAAGGGGGCTCAACATTTTGTCGTGGCGAAGTTGCAAAGGGAGCGAGCCGGTCCTGTCAGGGGCTCGCCGCTTGCCAGACAACTCGCCCCAACATTTCAAGTGAGAATTGGACTCTTGCCGTTTGCACAGGTGATATATAATTCATGATGGAGGGGGGGGTGAGAGAGGTGTCAATGTGTCAAGAGGAAGAAGAAATATAAAAGTGTACTGTTTACTGGCCAAGAGACGCTGGCTTTCTTTTGCAGAGTGAGGAAAGAGGAGGATGATCTGATGTTCATCAAATGTTCATATGCGCCTGTCCTGGAGTCGCAGTGACCGCACTAATCAAAGACTTGTCTGTCCTGATGTTTTATTCATCATTTATGAGGCAACCGTACGTAAATTATTTAAGTGCATCGATTCTGTATGTATACAAGCTCGCCTACGCCGCTGTTCACAATTGCTCGGCTGCATTATCAACAGATGTTATTCATTCCTTTGTGTTTCAAGACACTTTAATAGTACATTGTGTTGTAGTCCGGGGTCTTTCAACGTATATATACATATACATATGTTTCATATATATATATATATATATACACACACACACACACACACACACATATATATATATATATATATATATACTGTACATGCAATGTGTCAAATTTAACAAAATCTGTCATCAGGGAATTTCAATGCACTTTTTTTTTATATATTAGGAGAAAATGGGTTTCATTAAATTAGTTTAGAGAGAAAAATAGTTGCCTTTGTGCAATTATATCAGTTAGTCGGTGAAGTCCAGTCAGAGATCAACACACAGATCAGACTCTTGTCCTCTCCGAGCTCGTGTCCTCTTTCAATCCTGAGAAAATCCTGTTGTGATCTGTTTCTGTTATCCTTTTGTTTTCTTTACAAAGCCGTAACATCACAGAGTCAAAGGCAACAGATTAACTGCGTGTAGGATCAATATATTCTAAAGTTTAAAGTCATCGGTATTTGTTTATCTCATTCCCTTTGCATTTAGCGTGACCTATGAATTACGTTTTTGTGTCACTGTATACATTCACTGTGTTGTATAGAATATAGTTTCTTTTAAGGATTTGAAGGCCGTGAAGAGCTTTCTGAATGTGAGCAGAGGTATAAAAACACTTTTCTATCCATCATATCTGTGAGCTTTGTCCTTTATTCTATTGAAAGAGCTGTGACGGTCAGCTTAGCTGTTGTTTTTTAGCCCAATTCTCCACGTATAGTATTACGGTTGATACCTTTAGTAGACATTATTTGTTGTCTATCTTATATTTGAGGTGGATACCGGGTCCTTGGGAGTATTTGCATGCTGGTGTGGCTGCAGACTGGCTCAGCCTGAGTGCTAAGCAGCATAAAAATGTTATAAGCATTTAAATGTAGAAATTAAGTTCTAATGGCGCCCCATTATTGGATCCAATTAGTTAATGGGTTTATTTCTGAAGTCCTCCAGTGAAGATGGATGTCTCTTTCTTATGAGATTTTAAGCCATTAAACCAAAGATTCTGACATTCTCCAAGTGACAATGAAGACTCTTGGCTCCAGAGAGAGCAATTATATCAGTCAGGCTTGATAGCTTTGTCCTCCAACTATCTAAATTAAATTCACTGACTCTATCATGCAGCCTAAAAACCCTGGAGGACCTTGTTGTGGCTCCATGCAATTTGCATCTACCTCTCACTGTTCATGCTATACATCCCACACCTCCATGTGTCCAGTGTTTCTATCTGAGGTGTGAGCATATTCTTCAAATAATGAGGGCTCGCTGTTTATGTGCTAAAACACATGTTGTCCGTCCCAATTTGATTTGCGTTTTGTTGCTCTCTATATGGAGAGTTCAGGTCAAAGACGAATCAAACATCTCGCTGTTCTTTCATCAACAGCTACCTCATCACTGAGCTCCCAGCTCCAACACCTGCAGCAGCTCCAACAGCTGCAGCACCACCACCAGCAGCAGCAGCAACAACAACATCAGCAACAGCAGCAACACCATCACCAACAGACCCTCGCCCACACCCAGAACCAGCTGTCATCCCAGCATCACATGACCCCACCCAGCCAGCAGCAGACCTCTGTCCCGTCTCCGGGCTCTACCTGCTCCTCCACCTCCGGACAGACGCAGCTCTCCCCGCCGCACCGGCCCAACCAGTCGCCGGCCCGCAGCCTTCCTTCGCCCGTCACCCCACCCATGTCTTTGCCGGTGAGTCCACGAGCTTCACCAATCCTTCTTAGTCTAAGGTCACATGAAGCTGTAGCTACATATCACCGCATAGTTATCATATCAGATATTCATACACCAAGTTTCTTTTTCGGACTTTCACAAGTATACTTTTCTAGAAGATTTATAAAGTTGTGATTTTTTCAATATTGAATAATGACCAAGAAACAGTATTCAATGTGGATTCATTGTTTACTTCTGACTAATATCTGTTTCAATTCATCCAATATGTCAGTATCAGCACTATTATCGACCGGTATCGAAGATTGGTGCTTCGCTTCTGCGTGATCTCAACTCTCGCCATTGTACGCAGATACCCAGTCGCAGGGACACAATAAATATATTATATCACAAGGAGCATACCCAGCTAATTAGTTACTACACATTCTATTTGTAATTTCTGTACTCCTCCACTTAAAGAACTGATGCTTATAAGCAGCACGATGCTCGATTCTCCGTCAGCACTTGATCTTTATCAAGTGGCAGCGTTTGAATGGAGGCTGGCAGCTCTTCTGTCTGTGTGGAGCTATTAGAATATGCATCTCGTTGCCGAAGCTTTGACGCATTTGAGGACATCAAGCCTCACAACCAGACAAGAAGCCCGACTCAGATCCTCCTACACCAGATTCAGGAGGGATCCTGAGGTTATCCAACCTTGGACTTTTCTGGCTGTAATCTCTCCCTTAATCTTCGCTGCTCTTCCTACTCAACCTCCTTTTTAGTCACTTTGTCCGTCCATCCATCTCTGCCCTTCTGTCCGTTTGGCTGTCACTGTGTGACGATAATAACCTATTTTATATCCCTGTGGTTTCATTTCTGGTGGAGACTGGCCAGGGTCGCCTTTCTGTCCCTGGTCACATTCATCAGCGTCAGACCCTTATTGGGTTGTGGTGCAACCTTCTTTATGGCCAGGATGAGTTGGGCTATTTGTTTCTCCCTTGCAGCCCTCTCCGGCCCTGTCACGGCCTAGTGAGACTCAGCAGGAAAAACAGCCTCTGGATTTAATGGGCTCCAAAGGCTAGCCGCTACATTGCACCAAACACACTGTCCAGTCTGACTGTGGATACAAGGGCTACTGACCAACATACAGATTCACACATTAAGCTTCCACCAGGCAACGCACAAAGACCTCAGATAACAGATACACTATAATCAGACCATCCTACTTATAAGTCTCTGATTTATGAGGAAAACAATACTTTGTTAGATTCCCTGGAATCTACGCTCTCCCTCTCTGACTCACAAAGGCAGCCGGGTTGCTTTAGAACAGCTCCCTGCATCGATAAAGCTGAAACCCGTAGCGTTATACAGATTGTCTTCCTCTAAAAGAAGCAGTGAGGATGATTATGATGACTGAGGACAGACCTCCCTTGAGGGGGGCCAAAGGGGCCACATAAGGTATCATTAAGATATTGTCTCATCAAATAGGATTATGAAGTGTGTGTGTGTGTGTGTGTGTGTGTGTGTGTGTGTGTGTGTGTGTGTGTGTGTGTGTGTGTGTGTGTGTGTGTGTGTGTGTGTGTGTGTGTGTGTGTGTGTGTGTGTGTGTGTGTGTGTGTGTGCGTGCGTGTGCGTGTGTGTGCGTGTGCGCGCGTGCATGCGTGTTGGAGAGGCAGAAAGGCCGTAAAAGGTTTAGCTTCTCTGGGTCAGTGCTGGTGTTGTCAAAGAGTGTGTCGCCCAGCGCGGGGCTCGCCCAAGGACAGGTCGCAGCCTCAGCACCCGCTCAAAGATGCAATAGGATTTAAACAGCAGCTCCTCCTCTCTCCACCGCCGGGGTCAGTGATTGGATTTTCCGTCCCAGAATCACAGAAGTTTTTTTAATTTGTGCAGACTCCCTGAGCAGAGACCTTCTCACAAATACACGTGAATTGTCACCGTGACCCTCCTTTTGTTTGTTTATAGTGAACACACAGGAGGGCATTTCTGGTATTTCCATGCTTCACCCTGAGGAGCCGGTCTGTGCGGTAAAGTCAAGTCATAATTACCATAATACAATCAGCATTACACAGATAACACCGCTATTTCCCACCGTCATTATTCAGATGTGCAGAATTACCCAGCCATTCAACTATTTGCTGGAAATACAGCACAGAGCTGCAGAGAGACAAACGCTCATTATGTTCCAATTATTGTCCCATTGTAATTCTCGTCTCATGGGAGGTGTGTGATCTTCTTGGTAAACCCGTAGTGAGGGAATCCTGAGCATTCGTTACGTCCCCAGAGTTTTTAGTGTTTGCTGTTTTTAATTTGTGAAACAGAATTCATTAATTGGCTTATTAATATCCCGATTATAATGCAAATCACACCACAACAGACTGTGTCCCCTTGATTCAATGGTCTGAACTACGATTGCAGCAGCTAATTTGGTTAAACAGAGTCAGAATTTGCCTTTCTAGCCCAGCCCACTCCCTCTCTGCTCCCCAACAGAGTACAGTGAGATGCGGCCTGTGGCTGCCTGAAATAGCCACCACAGTGATGACAAATAGACGGGGGGAGATTATGAAATTTGCTTAAGTGTGTTAATGGGCTGATTGCGGGAGCCCGCTGGATTTTGCTGGAAGTTGATTGATTAGAGCTGCGGGTTTTCTCCACGCCCGGAGAGCTCGGGGATTTGACGGGGTAAAGGCGCTCGCCAAGTCTGTTACACCGGAATTGATCTTAATTAGATCTGAAAGACCTGCCACAGCAGAATGGTCGCGGCGATTAAAATGAAAAACAGGAGAAATTACTGATCAAATTAATCATAATGTCGGGCTACAGCTGTAGGTCTGGTGTAATTTGCCACTCCAGTGAGTTACATCAGCCCAGGCAGGGAGAGGAGAGGTAGTACATACTGATCCGTGGCAGCGGGAAGCTTAGGCCAGCCTATCAACTCTCTTATTCCAGTTGGAATGCCCGGGACCCTCCTGACCCTGCTGCGCCATCCAGTGGAGCCCCAACATCTCTCTCTCTCTCATCTAATTAGTCGCCTATTTTTTTTTTTTTTTGCCAAATCCTTCCACATTATGTCTTTCTCCAACCGGGAGCAGCGTCTTCAACACCGTCTCTTGTCATGGCTGTCTTGTCTCCGGCATGTTACGTGTTAGCTAATAGCCTCTGACCTTGGTCCGGTGTTTGGCTGGCTGGTTTTCGGAGATGGAGGCGTCCCGTCTTCCTCCACCATCAGACTCCTGCCGTCTGTCTGTGTGTCTGTCTCTACTCCCCTTTGCAGTCGTCTGCTTGATCGCTGTCAGAGCCCCACACTGGGCCTGTCCACTCTCCAGCGGCACACTCATAGGGGTAATTACAGCCTAGGGGCCTGCCTCCTACCCCTGTGCTCCACAATTTACCACCAAAGCGTCCACAGACATCTCTCTTCTTCCCCACTGCACCCCGGCATCACAGGACCGCAGGGCCTCAGACCCACAAGTGCTGCAATTACCTGAGCCTCTCTTCTATCCTTTTCTCTCTCTCTCGTTCTCTCTTCTCACTCTCTCTTGCTCTCTCTCCCCCTCACTCCCCTTTCTACCCCTTGGCTCCCTCACTATTCCCTGGCAATCAGCCTTCATTAGAAGCCTCTGGTGAAAACCCATCGTCACCAAGGTCAGCGGCTGCCAACCACCACGGCCTTTTCAGAGGCCTGGCTGTCTGCACTCTCCCTCTCTCCTCACCTCTTTGCTATTCTGCCCTCCATCTCCTCCCGTTCGCTCCACCATCCTCCTCAAGTCTCGGGCCCATCTCTGCTGCTTTTGTCTCCAGCTGAGGCCCCTTCAGACACTCATGTCATTTTTCTTTTTTCCACTGCAGTGCACTTTTACTTATGTCAACCGCTGTTAGAATCACCACTGTCCAATTTGCTCCAAATGTGTCTTTTTTTTTTTATGGGCGGCGGGTGTCTCTCCCATTATATTAACTTGTGTATTAAATGAGCCTTGCACATCGATTAATTGATTTTCCAGATTAGCTCCACGTCTATTCAATTTAGCGAAACGGGCCGCCATCATTCCACGGGGTATTAAATCAAAATTAAAATGACATGCTCAAATGTAGAGCCAATGGCTTATGCTGTGGCTTGTCGATGAAACTGGCAACGCTTAAGTTGAGGAAAGAGTCCATTATCTATCAAATGTCTCATAACTCAACTGTGGTGTCTGTGGTTTGGAAAAAGATCACTGAGTTTATGAACAGAGATCTAAATTCACAGATGTTTTTCAACTGATTTTGCAGTAAAATACCATCAGCATGTCATTGTTTTGAGTGCTCGTCAAAGCCAAACAAATAAATGCTGTTCAGAATTTTGTTGTTGTAAAGAGTAACTTACTATAATTATAATAATTATCTTTGTTTATTTAGTAAAGTGTTGGGCCATATCTCATAATGAGGGCACTGATGTGCTCCTCATTCTTTAACTTCTTTGTGAAGGAAATGTACATTTAATGATTTAGTATTTCTCCGAACCTTTAAAAAAGCATTCAGACCATCAGTTGTCAGAAAACATAATTTTTAAGGTAAAGAGAGGTAAGTAAATTAAAAGAAAGTAAAAAGTGGAAATCTGGGTTCATGATCTCAGTATCTCCTAAAATCCTGGCTGCGGTTCTGGTAAAGTCGTGTTCTTACATTTAGCAGTAATCTTAAGGTGAAAACACACGCGCTGTAAGACGTCTCACATCTGTCCATTATCCACGATAACAGCTGTTTTAAAATCACACTTTTCTCATAAAACTGTTAAGTATGTATAACCGGTCTGTGTGCTGCTAGTTGTGGCTGTGTGGGTTAGAGCATGAACAGGCCCTCAGCTCTCCAGCAGCTCAGCCTAGCCTCTTATTAATGCGCAGGAGATCTGGCTCTTAAGAAGGCAGAAAATTGCCTTACATAACAAGCGCTCCACAATTTAGAAATACAAATGTGCACTGTTGACTGAAGCAGAAAATAAGACTGTTGCCCATCAACAGAACCACATTTCATATGAATAATTATAAAGCATGGGAGCTAGATGAGGAAAGCAACCTGACCATGACAGCTCTACTACTTTTATTTACTTCAAATGAGGGATTAGGCAGGAAGAAAATCTACAGACTTAAGGAGCAACGATGAGCCCTGAATTCATAAATAGGGAGAAACTTAAATTTATCATATTTCAGAAGGATCATTTCTTAACTTTTAAAATTACACCTACAAGGCTGCCTTGCACTTACTTTTTGGCTTTTCTGGTTTTGTCGGGTTTTCAGTCTTCACCTGTTTTCTTCGCTTTTTGAGGTCTGTGATTCTTCTAAACGTGGCAACCGCTACTCTCGTGGTGGTCAGAGGGCTTCCAGCTCCGACACCCAGCAGAAAGGCACAGCTCCCTGATCAGCCCACATGCACATCGGGGGCAACGCGTATTAGACGCCCACAGGGGAGCCCTCACATAGAGCACCAAGCGAGGGCTCACCTAACAGAGGATGAGGAATAGGGTTTCTTTAATTATGAGGCAGGGCTGTGACATTGAGTTCCCCCCTTCCTCCTCCAGCAGGCTCCCAGACACTGTCTAAGTGCTCCGCTCCGCTGAGGAGGCCAGTCCCCCCGCGGGGCGCGATTCCACTGCCTGTAATTTCTGATGCCCATTAGTGACCGCAAACAGAGCACTGGTTCACACAAGGAATACAGCCGCGCAGCGCTGCCACGCTGTAAAAGGACCCTTCTAATGCAATGTTATTGCATTATGCCCTCCTCATAGACCAAGTCAAAAGTCCCATTTGTGGTCCCTGCGGAATATTATCAGAAATTCTTCTCATGCCGTGTTTTCAGCCGTGGTTTTGCGAGGACTAGATTCGGTATTTTGCGATGTATGGTGGGCTGCGTAAATTGAAATTCCTCTAAACTGTACCCTGCTGCCCTGATCTCTATGAAGAGCATTTTTATATTTTTGCTAGTGGAGGATTTTAAGCCCTTTTTTTATTACGGGAATGTGCAATTGATGGTTTTGTAAATAGACTCAACTAGAATGCAAGAACAGTGCATTTTCTTAATTCAACTCCTCATAAAGGGGAGCCTCAGAAGTCAAAACTCCAGTAATCAATACAAATACGGCTGTAAATGTCATCAATTCATCTCCCCACTTATGCTGATTTAGCTTGTGCCAACGGTTGTGTATATTTTGGAGAAGAAGAAAGAGACAGTGAAGCAGAGAGACGTGGAGGGAGGGGAGGGAGGCGGATTTATCGATCAAGGGTGACCACATCTTAGCCACAGAGCCCCTCTCTCGTGATTAATCTTAGGGCTTAGAGTTGGCCAATGACACATGACAGGCCTCCCCCTCAAACTCCTCCATTTCTCTTCATTACTGGCCGTATTTTTGGACACCACAGTGGAGAGTAATCATTTACCTTTATTGTGTTTATAAAGCTGTGGCATGGATGACCCTTCCTATATTGAATTGAGGACATCAAAAGATCACTGGACATTGATTAGAAGGATATTAAAGTCATTCAAATGCTATATTTATATGTCAAACAACAGCAGAGTGAAAAGAGATTTCCAACTAAACGAAAACAAATGGGAATAGCCGTTGCAATGGGAATGGAACTCCTGAAATCGAGAAATATATTGTATTACGTATTGAATAATTGAGGTACTTGTCATCCAAAGGCTGAGGAGAGTCTTCAATAACACACCAAAATCCCAGTGTTCATAATTTCTTTACAGTCTGATCTCCTGACTTTAATGATTTTATTTTTCATTTTCTCACAGCAACCAAAAAAAAAACAGGTATCCACTTTAAAGTCAAAGCCGGAGCAGCGGTAGATTTACTGCAACACCGGTTTAACGCTGCTGTGATTTCCAACCCGACACGACTATGGTACAGAAATAACTGCACCAAATATGTCACATCATGAGCTGAAATGGTCAGCACTTTCCTGTAGATACTTAATCACCAAGTAGTTTCAAATGTAATATATCTGGAAACAGCTAAATATTATAGATCATTCTTCAGGAAGAGAAATAGTGTTCGAGGAATGTAGTATAACTTATATTTCTACTCGCTGAGTGTCCCCTAACCACAGGAAATACACTGCTGCTGTGATTGATGACAAAGAACCCACTCTGAACCTCTGTGCCTCACAATTATCAACAAATGGGCTGGAGCAGATTTTATGTCATGATTAAAGCTGCTGTTAATTTCACATGAGGGTAATGAGTGGGGAGATTGACGGCCACTGTCCGACACTCCATCATCCCTTTATAGTTAGTTTAAACGTTTTCACGACTCTTTTCCTCCTTCATTTGCATTTTGCCTCATTAGATATGGCCATTTCTGCGGCTGCCTGCGATATCCATTTCCTGGAGTTAATGCATTTTATTTGATCAGCCAAACCTCCCAAGTTAACTAGCTGTCATTCTGCCGTTTCATATGACATCACTCCATTAGCGCCCGCCATGCCACCTCCACATCCACACCCGCTGCCACCACCGTCCCTCCAATGCCTTAAGCAATTACAATGTCCGACCGTCTCCGGATGCAGCGTTATTGTATTTTGCCGGGTGTTATCTGCCCCAGTTGTTCTATCCGTCTTTCACTTCCCAATATTTTTCCTCAAGAATGGCTCTTTTCGGGGTTTATTTTTCACAACGGCTGGAGCAGAGGCCCAGTGGTGAGCAATAGCCGGGGCTCGGAGGACTCAGAGTGCACGACCACAGTGCGAGGCCCCGTTAACCAAGGGACCAGAGGTGTTTTGGAGGGCCTAATGGCATTTTGATGTTCATAAGCACAGAGGATGTGAGGGAGGGGAGGCAGGGAGGTGGGGGGAGAGGCCGTTTTTTGGGGGGGGGGCGGGGGGAGGAGAGTCAGCAGAGGACTGTCAGCAGAAGACTAGCAGAGTCCTGACAGACAGAGAGCGCGTTTTCTCATGTCACAGCTGATTACATTCACTCCGAAGTGGGAAAAGAGCAGGGAGGAGACAGAGATGTGGGGCCGGGATAAACGAGGGAGACTTCCATGTTGTTCCAGAGATAAAGGACATTCTTCTCAGAAACAATAGTACTATTGACTGTTAATGTACACAGTTTGACCCGCTTTGAGTGGTAGCAAGTAAAGCATGAAGACTTTGGTATGAGTCATATTTTTACAAGCTTACTTATTCCACCTGTAATCAATCTGAGAGACTTTGTGAAAAGAAAAACATTTTAGTATCACTTTCTAGACAAACGTATATGCACATATATCTGCCTTAATTGTCAATTAAAAACATTACTGATCACCAATTTGCTAAATCATTCTCCGTGGTCTTATATTCTTATATTATATATGTTTGATTCTGTTGTTGAATCATAGATAAAATAACTTTTACACACCGCTGAATCCTGAGCAGTAGACAAATCTGCCTGCTGGTGTCTGCACCACTTTGTCCATTTACCTTTGCTCTTTTTTTGTCCTGTGCTGGCCGAGAAAAAAAAAAAGCAATTAAGTTTAAAACGGCCACATGAAAAGAGCAAAACCCAGAATAAACTCCACAGTTAGTTTGTGTCAGACAATTTTGGTTTCCAGGGGTCTCTCCACGGTTTGTGGGGACGCTATTTCTCCTTCTATTCCTGAGATTACACGGGTTGCTGCACCAGGTGACCCTCATGGTCAAACAGGCAATGGAGAGCCTGGCGGAGTTTACATTCCCTCCCCTTCACACCGTCCACAGAAAAGATGCATTTTTAAGAATTTGCAGTCTTTTTTCGTCCTTTCAGAGACACTTCTTTTGTGTTTGTTGATCCCTGTGTCGCCCTTTATACTTGGCTATAATAAACTGTGATAGTGCAGAGAGTGATAGCAGTTGTGGTGACTAGAAGGTGACAAGATGATGTCACATGATATTATGGAGGCTTGAGTGGTGCTAAGGTTTGCTGCTCCACAATGTGAGAATGTCTTGGCCAAATAGACAATTTAACTTTAACGTCTCAAACATTTCTTCAACAAACACACAGTTTGTTTTTGTTATCCCGGCACTGACCAGAGTGGTCGACGCTGCTGAAAATCCTCTCGACGCCCCTTTTCATTGGGAATCAAAAGAATGAAACACAATGGTGAACATGCAGGCTCTGCAAACTGGAAGATCACTGTTTATCTCCTCCAACACATGCAATCAGTACAAATGCTAGGCCAGGTCTGTCATTTTGTGCCTCCCGCCGAGGTGTTGAGAGGAGTCACCGTGGCGGAAAATCACCTGTTTAGGTGTTGAACACAGCCTCACCGCTCCTTATTCCTGGCTCTCCTTCCAACTGCTATCCATATTACCCACAGCCAGCACAGATGCAGCAGGAGAGCCGGCTCTCTTTTCACCTAGATTTACCAGAATAACATAGCACCTGAAAGGGCTATCATCGAATGAAACTCAATGATAATGTTTCAAATAAATCTGAAATCTTCTCCAACAACCTATCACTCACGCAATGACACCAAGCACAGCAGATTTTCAAGGGAGACTCGGGTTGTGCTCGCCTGAGCAGATCACATTATCTGTGTGTTGATCTGTGGCCTTTTTTAACTCTGTTTAACCGGCCCTGTTGGCTTTTGTCTGTGTCCACATTCACTATCACAACACCCATACGACTGTTCTCACCAACATGGATGAGAGAGCCCTGTAGCAACACTTAAGAAGGCATTTTATATTTGCAAAACAGAAACTACCACCAAAGGTAGCTGGTCTGGATTTTATTGCACTTTTTGAAGTATCGCATTAGGAAAGCTGTATGGAAACAGCAAAATTCAATAAAACTTCCTCAATTGCGTAAGAAAGTAGTTGATGCTAAATGGGAAAGGGAAACGCCTTTAATGAATAAATTCTGACATCGCGACCATTTAACTCACATGATAAGCTGTCCTCCCTGATATATAGTTATAATGTCTTGGTCTCCAGACAGCCAATAATATCTAACATGAATGAACAATTATAACTTTCACCTAGTTCGTGTTTCCTTTTTATCAACATGTCAAACGTTTGCTTAAAATTCACTTGATGGCTAGAGTCTCAAGAAAACTCCTCCAAATTGGTAAAATCGTATTTTTTAGGATTTTGAAAGACACGTTCAAGTAATTCTAAGCTTATGAAACCAAAGTATTGATTCACATTTTTCTTTAAATGAGAAAAAGTCAGAGAGGATTGTTTCCCTCTTTGTCTCTTTTGTGACTATTTTTCTACCATAATAAATGTGTAGGCATATTTTTGACGATTGTGATAATGATGGTAATTAAAAAGAAGAATTTATTATACAGTATAACCGTTTAAACTGTGTATATTTATGAAGATATTTCAGTATTTCATTTAAAGATAGGTTCGATCCTCGGCTCCTCCGGTCCACATGTTGCAGTGTCCTTGGGCAAGATATTGAACCCCAAATTGTTTCGAAGGCTGTGCCATCAGTGTGTTGAATGTTCCCAAAGTGTTGGAGTATCCAGATGTGCTCATATTCCGTAGGTACATATAGATGTGGGAGCGTGCTATTAAATGTTGTAGCTTGACTGAAGCTCTGTTATCCTTTCTGTTACTTCTGCATACAAAGTCAGAATCAGGTTTGTGCGTTTCTAACATTTGAGACGTCGAGATCTCCGAAGGACAACTGCTGGACACATAAAAGACAATCTCGCGATTATCGAGGAAAAACTGGATGACTTTCAGACGAGGGGAGGCAATATCAATCACGGCCAATTTGAGGCCACCTACATGAAATATGATTTCATAAGACAAATGCAGTGTCATTCTTAATGTGCTTAACCTTTACTGTCAATGAAAAAGTATTGATCGCTCTGTGGCATTTTTTCATCATTTGATTTCAGAAAGTGTAATAATATATGGTGGTGGGGTAAGATAAAAAAAAAAAAAGGAATGATTCCAGATGAACACAGCTGAACAGAGAGTGCGGAAACATTGATGCTCTCAGTAAAGTTATCTCTTGAACAGCACATTGTATTTTTACAGAAATGTGATTTAATAACACATGCAATCCTTTATTTTGTTTTAAACCTTTTATATAAACTCTACATTTAATTTCAGCATTTTTGTTTGAATATGTTTCCAACCGGTATTCAGCAGCAGGGAGCAGGCAGCCTGCTTCTAAGCAATGTTTCTATTATTTCTCTATTCTGTTGAGTAATTGGGAGGTCTCCTATCTCTTCTTGGTCTTTGATCTACTTACTCAACCTAATAAGACTTTGCTCTGCTGCACTACAACCAAATCAGCAGTGCATTTTCAGCCCCCTAATAAGTGGTTAGCTTGATTTATATGGGTAATCTCGGCGATGTGGCGGGGCTCTACAACCCGTCCCCGATGCAAGGAGCCTCTTTTCACAACCACAGGCCAGACGAGATGAGTCCATTACAGCGGAGGGTAAGGAAATGGTCATTTCAACCCTCCTCTCCTTCAAAAGTAGCAGTGCGATAGTGCATTATGACGCAGGAGGAATTCTTAGTCGAAGCATATTGAAGGGGGGTTGGCGATACAGTGATGCATGGCCACACAGCCTGGCTCTATTGTGAAAGCGGATGCTGTTGGGCCAATGCTGCGGGTGGAGCGGCTCGGCTCGACCCGTGGGGAGCCCCGGGGGCCAGAGGAAGCACTTAGAGTGGTAAAATGGCCACTTATTCACAACCACCCTCCCCGTTCTCTACTGCTCCTCCCTACCCTTGAGCCTCCCACTGGGTTGAGGAGCACAGACCTCTGGGAACTGTATGATGGACTACTGGTCTACACAGACCTCACTGCGGTTAGCCTTTTCTGGCCTTGGCAACAATGAAGCTCCGCCCACACGGAGCCCTGCTGAATCTCTCTTTTTTTAAAGAATTAACATTAAACTGGTAAACATCTGCATGGGCTACATAAAGACTAATCATTTCTTTGCTCTCACCAGCTGAATCCATTGGCCAGCCAGGCGGCGGTAGCGGCGGCAGCAGCCATGGGATCCATCGCCGGTTCTCAGGTGTTCGGCAACGCCTTGTCAAACCTGCAAGGAGCCACCGGACAGCTGGTCACCAACGCACAAGGACAGGTGAGTGCTGTGTATTGGAGGCTGACACGATAGCGGAAAGAAAATACATTCTGAATGATCTATTATACCTACAGCTAATTAAATACTTCAGTCCCCTTGGTAATGGATCTGTAAGAGATGTTGCTGGATCATCTATCACGTACGAATGTGCAGCTCCAAACAAAACAGTTGTATAGTATTTCTGTTCTTTCCTCATAGATTTCTAGTGGGGGAGCTGTGTGTTGTCTTCAAGCTTTGTCTACACTCTAGTAGCCACCCCACCATATATTAAGCTTTTTGGGAATAAACAAAGCCCTTCTTTCTCCTATCCGCATGCGTCTGTCGCTGTAAAACGCTGACCTTGTCATATTTACAGGGTGGCTGCAGAATTGTTCCATCAGTAGCCAGAGGCTTGAACGATGATGCTTGTCATTGTAGGTCCCTATCTAATGAATCATCTTATCGCAGGTGCACACAGCACATATTAAAGGAAAAGTGTATGGACAATGTGCCCTTTCATGCCACTCTGTTATTTACCTTAACCCCTGTTTCATCTTTTAACACTTGCACTGTTCTCAGTATAAACTTAACACAAACATGGTGAAAACAAAGCATTTTTTGTCACCACAAGTGACATTTGTTACCAATAAAAACAGTTGATTTGTAATTATTAAATTTGACATTTAGCCCAGTGGACTTGCGTTTCAGGTCCACCAGTGTGACCATGCCGCTTTGTTTATAGTAAAGTGTTGTCCGTGTGCGAGCGCTTGATGCTAAACGTCGCTAATGAGACAGTATGGACTCACAAGGTGCCTGGAGCACTGGGGACAGATCACTGTGGATATGGACTTGATGGGATGCTCTGTGCTTTTGTAGTGTCTTGGCGGCTGACAGTCCCTGACATAATCAGGTCACAGAGACGGTCAAAGCCGTGGGCTACAGCCTTTACTCCCCACCTCATTATTCCACAGCATTATTCAGAGGGAGGGCTCTGAAACACGCACTGCCATATCAGAAGGTCCCTGCGCCCGCCCGCCCCCCCCCTCCCCCCAGCTCTGAGGAGATTATACAGGCTAATACATACCTCAAACAAGGCTAGAGGTCCACCAAACACACTCTGAGAACGTATGTCAGCATGGAAAGGCTAAAAAAACAGGAGGAAATGCAGCAGCTTTTAACTAATTTTGGTTTGTATTTCCTAGAGATCTGCTTTCATCCAGTCAGTGTTTCATTGGAATTAAGAGAACAATCTTTATCATCCCTGTACTCCATGAGTAAAAAGTCACTGTTGCTTGAATTTAAAACAAGGTATACTGTCTTTGACCTTTTAATTTCCTCCACAACTCTGTCAAAAGACCTTTTTATAAGCGAGAGCTCTGGGGACCTTGGAAAGTGCCGTGTTTGATGGACGTTTGGAGTTCAATATGTTTTTAAACCTTAATTATATTGGCCCCAGCTTCTTTATTCTCCAAGGGGAATCAATGAAGCTCTTTCTATCCTCACCGCCTCTACAACAGTGATTAAGGCAGTGGATAAAAGCCAGAATATTGTTAACTGTCACTCCGGATTTTTCTTTTCTCCTTTGTGGCATTTTTGTGAACATCTTCTATTCAATGCAAATTCTCACTTTGCCTGCAGCTTTAATGTGGCAGTAAAACTGTGTTGGGAAATGAGGACATTAGGGGCTGATTCATGCAGCGTACCGCACGTTCTGAAAGGTGTAGACAGCACCGACATGGTTTGTGTGTGTGGAACATGCCAGTTTGATAAACACTGGTTCCTTAGCTTTGTATATGGAACCCGCTTCTACCCCGAATTTGGGTTGTCAGGGCCATGCATCCCTTTTACTCCCAGCATTCCAAGCCTTTGGTGAGGTCTCTGTGCCCCTGAGGTGGACTCTGCTGGAACTAATGCAGAGAACAACAGGTAAGGAGCACATGCACGGTTAACCTGCAAAGCAAGTGTGCCCTTTGTATCGACGGAAGCTTCCAGCCCTTAGATTAAATGTAACCGCAGTGCAAACTGCTGTTGCCCTTGTAACTGTAAATCTTCTGTAGGACTACAGCTATTGATTATTTTCAGTATCAATTATTCTTTCAAGTTCACAGATTGCTTGTTTTGTCCGACCAACAATCCCAAAACCAAAGATAATACATTCATAATGATATAAAACACAGAAAAGCAGCAAATTCTTACATTTTAGGCTCTGCAACAAGCTACAGTTTGACGATTTTGTTGTATAAATAAACAACTAATCATTGCTGCATTAATCTACTGTATTTGCATCTAGTTGTATACTTAAAATTAATAGAAAATACCTGACAGCTTAACCAGGAAATGTCTTCTGTCGAATCAACCATTATAAGTCTGCTATTTTAGCCTTTGATTTGCTCTGAACGTTAGATTTTATGGACTTGTGTGTTGACACGAGTCCAAACTTCCCAAACATTTTCCCCTCCTGGGTCTCAATTCACCGCATGAACAGTGGAGGAGAGAAAATGGGCAGAGATATTGCCTGGCGACCATGGCTAAAGATACAGATTGCCCTGGCTGGAGAGATGAGATGACATTTCTGTGGAAACAAGAGCAGCATAATCTTAATGAGTTCTGCCGGGTGGAGAGAGGCACGTTACTCACATGCCATACGAAGTGGAGCGGGAAGCAAACACGGGAAGCCAAATAAACGGGAACAAACTGAAAAATAACTGAGGAGAGAGGCCTTAGCAGTGAACAAGAGATTTATGAAATGGTGCTATGATTAAACTGCACCTGAAGAAATGAAAATGATTGCGTGTCCCCATCAAATTTGGGCTTTTTGTTCAGAGAGTAATGTTCCTGCAGGTTTATTTAAAGTACTGCAGCTTTTAAAGCACACAATCAACCTTCTTAGGAGTAACTTCACTGGTGTACATTATGAGTAAAAACATGAGGAAGCGCTCAAAAAGTATTGAGGTCTGATTATCATTATCTTAATCTATAAACTCAATACTACTTTTGTAAATGAGGGCCATGCTCTGTAAACCTCTCCCCATTAGGAAAGTGTATAATAAACTCCTCCCTTCTGTCTAGAAATTAGCTCTCAAACAGTTGACTGCTCTGAGAACGTTACCCTTCCAGCTCAAGAAGAGCTGTGAGACGCTGCCATGAAACATCTGCCCGAGATAGTCAGATGGAGAGGCATTGCATTGTGGGACAGGGACGGGAGCTAAGCTGTCAGTTGCCTGCTATTTTATTATGCTTATAGAACAACCACTTAGTCCAATGACGATGAATAATTGAGCGGAACAAGTTCCCTGCCACAGCGGCATGCAAAGCGGGATCAGTGGGACTCCGGAGACAAGAGCGTCAGGCAGGGCAATAAAATATGCTAAGTGGCAGGAGAGCATTACAGCGCATTTGTAAAGCCGGCGCGGAGAGAGAGATAAATTATCTCTCCCCTAATGCGAAGCAACGTAAGCAAATGAGCCGTGGCAGGGATGAATTACAGATTGTCGGCCCACCTTTCTCTCACTGATCCCTCACTATTATGTCAAAGAGACGAAGGGAGGGGAGGGGGAGCAGGACCCGGTGCTGAAACACATCAGCAGCGGCGGCTATAAGGGAGCCAGACGAGGCCTGGCTAATAATATGTAGAAGCTGTTTGTAGTTTTGTGTTGAGGTGTAGAAGCTTAAACTAAAATATGAACTTAAAAAAAGAAGAGTTGAAGACGGTGCAATTTTTTTGCAGAAAGCAGCTCTTTGTCCAGTTGCCAAATAACAGAATTTGGAATGATGGGCGTCTCATGCACGTTGAGCTGCTCTCTGGTGTAATGAGGCTTGGTGGAGGAGCGATGTCAGCGGGGGGACGGGGCCACGGCTGCTCAGAACCAGTCCCCAGATGACATTAACCTTCATCATGGTGAAGAGGCGCTAAGTCCCCCCTAAAGCGCCACTCTTGGCCACACTCTGGCAGCTCTGAGAGCTAAAACGCTGCAGTGACACTCTGCCGCCCCCTTTGATCTGCCCTTCCTGATTACAGCCACAGAGGAGAGGAAAGCCTGAGCTGGAGGGGGGTGGAGGAGGGATGAAGTACCCCTGGGACCCCTGAGAGTTGAATTAGAAACACAAGGTCCTGTCTCACTCTCTGATGCTCCTCTTTTCTCCCTCTTATTGTTTCTTTTCTTGCTCTTTCCTTCCACTTCGTCCTCTCTGCTCCAGGTGTGTGAGAGAGGGTGGAATGGGGGTCTCTCGGCAGCCTCACTCCTTCTCACCAGAGACAGACAAAGACACTTAAGCACAAACACACTTAGACACACACAGTCGCACACTCATCCCGGGCTTGGCCTGGTGATGGATAATACAGTCAGTGGTGTGCACCATCACACACACAGGTATTCAGCGCTGACCTTTGCAGTGCGCTCCCAGCAGTCTGCTTTGGCTTCACTTGCTCCAGCCTGTAAAACCACCAGACAGATGTTCAGTGGACACTTGTGCATGTTTTCCTCTGAAAATCACACACAGACTCAAACACTGAGTGCTCTGATTAACCTCACAACACGGCTAAATGACCGGCTCATGCTTTGTTTCCAAAAAGCCCCCCCAAAAAAAGACTCACAGCGGCAGAGATCATTAAGACTCATACCTCCAGTAGCGTTTACCCTCTCTGCTCCATCTTCTTTTTCAAAACTGCCCGGCTGATTTCGTCTCCTCTCTACCCCCTTTGTAGATAATTGGAACAATCCCACTGATGCCCAACTCTGCAGGGCCCTCCAGCCAATCAGGGGGTGGCAACCCAGCACTGCAGGTACAGCCAATTACACCTCAGCTTCTGACCAACGCTCAAGGCCAGATCATCGCCACAGTGATCGGCAATCAGATCCTGCCTGTCATCAACACCCAGGGAATCACGCTGTCACCAATCAAGCCCGGACAGCAGGTAACACACACTCCAATGCACCAACACGCACACAGATACAGGGGAAGGTGTCTCGTAGAGACGCTTATTATTACACACTTAAACTGCTGCTTCAACAATGATCAAGAGATGACTTTAAAAGTGTTGAATGAGCAACACCTAGTGGAGTCAGTCCAGAGCTCTGTTTATTCATGAAAGCATTATTCCAGCGCTGCTAGTCAGGTCTGCTTTATGCTAAACGCCTCGTATTTTTCCTGCTTCAAACCTCATAACAATCATTTGCGTCATTCCACTTCGAAAATAGTTTTTGGTACAATTGTTCACAATGTGTGTGTGTGTGTGTATTTGCATGCTTCACTCTGTGCATGTGCATGTTTGGAAGGCACTTGTCAGCCAACCTTTTAGACTCAGTCTCAGGGAGCCCCTGCAGAGCCCAAACCCCCCCCCCCCCAAAGAAACAAAACAAAGACCCACTTTTCATCACACCACTTAAAACTCGAACACTCATGCCTCTGTTCTCCCTCCTTCTCTCCTTCCTCAATCACACTCTCTATCCTTATGATTTGTCCTCTCTGACCTGAACAAGAAGTATTTTGTTTTGATTTAAAGGAAGGCGCATAAAACAATCAAGTTCTTTATTTCTTTGTACACTAGTTTAAAACTGTCAAACATTTTCTCCTTCCAACTTGAAGATCTATACAGTGTTCAATTGTGCAGTCAGATGCATGCACACAACAAATAACATGTTATTGACTTGATAATGACGATGTCAGCGCAGAATTAGAGGGTAAAAGTTCACACTGAAGGCCTGTACAGTTTAGAATGGATGAACTTCAGATGGACGGCTCCCCAAAACACCAGATCATACTCTTGAATGAATTAATGCATTTGTAATAATGTTTATGCTTTTGTCTCCACTTCAAAGCCCGCATGTACACATTGTTCCATGGGCATAATTTACGGTTGTCAGAGTCTGCAGTCTAGAATATTTCCAGTGAAGCTAGATAATTCTCAGTGCCTGTCAACAGTCCTGACAGTGTGTGCATCGCTGTTGACACCCCCCACCATCCAAACAAACACATGCCACAGAGAAAATAATTAATAGCAAAGAAGGAGAGGAGAAGCCGGCCTAGCTCATGGCAGAGACAGCTTCTCGCTTTAAGAGAGAAGACGCACCATCTTGATCTTGTAAAAGCAATTCAAATGTGCATAAAACATGAAAATACATTGTTTTTTCGCCATCAGAGAACGTAGCTTGTGGATCATGAATTATGTTTGATATGGGGACTGCTGTGTCCACATTTATATTTCAGATCCAGGCTGCCATTATTGGCATCCTCGCAGGTCTGATGACGAGAGAGGAGACTCTAATTGTCACGAGCAGTTTTCTTTTCTTTTTTTTCAACTAAGTTGTTTTCGGCAAAGAATGGATGTGAAGCTGTGGAGTACCTGAGTTCACTCTCAGTCTCCTGCAATAGCAACCACTGCTGTAGTCTATTGAGCAGACTATTGACACTATATTCTGCGCTGTCAGTTTAGATACTGCAGGCAGTAATTAACATTTATTCATCACTAGGTAGATGTCATTATATTCAGCTTCTAAGTGGCGAATTTAATATCTGTTGATTAGTTGATTAGATTTAATATTATATTCCAATCACCATAATTACACGATTACCTATAAATGATGATTATTGTGCTGATGTAGGGGAGGAAATAATGGATATTTTTCTGTACTGCGTGCTGTCAATATATTATATCAGCTGTGTGTGTGTGTGTTTGTGTCCAGCTGCCTCAGGCTCAGCAGGGTCAGACAGGCCCGGCATCGTCTCAGTCCAACCTGCTCCACATGCCCCACAGACAGAGTCCTCTCCACCAGGCCTCTTCCTCCTCCTCCACCTCCTCCTCTTCCTCGGCTCTCAGCGTGGGGCAGCTGGTCAGCAGTAAGTGTCCGACACAGCTTACGAAAACACACGTCTCCGAATTTTAACAACAAAACATATTCTCATGTAACTCTAGTGATGTCAATCTTAAAAAATGGGTCACAAGAATATAGATTCTTTTTTTTTTTTTAAAGCTAAATTATTTCCTAAAACAGCTGAGCATTGATGCTTTTAGCAAACATCACCCAAACAGTAATAAATGGAGTATTTTCATCAGCCGATTAATACACATTTGGTGCTCTAGTAAGTATTTACAGCAGCACGACGGTTTATGTGGTATTTATATAAAATAAAGTACAATGTGTGTGTTCAACCAAATGAAGGAACATGTTACTCAGTGTGTTGACGTTATGTTTGATAGTCTTTGAACAATGGAGCTCTGTGGTACAGAGGAATTAATGTTGGCAATACAAAATATGTTTAATATCCCTCAACTTACTCTTTAAAAATAACAAAGAAAAGAAATAGAGAAAGAAAAGAAATATTACTATGATGAATGAAATGAAATGAAATCTTGACAAAAATTAGATTTATTATTATTATATATAATCATATGGACATTTTTGCATTTTTGCAGCGCACACAGACCTCACTGTGAATTGTTTTAATTCTAACTACTTTCCACTGAATAAATAGTCCCTATGAAATATGGTGACAACATGTTCTGTGGAATATCCAGAGTAACAGGGACACAGTGTCTGTGAAGACATGTTGCTGCAATTATTGAATGTTTCGAGTAGTGAAATTCAATTTACGTCCATTGTGTTTAGGTGAGGCAAACATTTCAAAACTTAGCCAGATTAAACCCAAACTCTCTGCATGGCTAAATACCAGAGGTAAGATAACAAAAATATGTTTTGTAATTTAGCAGAACTGTCCCTTTAAAAGATTCAACATGGCGGCCGCACAGTATCTACAGTACTCTCAGTGTGGACAACTTTTGACTGATCCCCGCCTCCTACAATTGTTTCATGTTTGCTGACTGTTTTTTCTTTGGTTTATTAGACGATCCAAAGTGGCGTGTGTTATGTTTAATGAACATGAGTTTCATTCTTCCAATGCGTGGGCCTATAAATCACTGGGCCACAGCCTGTCAGCGTGCAGCCATAGCCTTTTAAAACTCTCTTTTATTCAGATACATTTCATTTGTCAGAGTCGATTCCCCTAAACTCTTTGTAAACTCATTTCAAAGGCAGCTACAATGCCACTGAATTTAATAAAAAACAAGTCGCCATTGATCAACTTGTTGTAGACGCCGTGTTTCGTGTGTTTACTTGTAGCCTGGAAAAAATCTTATAAACCATTTTTGAGTCCGCACAAAATCATTGTGGCTCAGTTCTGCAGTAAATAGAATTAATGCTTTATGCTGAGTACGAGCCATATCACTTCCTCTCAATAGCACTTGCCGCATACATACACAAAGAGAATCCCACGACAGAGTCAGAGGCGTCTGCTGAGGAGAGAAGATGAAATGTCATTGCA
Source organism: Anarhichas minor (assembly GCF_050575085.1). NCBI lineage: Eukaryota > Metazoa > Chordata > Actinopteri > Perciformes > Anarhichadidae > Anarhichas > Anarhichas minor. Next base: position 4,787,303 of record NW_027466520.1, on the reverse strand, counting down.
TTCGCCGGCCACAAACAAAAGTCCCAGAAACAGATTAAAAAGCAGAGAATGTCTGTTACTGTTATTTAGAAATAATCAGATGGGAAAATGTCAATCACGAAGAAGAATGTCCGCAACGTTTTCCCTTCAGGTTGTTTTCATTTTAACTTTATATTTATATATTGACCATTTTACATGTTGGTATCTGATCACAGTGCGGTAAGAATTGACATAACAAAGACGCTTATTGATACCAGGTGTAAATGCAAAGACAGCATAATGCATGCAAATACAGATCACGTGTTAGTAGCAGGTGTAAATAAGCTTTTAAACTTGTTGAGGAACAAGAGAACAGTACTTATTCACTTTTCCTAGTCACATTTCTTAAGTCTTTGTAGATTTAAATGAAGGTCACAACTGCAAACGTCATCATCTTTTAGTCTGGTTCAGGTCGATGATGAAAAAATAACATTCTTTCACCTCAAGTGGAGGACAGACAGACAAAAGCTTGACTTCATTGTGTGCCTGGCACATAATAGCACGAGTCCTTTTTTCTCATTTTCCTTTCCAATTGAAAAATGTTGAGTTTAACTTGTTATTGTCTCCTTATTAGTGCACTATTGCTGTGGGGGAAAGGAGCTTTTGGAGGCCGAGAGTTGTTTCTATTGTTTCAGTGTTTTTAATTTGTCTTTCCAAACATTTTACTTACTCTGTTTATTTTGTGAAAGCTTTACTGGCCCATTCTTTATTGCAAAATAGATTAGAAGTGTTTGAATCTTATATTGTGTTTGGGTTGTGACTTCATGTCTGAAGACAGATGTGGAACCAGAGGTTAGAGCAGTTACTCTAGAGTACCATTAGTCTTTTAAACCACTGAGTAAATAGACTCTGTGGGGAATGATGAAGAGATGCTCATCAATGTGGAGATGATGGGACCCAAAGCTGTGAGTGCTCATCCCTCCCATTTAGTCGGCTCGGAGTCTCCAGTCCCCCATCTTCCAAGTGTTCACACGTCTGGAGCACGCCGCATACGCTACACGTCACTTATGAGGCACAACGAGATGGCAGCCCCATAGATTTTTGCTTAAATACGCTTGGAGGATTCCTTTAATAATTCATTGATAATGACCAAGATGAATAATTCAGAGGCACAAACTTTGCTTTAGTAAGCAGGATGCCAGGGCACCTGACATTGATGTACAATGTGAAATCACTTTTTATTAGCAGGGAGATTTGTCAAAATGCTTCATGGAAGTTTTTTCAGATCTGCTCACATGAAACGGCATTTCTTTGCATAAAGACTTTTCTCTGTCGGACTGGAGCCGGGAATCGTCTGTGCGGGTGTGAAGGCCTGAGCTGTCTTCACACAGGGTCAACTGTGTGAAATAATGTCTTTCAGTGTTCTTTAATCTTTGTGTGAGAGAGCTAGCTTTAGTGTATGTGTGTCTTCATACAGATGAGATAAAAGCAAAGGACCTCCGGTGTCTATCCGCTCATCTATTGAATCAACAAGCATCGTGTGCTTTTGTCCATATGCTTTTATATTTGGATTAAAGATTTACACTTGCAAGTCAGAGCCGTGGCATGCCTGCATTCACACCTCAGATGAATTTATTCGTCCAAACATCTCTGAGAGTTTACAGCAGAAGGGCAGAGAGAAAATAATAAGTTCTGACCCAGAGCGGGACTGTTTTGTAAAAGCTGTTTAGAGACGACCACGATCACATATGTCTCGCTGTTTGCTTCATTCACTCTGCAAAATGAGGAAATCAACAGAGGAGCAGAGGGCTAATAAAATGAGATGTGTGTGTGTGTGTGTGTTGTGTTGTAGACCCGCAGACCGCCCCCAGCGAGGTGGACGGGGTCAACCTGGAGGAGATTCGTGAATTCGCCAAAGCATTCAAGATCCGCCGGCTGTCTCTGGGTCTGACACAGACTCAGGTGGGCCAGGCGCTCAGCGCCGCCGAGGGGCCGGCGTACAGCCAGTCCGCCATCTGCAGGTAAGAACAATCAGAGAGGGTAAAACTCACACAACAAATGCTTCATTAAGTCTGATTAATACGTCCTAATTCTAACAAATGAAAGCAGATAAAGTCGTGCAGCCTCACTTGAGTTGTCTGGTGCTCATAACTGCCATCTATTTTTCATTCTGTGTTTTAACAGACATTATTAAGATATTAAAATACATAATTGACTAGCACCACCCTGACAAACGAAGCTCTCATGTCTTTACTTACCTTCCTCCTCTCCATTGCTTTCCATTCGCTGACATGACAGCCGGATATTACTTATGTAAAATACACGAATTTTGTATTACACGAAGCACTTAAAGCATTTAATAATTACTAAGGCCTGACGCCGGCTACTCCGCCTGAACATGAGCGAGCTTGACGGCGATGATCTGTTAATAAGATTGCCATGTTTTACTGCTGCCACCAGGACAGTTTAGTCATAAATGGTGCATTATATATTCATGAGACAATCAGACAATCAGTGTTTCCTCCCTCCTGTTTTTCCACTTGACTAACATTGAGCATGAAGACACCAAATGAGCCACATTTCTCATTCAAGTCAGAATAATTGGGCTACATCATGCCCAAATATCACTTTTTCAAGAGAATCAGATAGTAAAATGTTATTCAACGGTGCAAAAACAATTTAAAGTGTAAGAATAATTTACAAGTTACCAAATAAGTAAACGTTAAATGTCTTTTCTAAAATCTAATTAAAGGATATATGTGTTTGACAACTTTTGTTTGCCAGAAACACACGAGATGTAACACAATTGAAGCCTGTTTTACATCAGGTCTTGACAAGTGTTCCGCTCTGTTTTCAGCTCCTATTCCCGTATTAATTTTAATGTCTCTCTGCATGTACTTTGCTGACGACCTGTACTGTTTATGTGACACAGTGCCACGCACTTTTAGAAATGTCATCACATCAACATCAAACAGCCGATAAAATGTGAAGCAGTACAGCGGCCGGGGTTCTTATGAGGCTCAGCCAGCTCTGACTAATGTTTAAAGTCTTGAAATCACACATCAAATATTTACAGCCAGGCATAATTCAAATATTTATAACATACATTAAAAGCCATTAGCTTCAAAAGTAAACACTCTGTGGGCTGTTATTCATGCCGTTAAGACAATTTTTTTTTGTTTGTATGACAGTGAACATGACATCCTGATGTTTTAAGTAGAGGGGCAAACTTCACATGCTTTAGTTTAGTTAACATCAACACAGACATGAAGTTTGAGGAGAAACGGGACGTCACAGTAGCTCTGGGGCTCCGGCTCTGAACCCAGACAGTGAACAGACACTGACAGATGCTTCCATCTCGTCTCCTTTCATTGCTCAGTATGTTTCCAGGCACTTTATTAGTTTATCTAAACAGGCAGAGGCTTTACAGGAGGGCATCATCAAACCGATGATGTGCCAGCGTGTCCTCTTCTGCCTCACATTTGTCTCGGTTTAGCTAATATGAGTATAAAAATGCTAATACCGGCACACATTTATCATTTTAAATACACAATTTAAGATAGAAAACATTTTTAACTCCCCTTTATTGGTGATTTTAGCACCATTATAAACTCTTTCCTCATTAGCTAACTCTTTCAAAAGACTCATTTGAGTCAGCATCAATCAACATGACCAACTTATAAAAACATCTTATTTATTTTATCAGTAGCCTGAAGAAGAGATCTCTGACAGATTCAAATGTAATTCACAATGGAAGGTTATTGTTCCCAATCTTTTGTGTACAATACCTAAAAAAACACACTTTGTTTTCTATTAAACAAAAGCTAAACTTCTTAAAAGGATCAGTGTTTAATTATACTCAACATGAAGCAGCCTTTTAAGAACGTGGCCTCAGAAAATACAGTTTAAAAGTAGCAAAATTAAGATGTAAATCAGGGAATATTTGATGAGTGAACTTTACAAAGACTCTAACAAAGCATTGGATGCCAACTCTCCTGACAGTAAGCTTGAGCGATATGAATAAAATACTAATTTGTAATTATCTATCACTCTATATTGTGATAAAAAAACATGACAAATCAAGCTGCTTAATGTATTTTAAAGTCATATCAAATGACATTGCCATTAAACAGTCCCATTCAATGCCTTTTGCCATTGGTCTATAACAGCCAGAGATACTAATAAACAAGTATAAACAGTCTGGCACAATCTCTGACAGTTGAACAAATGATATTGTCTCACTGTATATATTGTCATATCACCCAGTTCTTCCTTTATCTAAGCCTTATTTGAGTCTTATCTAAATATCTATAAACAGTTCAGGGTCGTGCTTTAACTAAACCGCACAAATGTATCAGCAGTGAACCAACCCGAGGATGTATGAAGAATACTAGCTGTCATGTCTATCGTCGTCGAGGTAAATCTCTTCTCATACTGTAGATTTTAGGTCATGCGTATCGTCCAGGGCCTATTTTAAGCATTCACTTCTCAAAGACTCTGGTTCGTGGCTGTAAACCTTCAGGCCTCAACATACAGCATGTCTAAGCAGCCTCCTAAGGTACTTTTAAGAAGAGAGGCTGGAGGTGCATTCAGGGAAATCTCCCTCATGCGGATGCACTAGAGGAGGGAGTGCATACCCCAGCTGAGCAGCTCTCAACTCATTTTAGTATCTGCGGTTCCTGTTGATCCATGAAATGTCCTGTCTCTGGTGACTCCTCATATTTACTAATGTATCCCCCGCAGTATGGAGCCCTCCTCTTTCCACTATTTAGGGGGAGGTTATAAATAATATCGCCCGTCGACGAGGAGGAATGCACCAAGTGTAGAAGCAGAGGAAGTTCATGCACGCATGGTCTTCTCTCCCTCACTGTTGTTGTCTGCAGCAGCTCACCTCGCCATTAAAACTGTCTTGTGTGCATTGTTTGCTCCGCAGAGAGCAGAGTACGTCTCTGCTGTCTCTCCGTCAGAGCGGCTGTCAGTTCAGGAGTTGTTTTACTAAAAGCATTCACACACTTCACCCTTTCAGTGAACTCATGTCTGCTTATTTATTTTACTATTCTTAAAAAGCAGCTATTACGATGATTTAAATCTTCCTCTTAGGGCTGGGCTATAATTCAGCACTATCATTTATTGTCTTTCAATGGAATTATATCCTGATGAACTCATATATTAAGATACAATGATACACAATTACAGTGTCTAAATTGATAATAACAAGCCCAAACAAATATTTTGTGCAAAAAAAAGACCTAAATGTGTGCAGAGTTCATGTAAAGTCAGAATTACATGTCAAGCAGCTGTAAAGTTGCAGGAAGTTTCAGGATTAGAGTGTGCAAATGTATTCTTATTAAATATAAAATGAGACGTTGTTAGAGGATGAAAGAAAGTTTGAAAAATGTATTAAATGTACATTTTGATTAATAATTCAAGCTCCTTTTGTAAATAAATGATGGTGCCATATTTAACTGCATGCATTAGTGGATTTTTTTTGGGGGTTTTTTACCACCTGAGGGAAAGAAATGGGATATTTTGAAGTAATTCCTGTTTTGTTGAATTTTGTAGAATTTTGAAGTGCAGTGTTCAGTTAGATGTTTTCTATGTTTTTGGTTCAACTGGACCTGATTTTAGTCATTGGCAACATCTCCTTGCTCCACTATTGCCAATTTGGGACAGAGGCAAAGCCTCCTCCAAACAAATTAACACACTACTGGCAACCGTCACCTCCAGCTGCTGCAGCTGAGGTGCTTCCAGCTGCAGAATACAGGAGTTTGGCTCGGATGTGTACCTGGATGTTAGTCTCCGTCCCTGTGGCATTCTGGATGAGGAGACAAAAGGCAGGCAGCTTATCCCTTGTTCTGGCAGGGCACCTAAGATTCTTTTTTCTCAATTCTCCCCAGACACACCATCCTGAGAAGCCACTTTTTCCTACCACAGGAAGCCCAAGAGAACACTATAGGTAGCAGTCTGACAGGAAAACTGAACCCTGGCCTTTTATATCCTGCCAGGTTTGAGAAGTTGGACATCACCCCTAAAAGCGCCCAGAAGATTAAGCCCGTTCTGGAGCGCTGGATGGCCGAGGCTGAAGCCCGCCACCGATCCGGCATGCAGAACCTGACTGAGTTTATCGGCAGCGAGCCTTCCAAAAAACGCAAGCGGAGGACCTCTTTCACCCCGCAGGCGCTCGAGATCCTCAACAGCCACTTTGAGAAGAACACACACCCCTCCGGACAGGAAATGACGGAAATAGCCGAGAAACTGAACTATGACAGGGAGGTGGTGCGTGTCTGGTTCTGCAACAAGAGGCAAGCCTTGAAAAACACAATAAAGCGTTTGAAACCTCCCGACCTCGGCCCGGCTGCCCCAATGGACCCTCTCACTGATTCTCTAGAGGAGCTCCCGAAATGAACGAGCTCTCGGGCAAAACAGTGGAGTGGCAAAGTGGCAGGGGGGGGGGGGGGGGATGAACTGAAGTGAGAACTGAAAAAAAAATGTTCCCAAGTCACCTGGATGGACAGTCATGAGTTTGCAAACAAAAACTATGTGTTGTCAGTGTGATTACCACAGCTATGTAAATGACCCTGGCGAAACCAAAAAAAACATGAAAAAAGAGATTAATATCTGAGAATTATGTAAAAACATACGGTGTGCTGTTTCAAAGAGTTTTAGGTTCTGGCCTTACGGACCAGTCTAGCGCCCACATTTTGGTTCCCACGAGGAGGGATTTAGTAAAGAGATCATACCAAATCAAAACACTATTTACCAAAGTCTGTTGCATCTGAGTACTAAGAATAATTTTGTAATGTAAATGTGCTCTAAATTTTTACATTTGTACTGGCAAATCTAAGCTATATGTGTGAGGTTGAGTATACATTTTATCTTTGTCTCGCTTACTTTTTTCTTCATTATTTGTATGTAAATATCTTTAAAAAAAGAAAAAACAAAGAAAAGTGCTGTGTTCAGAGTTGAGATCACGCTGATAAAGTTTCTCTTTTGGACAAAAACAAAAAAAACTTTGCTGTTAAACAAATAATAATGTTGTTTGCCTCTGATTTGTGTTTCATCTGCAAATATTTTCAGTCACAGTGTAACTTTGTACAACTTTTACAGTTATTTATTAATGATCTCATGAGGTTGTTTCAGAGGACGGACGGAGGGAGTAAACTGAGGACTTTCACATGATGATGATGATGATGATGAGTTTCAGTGTCTGTCAAGTCTACTGCAGCTTTGTTTTGAGCTACTGTGTCATTCTGTTGCCAAAGCCCGATAGCCAAAGAACACATACATTTCAGCTCAAGCACTGGTGAAGACTTTAATTATTATTTCACTTGTTCACGCGGCTTTCTCCTCCTTTTTCTAACGTGTTTTACTCTGTGGGTCAACTTTAACAAAAAAACATGAAACACTACCACGTCAAACATTAAGAGCCGATCACGACAATATAGGAAATGTGTTGGATGAATTTACTTTTAAGCAAATTTACTTTTGCATGCTTCAACTCAAACCACATGTAGAAGGAATATTTTTTTATCAATTTCACCCGGCATTCCCCAAATGAACTCAAAATAACATTATTTTACATGATAAACACTTTAATTATCCCCTAACACTAAGTAAACATGTGGTTGAAGTCACTGAACAAACTACTGAGCCCATTCGAGTTCAGATGTTTTTATAACCTGAATATTTCAACACAAATATGCTTTTCTGTAAAGATAAATATGTCCTTTATATTCTGCAATCCTCTCTGCTAACTGAAGGTTTACAAGTTACAATCAAACATTTTAAGGAAATTGGTTTTTTTCTTCACCTATGAATTTATTTCTACCGCAGTAAAAAGCTTTAAACGGTTCATTTTTACAGATTCTGTTCAAGATTTCATGTATTTGTGGTTATTTTTCGGGTAGAAATTCATTTTCAGTCAATTGACTCTCCATCACTGTGTACTAAGCTGTTCATCTTACGTGGTTCTACCTTGTGAGGATATGTCAATATTCCAGGCAACAACATCCCTTCAAATATTTGGTTCTCACAGGAAAAGACAAAAAAAAAAGAAAAAGTGAATGTTGAGAATAAGTGTCACATGTCAGAACGAGTGAACTTAATTTGAAGTGAGGCGAAATTTGATGCAATTTATTCAGAATCATGTGTCTGCTCGATATCTGTCCTTCCATGTCACATTGGTTATCTCAGTCGTTCAGTCCCCTGTGCTCAGCTGTGTTCTTCTTCACTGCCTGGAAAACACACACACACACACACACACATACATACACATACACACTCGGTACATGTTAGAAAAACACATGAAAAAGCTTTACATGTCTGTGTGTTTAAAGAAACAAGTGAGGTCATGTGAGCTCATTTCATTTGATGCACAGAGATGTTTAATATCATCTTCATTTTATTTATTTAATCATATATTCAAGTACATTTTCATCTGTACGTCTACAGCAACTTCTACTTCACAGATGCATTAAGTTCCAATATTTCATTCAGGCAAATCTTTGGCCAAAAATACTACATGTCTGCATTCACCCACCAGACAAGCATATGATGAAGCAGCAGGCTCCTGCAGGTAGAAGATGGATCTGTCCTGAAGCTTACCAATAAAGCTGTAACCAAAACCAAAAAATCAATAAATACAAAGAAGAAGACACAGAAAGGAGTTATGCCTTTGCTCAACTTTTCAATGCTGGACCAAAGCTCTCTATAGTTATGCACATTGTACAGAGAAATAGATTCATGATGTTGACAATCTTTAAAAACTGAGATAAAAATAATTGAAAGTAGAAATGTACAGTAGTTCATCCAAGGTTTACCTCAGCACTGTTCTGTGAATCATACAAACGCCACACAAGCAGCAGCGGGTCAGAAGAAAAGACAGACGGTTACTCTGCACTGTGTGTGTGTGGGGGTGTACGTGTCGATGTTCACCTTCAATGTGGAGGGAGAGGCTTGTGTTTTATTTATTATTATGTGACACATGATTGTTTTATTTTTGTGAGGTGGTTTCCTGAGCCACGTGACTCTCTGGTCATCGTTTTCTTATTTATTATTATTGTTGCGTTATTTCTCATTCACTGTGACGTTCACCTCTCAGTTTTCACAGACCTGTAGACCCGCGTGGAAAAAGGAGATTACAGTAATGTTGCTCTTAACCCAATTAGGATGACTTGTTAATAATCACCTTTGAATGCTTTTGTGAAATTTTACTAACGCAAACAAACTGGTTTGATGTTTTGTTAATAAGTCGAAGAACTCGAAACCAAAGCTGAAGAGCCTGCAGAGGTTGGTTTTCATTTTTTTATAGACTGAAAGCTGTACTTTAATCTATAGAGCAATATCTGTTTGGTCAGTTAAGCAGCACTTTGTGTATTTCCAAAAATAAAAAAAAAGCTTCAAGTCTGTCACATTGATTTGTACCATAATTAGTAATAAACAATTGTTTAACATGAATTGTGTGTCCTGTTTTCAGTAGAATGATTTATTTTTCAAGCCAAGCGAATACATATTTGGTCAAAACCGAATCTGATTTAAAATGAATGCTAGATTTTTTTACATGTTTTTCAATATATATATAATTATGCCATAGAATTGTATCATTTCCATGACAGTGATGCATGGAACAATGTCAGAGAGACAGACGACTAGCTTCAGAGGCTAACTACTGCTAGCTTAACTGAAGATAGACTGATATTTCCCTCGCTGTAATCTGAAATTGAAATATATATTATAATATATAATATCTTAGTTTGTAGTTTGTTATTCCACATTAGCTTGATTCACTTATGATGGAGAAAAACAGACAGCTAAACTCCTGTTAAAGCTACCTAGTGTAGCAGAGTAGCAGCTAACTATGACTGGTGGAATTCACATGATTTGGAGTAATTAAACAGCCTTTAGATCACATTTAAATCTACTATGTTGTAGATGAATCTATTATTGACTTCAAATGTGGTAGCCTAACATCTATAATTACACATAACTGAATGAGGCAGTGACTAAATAATGAAAAGAACACTCCTGCTAAGGCTAATGAGCTGGGCAGATTAGCTGCCATTTCAGTTGTGACGCTAGTGAAATTCATGCTATTTAGTGCCTCTAAACTTAAATTATCATTGATTGGATCATAACTGTAGTTCTATGTAGGGTCTATGGCAGTTAGGTAGGCTAAATACATTTTAAGGAGACAGACAGACAGATAAATAGATGGATGGATGGATGGATAGATAGACACAGGTACAGCTTGCTGCTGAGTTCAAACGCTTCAGTAACATACAAATATTCCACAAACATCACTGACTCCTCTTTTCATCTTTTCAACTCCACGTAAACACAGGGATGGAAAACGTCAAATAACATCAAACTTGTCCTGACCGTCTCCCTCTGAGGGGTCACGGTCAAGTGCTTCTCAAACCCTCCTGCACACACGTTCATAGTTAAGATGTTATTTGACATTTGACCTTTTTGAACTGACTATTTGCTGTGTTTAATGGCAGGCTACTAAAGGAGCCTTACAAACAATATTTAGCTATGTATTAAGATTCCCTTGGGGTCAGTAGAGAAGAATAGGCTACATGTCAGGTTTGCTTCTCATCAAAGCTTCATGTGTTTGCCTCGCAAAATAACAACAAGACAAGTGTAAAGAAGAAGAAATGTATAAATAAACGGGGAGAAAGCCTTTTGAAACTAAACTCAAAAGTTTGATACGGCTCCCCTGTCCACGGTGCCTTTGAAAAACGGGCAGGCTGCTGAAAAGAAAGTAGTAAATAAATAAATAATAATAATAAAAAGCACAGACAACATAAATTATTAACATTAGACTGAAAACTGATGTTTGAGATGCTTTTTCGTCTTCCTTTCAGCTCCCCCCCCCCCCCCCCCCCCCCCTTCATTTCAAAACACTGGATGTATTTTTGAGTGGTGATGGCTGAGGTGTACAGCTCCAGTCAGTTATTTGATGTTGTTCTTTTTGTTTTCCAATGCACGCCATTTTTATTGTCTTTCCCATTAACAATGTAATTGTGCAGATGCAGCTCCTGACCCACATCTGTGTTCTCAAACTGTTTGTGTTCTGCAGCTGGTAAAAGTTTACTTTCTGCTCTCCGTCTGCAGCAGCGGCACAGTCGTTGCTTTTGAATGAAGGTAGCAGCTCAGCTTAAAGGAACCCTGGTGCAGAATTATAGAAGTAAATGTCCGGGTTCAAGCTTTGTATCAATCATTTATCATCTCATCAGAGGACCGAATGACACACTCAACTCAAACACTGTCAGGATGTCTTATTGTCTGGAATATTTTTGATTCCCACTGCTCATCCAACATAATCCAAATCTACAATTTAAAATCCATGTTTCATTCAGGTTTGATGTTAATTCAGTAAAGTCAATTTTATTTATGAATCCTAAAATCATACGTTTGTCTCAGAGATAGGATCCCACCACTGCCAGGTCTGAATCTCTGAACATGTTGACATTTTAATTTTATATAATTCACCACTCCTCATGTGCTCAGTGACTTGGTGAAAAGTCTGGGTTATGAATGTTTGAAATCAAATTTATTAAAACTACATTTGAAGTTGGAGGCCTCACTACGAACTTGGGCCTTTATTGTCAACACAACTTTATATTTTTTTATGTTGTGCTGAATTGTGCGATAGATGAATTTGAAGTAAAGTAATAAAGTGTAATTAGTGAATGTGTCGGGATGTATGCTTCACAAAGGGACAAATGCATCACCATCATCAAAACTGCATTTTCTTCTCCTTTCCTTAACTTGGCAGAGATCATAGAGCAGGAGACGGATGTTTCAGGATTCACACCTGAGACTTTGTTGTGTATGATGTTTCTAGTAAAGACAGTTGTTTTCTGAACCTAAAAGGACAGCTGAGGTCTCCTTTAGAAGGATTTAAAGTCCTTTTCTCCGTGTCCCTCCTTCTCTCTCCTTATACAGTATATATAAATTCTTTCTTAACAGAATCAAAGGGAAGACTGCAGTCTGACTTGTTGCAATGAAACATTCCCGTTCAGCCTGCAACCAGCAGAAATAGTCCTGAGCGGGGGAGAGGGAGGCCGGACAGAAAGAGTATGACATGTCGGCGCTCCAAATGGATTATGTTTCAATATCAGTCAGGACACAGAAACAGAGAGGTGGAGGGAGAGAGTGCATGTGTTGGATGCAGATGGTTTTAAATTGCTGCCTTTGTTTTCCATCAGGCATGAAGCATTCACTTCCCTTATCTTTCAGACAATGCGCGGTGGGCTGATGTTCTGGGTAAATGAACTGTCGGCGTATCCCTCACCCTCCCGCTCCTCCGCCTTCTTGTTTTCACTTCTTCCTCAAGGTTGAGATGTTGGTACACTGAGTGTGAAGCCCGAGCTGCTCAGGCGTCTCCCCACTTTGCTGCTCTGCACACCCAGATGCCTCTGGGGGTGCAATTACCAATCCTCACATGCAATCGGGCTTTGCCATGCATATGATCCCTTTTGCTTTCACTGATGTTCCTGTGTTTATGTTTTTTGTTTTTTTCAGCGTTATTAGCATTGACACACTGTGAGGTATTTGCAGGTAGAGGAGTTAATAGCCCGGGTCTTTACAGAGACACCTGTCTGACTTGAGCAGCTGATTGCATCGACTCATACTCCATTTAACTTTCTAGCATCTCAGTTTTTTGAATGCATGTCTTTAGGCTGTGATGTCTGTGTTTTCCCACCGCCTTAAACTCTGCTTAGTGTTTCTGTGCAGGAATTGTTTTTCTCCGCAAAGGTCTTAGAGACACACAGGTGAGACATGCTGCTGTTACACACCTGCTTTCCACCTGCCTCCTGCACACACAGTCTATACCAGGGCTGGAAAACTCAAGTTCTCAAGCTCTGTACTTTTTCAGTATAATTTTGATGTACTTTACTTAAAGTATTAAGAGGCAAATATTATACTTTGACAGACTTTGAAAAAAATAAATCTGTTTAAATTAAACTAGCACTAGCTCAGAAAGTTGCTAAATGTAGCGAGAAAGTCACCAAGTTGGCAACACTGACAGCCAATCACTTCAGGCCTCCCTCCAAAGCCACTCCCCCAAAATAATCAGTATGCATGTAAACAACAAACATGGCTGTTGTTAGTACTCACAGCTGTTGAGCTAGCAGCCTGTGGAAGACTCTGTAGGTAGACAAGCAGGTAGACTGGCAGGTATGTAGACATGTAAGTAGACAGGTATGTAGATATACAGGTAAGTAGACATGCAGGTAGGTTGACGGGTAGGTAGATAGACAGGTAGGTAGGTAGGTAGGTAGTTAAGTATCGTTTTTGTATTGTGCACTTTAGATGCTTGAAGTATATCTTGTTGATAATACTTTTACTGAAGTAACATTTCCAATGCAGGACTTTTACTTTTAATGGAGTACTTTTACTTAAAGTAAATACTGTGAATGTTTCCTCCACTACTGGTCTTTATTCTACATTTATATACAGCTGAAGATAAAAGAATCTCATGAATAACACTTCATTTAAAAGTTCACATACTGAATGTGTTTCTTTTGAATTCAGTGAGCGAAGTGTAAGAAGCATAAGGACATGATGAAAATGATCAAAACCACCATCAAGTGAATGTCAGTGAATAGTTTCATAATTATTTAACAGTAGAGTCTGTGTGGCTCTACGCTTGTAGTCCGTAAAAGAGAATATGTCTCTCTTTGTGTTGACCTAGAGCATTTAAACCATTTTGTTCTTGTGTGTTTTCTACGACTCATCAAAGAGTAAGCACTGCCCCTCACATACAAAATACCCACCACTGCCGAGTGGGTATTTTGTATGTGAGGGGTCACAAGCAACAGAGGTTGGGAATCAGTCTTCTATGGTATTTAGTGCGTCAGTGGATCTGCTGTGACAAGAAGCTTTTGAACAGCGAGTTAAAGTAAACCTGCAAAATACTACAGAAAAAGATGCAAAATGACCATGAATGACGTTTGCACTCAGAGGTCCGTCGTATAAATAATGTGCTACTTAGTCTAAAACATCAAATAGAAGCATCACACCACATTTTGCCTGAAAATGGACGATTGTGAGCTAAAATGCGGCGGATGAAAACTGAAATTGTTTCCCCTCTCGACAGGTAGTTTGTAAGCGGCGCATGGAAAACCCTTTGGCAAAGTGCAACTCGCCTGCTCATGGGTCATCGCAGCTTTAAGGGCTGGAGGAAAATAGCCGGCCCTGCCCTCCATCATCCTCTCATCCCGCTGACCTCTGTACGTACGGTATAGTATACTTACAGCACACGGAGAAAAGCACAAGAGAGAGGGGGGGAGGGGGGAGAAAAGAGAATGATTGCATATCTGAAGGCATGGAGAGAGCGGATATGGATGAGAGAGGAGTGACATGGTCGGACACATCTTTGCTTTCTTATTAGTGAGGGTCTGCACAGACACTTTGGGCCCTTTTTATGGGGCCATGATGAAACCCCTCTTCGTGCATCTGTGGAAAATGGCCGGGGGAAATCACAGATGAGAATCACTCAAAGACAGGGAGATGTCAACAGGCACATAATGATAGCTGATGGCCCCAGAACACTCTCCCCCTCTTCCCTCTCAGCCTCACCTGGCCAAGTTGCACCGCACTAGAAAAGATAATTAGAGGTAAAACAGAGAGACGGAAGCTTTATCTCTGTGTTTTCTGTAAGCAATGCTCTTTGTTTTTATACATCAGGGAGTCCTTCTTTCTTTTCTTCTCCTTCTCAATCTCTCTTTCACTTCATGGAGAAGAGGAGGAGGAGGAGGAGGAGGAGGAGGAGGAGAGCTCCCTCTGTGAGATGCCAAGGTGCTCCCAGTCCATTGTGCTGCTGGCTGTCAGGTTAAATTAGGGACTACAGGCTCCGTGAGTGTAAAAAAATCAATACTTGATGGAAGATTGCTCCCCAGAAAATCTGTTTTGATTCCAGGATTAATTCTTGACCAAAGGCTCCAGCAAAATGACATGCCATTAGCCTGAAAATGAACACATTCTGCAGTGGAAATTGGATGGAAATGTGTCAGGTGATTGCCCCGGTTTTGTTGTTTTGACTCTTTGAGCGAGGGGTGGGGGGGGGGGGGGGGGGGGGGGGGGGGGTGCTGTGAATGAGGCCTCCATTTCCAGAGCAGGAGACAACTCCGCCGTGGCCTCGGAGTATTCTCAAGGCCATTGTTGTCCGGCGGCTGCAAATGTCTTCCAGCAAGCTAAAAAGCACGTGTCCGCTCTCTCCTGTGTTTTCCATAAAGCATAAAGAATGAGAAAATCTGAAAATAAAACATCTCTCTGCTCAACAGTGAGGGGAAGAAACGGGGAGGTGAGATGCATTATTGATGAGCGAATAATGTGTTTGTCATGACGGATGACATTTTCTGGTTTGAAAACTTAAACAGGAAGCTGTGAAGATGCACTGGACAGTGATTTGAACAGCTGGAGCGTTCGGGCTGCACTAAGTGTTTCATGGAAGAAGAAGAAGAAGAAGAAGAAGAAGAAGAAGAAGAAGAAGAAAAAAACAACACCAGCAGACATGATTTTTAACACCCTGACAACATGTGTCTGACCAGAACATACGAGATGCATTTATTTGTCAGTAATGTTAAATCAGATGTTTTGCTTATCAGCTGATGTATACAGATAAAGAAACATCGGTCTCCATGCATTATTTCCCTTATTTGGAATTAAAAACACAGATATATATCTTCCTTATCAATATGCAAAACGGTCTCCTTTTTATTGTAATGTTTCGTTTTATTCCACAGAAATATTGAGTTAAATATTACCTACTTATAAGACAAACAGCCTAAATTAATTTCTGATTTGAATCGACTAAATGCAAATCAATATGTTTCAGGTGCAAATTGTCAATTTATAATGAAATAAGAAAAACATTTTGATAATCTTTGACACATTTTTTCAGATTATTAATTTTGGACATTTTAGGGCAATTGTCAGAGCCCAAATGTAATCCAACAAATGATCTAAAACATAACAAAATACCTACTTAGCCTATACATCGTTTCACTGTTTTCAACAAGATTATACATTTTCCAACTTGTTTAAACTTTTCTTGACATCGTGACTTTGCTACAGAAAGCAATTGTCTTAAGAGATGGAGCCTGAAATTAAAATAATGTGTGTTTTACTGTATTCATTGTTTGTGTCTTTATTTTATGAAAAGCAGCAACAGACAATATAAAGCAGTCACAATGTTTTTAGGATGATAAACTGTAAGACAGATACAAAAGATGTAAGGAGACATAATCATGAAAATGTGATCCATGTTAAGAGGTTGAATTGTTTTACTGTCATCTGTAAACACAGTGGATGTTTGAGGACGTCTGATGTTTGTAAGTCCTCTCATTTTTCTGTGGAGACCAGTTTTACATCGAGGCACTAGCGCCCCCTGCAGGATTAGAATGTACTATTATCTGATATGTACTATCGATAGATGGCAGTGTGCACCACGGTTTCACCACAGAAGAAGTGCACGTTAAAGGAAAAGTACACCCTAAAATAAAACATCTATGCAAGCCTCAGTTACAAAAACTAAACAAACATCTAATTTACATTACATCAATTCAGCCATGTTTGTGTCTACCTGAGTCCCATAGCAGTCAAATTAATGGTGTCAAGCTTCAAAGAGATACATTTGTGAATGTCATTATAAAGTTTCCACTTCAAAAAATGTTATTAACTTTTTTCCTCATTTATTGAACAACAAATTTACACTGTATTAAAACACAATAGAATAACAAAATACTAAAACAAAAGTATTATATGTAATGAAACAATAACAATTAATGAATAAATTAAAGTGCAAAAAAATGTTAATAATAAAAATAAACAAAAAAATAAATAATCATATATATGCAAAATTCATTATAAAAAGCAATAAAAATAGGTGGGGTTTTCATAAATTTGACTTTTATTATATAATATTTTTCCATTATGAGGAATTGTGTTGATCAACAGATTTTTACTTTCTTATGCAGTTTAAAACAAATATTAACTTTCGCTTTTTTTATGTCGTGCAAACAAATTCCGTTTTCAGGTGGATTTTCTCTTTCAGGCGCAGGATGATGACGTACTTCAACCAGAAGTTGCTGCTGAGGCAACAAACCCATGTGTTGCCTTGCACTGTTGCCCAGATGCGTGAGGTCTATTAGGTTTTTACTTTAAGCTCACGATGTCTTGGGTTAAAACTGTTTCTTATAGCGAAGATGTTTTTGACGAGAACGCGGACGACCTCACTCTGCAGAGCAAAGAGTGGACATCCAACATGAAGAAGCGAGTCAAGGTAAAGACAATGTACCGTTAGTAGTTTCGTGCAACAGAGGTGTTAAGTTCAGCGGGTTAACGTGATGCTTTTCCCCGACTGATGCTGTGGACAGGACGGGTATGTAAACGGAGTTGAAGCCGGAGAGGAGGCCTTTCTTCAGGCCGGGTTTAACCGCGGCTTCAGGGAAGGAGCAGCTCATACTGTAGCGGTGGGTCGGCTCAAAGGAATTGTGAGGTAATCCATCATTTATCCCGTAAATGTGATATATATTCAGATACAGGTTGAGTTAGAACAGTGGATACAACTGTGCAATCCCAATATGATAATAAAAGTCTGAGACATGATGTATATTACCCCAAATTCAGTTTTTAATCCTCTGTTCTATGGACACTTTTATGTCCATAAATAGAAGTATTGTGGTTTGATACAGATCCATATTTACCAAGAACAGTGCAGTAAATGCAGGAAACTATAATAAACAATGTCACACGATTTCAATTTTCAATAAGTTAAATCCCAAACAATATCTCAAATCATAATATTGATATACTCACATTACAAAAATGATTAATTGAGTCCTGCTGTTGCCACTAAAGACAGACAAATTGTTGTTGAAATGCTCTTTTATGAGCAGAATTGAAAACAGTGTTTACGTGGGGCCGGTAGTTCATATAGTGTTTGTTGTATATGAGTTGTTACTTTTTAGGTATTTAAAATCATGCTGCAGGATTTTGTTGTAGTAGTAGTTTCCTGCCTCTCATTTTTTACTCATGTTTAAAAACTCTTTCAGTCCTCTTTTTGTGCACAGAAGCATCATGAGCCTCTCTCTCTCTTTCTGGTCATTATTGAAGACTCTTTTGTGTCCAGCTGATTTCTGTCCCAGTCACTTCTCTGTGCCATTGTCTCACTGTGTCCACACTGTTGCCCCTTTTGTGTCTCACATCACAGTGCTATATGGTGCTGGTGCCAGATCCAGCATCCGGAAAGCCCCCTCCCGGCCTCTGTGACCGACCTCCTGCGCAGCGTATCGCAGCATGAAGACACAATCGTGGAGGGCATCAGGGCGGCTCTGGAGAATCCTCCTCCCAGTGTGAGCTCCGTCTCTGAGAGCATGGAGGATCTGGAGGTGCAGCAGGCAGAGTCAGGCTGTGGAAGAGAGGGATGTAAAGAAATGGACTGCTGCAAGAAGGGAGAAGAAATGGACCTGGCTGCTCCTCACCGGCAGAAAAAGCTCCGTTCCGGGTCCACCGACTGCTCCGCCGGCTCAAGTGAAAGCCTGAACCTCCTCCTGAAGCGCTGCTTGGATCTGGTGTCAGAGCTCGAACTGCCACAGGAGCTGATCGGTCACATACAGGAGCTGAAGGACGTGTAGAGACTGAAGATCCGAATCACAACAATACTCGGAGGAGCACATGAACTATGAAACAAAACAGGTTTTACTGTGAGCTCTTTACACACAGCAATGAAGTGCTTTTGATGTATATAATGTAAGATAGAATTTAGCATTCATAATTTGTATAACATGGAAGGAGAATGTTTGAAAATAAAAATGGACTTGCTATCATCCACTGCATTTCTGTTCTCACAACAAAACATGTTCATATTACCTCTTATTTATTATTTGAACATGTATTTTTGTAATGTAGAAGTGCCATTCATTTGTTCTAATATCTAGGAAATGTGTTGGCCCTTTGCTAAATGTGTCCTTTTAAATTAATATACAAAAAAAAGCCACACGGTAGACCTATATTCATATTAATATTTTATATTATCAGACCAGGTTGGCAGAATCTAACAAGCAAACCCACTGACTACCAGACTATTTAGTATGCCAGAACAAGATTTAGTATGCCAAAAAGTCCAGCCATGTTAAGAGGAAGTATGTCCTAATTGAATGCATACTACATGCAACAGTTCATACTCTGTAAGGGCAGCTGCGTTATGTGCGTTTGTTTTAGACTCTCAAACTGTTGTAGAACATCCGGGTATTATTGACATACTATGTACTGATTGGAACCACACTAAATCCGTCGGACATACTATATGCTCTGGTAGTACAGGTATTGGAACGAACAGTGTATTTTAAAACACGTCATCCAGTGTCGTCTCATGCGCGGACTCGCAGCGCACCTGCTCAAGATTGACACCTGTAGTTGCGGAAGTGTTTTAAACCAGGAATGAATTTTGGCCAAAATGCATCGTCTTTGGGAAGTTCTGAGCGTACACCTGCATGGACACAACTTGCGAATTATACTGCACGAAGGTTTGTAAATGGAATCATGATATAGTTTTTGCTTTAGTAAAATCTGGTTTCTATTTACTTCAATTCATCGAGGATTTACTCTGGTTTCGGATTCTCTGTCCGCCGTGCAGACATGAGAGAAAACAAACATGTTTCCCTCAAGAACTCAAGGCAACACGCGGTGAGTTTGATTTATACATGTTCGTTTAGTGTCTTTAAAGCTTTAGATATTGAAACAACAGGTAACATTAGAGACACGTTGTCTCTGTGAAGGGATAGAAGTCTCAGCTGTCATGAGTACTGCAGAGACAGCTGGAGTGAAATTTGGATACTCTCTGTAATAAACATTGTCATTTAATTTGCTTGCTTGCTTCTTTTCTCCTAAAGTGGCCACCATTCTCCCCTCGATATTATGTGGCAGTGTCTAATTGTTTGGTACTTTCTGTCATTTACTTTTCAACCAATTCATTTTAGCTGAATGTCACAATTCTTCTGAGTTGATTGGAGGTTACTTCACATCACCTGTTGCTGCGGAGAATTAATGCAGACCTCATTCTAGCAGATTAGTCCAGAAACTCTGGTCTACAGGCTCTTTCGAGACTTCTTTGCTGTCTTGCTGTTCTGGTCGTGAAGTCGTGAAGTTTCCTAGCGGCACCTGAACGCAGCAAAACCCCTTTTGGCGCACATGAGTATGACGTCACGCGCTCGGACCGAGCCGTGACCTGCTGCTCCGGCTATGCTAGGGGTCCGTAGCGACAGATGTTCCGCTTAAAACACAGTAAATACCCGTTATTTGTGAAATGTGGCGCGTTAAACGGTAACAGTTTAGTCACTATAGAAGGTAACCCGCGTGGCAGCAGCGATTCTCACGAGCGACGATCAGTATTTTAGTATTTGGTAGCGCGTGTTGTTATTTTAAGTTTAAACCTCAGCTAGCTGGCTAGCTAACTTAAGCTTGTTTTTCCAGCTAACTGAAAGTGAAACAGAAAATTGGAGCTACATACGTTGTTGCGAACTTGCGGAGTTCGCCCTTCAATAATCTCGATCGAGGTACGTTTGTTTTTGTCGTTGTTAAAATGGGAGTGACGGTTGTATTCGCTGTCATTGTCGCTACTTCCTTGTGTTGCGTTAACGTTAATAATGGGGTGTAGCTACGATTTAAGCTAATGTTACTGTACATTTATACTGTAAACACGTAGCAGGTGTTGCACCAAAGTCAGCTGTAATGCCTCTCCAAAAATAGATAGTGTATTATGTTTTATTAGTTTAGTATTTAGATTAGACCGTTTGACAGATGTGAACCAAGTGCATGTGACCACATAGCACATCTGTCATAATACAGTATTTGATTGATAACAATGGGCTCCAGCTAAACATCAGGACAGTTTATAGACTGGCTGACATAATTGATTGTAACACCTGTTCTATCACACAGTGAGGAGTGTTTTTATTCTTCATTATCGTCTCTATAACAAGACATAAACATGGTTTCTTCTTGGCTCTAGCAGCGGCTTGACTCTCCTCATCATGGACCCCTGAAATCTTCAGGCTTCAGCGACTCATCAGGTCGCTTATGTTTTTTTTTTTTTCTTTGTGTGTGTGTGGGGGGGGGGGGGGGGGGGTTGGACTGGAGGTTACAGTTGAGACTATAACTTGTCTCATCTCCCCAAGCAGAGGGAGCGAGCAGATGGGGAACATTTGCTGTCCCCCTGAGAGTCCCTGTGGAAGTGCGGAGGAAAGAAGTGTTTTGCTGAAGGATGACTCGAAGGCCATGGTGCCCGCAGGGGGAACCATTGTGGGGGGCACCTGTGGCCCTGGACGAGATGAAGACTTAAGGTGAGATAACCGTTGCAGCTACAGTTGGGATCTCCAGCGTCATATTTTTACATTATCACTACTTATTACATTATCACTACTTATGACATTATCACTACTTATGTCATGATCTGGTGACATGGGTGCGAACTTCACATTTAGGTTTTCCCCCTTTACATAAGGCGTGTTATGTGACCCAATATAAGACATAAGGAGTGCTGAGAATAGGACATGGGGACTTCCAGAGGTCTTTAAGGGTTTTTTTGGGGGGGTGGGGGGTTTTCTCATTGCACACTAGTGGTTGGTTCAGAGATACTATGGAAAGTTTTGATTATACATTTCCCACTTCCTGCCCACCTACATTAAAGAAATAATCTTGAAACAGCTTTTTGCTCAGAATATCAAAGCTTGAAGGATGTTTTTGATGTTGTATGATATGACATTGCTCATCCTCTCTGTGTTTTATCATCTAGAAAACTGCCCGATGAGGCCGATATAAAGGTGGAACAGGCTGTGCAGGTGAAGCAGAGTCCCGGGGTTGCAGAGACGGAGCCCAATAACACTCGTGAGAATGGACCCTTGCAGAAGGTCATGCAAACGGCAGCGCCGTCTCCCAGCAAAGGGTCTGAACTCAAAGAAAACTCTGTCGGAGTACAAGATGAAGATATGAAGGACCATCCTGCAGACATTGGACAAGCTGAACCCATGCAATGCACTTTAAACTGTCTGCAGGAGCATGCCATGTCTGATTGGGTGGTTGTTACTGCAACAAATGCGGCAACAGAAGAAGAAAATCCAGTCTCAGAGGAGGACAAAATCCCTGACAGCAGCTCACCAACAAAAGAGGCCGTTTGCCCTGAAAACCCTGCTGAGACGAACACAACAAGAGAGCTCATTACAGTGGACAATACTACTGATAATGATGATGATGAAGAAGAAGAATCCAAAGTCACTACTGAAAACAGTGTAGCTGAGCCGTCGGGGGAGGTTTCTCACAACAATGAAGTGATATCTGTGCCGAACCCTCAGCCCTCTGCAGCAGCTGGTCAGACGTCGTCCGGTCTGGAGAACGACGAAGAGTCTCCGAGCTGGTGAGTCACATGACAGGAGGAAGTGAGACGTTTCTGCTGCTGTTGTGGATGTCGGTTAAATAAAAACGTATCGCGAGGTTGAACTGGAATATGTGACGTTCAGGCTCAGCAATACATCCATGGTGATTTAATAGCAAGTTAAATATGAAGTGTTGAATGAATGATTAAAGGAAAGGGAAGCAGGAAAATCATTTCTACTTTACAAAAGTTAGTGAGAATATTTTTTCTGAGTTCCCCCTTTTTTTGTGATGATTTTGCTTTTTTATTTCACTTAAACATATTCAGATGAAACAAATGAGAGAAGGAATAATTACTCTTTTGTTGGACTGGTCACAACTTGAACTAGACGACCTAGAATGAGATTTTTCATTCCTCAAAAGACACCATGGAGTATGTTTATACTAGGAGGAGGTCTTCTTATTTATTTGTATTTTATATGTCGCCCAGTCGTGTCTACGTTCACTGCCATCAGAAAATCAATGAGCTATGTGATAAAGTTCATTCATCTGTCAAACGTTACAAAAACAGAAATTCCAACTTGATAATTCCTTAAAAAACATGAATACATATTTTTTTTGATTTTTTTTTTTAAAGCCCGTAGTAATTAATATCCTTCTCTCATTCTGTGTGTAGTGCTGTAACGGAGGATTCAGACGACGGCAGTTCTTCAGTGAGCATGGAGGGCGGTCCTGAAGTCCTAAAAAGCCACGAGGTCTGCGACTCTCCTCCTGGAGCGGAGCCCACGGGACTCGACCACAGCGGCGTGGAACGAGACTCCGCCAACTGTGTCAGGGAGCCAGAGACCACAGCGCCGGCAGACGCCAGCGAGAGGTCAGCTGGTTCAGTGACACAACGCTTGTTTACAGTAACTGAACACCAACTGTGTTGTTTGAGAGCCACGCTGTGACCACTAGGGGGCGTATACACACCCCAGCTTGTTTTAGCAGAACCAGTGCAGTGAACATGCCTGCTCAGATCGGTCCTCAGCAACAGGGTTTATTAATATTTAATGTCAGGCAGAGATTCCTTGCTTCATAGTTAGACGATTGTCTATTGCTTACCAATATTTCTGTTCTTCATACCTTCTTATATCCTTTTTTTTTGTACAATATTTGAATAACTAAATGCATGTTTCATAATATATAATGTCAATACTTTCATAATATGGGTTTAAGACATAAATAGTAAACGTTTGAGTTGTATAATTAAAACAGGAAAAGTACCAAAGATGTGTTCTCTCTCTCTCTCTCTCTCTCCAGCTCAAAGTCTGATCAGGATGCAGAGCCAGATGTTGAGTGTTCAACTACGAGCTCAAAGGAGGTCACCTCCTTGGAGAACACCGAACAGGAAATTGAAGAGGAAATGATGGTGAAAGGGCAGGACACAGAAGAAGATGTTCCCAAAGTTGAGGAGGATGAGATTAAGGAGGAGGCAGAGGCCGAGACTGGAAAAGATGCTGAGATTCAGGAGGTAACTGGAAAAGAGGAGCAGCCGGCAGTGAGCTCGTCCCCGGATGTAAACGCTGGTGAGAAACCCGTGAGAAAGGAGGAGGACTCTGCTGAAGACGGCACGGGGAACAGGTTTGTAATGTGAACATCACATTGAAATATTGTGTAATAATAACTGACGCAACACGGGAAGAGACGGTTTAAAACTATGTGGCCATATAGACTCAGTACCACCTGTTAAATCTTGCACACATCATCCGCAGAGATTATAAAAAGTGCACGTGCCATCAGATTTCTGTGTTTGCATACTAGTACGACACAAAGTCAAAAACATGAAGAAAAATACCAAATTCTGTCAATATTTTGGTCTCTATGGTCATGATTCGGAAGATTTATTAATAGTTTTCAGTTTATTAGGAGTTTAAAAGATAAGGTTTTTGTTCTGCGTATATATTTCATGTTAAATTCCACAAAAATACGAAAACCAACATTGTGAGTCCGTCTCTCCTCACTCTGACGTTTACACACCGTGGCACTCGTTAGTTAACAGGAGTAAATAAATAGTGCATTCCTTTGGGACTATTTTCAGCTGCGAATTAATACCAACTTGGTGCGCTAGTGAGTACTTACAGCTGTGTGTGTGTGTGTCAAAACAAACATCAGTGCACATGTTCATTGAAGTGAAGGAGCATCAATAGAGCTCTATACAGAGGAATACAACATATCAGGCTGTGTATACACACAAGTACTCGATGGTAGTAGGATCAGTTCATTGTTAGCTTTAGTCGTTTCATAAGAGTTGTTGACATTAAGAAAATATTACCTATTTTGTTTACCTTTTTTAGTGAAGAAGACCTTTACAGAGGAGCCGAGGAGCTGTCGGCATCACAACACGATAAACCAGAAACTACAGGTCGGCACAACAACAACATAAACACACTTATTCTTTTACATTCTTGTTTCAATCCGTGTTAGTGAGCACTTGTGAAGATCATCCATCCACCTGACAGGTGTGGCACATCAAGACGCTGATGAAGCAGCGTGATTATTACACAGGTGTGCGTAACACTGGCCACAATAACGGCAGTAAAAGACTTTTATTAGGCCTCTGAACTATGGATTTCACATGACTATGGCTACAGATTCTGGGAAAGGACTTTGAACATGGCTTATGGTGGGGAAATGAACATTTCATTTATTCCTTCCGTCAGCTTGCCGATGGCACGCTCCCTCAAAACTTGTGACATCAAGTTCACATTTTAGAGTGGCCTCGTATTGTAATGAGTCCAATGCACACCTGTGTAATAATCACGCTGTTTAATCAGCATCTTAATGAGCCACACCTGCTCTTGTCATAACACACATTGAAACAAATTTGTGCAGAACATTTGAGGGAAACTCGTCATTTGAGTGCATAAGAAAGAGATTTCACACAACACTGTTATGTTTGTCTTCTAAATAATAGACGATAGTCCTTTTCTTGTTTTGCCCATCATTTCCTCTCACTCCCTCTCTCAGTGTTAAAGGTGGAGGACAGGTGCAGTTTGGGTCCAGTGGTGGAGATTCTGTCTTACAGTGAGAGAGAGTGGAAAGGGAACACTGCCAAAAGTGCTCTCATTAGAAAGGTCGGTGCCTGTAGCTGCTGGGAAGACGTGTTCCAGATTTAGTTTTCTTTTCTTTCTCACGTGAACGGCTTAAAGAGACTCGCTGTGCTGTCCCGGTGTGCTGCTGCAGGGTTACAGAGAGATGTCCCAGAGGTTTGGCAGCGTGAGGAGGGTGAGGGGCGATAACTACTGTGCCCTCAGAGCCACCCTGTTCCAGCTGCTCTCCCACAGCACCCAGCTGCCCGCATGGCTGCAGGAGCAGGACGTGAACATGGTAAATACCAAACACCCGCTTAGCGAGAGGGTCGCTGTTCACTGTTGGCTGAGCTCCATGCTTCTCATTTGTTTTCATTAGCTGTAGTCTGCTAACGTCAGCTAGCTAGCTCTATGACTTGAATACGCTGTCTCTGTTTGACTTTTCAATGTTTTCAGTTAAGTAACTGCTAAAACCGCACAGAAAAGCCACAAAACAAAAATCCAAAATACTTTTCTAATGTCAGTGCACAGCTGAAATCTCATCTTAGCATTTTAATTACAGCTGTTGAAGCAACTTGAGGCCCAGGAAGGCCTCTTTAGTCAGTGGACATTTCCTGGAGACTGCCTGCAGGGAGACGGGACAGGAGACGCCACCCTGCAGCTAAAAGGTTACATGGAGCTTCTCCGAAATAAGGTACCGGCTGCTGATCCACTCGGAAACATGCACACAGCGAGGAGGTATTTTAAAGACACAGAGCGAGTAAACCAGAGGACACTGAGGGTATTGACATTCATCCACAGAGCTTCTGGATGTGATTGCTTCCACATGTTAGAGGGAGGTAGTCGTCTAAATGCTGCACCGCTTCGTCTCCGTGTCAAACACACAGCCTCGTAATGCCCGAACGGATTTGGAGGGTTAGATGGACCCTCAGCCAACTGTTAAAACCACAGTGCCTCTTTACTATAACCACATGAGGGCCCCATGCAGGATTTATAGTCGGCCACTGGCAGCTTGTGAGGAATTCTGGTGTTTAAATGTCAGACCTCTTGCTTTATGAGAGGTAACTGTGTGCTGGTTTCATTATAGATTCCTCACAATAGACTGTCTGTCTGTCTGTCTGTCCTGCTTCCACAAATATTCCTTTTAAAGTGCACTAATGTTTATGCAAGAAATGTGGTAAGTGGAAGTATTTCAGTCTTTAAGTAAATACCAGTTTCACAATAACGGTGAAAGCAAAAAGAAACACTGCAGCAAATGGCTTTAACCTGCAAATGTTTGCCATTTATACTTGATAAATGGCTTTAATGATGAAATGTTCATCAATATAGTTGATTAATTCCGTTGATTTGTTTCCAGTGGCAGGCCGCGGTGGACTGCTCCTCTGCTGTGGAGCGTCAGCAGCTGTGCGAGCGAGTGTTTCACGGAGGAGAAGAGGAGCTGGGCCTGCTGGAGGCGCTCAAGCTGCTGATGCTGGGCCGAGCGGTGGAGCTGCACGGCTGCATGATGGGCGGCGGAGACGTCCCGCTCTTCTGCTGGCTGCTGTTCGCTCGGGACTCATCCGACTGCCCGCGCTCCTTCCTCTCCAACCACCTCGGCCACGTGGGCCTCAGCGCCGGGCTGGAGCAGGTAGGAGAAACCCAACCCGCCAACCGCAGACTCGCTTCAACGTGCATTTAAAGTGATGTTTTACTGGCTGCATACAGTAGTTTCCTGGCAGCTAGGGGGCATTTACGTGAAGCGTTTTATGGTAAACAACACTTGGTGGGAATCAGCTACTAGGATTTTCTTCCCCTTTTTGAATCCAGTGATGCAACAACAACTTCATAGTTGGGTGCCATGAGATTTGGGCGTGTAAAGGTTTCATAATCAGAGTCCTTAACTGTGAAACATGTTGGAGCTTGTGTTGTTTTTATAACAGCCTGGAGGGGGGGGCGCTTAAGGACAGAAAAGCTGCTGAGTGATTTGAATTGTTGTTTTCAGCTTTTTGATTAAAGCTTTCACGCTTTCCATAAAGAAGCCCCACCCATAAATAGCATGTGCTTGAGCAGTTGATTAAACATCGTGCAGTGTAACCGTGCTATAATCTCCCTGCTTTGTGCAGGTGGAGATGTTCCTGCTGGGCTACGCCTTGCAGTGCACCATCCAAGTTTACAGACTGTACAAGGCCGACACGGAGGAGTTCGTCACGTACTACCCGGACGACCATAAGGACGACTGGCCGTCCGTGTGCCTCGTCACGGAGGATGATCGCCACTACAATGTGCCGGTTGTAGAAGCTGCAGAAGAGCTCCACAAGCCGCTCGGCTCCAGCTGATCTCCTGCCATACAAACAAAACACTCCTCAGGTCAATCCAGGTGAATTCATTTACGCCAATTGAAGGAATGTTGGGAAATTGGCTTTCTTGCTGAGAGTTTGACGAAAAGATCGATACCAATTTATGTTTGTCTTTTTTAAATGTGAGGCCACAGCCAGCAGCTGGTTAGCTTAGCTTAGCACAAAGACTGCAAACGGGGGGGAAACAGCTAGCCTAGCGCTTTGTGGTTAGCCAACCGGCCACTTGCTGTAGCTTCATATTTAGCGTACAGATAATTAGAGTGGTATCGATCTTCATGTCAAACATACGGCAAGAAAGCAAAGAAGTATTTCCCAAAATGTTGCTCTATTCCTTTAAAAAAAGATATATGCTGATTTAAGACCCTGTACAAGATGTGGTTTACACACTTCTGTACACACTGTACTGTATACAGAGTTTTCTATTTGGGTACATGTACATATATGTGCATCAGATATTGCAGCATCATCTCAGTTCAGTTCAGTCCAGATTAGTTAGTGTGTCCTTTTGACTTCAGGTGGTGGGGAAACTCAAATCTTCTGTGAAACCTTTCTTGTTTTACATTCTTCTCAAAACACAATGGAGCTGCCAACATGATTAGATGGTTGGTGTTTACACTGGAATTTGGGAACTTTCATTTGTGTATTTATATATATTTTTTTCATCATGTGAAAAAGTGTTTTCAATTAATTGAATTAGTCGGTGAAGGTCTGATTTATGAGGTTTAACAACCGCTCGCACCCGATCGGAGGACGTGGAAGATTAATCACAGCCTCTGTGTCAGAGGATGGTCTGTGTGTATGTTTGCAATTTTGTGTGTGTGTGTGTGTCAAACTAAATGTGTAACATGTTGCCTTTAACCAAGCTGTTCTGAGGGCAAAAATGTGCCAATCTTGCTGCAAATACTGGCAACAGTTCCAACCACCAGCCACTGGGTTCAGTAGTTAAACGCTCGCTTGGTCCTCCATGTTGCCTTAGAAATAATGCACAATAAGAATGAATGTTGGTTATCGGCGAAAATAGGCTATTTTCTTGCTCTAACCCGAAGGTGATCTGTTAACCGTGAAACATTGATTATGGCATTGGCAGGAATGTTCTGTCAGATTTTTGGATGGAATTTGGATAAAATGAAAGTACAATTTTTGTAAGTCTTTTTTTTTTTTTTTTCCTCTTTGATTTTTATCGGCTTGTTATAGCTTTTATTATTTGTATGAGAACTATTAACATGAATTTGAACTGAAGAATGCTACAGAGTGACTCACTAAGTCTGTTTGGGGTCTCATAGACTCTTATCTGTAAAACATGGTTAAATACAATGGATTTTCCTAAACTCTAAATCTGATTGGTGTGGACTTTTTCTTGTATTTTTTTTATATTAGCAGCTCTACCCCCTCCTAAAATCCAGTTTTCTAACTGGGAGTAAAACTTGTTTGGGATCTAAATTAGCATCACTATAGGACGACAGTAGAATAAGATACTGAGCACCGGTTTTTCCTTTCAAAGCACACATGCTTTATGGTCATTACCATATTTGGTCAGTGGGACCCCAAACAACGAGGACCTGGATTCAACGTCAACAAAACACAAGCATTAATAAAGCAATTTATTTGCCAAATAAGAATGCCTATACAGTATATACAGTACGTACGAGTCTGAATACTACCAGGAAAACGCTTTGCAAAACAAAAGTAGATGGACTCCCAGACTGCATGGAAAGTGAACGATCATAACTATTCCGTAACACAATATGTTATAACGAGGGATTCCCGACCCCTCTGGGCAATTAAATATACACATTGCATTACCTATACAAAACAACAATAATCTGTACACCGTTGTATGTAAAATACGATTGCACAACCCAACAAGTCCCACAACATGTCTATATTTAAATTCAAGCGAGGCCTTGCCGCTTAGTTTTGATAAAGTAACATCAAATTAATAATAATTTCTGTATTTTGGTAACTCCACTACCACTCGACAGACGGTTCATTTTCGCTGCTTAGGAGGAAAAGTTCTCCTTTGTCGCTTTCCCTTATTTACCAGTAAACACACGAAAGTGGTTAATACACCAGCCGATGTGATGACGCAAAACTATGAGAACGGAGGAGAAGCTCGGAAGACATCACGGTATTTACACTGATGAACACTTGGAGGTGCATGGCTTTCTTTACAGTGTGCGTTTTAATGGTGTAGGTCGACAGGAAGAAGATCTCGTCACTCTTACTCAGTTCGGTCTGTCGGGAGAACCTCTGAAACCAAACCTCTCCAGCACTGTAACACTCGGCAGTCTCTTAAGCAAAGTTCCACATGGAGGCTGGCGTTACCTTCCCCTGCAGTCAGAGTTCACTCCTGTTCTTCCTCCTCTTCCTCCTGGAGCTCCTCGATGGCGTCCATCTGAGTCCTGGAGCACACCTCGCTCATCGGGGAGGAGTCCTCGCCCTCCACCACCACCTCGCTGGACATCTCGTTGTTTTTCTGCAGAAACGAAAAACCACAAAATCCTTACAAGTCACTGAGAAAAGCAGAAGTAGCACTGCCACAAACTGCAGACTGTGCTAATCGAATACGCAATGGAAGAGCAGAGTATAACTGGGTGAGTGGTCTGTATTCAGGAGCATGCAGAGCCTCATGTGCTTCTGGTTATCAGCATTAACTAATTACAAACTCAAAAACAAATTTAAATGTTTAGAAGACTTGGCTGTGATGACATTAGGCCTTTTCTGAAAAAGGGGAAAGTTAAGATTTCCCAGTGGGACTATAGAAACGGGACTTTTCAGACCCTAAAAGGAGTATATTGTTCAGCATCATGTGCAAACCTTTAAATTAGGGAGTGATGTGTCGAATGCAACAAAGATAAGTATGAAAAGATACGGAGAATGTTTTAACCATTCTCTGTATTAAAGGAATAGTTTGTTTTGAGAAATACACTTTTCTTTCTTGCGAGTTATCCTAGAAGATTTATCTTCATCAATAACCCTGTAATAAATAAAAACAAATTAGTTACAGTGCCAGTAGATTAGGGAAGACGAGAATTTTATTCTGAAACTTTCAGAACCAATCAGTGGGAGACTGACTACATTAAGACACACTTTGCATCCACACCCACAGTGTTAATTGTGTAGATTTAATGTGCATTTCAATACCTACACTAACGCACTATTTAGTATGTCCCAAAAATGTGATTTGGAGCATCTGTTCTAAATGAAAGGTCTTTTTTGTTGCATGTATTCGTGACCGATTAGTTTAGTCACATCTTCTCAAACTAAATGGCGATCATGATAAGCGAGGGACATGCCTGGTTAAAAATGGTTGCTGCAAAAAAATAAAACTATTTGTTGTGTACTCGAGCGTCTGCAATGAGCTCAACCCAGGTTTTCTCACCTGTTGTCGGTAAACATAGCACGCTGCTATGGCGACCATTGTCGACTCTCCTATGAAGCCGGCGAGGAGGGATCCAACCCCGAGTGTGGCTCCGTGAACCCTGAAATACAAAGCATTACAATCATGCGATGGGGAAGTGAATCATCATCCTGTTTCATCGTTTTAAGAATAAAAAGGAGAATCGGGGAAAAAAAAAAAATGACACTGTGGAAAAACACAGGCAGCCTGAGTCAGTGCTGGCCTTTGTGACCCTCACACTGTTCTCTGAAGTGTTGACTTACCCCATATAAGGCAGCACAACTAGACTGGTGATGAGGACAATGATGCGGAGAACCGAGCTGGGGGCCAGCACAAAGGTCTTTTTCAGGGTCATGAGCCATCCAGTCAAATGAGCCCGAACAGTCACTGGAAACACAAAGTGGAAACATCACCCCACTGGTAAAGTGCAGCTGGACACCGATGCTGAAAATCAAGTAATCTAATGCAGTGTCTTACCTGGCAGGGGAAAAAAGGAGAAAATTTGGAGCGGCACCACACACAGGTCAGCGAAAGCATAGTCCACTCCGATGACATCAACCAGGATCTTCTCTGATAAATGAGGAGTCCAAAACACCACAAAGCAGAGCTGGAAACAAAAACGGAACAAAAGCAGATTCATTTTTTTTGTGTTCGCTGCACCACAATAGAGTCGCCCGGCACGCCTCGTTAGATTTCATTAGTTCATTAACTCAAGGGGGTTTGGGATTTAATGTGGGCCTTTTGAAGCTCACAAAAAAAACAAGCGAGCGAGCAAACGCATGACGGACAATGTTATTGTTTCTGGAAGCAGTCGCAGAGGCACGCGCAACATCACCGAAGCATCTCGGCTATTACTGTATTGCGAGCACATTAGGGAGGGTTAAACAGAAGAATAAACCCGTCTGATCTGAACATAAATAATACATTAATTTGTTTAAAATTGTATAAAGATAGTTTCTCTGCACTCCAAACTTAGAACAAGCACCAGGGGGCCTAGAGAGTTTCTTTTTACAGAATGTTCTTTTCATTCAAAGCAAAAGCAAAATTCACCCCAATGTAAAAAACGCAACTCCAGCTGAGCTTTCCACCGATCACGCTTTCTGTTCGGGTATCTCTGGGCGAGGAGGTGAGACTTTCTAATTTCCAACAAATGGAAATTCACCCAATGAAACCATTCCTCATTTGAATGCCTTCTCTGGATTGAGTCCTTTCTCACAGGGCTCAGTTCTCACGGGGATCGTTCAAGGAAAAGAGTCCCAGCATCACTTCATTTCCACTGGGGTACCGCAGGGATCTCAGCTCGGTCCCCTTGTCTTCTCAATATACACTGATGACACTCCGCTCTGTCCGTCCTACCCGCCGGATGAGCCAACTGTCTCAGCACAGACCTCAGTATACGCCCCATTTTTATCTCTCAACATGGATGAAAAAACACACCACCTTTAACTCAATCTCTCCAAGACTAAATTGTACCTCATTTGTATGTTGCTTTGGACAAAAGGGTCAAAAGAATGCTTGCCAAATGAACAAAAGTTGAATGATTTAATATTGCTGACAATGAGTCATACTTTATGGAAAGAAGAGGAGAGGAGAGGAGAAAGGATGACACGAGATAAAATGTGACTTTCACAAACAAAAATCGCCCCGGAGTAATTCTATAAACCTTTCACCATCTCACTCTTCTTAAAGAATTATAAATAGGAAATTATAGCGCAAAAAACCTTTGATGTGGTTTTGTGGTTGAAGATCTGAATAGATTACTTGTAACTGGTGATTTCACTTGGTATCGCCTTACCATCTATCGTTATTTTAGCAAGATGTTGGCACATAACTAATTTCTTTGGCTCACAAGCGAAACCGCCGTCTCCCCTGACTCAGCTGTGGTTTCTCTAAACAAGGAGAGACGTCCACTCACTGCCACGACCGGGGCTGTTTTCACATGGGGAAATGATTTGTCTCGGGACATCGCTCGGTTCACTTCTCAGATATAGTTCGCCCGCCTCCTCCGGCGTTTGCATTCTTTTGTTGTTGTTGTTGTTCCTCCTTCTCCTCCTCCTCCTCAAAAGACCCAACCTTGGCCACAAACTTCCTGTTTTTCTTATTCGGGCTGTTACTGCTACTAACTGGGGCAAAAGCTTGTTTTTACTTAACAGACCTGTCCTTTGCAATTATAATCAGAGAGTCTGGATCATACAGTGTTCTTGCGGATCCACTGCGAGGGGCTTTAGGAATGAGTTAACCAATATGTTTTACGTGAGTGCCTATTTTATTAACCTCTTAACGCTTGGGTGGGAGTGTTGAGGGGAAACAAATGCCCCTTACCCTCTTCACAAATTCCACCCTAATGTCTCTCTCTGCAACTTGACACCACGACTCCAAAGGAAAAGTACATTCAGGATTCCTGGAAGTCACTATAAACAGTGTGCGGCTGTACCTCCATAATTAACTTGAATGCGTCGGCTGCTTTTTTTTAGCACTCGTAAATTTTGCCTTTTATTCTGCGAAAGCGGTAAAGTTCAGAGATCTCTAGTGGGAATCTTTGTCAAGTTTGCAAAAACTCTGTCGTGTCAAACATGTTTCTGCAGAACACTAGACTAGTTCTGCCAGTCTTACAACTGAACCCTGACCTACACTCGGTATCGTTCAATCTGTGGTGCAGCAGGATTGCAAAAGGATAAACACAGCAGAGGTGCTCTGTTTTGGGGGAATGTTATGCCCGTTGTTTGTGTGTGTTTTTTTATGAAGCATGTGCAGAAATAGATTTACAACCCTGAAAATACACAAGACATTTGCTGTCAAAATGATATGGTGTTTACGGTATAATCAGGCATTAATACATGTTTAACTGAGGAAATGGATTCGGATATGAGGTTGTTGTAGGGCACCATGGTAGGACAACTGACACCTACTGTAGGAGAGGTCAAACCTCAGTGAAAGACGCCATAGACTGTAAACAGATACGCTGCAAGTGTAGGACGGCCTCTATTGGGAAAATGAATACATGCTAGCTGTATCAACTAGGTGAGGGTAGATGTTTAAATAACACCGTCTACATTACAGCAACGGCTGAAAAGAAACTGGATTATTTCAGTAAACCTCTCTATAATCTATAATGATAGAACCAGAATAAAAGCGGCAAATTCTACCATCTGAGAAGCTTCACGTCCAAACCGCATTCATTTTTTCCTTTAAAAAGTTCCAGCCAGACATTCAGGATTGTTTCCACGCGGAACATAAAAACAGACTGTTAACCACGACTTCTTTCTGAGCTCATTCGTGCCGTATTCTGAGAGTCAAATGAAGTGCCTGAAAGGTTTGCCGTCATCTTACCGTGAGCGATAGAACCAGGCAGCAGGATGTAAACTTTTTAATATGGGACTTGGTCACGGGGGTGGCAGCGTTCAGCTTGTTGCTGGGATTGTTCTGTTGAGAAGAGAGCAAATTGTAGTAAACAAACTGTTACCAGTGCAGCAAACTCTGATAATAGTCGGTATGGATTACCTTATCGAAGGCAGGGTACACTGCTCTCAGTTCAGTTAACCAACCGTAGGGCATGTGACCCACGGGGTAAGTGGCCGTGAGGACAGCCACGGCCTGGAATGACAAAGACACAGCAGCTATAATTCACCAGCGTGCCACAAATTAAATGTTGAACCCACCCACCGCTAAATTAATGCCAGCTCTCTAACAATAGCAGACACGTGTGTCTTTCACTTTCCCGGCCGCGTGGTTTTTCACAGGTTTATGATTGGATAACAGCCTCGAGCTCGTCATTGTGTCCCAAACAACAACAACAACAACGGACAGCGTCGGGCTTTACGCAGGAACAGTAGGGCCATGTAGGAATGTTTTCACTCAGTGTGGTCATGCCCTGAGTTCCCCATGAACGTGGTGAATCACCCAAACCACTGGCAGCCAGTGTTGTCAATGACTTCCAGTTGGTTCTGGTAAACAGCTTTGTGTTGTCTCTAGTAGTTTAGGTCTCTGTAAGCCAGAACGCTCCAGAGGCAGTTTGTTAGCATCTGGCTTTTCATCTGCAATAACTTGAGGGAGAAATGAGTCCAACAAATAATGTTATATTACTATAACATTATTTGTTGCAGCGTTATTAATAACGTGACAGTTGGTGACGATAACAAATACCAGGAAAATGCTTTCTAGAGCGACAGTTCAGATATGTTTAGTTAAATTCCTGACACACACACACACACACACCGCTGTGGCTTCCGTGGTCCCCTTGAGGTCGCGAGACACAAAGAGGTTGACGATGGGTCGGCTGATTCGCTGAGTGGCCAGGATGAGGGCGAGGGGCCACCAGAAAGTCAGCATATTTTTGATCGTGGCATCACCCTGTGGGGATCAAGGCAGATCCGAAAAATCACTCTCGACAACATTTACTAAATTCAACTGACTCCATTGTCCCTTTGGTTAAAGGTAAAGGGTCCCTACCTCTCATTGTCTCATGTCAAAATGCATTTTTTTTCCCCTAACAATAAAAAGACAGCACTTACGCCCACGTCCAGTCCACTGGAGTCTGGGATGTTGTCATGGATGTTACAGTAGTAACCCAGACCAACGATGCTGAAACGGACCAAGGCACCCATATACAGGGAGAGGATCGGGATGAGTAAAGGTTCCACACACTCCAGGTTACTGTGGAGGAGAATGGCCACGAACACAATCTGCAGGAAACAACATAAGCGATGATTAACAGCCCAAAGAAAATCACAGATCACAAAACTTTCTTCACAACTCCTCCAAATGTAGCCTTCTGCGTTTAAATAAAAAAAAATGGATCTCGTTACCTGGGCCACAACATCAGAGATGGAGGCTGAGCCTACTATGACGCTGTACTTGTGCTTGAGAAGTATCCCTGCATGAATCCAAGCCTTCAAAACAGAACAATGCATAGTGTTAACCCACGACACCAAGCTCTAAACTATAAACAAAAGATCTATTTAGGACATTTTCTCAACCACAGCTGAGTCACAGGCTTTAAACAATGGAAGAGAGCTAGACTTTGAACAGAGGAATACACTCTCACTTGACACCAGCATGGACAAATGTCTGTCTTTCAATACTGTACACTCACCATTGCATCCAACAAAGGGAATGCAGCCAGGTATAAGAAAGCCTTTCTTGTCTTGCCCCCCACAGATTCATCCACATGGTGGAGCTTGTTAATGATGTAGTATCCTAAATCTGTGTAAGCTATAGAGAAAGAGAGGGAAACCACGGGTAAGTAGAGGTTAGGGAGACGACGTCGACCATGTTTGCATTGTTTTGAGCAGCAGAAAGAAAGCTGTCAGAGAGACGCTGCGATAATGAAACTTAAAGGTTGCCACAAATACCAGAAACTTTCATTTAGGAATGCGGTTTTAAGCCCAGCGTGTCATCAAACATCCCTTTTAAAACACACACCTATCAAGATGTGAAGCACGAACGCGATGACCCCGGCCGTCGCCATGCAGAGCACGGCCTTCCTCCGGTCCCGCCTGCTGTTGACAAACACCAAACCCACATTCTTGAAGTCGCTCATGGGCCCGGTGAAGAATTTCATCAGGGAGTAGGCCAGGCCGTAGCTGGCCAGCATTTCGATTGCATCCTCCTTGACTGTGGCTATGCCCCTGTTGAGGGCCTGGAAAAAAAAGATATGACGGGGCGGTGGTGGAAAAAAGGGTGAGGTGTCAGGGGAGTGAGACAGCACAGGAAGAAGGGAGGGGAGGAGAAGTTCAGTATGGCAGCATGACCACATGACCATGACTTAGCCTAACTTTACCTCTGACCAGATGGTACTCCACCACAGCCCTGCAGTTGAAAAAAAACCTGCATGTCTTTTACAGACACAATAAAAAGCGAGACCTTTGTAAGTGCAAAGCAGCGAGTGTCGTCATAATATCTGGACAGTAAACACCCACAACACGTGATCCCAGATGGATGTTTCCTTCCATACTACAGCTGCCCTTTTCCTTTGCAGGACAGTGTGTGCTATTTATACCAGCTAACAGAGACATTACATAAGCTTAATCCTAACATCTCACAGCCACAATGTGTTTCCCCCCCCACACGCTATCTGCTCAAGGTCTCGTGGGAGATCAGTCATTTGGCTGAGGAAGGACAGGAAATGTTCAAGCAGGGAAATATGTTAAAGATAATCAAATGCTGTGTGCGTTTGATTTGCGTGCCGTGATCCGCCATGATCTACAAACAGGCCTCAGATTGACTGATTAATTATAATGTTTAACAAATCAAGTAGTGTGCTGCTTGTCTGAAATAGGCTGCATAATAAGATAGGCAGGATAATACATTCAAAGAAACGTCCGCAGCAGCGTATTTATTTGGTGACAGAAGTGACAGGATATCTCAGAATAAACAAGGGCCGCCTCCTCCTCCTACATAATGTACATAAAGACCTAATGGATGTCTTCACATTGCCTCTCAACCTGCCAGCTGAGATAGCTCGAGCTACAACACACACCCACCGTCTGCAACTGACAAAACAAACGGTGTCGGTGTTTTTTCTATCTTATCTGGAGCTTGAAATAAATGCAGCGGTTGACTCACGGAAGGAAACACACGGAAAACAAGAGACGTTACCTGTTCTCCGAGGTCGATGGCAACATTGGTGATCGCCAAAGGCACCAGAAAGCGGATGAGAGGCCAGTAAGGACTGAGAGATGGAAACTCCACCATAATACAAGCCGGGATGACAGAGCGAGGGGCATCTGCCTCGGTCTTGATTGATTAAAAAAAAAAAAAAAAAGGAAAATCAAATAGATTTGCGCTTGGTGTATATCCGAGCGAGGAATAAAACGGTTTGGAGGCTAAGTGGAGCAGCGGCAGGAGCCGAGGCGCTCCGGTAGCGGCGGAGCTTCACAATGCTTCGACGCAGATGAGCGGAGGAGAAGGTCAACAGAAATAATGTCAGACTGAGGCATCTTCCTCACAAATCATCATCAAGGGAGTGGAGATGTGAGAGTGGGACGCGCATCTGAACAGCGCAGAATTTGAGCGAGGAGGCGTGCCACCGTTTCCACCGGTAGAGATTTGGATAAAAAGCGATAATCCGAAACGGGGTTGGATTAGTTTTTTGTTTTTTTCTAGCTCTGCGTTTCACTGCGCCTGTGCTGCGCAGTCGGTCCGGTTGTTGTCGACCCTCCCTTTGAGACAGGAGCGCACACTGCTGGACGCACGTGGGCCAGACGTTCCCGGCCGTGACATTATCAGCACATTCTAAACCTGTCCGCAGGTTTATTATTATTTAATAATATTATTTTATTATTGTTATTTATTTAATGGCCAACCGGATTAACATGGTGATAAAACACCAGAGACCTGAATGTTACAAATGTATCTTCACGCATCTCATACGAGTATTTTTAATGTTTACATCGTCCCTCCTTTAAGACAGCAAATAAACAGATAAGCCCTGACATGGCACTATTCATAGGGAAACACTGACTCCTGCTGGACAAAGCCAGACTAAATAATTCCAAGACATGTTATTTTATTTTAGTGCTGTTTATGTATTTAGAATATTTTTTATACTTAACAACATATCACATTTGAGAACAACACAACAAAAATGTAAACAAGCATAAACATCGGCAAACGGGAAAACAAAATTAGATCAATTTCTCCTAAACTGTACTGAGTATATCTCTCATAGATGTATTTGATCAAATACTGTGATAAAATGTAACTTTTGCACGTTCGCATCACAAACTCTGGACTGAGAGTATGTTTGTGTGATCACAGTCTGACAAGACAAACAGGACATTTCTTGCATGTTGGACAAAGACAAACACTCATATTATTGGGGACTTGTGTGCGTGTGTGGCTCCTTTTATTTTGAAAACAGATATATTTTACATGTTTTATTATTATTAATATTATTATTAATATTATTATTATGTGTGTATTTTTCTATTTCATATTGACTTGAGTTTTGTATAACTTTATTTTTATTTTCTCTTACTATGTTTACAAAAATAAAAGGCAAATTCCTTGTTTGAGAAAACTTAATTGGCATTGAGCCTGAGCCTGATTCTGCTACATGACGGATAAATAAAAAGCCATTTCACTGCATCAGACACTGATTTAACTGTGGAAAATAGATAAATTGCATATTGTGCAACATTTGTTTCAGCATAAAATTATATGAAGTTATTGACCTGAGATGAATGCTTAAGAATGCCCATTTATCCTTAAACGTCAATCTTATAAATGCACGTTGTATTCTCTTTCACACACACACACACACACACACACACACACACACACACACACACACACACACACACACACACACACACACACACACACACAGGTAACCACTATGATCTGTTTACAGTTAATGTCAAGTGGAAACATGCTACTGTTGTAAGAGCTGTGAGTTGTTTGTGTCTGCGTGTTGCCTGAGGGAGCTTCTAGTACTCGGCCTCTTTACGAGCAGACATGCCTCTCCTCCGTTATTGTAACTAAAGTCAGATCACTGAACCCGTACCTGCAAGTACACTTTGTGTGTTGAATCCTTACAGCTACAATATAATTCCTTTATAATGTCAGTGTTTCATTACATCTACTGGTAACTCAATAGAGGACTTTGTGGTTTTAAGTCAATCATTGACTTTTACAAACTGTGTTTGTTATAGAAGTGTGTTTAGTGCAGCGTATACCCACATGTGTCCTAGACTCATTTTGTGGGGGTGGTTTTGGGTTTTGGATAAGAAAGCATGAAATGGTGCCCAGGTAATCTTTGTTTAAATGTCTTTTAGCAGCCAGGACACCAGATGAGTCCCTGTGTGTCTGTATGTATGACAATACCATGTATTTCAGCAAAATGTTGTTTTTGTTCTTTCAGTAGAAGGTGACGACTGGAGATCGTTGGCATGAACGTGTCCATTTTAGTATTCATTTTTAACGACTTGGAAAACCGTGTTTACAAATTTCCCAGATTACAAAAAACTCTCCTGCAACATTTATTGTATTGTGTGTTTCTCAGGAGTATAACTCTGTTATGAGTTTCCAGAGTAACAGATGTCGCTTATCACTCATCTAAATACCTATTTTCTTTTAACATTTACTATAATGAAGACGTTTTGTGATTTTTACGGTGCTCTGAATTTAGGAAGTCCATGTTCTGAGCACATTTTGCATCCAGAGTTTAGTAATCTAGAGACAGAGGGTTGTTAAAATGTCCTTAAACACAGAGACAATTCAAAGGGCAAAGAAAAGCATTACATTAAAAACATCAAGCAATGACAACAGTCAACGCAGATAGGAGAAGATGGATGAAATGAAATGACATTCAATTTAATTAAATGGAATAGACCAGAAATAGAGTGCAGTTATGATTGACCCAAATGCAACAATAGTAAGAAAGTGCAGTCGAGAAACGAGTCAATCAAAGGCACAAGAACAGCAAAGAGTTTTTAATTAGTTCAATGTTTACAGGTGATACAACACGCCCTCTAGTGGCCATTTAGGGGCCCAACAGCTCTGAGCAACAGAACCTGAACACACCTGATTCAGTTCATAATCAATGTTTGAAGTAACTCGCATCAACAGACAGACTCTCAAAACTTCCTGTCATTCACACAGATAACGTAACCTCATCCTCATAACTATCTATGGTTAACTATGGTCATTTGTCACAGTCACAATTAATTACATTATTCTGTAAATGATATTGCTCTGCAAATTAATATGCAAATGTTTCTTTCAGTGTCATCTAATCGTGAGGAAACAGCTACACGTGCAGTGTGAAAAACGTGGCTTTTAAACACACATCAGAGCTGCATGAACCCTCCACTGGAATTTTCCAACTTCAGTAAAATACTCAAATTTAGCCTCAAATGAAGCAGCTGATGTTGAGTTGTCTCTACAGAAGGAGCACATCCCTGTTAGTCACGAGAAAGAGGAACTACAGCAGACATTAGTCAAAGGACCCTGAGACGTTGGTCAACAATCTGAAGGTTGTCTCTCTCTTCAGAGATGATGTTGTTGTTTTCAGAATATGGAGCTGCTGCAGAACAATTTGTCAGATCACACAAACAACTCACATTCAGAAGGATGTTTATGTTCATGTTTGTTTGTCTTTCTCGCTCCTCTCTCCTCCTATTCAGGTTTTTGATTTAGGTTAATAAGCCAGCGAGGCCTAATGCTGTTTGTAGTAAAAAAGTAAAGTATTTTTGATACACTACTGTTGAAATCCGTCCATGTTGAGCTCTAGGAGGAGTCGGGTCACCTGTGCTGTCTGGAGTCAACGAGTCACTGCAGGTGAACTCGATTAGTGCTCTTATATCTAGGAGGAGAAACCAGCACTCTGCTCTGCTTCAACCAGGCACGTGTTCCCTTTGCTTGTTAACTTTGTCGAAAGTGATTTATCCGGTCGATCAATTTATGGCTAATTCCAGCGTTTAGCGGATGTATCGTTTGTTTGAATATCATCCAACTATTGTCAAAGCATTGATGGTTGAGTTTGATAATTAAGATGAGTAAATACATGGAACTGATCTTTTATGTCACACATCTTTCTCTGTTTGTTAAGTCAATACAGACCCACCACTTCAGTTCATGTCAAAGTCCCTTTCTTTGGTGAAATATGTGTTCGCGTTTATATTTACATATTCTGGTTTGAGACCAGCCGAGGGCCCTACGCTGCCTTTCCTGTCTGTTTATCAAATAGAGTATAGGGTTACAATAAAGAGGTTCACATAGTATTTCTGATAGCTTGTTGTATCCTCTTTTTTTAACTTCAGAGATGTCTTGTTTGAATATACAACAATGTTTTTCTTTCTCTTGTTATTTTCTTTATTTTATTTTGATGTTGTCAGATGTTTGTCTTAGATTAGATTCTGTGCACACACAAAAGCCACGTTTCCATAATGCTACTGCAGGTTCGGTTGGCTGTGAATCAGGCTCAGTCAATAACTGCTCGTTGTCACTGTCAATAATTAATGACACAATTAGCTCCTGAGTAGTCTGACAGATCTGCCGTGCGCTCATTGTCGACTGCTTAGTTGGCAACCTCGTCTCACCGACTAGGCTGAACAGCTATTGATTATCTGCCTCACACCAGGGCGTCC
Source organism: Anarhichas minor (assembly GCF_050575085.1). Classification (NCBI taxonomy): domain Eukaryota; kingdom Metazoa; phylum Chordata; class Actinopteri; order Perciformes; family Anarhichadidae; genus Anarhichas; species Anarhichas minor. The sequence continues at coordinate 4,745,068 of NW_027466520.1, read as the reverse complement.
TGCTGAACCATGTCCAACACACCCTCCATTCATCTCCGTGTGTCTGCTGATAGGCTCCAAATCTATGAATGAATGTAAGTGTGTGAAGATGCAGCCACATGACCCTTGAGCTCCTGTCAGCATTGCTTAACGCGCTCGAGACGCAGAAGAGGAAACGACTGGCATGATATGCTGAATATGCTTTATATAAGAGGCCACAGGAAGTTGGATTTGTGGTCAGAAAATTAGGGAAGTTCAGAGAGGAGTCAAAGGGAAGAGCAACAGCTGGTGCTCATGGTGGGAAAACCATTCAACAGTTATTTAACTGTGTTCAATGGAAAAGAGATCAGGAGCTGGACATGAACACCAATAAATAAAAACTAATATATCCACTGTACACACTAAAACTATTGTAAGTCTTCACAAGATCTAGTTTTTATAATATAACAGAGGGGTAAAATCTTCAGATTTTAGGCTCATAAAATATCTGTAAAATAGGGGATTTCTTTCATTGCTCATTGTGGTCCTTTCATGTAGATCGTGATTGTGATGTTGTGATCGTCAGAAAACGAATCACAATCTTCATCATAAATTCATTGTTTTTCTCTTCTTTTTATATCTTTGAAAAATCAACATCTTATAGTTTTGGACTGTTTGTTGGGAAACAGTCCAAAGAGGGAGATTATCTTGGACATTTTTTAGTTTTTTAGACTGAACAAATATTTGACATATTAACAATATAATCGACCCATTAATCAATAAGAAGAATGCGTGATTGCATCCTTATTTGCTTCCAGAAGAAACAAGTCTCTGCAGCTTTTCACTTTAATCTTTCCGTCTTTATTTTTTATTTCTCAGTTTGTATCATTTCATTTTTCATCACACTAATTCTTATCATATTTCTTTCATCATCTCTTATATAACATCTTGTACGTCTTATATAAAAGCAGTTTGGCCTTCCTTTGAGGGTTACATGTGCTATAATTGCCTTGCATTGAATTGTGCATATTTTTGGTGCATTGTAGTTGTTTTACTTCTAGGTTATCTCAAGCTGTGGGTCAAGAGTTTAAAGAACAATTTGGTTTCTCAACTCATTCATCTGAGCAGTGTTTCAGCCAATTACTGGTCAGTATGTTAGAAATGGAGAGTGTAAATCCACCTTAATGGCTGACTTTAATCCTTATGATGTAGATTTATGCAGCGCTGAGATGTTATAGCACTTCTCTGCTGTATTTATCATTTGACAAAATATAAATAAAACCTCTGCTCTTCACTGTTTACAGACTGTGTCAATCAAAAGTGGTAAAGAACCAGTTTTACTGAGATCAAACTCCCATAAAGCAGCTTCAGTCTGCACTTATCAGAGGGAATGATGCCAGATGGTCTCAAAGCTTCCCTCTGTGTCTCCGGACGCTCTGAAAACACAGTAACACAAGAAACATCCGGAGCCGATAAACACAATGACCGCAACACATGAGTCTGGTGGTTACGATCGCTATCCTCCACACAGCATCCCAAAGTGAGGAAAGGAGAGAAGGGAGGGAAAGGAAGAAGGAATGAGTGCAGAGGAGAGGAGAAGGAGTGTTCTTTCAGTTTAGGTTTTCTTTTCCACGTCCTCTGATAACAAGAGAAATCTCTCCTCTCTCCTTTTACATCCTCTCGTCTCCTTCTCTCTGCTCGCTCAATGATTCATTTAGAAGTGGACACTTAACAAGCATTACTGACCCACACGTCCCCAGAGAGCTCGTGGACACTCCTTATGATAATGATGAAATATACTCCTTTGTTTTAAAGGAGTTATAAGACAAAGGGACCAACATTTAAAAGTGAAATATTGTGCATTCATTTCAAATTGCATGTCAGGTTTCGTCATTTTCTTTCAATCAATGCTTATAATCTTTAGAATACATCATTTAAGGTAACGATGTGACACATAAAAGTATTTTTCAATTAGTTTTTATATATATATATATTTTAATAGCTCAGCCCACTTTGTGAAAAGGCTGCATGAGTAAGTTACATTTGCCATTTAACGTTTTTCCAGGACTCTATTTTTTAATGAAGTGACCCAGTAACCCCAATAAAAGCCCCACTAACCCACACAGCACTATTGTGCTACTGAGCCATTTATAGTTTTACACCCAACAATCTTTCTTTAATCCACTTTCAGTCAATAATCCCCCAGTTCATGATGGTCTGTGGCCTCTGTGTTCACCTCCACGGTTTGACCCTGCACCTACCTGGCTTCAGTCCACTCCTAGACCACTTTGAACCAGCAGAGGGCGCTCCGAGCCCGTTCAATCCCCCCCCCCCACCCCCCTCCTCCCTCCCCATCACAGCAGAGGAGGGCACCTCCATCCAAACTGCGGTACCCATCTGATTCCTTTAATTGCTTCCTTCCTGTAGTTAATTGGTGCCAATCTGTCCAGCCTCAAAACCCAAGCTACATTTATACTGTCAGGATCTCACACACACACACACATTATGTCTTATTGGTGCATGTTCATTTATACATGCAATTATTGAGTCTGTCCTGCTTGTTGAATTCACCTGTTCTCAGCCAATTCAGAGCTGTCAGTGCCCGCAGACAGATCGAGGTAAGCTCCTGCACCTGTGAGCTTTGCGTTGCAGTATCACTGCACAAATTGTGCAAACCTGGCATGCATTCTGTATTGCAGACAGTCGCTTACATTTTGGGATTTAAAAAAAAAAAAAAAAGCAAAGTTGTTGTGTGTGCAAAAGCAGGTTAATCACTCTACTTTAAGTCAGTAGATCTCACTTATTGAATAATAACAAAACGTGCAACAGCTTTCATGAGATGTTTGGGGGTATTTTAGGCGGGGTAGTAGTACAATAACTCGTCCTAATTACCACCTACTACTACTCGCATTAGTATTTTTTGCATGTCTCCCGTCAATGGAAGCTGTACTCTACTATGACCCCTCCCACTTCTTCCCCGAAATAGACCCGGCATGAAGACAAAATACACAATCTAATGACTAAATAAACCGATGAAAGCACGCGTTTCGAGTTCAAATCAACCCTCGTGTCGTGTGGGGATTATTTCCGGCGATAGATGCGAGAAATTAATTCTAAATATCCGACATATTCAAGACCGGCGAGTGTTTCGCGGGAAAACGAGCGGAGGGATTACAGCGGAGGAGCGGAGTGGGTGAGTGATGCGGTCTTTTTATTGCAGCCGGCGGAGCTCTCAGCTGTGATTCTCACGCCGCTGATGACAGACTGTACTTCGTCCTCACCGGGTCGCTGGTGCAGCCACTCAACTCCTCATGCATGCTTCACGCAGCCTCACAGAAACCGCCTACAACGCCTCCGTGGAAGGATTTAATGTTACGTTCGTGTTGGAATAACTTTCCTACCCTTTTTTGCGCCTCTTGGGTCGCTTTCGCCCCGTCTTCTACCGCCGACAGTTTACAATCTAAAAGGTAAGGGGAGGGAAGTGGGTTTCTGGAGCTTTGCACGGCACCTTTCCACGTCAGTTTAGTAAAAAATAAATTGAAAAAAGGGTGTTGGTTTATCGTTAGTAGCAGTTAAGTGAAGGTGTTTCCCCTCTTGCACTTAATTTACTATCAGTTTCGCACCTGCTGCTGCAGCACCGGTTCATGCATGTAAGGCGTGCAGACGAGCGTCGATGTTTTGGAGTGACCATGTGATGTTGTTACGCTTAATGTTGCAGAGCAGGACCAGTGCCAAGCCAGCTGCTTTGAACCTGCAGACCACCTTTTTTTTTTTTTTTTTTTTTGCTTTTTTTTAGAGTCAACATCTAATCAACCATTTGTTTTCCTTTCAACCAGCTTCACGATAAGGAAAAAGACAACAGAGACAAAATGCCGCTGAATTCAAGTTTCGCGAGTAAAAACTATGACTACGATTACGACTCTCTGCAACCGTATTTCTACTACGACAACGAGGAGGAGGATTTCTACCCTCAGCAGCTTCAGCCTCCGGCGCCGAGCGAAGACATCTGGAAGAAATTTGAACTGCTGCCGACCCCTCCCCTCTCCCCGAGCCGCCGGCCGTCCCTGTCAAGCCTCTTCCCCTCCACGGCGGATCAGCTGGAGATGGTGACCGAGTTCCTGGGCGACGACGCGGTCAACCAGAGCATCATCTGCGACGCGGACTACTCCCAGACCTTCCTCAAGTCCATCATCATCCAGGACTGCATGTGGAGCGGCTTCTCCGCCGCGGCCAAGCTGGAGAAGGTGGTCTCCGAGCGGCTCGCCTCCCTGCACGCCGCGCGTAAGGAGTCCTCGTCCTCGGCGGGCGACTGCTGCGCGGAGCCCGCCGGTGCGGCAGCGTGGCGGCTGAACAGCAGCTACCTGCAAGACCTGAACACGTCCGCGGCGGAGTGCATCGATCCGTCCGTGGTTTTCCCGTACCCGATAGCGGAGACGCCCAAGCAGAGCGCGGCGGCGCCGCCCAGTAAGGATTTGGGACTGGACACGCCGCCCAACAGCGGCAGCAGCAGCAGTTGTAGTGACTCAGGTAAGCTACGGACCCATCGTGCAGACACACCCCTCTGTGCAGTTAGGAATCTCCCTCTGCTGAGTGAGCATTGTTTCCACTATTTTTGACTTAAAAGAGGCCAACTCTTGCTTTGATTAAGGTTATTTGCAATCAGATTTCCAGACATATTAGATTGCTGTGAGATTAGCTCCAGGCATCTAATGATGTTGAAGACATTGTGTCCCCCCTCCCCTCCCCTCCCCTCCCCTCCCTCTGTGGCATGCAGTGTGATTAAAAGGCATCCTTGACGCTGAATCAGAGTGTGACTGTTTTGTTTTTCTGTCTTGCAGAAGATGAGGATGGAGATGATGACGACGATGATGACGATGATGATGATGATGAGGAAGAGGACCAGGAGGATGAGGAGGAGATCGACGTGGTCACGGTGGAGAAGAGGCAGGCGGTGAAGAGGTCCGACCCCAGCGCCGCGGAGACCCGGCACCCCAGCCCGCTCGTGCTGAAGAGGTGCCACGTCTCCACCCACCAGCACAACTACGCCGCCCATCCATCCATGAGGCACGAGCAGCCGGCTGTCAAGAGGCTGAAGCTGGAGAGCAACAGCGGCGGAAGTGGCGGCCACAGCAGGGTCCTCAAACAGATCAGCAGCAACCGCAAGTGCTCGAGCCCGCGGACTTCTGACACGGAGGACTATGACAAGAGAAGGACTCATAACGTTCTGGAGCGTCAGAGGAGGAACGAGCTCAAGTTGAGCTTCTTCGCCCTGCGGGACGAGATCCCCGAGGTGGCCAACAACGAGAAGGCGGCCAAAGTGGTGATCCTGAAGAAGGCCACAGAGTGCATTTACAGCATGCAGACGGACGAACAGAGACTCCTCTCGCTCAAAGAACAGCTGAGGAGGAAAAGTGAACTTTTAAAGCAGAGACTCGCGCAGCTGCAGAGCTCTCGCGCCTAAAGTTTGAATCGTCACAGACTTTTTGGCCTTTTGTTTTTTATGCAAGTTCAAGACTTAGGGTGTACAGTTGTTGTTGAATGCAAAGCGGATTAAGTTGTTTGGAATCTTGTTTGATTTCAATGTTGAAACTGCCTCAATTGAAGTTATGGGTGGATTAAATATTTAAAAGTTTATTTTTTATTAATAAAATATTAAAAAATGGAGCTACTCTGTCAAGGGCCCAAACTAAAATATAAATTTTTATGTTTTGTATATAATTAATATTTCCTAAGAAAATGTATTTTTGGATCTCAATTGTCTGGATGTTCAGACTCAGTGTTTGGTTTTTTCCATTATGTTCCTAGATTCTTTTTGAAATATAAAAAAATGTTTCTTCTTGAATTTGTGTCCTTGTTCTTGCAATGCAGACGCACACATCGCACGTTTCATCACAGACACATTAACATGTAATGGAGGTGCATGTTGCTGTAGAGTGGGCTCAGCAGGAGGAGATTCGCATGATTTGAATAAAGTGACTAAGATGCTCATGTTTTAGATAATGATGCTCCAAGTCACTCTCACTTTAAGGCTTAACATGACTCACTTGAAGATGCGATATTTGACAGTGTCTCAGTTTTTGTTCGCAAAGAAGACACGGTAAACTCGGACCATGGTCTCAGATGTATGCATAAAGCATTTAGAATAGCACATTTTAACCTAAGTGAGTGCTTGTTGTTGAAGATATTTCAATATTTCCGATGCTAAAGTGAACAAAAGTCACTCAAAACTGTCATCGCTCAGTTTTGTAGACAGAAGAGGGAATTCAGATATTTAAATTAGATGAGTTTTCCTTTCAATATGTATCAGAAACACTGAAAAAGAAACATCAGATGACTCACAAAGACTCAACCTCCTCCACGGTTTTCTTCTTGAACAATGTTCTGCTTCCTGTGTGTAAGTACATTATAAGCTACTTCAGATTCCTTATGTGATTAAACTATACTCGGGCAGTTACTGATCAAATATAACTCAATTTCACATCCCAGATCAGATTTAAATGAATAAAAAAGATATGTGAAAACAAAACAGGTTGGTTTACAGTTTCAAACAGATGTATGCATGTGCAGACAATCTAAACAGTCCACATGAGGGTTCTTTGACAATTCACTACTATAAATTAAGATATTAGACAAATATAACTATACTTTACTGGGACTATCAATAGAAATGTATTGATAATATCCAATAAAATATTCTAAATTACCTCCCAGTGAAGTACCACATACAGTTAAGTCTCTATATCAGGTATTATATCGTATATAATCATAAAATATCGGTATTATTGTTGACATTGCGCCGATTCTTTTGACTGGCTTTCCAGTCTCTCCGTGACGTCACGCGCCGTATCCCGAGCGCTCCCCTGAGCGCGTGGTCCTGGTCGCGAGCACATGGAAGTGAGGTCGAGATTTGTGTCTGTGAGACGCGCGACTGATCATCAGAGGGAGAGAGAAAAAAAAGAAAGGAATATAAAAAGCGACGAAGCAGCAACGAACGCTAAGAACGAAGCGGTAAGAGTTCTTCTGTCGATTGCATTCAATCGTTTAAAACTATTTGTTTGATCACTCTGATTAATGGCATTGTAAAAGTAAAATCTCTTTATCTCTCAAAGTGTCTGATGGAAAACTTCATTTGAAGGAGTAATAGTCGCTGTGGAGATCCCAACGACTTTAATGGGATGTGAATATAGAACCAGTCTATTGTTGAAACTAGTGTTGAATAGTTTCAACAATTTATTGAAACTAACTATTGTTGAAACTATTGTTCTCAGGACAACTGTTATTTTCCTCTGGCTTCTCTATTGTCTGTCCAACTCCTGTTAACACTGCTGGAGATGTTAGCATGCATGTTCTGTGAGTCTATTGCCTAGTGTCTTTATATTAGGCTACTGTATACTTGCCAAGCCTTTTATTCTCCAAAGAGCACAAAGTGTGGAGCTGCTTCTAGCATTGTTTTATCTCTGCTGTCAGTGTGATAGTGCAGTGATCACAACAAAAGATGATAAAAGGCATCTGTGATAGCGTCTGAGACTGCTCACGGCTCCCTAATCCTGAATGCACGCGCTATCTGACGTGGAGCTTGTTTGTGTGCCACAAAAGGAGATTTCTAAACGTATGTTTTTGTTTTATTTCCCCCTGGCCTGTGAATGCATATAAAAGGCAGTTAAAGCAAGAGGTGGTGGAGACGTGAGGTGCAGCCGCACTGAGACACATTGGAGGACCACAAAAGATTGGGATTAGTGTGGATTCATTGTGTTGGACTTTCTGGGTGGGCAGGACGGTGTTTTTTGTGAGCAGGGAGAGTGTGCTGTAACTGGCTGACCTCGGGGGTTCGAGCCTCCATGACAACGTGCATCCACCCTCCTGGAGTTTTTGTCCAGGAAAACACTGAAACCTTGTGAGGAGAGCTGATGTAATTTAACCAGGATCATCAAAAGACATCAACAGGGAGGCGTTTTTTACGTTAAAGCTTGATTTGTGGGGGAAGTGAACGTTTGTGCGTCTTGGTTACAAATAACCGCTGTTTTAAACCACAGTTCTGTGGCTGCCTTTCACTCTCGCGTCAGAGTTTACCCCAGTTTTCCCTCTGACGTCTACATGTCTTTTCCCCTGCTAAACACCCACAGACATTATGATCACGGGTCAGCGAGAGCATCTGGAGAGCCTTTGTTTTTCTGCAAAATGAGCCACAGTAATTCACCTGCTTGCATAGATGATATATTGAAAACTGCTCCTGCTAATATTTCATGTGTTGCAACATGAATCGAGTCTTTTCAAGTCCAAACTGGCTCAGCAGCATCAGGTAGAAGATCTATTGTATACTGTCGACCTGCCTAATCTGGAGGTGGCGGAAAATATTCCCACTTAGTGCCTCTAATACTGCGGTGGAATGTAACTAAGTACATTTACTCAAGTACAAATTTAAGTTACTTGTATTTTCTTTTCATGCTGCTTTCTACCTCTAGTAAACCATATCTCAGAGGGAAATATACTTTTACTTCACCGCAGGATCTGAATACTTCCTCCATCACTGCTCTAATGTATTAGTGTTGCATTCAAGTCACAGAGTTAAGTGTCCATCTAACTTAAAAATGAATAAGCATATATACAAACCCAGAAGGTGGTTTAACAGCTCTGAAAGTTTTTCTAGAATCCTCAAACACTCTTTTAACCATATGGAAGAATAATAGTCTCATCTGCTGAACAAAGAAAAGGATTATTAACTTGTTTCCTCTCCAGGGAGCCACTTGCTGCCATCTTTGTTTGGATCGGTAAAGTGCAACTTAGAAAACCGGTTCCAAATCTTTTCCATAGTTAATCCGTCCTTATTTATCTTTAAGATAAACCAATGCTTGACTCTGTAACTCAAATGTAACCCTAATGCTCACACACGAGAGGCACAAACATGGGGCTGGGCTGAAACTCACGATCATTGTCAATCAATCTGGTGATGAATTAAACTAATCATTTAGTTTGGTAAAACGTGAGAAAGTAGTTCAATAGGAGCATCCTTTTCACAAATGTCTTATTTAACACAAAGATACTCAAGTAAAAGTGCTGTAAAACTGAGAGAAAAAGCAAATCCTCACAAAGTATTTAGCATTTTCTCTACTAGATACTTGTTCTCCTCACTGGATTTGGTTTTGCAGTAAATGTCGTGTACGTTAAAGTGTATCTCAGTGTTTTCCAGTCGAATACGCTGAGCCAAACGTCCCTGCCTCGCCACAGCGACTGCACACATACTTTTCGGATACTTTAGGGGCCCAGGAATACTTGGAGGTCGGCTGTTATGTAACCTGCGTTTTCCAGAGCTGGAGTAGATTAAAGCGGTTCATACTGCAGCCACTCGCCAGCTAGACTTCTCTCTCCTGGCTGCGTCTCGTTTTACTGCGTCACTGTTATCACATGACATCACTTTCCTCTTTGGGAATACGCGGCCTCATTTGCATGCTCTGTCTCCGAGCCATCCGTGTGTTTTTGTTGCCAGTGACGACCTGTGTTTGGCTGTTTTAAATTTTACCACATGAGAGTATGTTGCTGAGGAATGTGACACGTGTGCTCTTGAATGCAACACCGCCAGATGCTTTACTTGGAGCTGAAGTTTGATTTATTTTGTGTGTGTGACAGGAAATATAAACTATCATGATACTGCAGCTATTGTAAATATCTTTTTATTTTATCAAACCTTTTTTGGACATATGTGTGTAATTAGTGTGTTGATTCAAGCACATATACGTTGCCCGGGTTAGCAGTTTAAACTGTCAACCTTCTGAAGGACACATTGTGCTGTCAAGTTTGTTATATCACTCGGAAAGTGGAAGCTAGCCAGCTAGGCTAACTATCTTCCGATCGGAAGAAAATACTAATGGGAAGGAGGAGGATTAGCTAGCTAGAGCTAGCTGTCTCGCTTGAATCGAGAGTAAGAGCGCCAGTCACTGAAACTAATTTTACATAGTGGCCAAACCGTGTTCGGGTCTGTCACGTGATGCTATGGGTCCTAAAAATACTTTTTCTCATAGACGTACATTGGGGAAAGAGACGTCTGTAAATCAGTGGATCATTTTTTTGAGGAACACTTGAATAGCCCTTACTTAAATCATCAGGTCCTTTTCACAAGTCCAACATTTAAATTTTACTTTAAATTTTAAATACTCATTCTATGTCTTCCTAATTCAGTTAAAAGCAAGGCTACAAATCATGACATTTTTAGCTTGTATGGATTAGTGGACACCTTTTTCATAACTTTCATTTCTCAGATTTAAATAAGTAAGAAGGCCTTTGTGCTGTTTGGAGCCTCTGAAAGAGACCATTTGGACCAGTGGTGTGGGGCGCTCACAGCCATGTCTGGCTCTTATATAACAGTATTGGTCCCTCTGGTGAATGATGTCATTGGCTAACCGCATATGCTTTTATATAACTTGCTAAAGAAAGGGGAAAAAAGTATACATACAAAACTCCAATTCAGAGTACCTGCATACTGTAACACTACTGTGTATTACCTTCCCTCCCAGCGGTGTAGCGTTCACTTTTCAACCACCTTGATCTTTTCTGACGAGCCTTTTTTGTGCCCTATGTGACAACTTTGTATCAACTTTCAGCCCTGAATGCTGGAGCTGGTCAGCCCTCTCTTTCCTCTATTTGCATGCCGGCGACGTCGCTGCATAGCAGAGTGCTGTTGTCATGTGCAATATTCTACCGCCGATCCTCATCAAAGCGGGACGCTCCGGCTGGATTAGAGCTAATTCTCCCGCAGGAGCTCTCCCGTCAGCGTGGTGTGTGCAGACCTCCACACAGGAGGCCAAGAGGAGGGCACAGTTCTGTGAAGTCCTGGTGGAGGAGAGGAATGCTGCAGTACACAGCAGATACAGTTGTATATGGAAGGAAGGTCAAATGTTAAAGCAATCATCTTCCGTATTTAGCAGTAAATGACTTTCCATTCATGTCACATCACATTTATTGGTGTAAAGCAAGGAATCTGTGGCATGCGTGAAATTGTACTTCCTGTCTTTTGTGCGTAATAGTAATGTTCATCTTGGTACTCTACAGTAGGAAAGCTGAAAAGATTGGTGGGTTATTGAATCATTCAATCGCAAGAAACGTAATCAACCCCGTTGGAAAAGTGCAGAATATTTGTTGGTATCAGCCTCTTAAATGTGAGGATTTCCTGCTTTTAACTTTTTAGTACATCATGATGAAGAAATTCTTCTGCAAGCAATTTGAAGGAATTTTGCACCATTTTCTGACATTGTATGCACTGAATGATTATTAATTAGAACAAGCATAGGCTGCGTTGCTTAAGATGAACTGGCTTGGCGTCGTCGTTGTGATTGATGGCTTTCTGCCTGCAGCAGGTGACTTGTACATCAAAAATACCATGAATACCAAGTTTGTCTTTTGGGACTAAACAGGAGAAGCCGTGTCTGTTTCTTATGTTTATAAGATTCAGAGTGGTAGACTGTAGTTTAAAGAGAATGACGGTACACAGCAGGAGTAGAAGGGTGCACATCTTAAAGTGGAATTACCCTGAATAGAAAAAAAAATATCCAAGGACTCACCGGTCAGTGAACATTAACATTGTCCAGGAAAGGAAGTACGGACGCAGTATTTCAATAAGTCACACTGACGTCCAGCCTTGACTCCATACGAGTGAATCAAGCTGATGTCATGTGGCATTCCTAATACATCCGGACAGAACTCCATGTTCCAGAGTTATACAACTGAATATATGACTAGAAAATGATCCTAACCTCGACTGTCACAGTCAATCTTTCTATTATAAATATTAATGCGGCTTCTGTAGTGCATTTAATTGAGAGTCTACTCAAAGTACTCTGCCCCTTTAGCCACACAGGCGGTCTGTCGGTTCACCCACTTTTGATTCAGACTGAAATATATCAACAATTATCGTATGGATTGCCCTCTACAGACAAGTGTGCACAGATTATTGCTGCAGACTTTTCCTCTGGCACCATCAGCAGATTGCTTTTTGTTGTTCAGAGTTAAATGTTTCCACACCTATTGGATGGATTCACGTGAACATTGGTATCATGTCCCCTGAAGGATTAACTGTATTAAACTTTGGGGATCGGTTTGACTTTTCCTCGAGCATCATCTGGTCAAAATTACACTTTGTTAGGTAGGCCAACTACAGTTTGGGACTTAAAACCTGCAAAACTCATGATATTCATGACTGTGTTTAGTGTGTTTAGTGCTAGCTAACATTCGTTGAGGGAGGGTGTCATGGTCGCCTACTCATGAGAATTACAATTCTGCAATTGTTGAAAAGATCTTTAATGAAAGACCATAAACAAATGCTTTCTATTTGAAGATGTTCCGATGTATATCGGTCCGCCATCCATTCGAGCGTGACAAAAAAGTTCCCAGTTCAAGACTGTGTCGCAGCCTTCGTTAGCATGCGTATGTTAGCATTTAGCTTAAAGCCTCACAGAGCTGCAGAAAGCTGCCTCTCCCTCGTTTGGTTAAAAAAACTTTAACCATGAGCACGTCACGTAAAAAAGAAAAACTTGTTTCTATAATGACCAGTCGATAACAATCAACAAACGCTGCCTTTCTCCTCTCGGACATCTAAAACCTCCCTCACAGAACCAGAACTACAACAAGCACCAGCATTTCCATTACAACTCTGTCGGGTTTTATTGTTTTTTTCGTGGTTGAAATAAACTTGTCCACATCTGTTCTTACTAAGAGAAAGCAGTCTACCGTGTACGTTTTTTTTTACAAAGTTATTGTCAAATAAAAATACTTCGCTGTGGAGGAATCAGTTAGCTCACAATAATTAGTCTATATTATGTGTGCGTCTTTAAAAACCTTTAATTTCTTTAAGATGTAGCACCAATTGTCCAAAAGGCATATCCAGTTTAGAGTTACTTCATCTTTGAACCCCTCGTCGGTTTTCTTTTTAAGTTGCTTCTAAATTGGAATAATCTGAACGATCCCAAATATTTTGCTCCACTGAAGCTTTGTCACACTTATAATAAGTGCAATACACAAACACAGCTTTTCATGGCTGCACCACTACATCAAATGTAAAGTTGTGCATGCCGCACATGTTTTTTCTGTGTAATTCGCTGAATGGATTTGATGGCTTTCATCGCATAACATCTCTCTCTTTCTGCCGCTCCCTCACAAGTAGCACAGTTTATGCCACAGCTGCTACAAACACACAGGAGGTCGGAGATAACCATCGATAATCGTAAGACAGAGGAGTCGTGATCATGTCAGACATTCAGACAGCTAGATGTTCGGTCCAAACATTCACACTCAATCGGTAGCGTGGAAGGGCAACGTCAAGGAGGAGAAAAGCTGCTCCGCTTCCCAGGTTCTCCGGGTGAGATGAGTCACACTCGGCGAACAATGTGTTTGATTTTCCTGTCAGTTCACCTCAGCCGAGGAGAGAGAGGAGAGAACAGACACAAACTGTTTGACTGACCTACATACTGTGTTTATGTGTCCTGCCGCTGTGCCAGTGGAAAGACTTTGAGTTTGAGAGTAAACATGCCCACACATTTCATTATCATTGTTGAGCCGACAGAGCGGGCGCATAGACGCCTCTCGTTCGCCTGCAGCAGTGAAGGGTGAAGCCCACATGCGTCGCCATGAGGCTGATGCATGCCAACTCTGTGCAAGGACGATGAGCAGTCTGACATGTTACCAGAACAACGTCACCCACCAGAATTGGCACATGAACCCTTTTCACACTTGGAGTCTGTAACGTTGGTGGCTTTTTTCCCAGTGGTTCAGATGAATCTGAGGGGTTTTAAAACCTCTATTAAAGGTGCAGACATTGGGAGTATTTTGATTGTCTCTCAACGGCTCTCAACATGGCGACGCCTGTGCCGGTGGCTAACGGTGCTAACAGCGCTAGCAGTACTAACTACAGCAAACGCTCTGATAGAAATAATGGCGTTTTACTTAAGCGGGAACCGGAAGGTGGGTGCTACGTTTTCATGATGACGCTGTCGATCAGGATGGCGTCATCAGCTTTAACCAAGCCGTGCAGAGCGATGACGTGTGCTAACCAGTGGAGCACGCTCACATGCACTTAAAAGCAGTCAAGGCCGGCCCGGCTATGTCAACAAAGCAAGGAGAAGCTCTGACAACAACACACACAGAGGGAGAGTGACTTCACCCTCTGCTCAGGTAGACATTACTCCTCTTTATCTTTACATAGATAATAGTTGTTTGCTGCTCCTTTAACAGAGAACACTGATTGGCCTCGTGCAATGCGACAGTCACCGTTTATTGAGTGTCTGCAGGGAAGGAGCATGACCATGTAGGATGTTACGTAGTGGCTGTTTTGCACGTTATTGCGGTCAACGAGCAATAGAGGGCTGATATCCGAAGATATCACAAAGGCATTTAAAAATAAGCTCTTAATTGGAGTAACTTGTGAAGCCTTCAGAGCTGATCATATTGTGTTATTCCAGGATGTGACAAAGGTGCAACCTCTTTGTTTTGTTTTTTTGTCATATCAGTTTTACTGTCTGGACTGGTTACACAGTGATATGATGGGTTTTATAGGTGATTGTGACCGGGTATGATTATGGTGTGAGGATATAATGGCATGTTGAGCCGGGCTGTGCTGGATGGTAGAGGTAGGGATGGCACTGGTGGAAAAAAGCAATGAGTTGGAAAATAATGATATGAAGGAAGAAGAATGTCCTCTTCAGGTCACTGCATCACTGATGTATTTTATAAATGTATTTTTCTGCCGAAAGACTCTGAACCTCTGTGGCTTAATTCATAACCATCATAGACAAACGGGACACTTGAGGCCTGCCTCTCACCAGTCTAACCAACGCAGAGATCCCCTCATAAATCTCCCCATTAAGGTAATTTATTAGCCAGAATCTTGTCCTTTCAGTTGCCCCCACGTTTCACATTTTAATGCCATCTGGTCCATTCTTGTGAATGCGATATCTCAAGAATGCCCGGAGGGAATTTCTTCAAATTTGGCACAAATGTCCATCTGGGGACCTCAAGGATGAACTGATTAGATTCTGGGGGTTGTCCTTTAGCCACAGGTTTGGCGGTTCGATTCTCTGCTGTACTGTTCATCTATCAAAGTGTCCTTAAGTGCATTTTACAGCAGCCCAACACATCCTCAAGGCTTAGAATGGGTTAAATGCACAGGTCGGATTTCATGTATGCACCTTTATGTATATGACAACTGTGACAAAGTTTTAGGTCGTGAAGGCCTTAAGCGAATTTCTTCAAATTTGGCACAAACGTCCTCTTGCACTCAAGGATAACTCGAGAATGAATTTGCTAGTTATGACAATTTCACACAAATGTCTAATACGATAAAATTATGAAGTGATGAAATTTGTGGACGCAAATGGATGTGAACTGCAACATGACTGGTTAGCGGAGGAAAACGGATAATTCACTGCTATTTTTTTAGAGCAAAACCACAAACAGAAAGCAAAGTCAGACTTATGATTGAAGTGGAAATGCAGTCAGAATATCAGGCTAATTCTCATTTATATCCTATTTGCTCTGATGCCGTTGGCTATGTAAAGCATTTTGTTTATTGTATTCCCCTCTATCTCCACACGCTGCATGGGGGGGGGGGGGGAAATGTAATGAAAAACATTTTTATAGACTGATCCAACGAGGGAAGAATGTCAGAAACTCAAAGCTCATTCACAGGATCTTGTGGTTTATTAAACCAGTTTTATTTTCTTAATGCAGAACAAAGATAAATTGTGTTGCTGCAGCCTTTTACATTAATGTCACAGCATTGACGTCACTGCTGCGGAAACATTACTTTGTCTTATTCTCGTCTCACTTTCATTCATGAGCTATATTTGCGATATTTTTTTTGCCTATAAATTCAAGCTGATTCATCCTTATTTATCACAAAGAGAAGCAGACGGAACAACACAGGATCACATGTTACCAGCAGAGTTCACAGTGCAGTTTAATGATCATTAAAGCACCATTAATGAAATATTAATCGTGTCTTGTCAGTGCCGACACTCTCCATCACTCATCGGGGGTTGGAGGTCGGGCCGCCGCCTGTCTGGCAGAATTCATCAGACTGATTAAAAGTCCCTGCAAAAGGTTAATGTGGCTTCACTCCTGAAGCGAGGCCGGCCTGCTGCCGTCGTACGCGCCAAATGAGGGAGGTGTTTTAAGTGCAGAGGTGAGATCCTCAGGTGGTTCCATCTTTAGGTGGAAACGACTTTCTCACCTCTCCTCTGTCTTCTCCTCTTTGTTGTGTTGTTCAAAGCCGGCTGAGTGAAAAAAGCTGCCTTAAAATAGACCAGCAGCAGGCTATATAGTATAGCCTGCTGCTATAGTCTGCAGCTGTCGTACGGTGTGTTCAGGTGTCGTAGGACGTCCTCTGACACCCGGTCTTAGCCGAGGTCCTCGTTCAGGCTGCGTAGTTGTCTGTCACTCAGGATCTCCAGTCAGTCTGTCAGTCTGTCTGTCTGGATGAAAGGAGGCAGGCGGTAGAGGGTTGAGGGAGTCCAACCAGATTAACGCATCGTCTCACTATACTTTAATATATAAAGGTTTGTGTTTACAGTGACATTTAAAGATTTTTTTGAAGCACATTCACTTCACACTTCACAGAGCTCAGCCCTCGTTCTTTTCCCGCCTGGATCTGCCGGGGCGCCTTGAACACACTGATCCCGCTCCCTCTTGATGTGCTGACTGTCTGTCCCCGGGGTGGTTTTGATTGCCTCTTTACTCCCCTCCTATGTAAGTCAATAGGAGCCAGCTTGCCATCTGTGGGAATTGATACCTCTGCTGAATCATACTATTAAAGTGCTCCAACATCTTCCTTTCCTTTCCTTTTCTTCATTTCCAACCGAAAATGTTAAACAATCGCAGGTTCCAGCATCTCAATTGTCACATGTGATGGTAAACTAAGTATCTTGGGGTTTTGGACTGTTATATGGACAAAATAAAAAAATTCAAGACGTTACTTTGGGCTGTGGTAAATTTATAATTTTTCATATCAGTCCTTTTCTAGATGAATTGATTAATTTAAGCCTTAAAGTACTTTATCTCCAATCTATTTTAGTAGCGTGATTATCATTATGACCGCTCTAAAATGAAACACTGGGTGCAACTAGTTCAATAAACTTTATTTTAAATTTTTGGACACTTGAAGAGGTAAAATTGTTCAGTTATTGATTAGAAAAATTGTAAAAATTAGAGGAATGTGTAATGTTCTTTCTTCGCTTAATGATCTCCTGACCCCTCAGATTTATCTTGTCTTTTGGGGTCTGTTCCTTCAATAAAGTAATTTTAAGCAAATGACTGATTATTGATGAACACATCCGTCACTGCTGAATAATTCTTACAGTCAAACTCAAATCCAAGTTAAGAGTTTGCTGTTTCCGACATTCTTTTGGTCACTCGGCACCAAACCAGACGCTAAAACAAATGTTTGTTTATTGGTGGGATTAATGGCGCCCTGTAAATGCACCCCTGCTCCTCCAGTGTCACTTTCTATAGTTGTTCTTGAAGGACAGTTGTGAAAACATCGACAGTGATAACAGAGGAGCCGCTGACACCTCCAGCCTCTAATGGAGATGCAGTGTGAGGAGGAGGAGGAAGAGGAGGAAGAGGGGGAGGATAGTTTGTGCCACTGCTGACTTGTCACTGCCGGCCCAGCAGGCTCATCCTGCTCCTGATTAATGGAGCTGTCTGCTGGGCCTCGCAGGGGAAGAGCAGGGCTGTTCTGCCATTCACTGAAGCCCCTGTTTATTTGCCCACAACAGATGGGCCCCCTGGGGCCCCCGGCTCGTTTGCACCTTATGCGCTCAGCATCCTTCATCTTAATCAGTGAACAGGTTCTGGAGCGCAGCCACCTGACCTACAGGTGACCTCCGTGAATTGTCCTCCTTCCCCAAAGTTACTCTAGAAAACAACGACTCATTACTCCGCCATTTCTTCCTCTTTTTGTCCTCGATTCTGCAGGACGACAACACAGTCTGTCACAGAAGACGGACCTGATGGTGCCGTCCTTCAGGGTCTTAATGTAGTGTGATGTTAGTCACACGTTTGTTTTATTCATGATGCTATAGTACAGTTTATCTTCTATAAGCAGCACTACTCCACATCATTAGAATCCCCATTTCATGTCCGTTTTAAAGGGCAACCTGGACATATTTGGGGACTGCGTGTCATGCAGCGTAAGTGTTGAAAGGGAAAGTTGAAAGACATTCAATCAAAAATAGTTAACATTTGCTGTTCCATCTTCTCAAATGTGAAGGTGTATCTTGTTTTCTCTTTTTATATAATTGTGAACTGATTATCTTGGATTTATTTTTTTACAGTTTTTGCCATTCAAATTTCCCAAAGCCAAAGCTGATGAATTCAATTTACATACAAAACCTGAAGACATTCGTTTTAAAGTCAGTAAATATTCACATCTGAGAAGCTGAAACCAGAGGACATTTAAACGTGACTTAAACGATAAACCGTTGCAGTTCTGCTACTTTGTAAACCATATCTAAGACATAATATATCTAATCTATTGACTGACACGTCTCCGGAGGATTATGTTTCAGGAGCGTCTCAGATGAACAAAGAGTCTGATATGAGCAGCAGGCGGCCGATCCAAAAAAAAAACTAAGTAAAAACAGCCAATTAAACAGTTTCTGGTTTTTGTTCCAGAATGTGTTTTTTTATTTTTTGTACTTGTAAATCTAATCACCAGCTTCTGCCAAATGAGACAAATGCAGCACCAGACTGAAAAAAAGCCCGCTTCTTCCCCAGAAGCGTCTGTGCTGCGCCATGTCTCCTGAGCCTTTCATTCACACAGCAGATTGTCTCCGTTTGTCTCGGATTCAAGATGAATTCTACATCTTGGATGGAGAAGACAGCTCTGAAACTCCCCGTTAATTGTCACAGACGTACAAATCCTTTGTTTTAATCCCCAGATTTTTTGAACATGTCTTATCCTCCTCTCTCCTCTGTGGTGACATTGGACATTGTTTCCTACTTCCTGCTGATGGCTGTTGTTTCTTTTCACTATCTTGGAGAAGCAGGACGGGACTTTTTCCGTTGCTGCTGATTCACCACAGATTAGATTGCTGTCCCCAGGCGTGAGATCGCTTGGTTTCACACTGTAACATTACATGAGGCATTTATAGTTAAGGCCATAATGCATTCCATTGTACATGCGTGTGTTGAATATCGATTCAAGGCTGTGTCCAAAGCATTTGTGACAGATTTTAGCTGATCACATTAAGTAATAGCTTCCTTCCGCTGATTCTTTTCCCTGGAAGTTGAAGTCGGACACTTTTTATTCTACTAAGTGGGGACAGATGCTTCATGTGAGAGAATTAGCCAGATCTCTTATTGTAAACTGATTAAGGATTAGTAGAGCGGAGCTCTTTCTCTTTACTGCTCAAATTGCCTTCGTTCTTTCACCGCTGCCTCCCTTTTTGTTCTTGCAGCACACATCTTAAATACCGCCAAAACTCTTAGCGCATTTTGGCGCAGCGTGGCTTTATTTTGTTGCACTACTACAGAAAGAAGCGGCTTCAAGCTTAAAATCCAACAGATTGACACCAGTTGGCGCTCACTAAATACAGGCCACAGGGTTAATAGTCGTCACACGGTACAGAGGCAGTTTACAATGAAAACGTTGGCACATTTACCGATTGATCATTTCGGAAACACTGGGTCCTTGATTTCACACAGAGACAGACATTTCTAGCCGTCGACTTCAGATTTATCAGCTGTAGATGACCAACTAATTCTTTACATCCATTAGTTGGTTGAACACTTTGTGTCCTACTTTGTTCAAAGAAATGTAAAAGAAACACTATCGTTGTTATACAGCAGTAGAGCTTGTTACTCCTTGAATTATAAGTATTATAAGCCAACCAATGAGGGCGCAAAGAAAGCCCGCCACCCCTGACGAACGGGTCGCTTGTAACTGTGCGTGCTGTGTTTTGCATTTGCCTGCCTGAAAAATGAAGTCTCCAAACAACCAAACTGTATTGTCAGTTACATTTTGAGGGAACCTGTTTTCTCCTGGATTACGTTTAATCAAAGTCAGCATAAGTCTGTGTAGGCAGGAGGTCGAGGTGGGTCAACCAAGGGACAGGAAACCAAACGAAACGTAGTAATTTAGATCTTTTACTAAACCTACCCGAGTAGCTTTGTTGGCAAACTTAAACTTAATTAAGAATGCAGTTTTGAAAATGGCAAAAGCGCCACGAGCTGTTAAAACACTATAACATTGGTTTGCAGGAATGTACAATGCTAACATTTTATTCTGGCGACTGGGTTTGGACCAAATTTGTTGTTGCACCTACAGGAAATCCGATAAATAGTAAAGACAAGCATGAATACACGCACGGTGGTACGTCATTTACCGTGACACGTTTTCCGACAAAACAAATAGTAGTTTGGAGACGGGACGAACTCTTTGGGGATTCCTCCTGGTGAAAGATCTTGTGGTAGTGTGACCGCCTCCTGCCGGTCAGTCACGTAGTGTGAAACTTCAAGATTCCCGATTACAAGAAAGCAAGCAAACAATCTTCATTGAAAGTCATGTGTGACCTAAACAGAGCAGACAAATAATCAAGTGTTTAATCAAATCTTTCCTTTTTTGTTCGTGTGTTTGATTTTTTTTTAGAAAGGCTATAAAAAAAAGACACTTCCCTTTCAAACAGGCAGAGAAACCCAACGTATGACAGGCCTAGTTACGGTTTCTAAGCTATGATTGGACAACCGCTGTCGGGGGGGAGGGAGGGTTTAGAGAACAGTCAATCAATACAAACAAAACACCCTGTGAGTACACGTCTTTGTACACCTCCTTCCTTTGTGATCGTGAATGGCACGCTCGCAGCTGATCAGATGGCTCTTTGTCTGTAATACCCTCACATGGTATTCCAGCCCACCTCCGTTTAATCTCTTTGGGCCCGAGCCAACTCTAAATGCAGAGATCGCCGCTTTTCCCAGAGACAGCAGTGTCAGCAGGGCTGTGCTTCTCCGCCGAGGGCCCCCGTGCTAACCCCCCGGGTCCCTGCCTCCCATGCCCTGAAAAGGAGGTTGAACCTGCGGGACCAGCTCTGCTGCAGTGGCCTGGTACTCATCAGGCGGTGGAGGTGTTTTGTCTAAAGCTTTTTTCATTCATTTACTCTGCTGTGCGAGTGTGCCTTTAACATTAAACAAGCAAGGGCCGACGTGTAAATATTTAGCCTTCTGTGTTTGAGCGAGTTCAAAAGCGGCGGAAGAAATGAGTGAGGGGGGTGGGGGGGGGACATGCTTCAACTTGTAAGAAACTTCACAGCTCAACCTACAGTTTCATTGTGAAAGGGCAGCCATTAATCACAAGCCTGTCTTTAATGTAGGACACCAAGGCGTCCAGTCTTGTCCCCTGAGTTTCCCACCACCAGTTGTTGATTAATGTGCCTCAGATTTAAGCTCCACCGTCGTGTAGTGCTAGGTCAGCTATTGGTTAAGTCTCAAAATAAGGCATGCTGGGATGTGTGAGAGGGTCACGAGGGTCAGGACGAAGGCTGAGAAGCCGTGGCATGAGAGGTAATTTTAGTCGCTCGCTGGGAAACTGGTGTCCACTGTCTGGAATGGTCACAAAGGTCATAACCCTTTTTTAAAAGTGTGAGAGAGGAACATATTATGCAATAAGACTTCCTCGACGACTTCCACGTTAAAGAGGACAATATATTTCTTGATTTTAAATGTTCTTCCCCTTTGTGAATAAGCCCTTTTCATCTTCTGGAAGTTTGATTTGTCATGCGCCCCTTTGGTATCTTTCATGCCTCGACTGCTTCTGTTTCTGCCTTGGCGTGCAGAGCTTCAGCTGCTGCCCTCTGCGCTCGAAGATCTACACGATATTTCTTGTGGCATTTGGATAAAATCAGATGCATCTGCAGCATCGGCTGGTTCACGGCTGGGTCGACCAGATAAACTGACACGATGGAAAATGTCAAAGCTGTCAATGAAAAAGAAACTCACTTCGAGCTCTCTGAGGTATATATTTTAAAGTTTGAACTCTTCTTTAAAAAGTACAGTGGTGATATTTGGGGAGAGATTCATGGAAGGGTTCACAGCTCATCTATTTGATCCGTCTAAGATTTACAAGGATGTCTCCCTGATGTGGGACAGATGTCCGGCCTCACACATATGCTCTGGCTCTGTTCGTTGTTTAACTTCTGGACAATGATTTTTAATACTTAGTCTGAAATACCGGGGCCGAAAGCTGGACCCTAACCCTTCCAGTGCTCTCTTCAGGGTGTCAGTCTCTTTACCCGCTTTCTCTTGATCACTATACCGGGTTGGAGAGTGATCCAGGGGAAGTGGAAATCTCCTGCACCCCCATGTCACACATG
The DNA here is from genome assembly GCF_050575085.1 of Anarhichas minor. Classification (NCBI taxonomy): domain Eukaryota; kingdom Metazoa; phylum Chordata; class Actinopteri; order Perciformes; family Anarhichadidae; genus Anarhichas; species Anarhichas minor. The sequence goes on along the minus strand of NW_027466520.1, from coordinate 4,722,764 downwards.
AGGAAGCATGAAGAGCAATGAATGGAGGAGGTCAGGGTGGACCGGTGTGTCTAATACCAGCAGACTTTCGGCCAGGAGGCCGCTGTTTGTGTCCTGCGGGAAGCTAGAAGTCAACGTTTCTATTTCTCACGTAACTTCTGTTCTTAATTCAACCCAAACCACGATCGTTTCCTAAACTTGACAAGTAGTTTTCTTGCCTAAACTTAGCCAAGTATTTCACACATACTCATTTGAACCCCACGATGAAGCTAATTACTTTCTATACTGCTGGTTAGCTGCACAAAAGCTTTCCAATAAATGTAGTGGAGTAAAAAGTACAATATTTAAGTATAGAGTATTATAAAATGGAAATTCTCATGTAAAGTACCTCAAAACTGTACTTGATTAAATGTACTTTGTTACAATCGTCCACTGAAACTGCTTTTTGTACCTGAAAATGCAACTGAATGAGGAGTTTTACTTATTTCTGTGCTTCTGCAATGAAACATATTCAAGGAAAGAATGTGGAAATACCCAAATTAAGTTTCCTTCCTGGTTTCCTGAGAACAATAATGGTGTCATTCTTACAGCAGGAAATAAACACTGCGTGTTAATGTGAGTCCTGGTTGTTCGGTGATTGGATGTGTGTGGGATGTTTCTCAATGACTGCAAGGGAAGTTGAAAGAAGGATAAACGGGGTGAAATTCGATGAATGTGGTTGAGAACAGGCGGTCTTATATCAGCGTGTCGATCTGTGTATAAGGAATCGTACGCTTCTGTTTCTATGCTGTATACTGATTTCACACAAATGTACTCGTGTTCAGAGGAAGTCAGTAAAACGGTGCACAATGTGGACAACGCTGGTGCTTTATCAAGTTAGTTTGTGACCCGAAGAGACCTCGATTTCACATCTCGCAGCTCGTGGTAAGTCTACCTTGGATAGTGACAACATAACAACATATTGGCTAGCATGCTCACATTGTTTTGATAATAGTAGGGCCTAAAGTGACATCCAAAATCCAAAATTCCAAAATCCAAAGACATTTCAAGCTACTACGAGGAACCTTCATTTTGTGTTGACTTTGACGGTTGTGTTGTGGAGCACCAGTCTTTACAAAACCTCTCTTTTACTGCAGCGGGGTCTGGTTCTGGTTCTCCCTTCCCTCCCTCCAACAGCCAATCTTCAAACAGATGGTCTTTTTTAGCATCAATATCAAATTACGACTCTTTCATAACCAGTTAAATGTTCCTCACAGTAACTTTAATTTGAAAGAATGTGAGACAAATACTAGCAGCGAATCCCTATATTTGCGAAGCACGAACCAGCAAATATTTGCTGAAAAATGACCGCAATGATTAATCTGACTAATCAATTAGTCGTCCCTACTGTACTGTCAATGCACAGTATTATACAATACTCACATGATCAACTCTGCAACAACACAACCATCTCCAGTTCTCCCGTGACGCGAACGCTCGGAAGTCATAAATCTCTCCCATCTCTGTATCTCTCTCTCTCATGTGACGTGAACAGAAGTGTATTGAGGAAAAAACCGTAATTGATGGAGAATCATGTCTGGGAGCCAGTTAGTGAGTTTATCAGAGGAAGCCAACGAGCGAGAATAGAGCAGTTCAGATCAATGAAAGTCTTGTAGTTAGCCATGAGGCAGTGTTAGTGTACAGCCAAAGTAAATTATGCTAATTCATTATTTCTTCACGACATGCTCCATGAGGGACAAACCCCCTCACGTTATTCAGTGTGTTTGAGTGTTAGATTCAGTCTTGAGTATCACCCTTGATATAATAATACACACTATCTCCTCACATAAACTCAGAAAACATCACTTTGAACATGTTTTCAAGGACAGAACAAACTAATATCTCAGAGTGATTTTGAATAAATGGTCGAGCTGTCAAGTGGCAGAAAGAGAAGAATGAGCCTTCATACATTATTCATGTCCTGTTGTCTTTGCTGAAGGAACATACAACCGTGCTCACTATTTCACTTTCATTAGATGCAGCTCATGTGACAGATTTGTTTCATAAAGAGGAAGTTGAGAATTGCAACACACTCGTCTCACTCCGAGATCCCGTGTGTGTGTGTGTGTGTGTGTGTGTGTGTGTGTGTGTGTGTGTGTGTGTGTGTGTGTGTGTGTGTGTGTGTGTGTGTGTGTGTGTGTGTGTGTGTGTGTGTGTGTGATATATAGGTGTCCTGATTGTTTACATTCCTCACGTGTTGCATTCACGCAGCAACTTATGGCTTCAAAACGAGCCAAGATTCTGTCCGTCGTCTTGAATTTGCAGCGGTTTCATGAAGGGCCGTCATTGTTTTTAATTAAGGCCGTTTAAGCGTCGTAAGTTCTCCAGGCTGAATGCTCCCGTCACGCTCCTCTTTGTCCTCGCTTCTTCAGAGGAAAAGAAAAAAAACGTGTGAGCATTCATTCCGGATTTGCACCTGTTGAATGGAGCGTACGTCTTACCCGTTTTACGTCTTGAATTTACGGCCCTCAGCTGGAGGGACGACCTTTCACTCGGCCTCTATTGGAGAGCCGCAGCAGCTGTGATGACTTCACTGGCTCTTGGTGTAGAAAGACGTCGAGGAGGGGGGGGGGGGGGGGCTCTCCCTGCACCTTGAACCTGTTAGCAGCCTGATTTGACACGCCGCTGCGTCAGCTGTTAGTTTCTATCCGATTGAACTGATTTCAAAGAAATAAAAAGGTGTATTCATTTCTCCTTGTGGTGTCATTTGTATCTATTCATGTGATTGAAAGACGGGCAGGAAGAAACCACTAAGATGCCCCCCAGTTTCTCATATGTGTGGTCCTTGGCAAAAGCAAATTGACTTTTTTTTTAGCAGCTGCGCGAAGAGAAACATTAGCAACGCTGACTCATTACAAAGACAAGCTGAAAGATCTGTGCCAATTTATCTGTGGTTTGGCAGAGACAAATGTAGCACACTTCCACTGGATAACGGCGTTCGAGCACGAGGAGAAATCTCCGCTTTGTGAATGGATGATTTTAGGAAGTGCCCCATTACCGAGCAGCTCCTCTTTGCCTGCTGGCTTTCCTCTGGAGCAGCTGTCGGTCAGTGTGTCAGTGGGTAAATCTCTGAGATACAGATTGCTAATGAGCTCTTGAGGAAGCCCTGAACCCTGTCCCTGAACTCAGCATCACGCTGTGTGAAGTGAAGAGCTTCCCCTGCTGCACTCATGGGGGGGGGGGGGGGGGGGAGTTAAGAAGTGTGAATATTACCAACGTCACACAAATTCTGTAAACAAGTTTGTTCGACTGTGGCTTGAAATGCCTGGCTTTGCTGTTTACTAACAGTCTTTTCTGACGAAGTGTACAGGAGTCGTGAGATCTCACGGTGGCCGTCGGTGAGCTACGGGTGGTCTTCCAAAACCCAGAACAGTCCAGGTCAGAAACTTTGACCTCCCTCCAGGATCGTTTCTGTCGACTTTGTTGATCCGGTAAAGAGGTTTTCTTGGGTAATGAGATTGTTCACGATGAAAGACGGGTCGCAGATCGTCGTCGAAAGCGGCCTCTGCTCGCATCGTCCCGCTGCTGCACATTCCTGCTGGTTCGCGTTACAGCGGAGATGTGAAGCAGCTGGAGTTCGACGAGTTTAGTAACCGGTGACTCGAAGGGGCTGACGTTGCTTTCATTCAACGAGTTGGAAGCAGCTCATTGCAGATCTTATATCCTCCTCCATGACCTAAAACCATCGAAGTGGATTCATCAGGTTGAAGGAGGACTTTCGCTGAATGGTTTATGAGACTAAGAGTACGTCCACGCTGAGCCGGTTAATCTTGTAAATGAATCTTTTACTCTGTATTTCAGCTCTCCGTCCAAACTCAAACAGAACCTCCAGAGTGTATAAATCTTTGCTGAAGGGTTAAACTCCACTTTCGCTAAAAAAAGGGGTCAAAGAATTAACCTTTATTTTGACTTCAAAAGAAGGATTTTTATCACCTGGGAAAGACTGCTGGTCAATGTGGTGTTTATGAGCTGTGATTAAGATGACAACAGAAATCTATGCAACCTTGTCATGAATTTGGCCGCATTAAAACGCAACAGAGGTGACCACAGAGAGCAGGAAGAGAGTGAACAGGGGTGTGAACCGGCTCTGCAGAATAACTGTGTGCGTGTGTAAAGGTGTGGTGGACAGAAAACTCGGACATTGTAAGTGATTGCTTTATTTAGGGAGGATGTGTTGTTGGGGAGAAGCCAGCATGTAGAAACTGGACACAGCATCCTCAGACAATGACAGATTCCCTCCCTTATTTTTTGGTATTTTGTACTTTAGTTCCTGCACATTCCTTACACCTCCGACTATATTCCTCCTTCGGATGATAAAGCTAAATTCTATCTGCTGTTGGACGGTGATTCAGGTCTGATGTGTGGCTGCTAATACTAGAAAATCCTGCTGGCCTCATGGCATTAAAGTTTGTTTTTTTTCATGGACGGCAGCCAGCCGGCTCCCTTTGTGACCTATTGTAGACGAGACTATCCCTTCGAGCGCCGTTGTTATCAAGTGACCTGGTTCAATCAACATCTGATGAAATGGGATTTCCACCAGCAGACCAAAGTCACAGCGGGAAATGTCTCCTGCATGCATCGGCGTTTTAGCAGCAGTTAGTTTGGTTGCCGCTTATCATGTATAAATAGCAGTGGTGCATAAATGAAAGTGCAGAGCAGATATGAGTGTGCAGCAATAAGAGCTGCAAACTAAAAGGTATTGACTGAGCAGGAGTTCATCTCCGTGCCAGTTTAAAGCAGGGCCACGCTCGGATATCAAGCCTCCACAAATAGTGCTGAGATCACGTGAGGAGGCATGGTGCCAGTTGGTCGTGTTGGTTACACCCTCGTCCACATTTCTTTTAATTTAATGTCAGCCTTACTGGAAATACATTTGCTCTGACATGTAGCAACGTTTTTTTTACAGCCACTCAGCTGTCCAAGGAGTCATCCTCTGTGTGAACCACATAATGCCTCTTTGATAGTGACCAAATCTCTCAGCAGGAAAAAGACCTTTTTGAATACAAGGTGGTTTTAGATTTAAAGGGGCCTTTCACTGATTTTTCATTATGGGAAATGTAGGATCCAGTAGCTTTCCCACATAGGGACTAAAATTCAGGATATCTTGTCCTCCTTTTGTCACAATCAGGCTTTGCCTTCTGTGTTCTGTGTGTCTTTGTGTAGCTCCACACCCCCCTCACTCTACCTGTCAGTCACTCCCTCCTCATTAGCACAACTCCCCTCACCTTTAAAGCCACTATAAACCCCTGCGTCTCAGTCACTCTTTGTCAGATCATTGTCATGTCAACCCGCCCGTTTGGCTCGTCCTGTTCCCAGTTTCCCCGTCTGCCTGCCCTGCCAGATTCCCACCCTCGTCTCTCATCTCGTCCTTTGTTTCCCTGCTGTTTTTTCGATGTAAGATTCCTGTTTTCCTGGTTCATTCAAGACCTGTTTCACTCTACTTTTGGTCACGTCTGCGTTTGAGTCCTCCACCACACCCCGTGACACCTTTCCCTTAGTTTTGATCATTCTTTTTCACATCGGTCCCGCCAACATTAAGAGAGCACAACTCAATCTCTGGAGCTCCTCTTTAAAGGAGCAGAGCATTTCAAACTGGATTTTTATGTCCATATGCAAACAAAAATTGATGCGTTTCCTGCTGCAAGAAGACAGAGCAGACACTGACCAGGTTGGCGAGATTTCAGCTGGTCTTTCTGGCATCGCAGCCAACTCCACCACCAATAATTGTGTTCATAAATACGCTCACACAGAAACTGCTTGGCTTCATGTCGATGAGATAAAGCTATGCAGATCTTACTTAAAACTGTATTTCTCAAAATGCTGTTATTGGTTATTACCCAAACACCTGAATAGTCTTTCCAACTGTCCCTAATGAACTTAAGGAGGGAGGAGGCGACGTTAACGGCAGCTGTTTATTAGCCATTAGAGCGATGCAGACCCAGAAAATAGAAGATGAGGCCATTGAGCTGCTGTTTTTGCACCAAGTTCCCTGTAAACATAGTTCAAATCTGTTATTCACACAGAATTATTGACTTTTCTTTTGTCAGATTTTCCCACATCTTATAACCACATTTTGGGGAAACAAATAATAGAAATTTCAGACAATGTTTACGTCTGACACCATTTCCTAAACCCTGGCGACTTTAGGCGACTTTAAATCCTGATTTAAGGCTAAAAGATGGTGACAATCGTTAGGTTTGTTTCCTTTTAAGAGTCTCTTTGTGTGTGTGTGCGTGTGAGACACATTTCTCCGATTTTATTTAAAGCCCCCTTCGTGCAAAAATAGCTTGTTTTGCTCAAACATCCTGTCATGACATGTAATAAATAACATTATTATGGTTCTTCCACTTACAATCAAACCTCTGGTGTTGTTTGAGGCGACGCAACACATGTTTTGCATACGTGCATTCCAGAGTGACTTTCCCCTACAGACGTGTACACACACACACACACACACACACATGCTCACAGCTTTCGGAGCAGCAGCAGCAGGAAGTGGAGGAGGATTTCATAGAGAAACTCCAGTTGAAAGCAGAGCTGTCCAGTACGACGTCAGTGCCACTTCTTTGAAATGTTGCCCTTGGATTTACAACTTTGAACTGTCATGTGGTTTACAGCTTTAGAGCCGGCTAAAATGAGCGTAGATTCCACAAGGTTCATCAGTGTGTCAAAGCCCACACAGCAGATACCAACGACGTCAGGCTGACTTTTGAGAAAATGTGTTTAAAAAGAGAGTCTCAGGTACATCTAATGCTAAGAGCTAAGCTAATGCAGTCTAATACAATGGTTTTGGATGCTGCGGTTTGCTCTTGAATTGCATTGCACACTACATTTATATCAATGAAATATCAGAAACACCTCTCAGTATAAAACATTACGTACTACATTTTCCAAACTAACCAGTCTGACCAACACCTCGAATTATTACCTTCATGAAGGTTTTTTTTGCAGCATTAGTTTTAGTTGGGTGCACTTAATAAACTGCCTAATAAAAAAAGTGTACGTGTGATGTGTGTGTGATGAGATCTTTCCAACTTTAAAGCAACTTTTGAGAGAAGACAAAACACAACCATCCTCCCACGTATGAAAAGTTGAATTCATGAGAAATGAAACATGCTCTCTTGGCCCTGCTTGGTCTGGTATGACCAGTAGCTTATGGTGGCTAATGTTAGCAAACTTTATATACTGTAGATATGGTGGTGTTCTTGACATTACTGAGTCACTTCACCGATTTATTGACTCTTCTTGGGCCGATATATTACGTTTCACTGTAGCATTATTCTATTGCTATCCGCTATTTACTATTATGCAACATATTCAGTTACATTCAGTCATGAACAGTTTTGGACTTCAGAAAAAGAAAAGAAGGTGAAACGTGCACAGCTGCGTTGTTGCTCAAGCGCTCTTTGACGTAGATATGTTGTTAAATAGCAACATAGATGAAACAAAAAAACTTCACTCAGCAACAAGTGTCAGGCGTCAGTTTGTAAATGACCTGTAGCCTGTTGGGGTTTTGCTCGTAGTGTGAACAAAGCATCAGGGATGACGTGTCGCGTTCCTCTGGTTACTGTACATGCATGGTGTCTTTCCAAAATAAAGTTCTGTGTTCACAGGAAACGTACAGTTTTCTCTCGTTGTGCGCATACAGTCGCTTTTCAAATAAACTTCCTACTTAGTTATTAGGTTTACTTACACAACACAACTATCTGGGTTGGTTTAGGCAACAAAACCAGTTGGTAGGAAAAGTTTGTGGTTTTGGTTAAAATAAGTCAGTTTGTTATGTAATTGGTGTACGGAAGTTACGTAACAAAACAAAAAAGGTAAAATACATTGTTGTCTTGGTTTCAGACGGGACACGAACAGCGGCTTCCTAGATGAAAGTCCTGTGTTTGTTTAATCTAATATTGATGTAGGTGGGTTTACATTACAGTTAGTTGATAGACCAGTGCATCTCACACAGGTGCTAGAAGGTGCCCTCGGGCGGCGGTATCAGATGCAGGAGGGCACTGACTAAGCGGAGGTATTTGAAAAGTTGGCACTGCAAAGGGGTTGTATTATTCCACTCCATAGTTTCGGTTTAAAACTACTTAAGTGCTAAATACAAGTGGAAAACTCTATGTTAACATGTTAATTGTTCCAAGAAGAAATGAAATGCAAACTTAGACGGTCATCTAGGAAACAAATCTTTACTTGGAGCTCTGTGATCAAATACTTTGACCCACTGAACTCCTTACAGGATGATTTTCTTTCTTTTTTGTTTTCTTAACATGTTGATCAGATAAACCAACTTGTAAATTTGTGTTTTTACTCTAAAGTTGGACTTCACTTCTCTTTTTTTTTTTTTTTTCTGCTGTTATCTGACTTTCACAGCAAATTTACAACTAAGGCACCCACAACTCATAATGAAAGGAGCGGCTCATTTGCGTTTGAGTTGAAAGTCTTACTCGCATTATGAAACAAAAGTTAGCTGACAAACAGTCATATCAGCACTTGAACATCTCTTTTCTCTGTTTTGCAGGGTGGGTGCTGCAGCAGACCCTCATGCAGTCCCAGGTTTTACAGCAGCTGTCACGCTTACAGACGTCTGAAGATACTGATCTGAATGGGAAGGATGCAAAGGTGGAAGCAGTCAGTGTTGGATTCAGTTTCACAGAGTCCTAATGGAACACACACACACACACACACACACACACACACACACACACACACTGCATGGTGTTTAATACTATCTACTTCCCCCTGTCTTCAGGAGGACACAGATACACCCTGAATGGGCCCCTGTGGTGATCTACATTGTCGTTGGGAAGTACCTAGTGTTACAACTGCCATGCTGGTCTGCTTAAAGGGACAGTGCTGCTGATCCACTTTCATGTGCAGTAAACGTTCCCCTGTCCAGGCTTTTCAATCCCCTGTATAGCTGGACGTTTCAGTTGTCGCTATATTAGTGAGCAAGCAATTTTTCTGCGCAGAGTTTAGGAGTCAACGAGGGTATTTTCTGTATTAAACACTGCAGATTCTGAATCATAAGGACGTAAAATTAGCTCACTTCAAATGCACAAAGCGTTGAAGGAGACTGGCGTTGATATTGTTTTGATATATATCTTATAGGTTTATTTTCTGTTGGAAAAAGAAAATAGAGAAGTCTACTCAAATAACAACTTGACAAATCTATAATTGCTGGGGTCATGAGAATTTGGTGCAGAATACATCGAGGATTCGTGATACAGTGTAAATAAAGTCTAACCACAGACTTTATTTTGTGAACAGTTTATGAAACCACATATTTTCACTTTCGCATGCAGCGTGTGCCTTATATGTATTTTCTCTTACTTTACGCTGTTGTATGTATTTTTAAAAGCTGCACACGTGTTTGAATAAATATTTCCCTCTGGCTGATTTACCACTATGTGTGTGTTTTTCTTCGAGTCCAACAAGCGAGTGAAGCGTACACATTACACTGAAGCTGGTCCTGGATGTTCTGCATCGCTGCCTCCTGTTTACAGCTGCAGAGTGTGAAAGTGTTTAATCTGTACATGAGCTCCTCGCACTTCTCCCAAGGGCCAATTACGCACACAAGTCAATACATCTTCACTTATTACGAAAGCCTAACCACAACACATAGGTGTCGCCTTATTAATAAGGTGCTTTCCCGCACAATGTTCCATTTATTGCAACTGAAAATATTAAGAAAACGATGTTGGCAAACAAGCAGTCATTTAATGGTCCTAACTTCAGTTAAGTGTCCACTCACTCATTTTATTGATTCATTTAATTTCAGAAATATTTGATTGACTTAAGTTGTAAACTGTTGGATTGATCAACTTACCTCGACGTCATCAACATTGACATGGCAATTTGTGTGTTTGTTGGGTTGCAATAGCCTATTTATCTAACATTTTATCTTTGGTTATGTAATGCAGATAAGAAGCTTTGTCTTGTGATGTGTGCTCTATTGTACATCTAATGGTTTTATTATTTTACACAGGTTTCTGGAAAGGTTATGATTTAGGCGTGTTTTTTACTGAATTAGGGTTTTAAGTTGTGATTGGGCTGGAAACTGTCTTATCTCGCAACACTGATAATTTGATTAGAATCTAGGTTAAAGCAATAGTCAGACATTTTGGGAGAACGCTTTCGCATTCTGGTAGAGAGGTAGCTTAGATAATCTTCTTCTTCTTAGCTTAGCATAAAGTCTGCAAACAGCTAGCCTGGCTCTATCCAAAGGACTCCAGGAAGCTACTGCTCAAGGCCAACAAATAGTCTGGTGAATTACCCTCCATGAATAGCAATTTGTTGTTTTCACACTTTAGTTTTTATTATATTTAAACAAATGAGATAAAGCAGGTTAAACAGTGAGCTTCAGAGGCGCTGGCAGGTGGATTTTATTAACTTTGGACAAAGCCAGGTGAGCTGTTTCTCCCTGTTTCCAGACTTAATGCTAAGCTAACCTTCTCCCGGCTGTAGCTTCAGCAGCAGCAGCTACAGGAGGTGGAGAAGTGCCTTGCTCAAGGGCAGCTGAGTGATAATTGAACTGTCTGCCACATTCAGTTCAGTCTCCAGGTTTGACCACAGAGCAGGTGTTGGTTCATCTTATGGACGTCACACTACATCCCTCTCACTTCTGTTTGCCCAGCAGAAACCTTTGGATGTGGTCAGCTGAGCGGTTAGTCATGCTCACTGGACTGGATATCCGTCACTTTAAAAAAATCTCTTTTACCCCTTCTTGACATTCAAACACTCATAGGACAACTGTTACAACTGTGCCAGGTCAAGGTGTCTGACTCTGTTTCGCTGGCTTTGATGTGAAGCCGAGGGTTTTATCTAGAAGAAAAGCGAGGAGGTTAAACAAACACAAACCTCATTAAAATGAACCTCTGTCAACTCCCACTCCCTGTTTTTTCTGAGGTAGAGGAACGCGCTGTCGTGCTTCACATCCCACGCAGAATTACTACATGACTTCAAGTAATGAATGAACCGGCCGGGGATGCCCACCCAGCAACCAGGAATAATTGAGTTTCCCACCACTGTCTCACCTCATCGTCATCAGGACGGTTTAACACACACACACACACACACACACACACACACACACACACACACACACACACACACACACATGTGTGTTATGTGTACACACAACCAATGCACTTATCATTCATCTATGTAAAGTGGTTCGGGGATTTTTTTCTATGTCTAGTCTTTGGTGTCTGCACACACTAGAAAGAGAAACTGTTTATCACATCATAATTTGTATTATCTATCACACACACTAGCTGAAATGTAATACGTTTAAAGGGGAAATCAATTTCCTAAAGTTAGTTTAAAGGCACTGAAAACCCATTTTCTGGTTTAGTTCCTTACTTGGAGCAATGGAGTCCTACATGAACACACAGTTTCCTGCCCAAGTTTGAACAGTTATTTCACGTGAGAAATGTCCATATTTGTCTGTTTGTCTTGTCTTCTCTCACTTACCTTAAGTGGGCTGGACTTGTGATGTCATGTATTTCCAGGCACCAATCAGAGATTAGCAACATTTGAAACAAAACAATCTCAAAAATGAAAATTAGCTGAGATCTTGAGAGGAAAATTTACAACAAAAGATTTTTTTTCTGTGAATTTTATTGTTGATTTGTGCTTATTTAGTGATTAATATATATAAATACTTAAGATTTAGTACCAAGTTTCCAGTGGCTGTAAAATGAGATCTGAGGAAACAGAATACTTTCTGTTGTGTAACAAAGTGAAGTTAATGATGAGTACCTGTGGAGTCGTCTCATGTGCTCACAATGTGCTGCCGTCCTTTACAGCCCAGTAAACCTCTTTAAATGTCAATTTAACTGAGCGTGTCATGTCATTCTCTTATTTTACTGGCTTTTTGTTAACTTTCACGGTTTGTATTTGTCTGTCCATACCATAGAAAGACAATAATGGAAATACCAGCCCACAAGTCACATTATTATCTTATCCTTTAGATTTAGCTTTTCACTTGTTTTGGCCTATCTGGACTATTTTTCAGGCCTCTTAAAAGTATTCAATTAAAACTGAAAGAAACATTTTGTGGTTGACCTACCCATAACCCATAAACATTAAGTAGACCCTTTAAAATCATTTGTTTAAAATAGAGATTTACTTGTGACCCATTGCCACCAGTTTCATATATTTATGGGTTAATCACTAGGTCAACCCAAAAGAAAACCACTTTCTCACAGTTTTAATTTAACAGTTTTGAGAAAGTTAAATAGACTAAATTCATAACAAAGATTAGAAGAAGTTTTTAATTTTATATAAAATTAATGTTTTCGTTCCGCACCCCTATCCAGTCCAACATCTTACAACTCATCTGGAACCATTAAAAGAAAATCTAAAATATTTTTTAAATATATGTCATTGTAAATCAACTCTTTGCTCCACTAAATTCATTTGTCAGGCTATCGTATAGCTTCAAATTACCAACCAGCTGAAGATGAATACATTTTTCTGCCCTATAGCTGCAATGGGGATGAGTGACCCATATGCCATGCAACAATTTATTTATAGGCTGATTTATAATAATCATATCACCATCATCCAGGGATTTTCAGTGTAGGAAAATGTCCCGACTGTCTGACCTCATAGTCGCTGCTGCGGCCTCGGTTCACGCCCTCCGCCTTTTGATGTGGCTGCTCTGTTTGTTCACCAGCGCCAGCGGTCTGCTCGCTCCCATTCAACAATCTGCCACTTGCTAAATCCCTCTCTCTGACTGGGCAGCAGCCGCATTGTTTGCATTTTACACCAAGAGGTGAGAAACATGCGGTCTCGTTTGCACCTCTTGAGCCTGGATATCGGCCGCAGAGTGCATTCTGCAGAAATCAGGTGACTTCTCACCTGCATTCAAATCCAACGTGGGCTCAAGTGACGTCACTAATGCCACTGTTTGAGCAGCTAATGTTATAATTATTATCAGTTATTTCCATCCAGCTGGAACAAACGATATTTCGAATACTGGACTTTGCTCACCTTTAATCTGTGTTCAACACGAGTATGTGTGAGCATGATTTCTGACACCTCAACTATAGTCATGGTCCAATATGCAACTTGAAACCTCCAGTGAACATACACCCAGTGAAGTAGGACACACCTTGTGTCCAGCAGTTACACTTTTGAATAAAAAAATATTTGCAGAGTCACTTGTTTAGTATATTGTAAGAAACATATGCCGTTTTATGATTCTGATTAGCACCGGGTTAACACTGGGTTAATTTTACCCACAATATAGAGGACACCACCCAAAAGAAGATTTGTTTTGACTCAATAACCCAACACTAATATAAAACACTATAGGTACAAAATGATGAGCAAGGTGGGACACAAAAAAGTCTTTAATGTGAAGACCCCAGAAAACGTGTTTGTTCCAGTTGGATAGAAGAGTCTAGAAGAGGAAGAGGAATGTGGAGAGTGTTGTCAAACAACCTGCAGAGTTTCTCAAAGTGTGGTTTGTATTCACTGAACCTCGAGAAGAATAGTTTCTCTCTGACTCAGATGTGAAACAATCATCACATGAGAAGCACAAACTACCTGAAACCATGATACATACCACCAGTTTTTAAATTAATCAGGGAATGCTGAAAAAAACGGTCGTGATCACACGACCGGGCGGCACCTTTCTACGGTGAGAAGAGTTAGAAAAGTGAAAATGGGTTAACAGGAAAGTTTCCAGAGTCTCTACTAACGCTTTATGAATCAACACTAACAGGAACTATTAGAGGAGTTCAGTTTAAACACTGGTTGGTTACTCATTGACATTCCAGACTGAAAGGCAACAACTTCAATAAAGCTCACTTTTTTCAATATTTACATTTATGAAACATTTGTTTGCTTTATCACAATGAGCCGCTGAATCATGAATACAGTAATACAACATGTAAGGGAACTAAGTGGTTTTACACTTCATTGACAAGGAGACGTAACAGCTGAAACTGAAGAGAGGAAACCATCAAGTTAAGTTCCTCTTGACAACTCCACCAGCACCATAAATGGAAGGAGCTTCATTCACAAATGTGCACCCTGTGAACCCATGACAGCACCCAGTGGCACCTCTGATATTGAGCCCGGCGGATAACTTGCAGCTCGTAAAATGCGCATGCATGAACACGGAGGCAAAACAGAGCACTTGAGAAACAGAACTTTTTATTACTGTAAAAATGCAAGTAAAACACATGCAAGGCAAAACATTTTCTTGAACCATTGATTTTCATAATACTTTTTTTGTCAAACTTCATGCCTTTTTTAATCTATTGCATCATGAATTTAAAGATGTTGTAACCACGTACAGTATGCACCAGTATTTTCCATTACATGTGGCTCCATAGATCACATTTCAGAGGATAAATCTGACTTACTTAATGGTATTAGATTAGATAATTCAGTTTGCTGTGACTCTATAGTCGAGTATTTTACTACTAAAGGTCAGTGAGGTTGTGGTGAGATGAAAATAGAAAAAGCCCATTAAGCATTAGTATGTCTTCATCAGCAAATCTTCAATTAAAGTAACTGCTCAGACCGCCAGTCATTTAATCTTTTTATCTAAAGGATCTGGTCCATGTTGACTACACTAATGTGCATGCACACGTGCACCTTTATGTGTGTATGTGACAGCATTTTCTTATCTCCCCATCAAGTAATATTATACAGCCGCCCTCACTACAGATTATCTCATTTATCTTTTTTTCCCCCCCCATTTTTCTCAGATCTCACAGGTACAATACTTCCCATAACTCCCTCTGGCAGAGAGTCTGTAGATTAAAAAGTGCCCAGACATGCTGCAGGTGAGCGGCTAACCCTGCGTTCCCAGGCTTGATGTAAAAAATAAATAGGGAGACAGCTGTGGGAGGTCTCTGAGTGCCTGTAACTTGGCATGAGTGTGTTCGAAAGTATGCCCTCTCCTAAGTCAAACACCAGCACAGGCTGCTACTTGCTCCTGTCTAACTGATCTGCCCGCCCACACATGGGAAAGCACTTTCCAGGAATCATGCTCCAGCGATCTCCGTACCCAGCCAGGCACTTTTATTTCATTTAAACCCATCACTTTGTTTAGGTTGAAAAGATTTCTTAAAATAACATTCTGTACTGTAAGGCACAGTAAAAGGCTATAAAGTTCCTAGTAAATTTAAACAGCGGCCTTTAATCAAAGGCTTGGCTCGAACTCAAATAGCGATGATACAACTGAAAGTGAATTTAATCCAGCTAGCGCACCCTATACTGCTGAATAAGCCACGGTATACAGAGCTGTCACACATTGTATAGATTTAAACCGCTCTGCATTTCAAACGCACTATATCAAAGTGAGTCCTGCTCATTCCTGCCGTTAAGATACAGGCCCTGTCATGGCTATGGCTGCTGAGCTTTTCACTTGCGTTGCACTTTAATTTAGACGTATGACGCAGTAGTGATTGGAATGTATCCCAGAGTACTGTCAGTCAGCCAATGCTATATGTACAGTGTGACTCTGTTGGCCATCAAACATTTAAATTAAGACTTTTAGCAGCTAACCAGATTCTGCTCAGAGTTAAAAATACATCTGCCAACACTTCCAAAGGTCACTACTGTATGTGGTATCTTGTTTGTTAGCCCGCACACAAACATAGAATAGAATAGAATAGAATAGTACTTTATTCATCCCCAAGGGGAAATTTGTCAAAATCTTTTGTTTACATCGATAAATGTAAACAACAAAGCTGGTTGCCAAAAAGAAGTTAGGCTACTTCACATAACTCCATGTAAACACTATCGTTTTTACATTTTTGTTTGTGTGCTTATTAAACCAATGACATATAATGTGTTTCTTAACTTTGAAGAGGGCCAGCTAGCTGTTCCCTCTGCTCCTATTCTTCATGCTAAGTAAGCTAAGCTAATCGCCTCCTAGCGCTATTACATATGGACAGGGTGGTATCAACCATCTCATCTAACTCTTGGCAAGAAAGTGAATTGCAGTCGCAGTGAAGTGTATTTCCCAAAATGTCTATTGCTATTTGCTTCAAGGTGTGTTTATTGTGTATTCTATGGCTGTAAAATACAGATAGCTGTAGCTAGCTAGCAATGTTTGAGCTTGTGCTGTACCTGTTTGTGTGACATTTCAGACTCTGACTGGTCTCAAAACTTACCAAGAACTCCAGTTCTTTCTGGTATTTTTGTCCAAACCCCTTTCCCCTTTTATTGTCTCTCTACATTCATGGATTTCGCCCATTTTTTGCTCAAATTTGTGTACACTTACGTCTTTGCAATGACTATAGATGCAGTCATGACTCATGGAAATGTTATTTCATAGCTTTACTTTTCTCTGTGCTGACACAATTGTAGGCCTATATGTAATATTGTTTGGCACCAACGATTTCAATTGATTGTTATGTATTGTTATTGTATATTGAAGTCAATAAACTAAACTAACTCCTACTTTAACTGCTGCAACTGCAATGACTTTCTGATAAATGAATATTCCCCTTCAAGATGCATTTACATGTACGTATGTTGTTGTTGTTGACCTAAATGACACTGGTTGCATTTTGACCATAGATTTTGACATGTCAACTGTGTAGGCTACATCAAACTTATTTCACACCATCACATAAAGAAAGTCACTTCACACTGTCACAGGGTAGCTGCCATATAAAACTCATCAAGGTATTTTTGGATTCCAGAGAAAACACAGACGCTGCCGTCCATGTCTGTGGAAAATGTACAGCCATATAGGTATTGAAAAATTCTGTTTTGCTTAATCTATTTTGTTCAGCATCTTCACTCTGAGTCATGGTTAGGGGAAGTTAGGGCTCTCTTTATGCATATGTACTGGTTGTGAAAACTAGTGCTGCTTTTGTAAAGGTGCTATTTAGAAATCATACGCGATGGGGCCTCCCCTGGTCAGCCAGGCTCTCAGTTCTGCTCAGCACAGTGTGTATCCACTCACTACATCGCTCCATTAACCTCAATGAACTTGTGCATTGCACTGTAGGGGGAAAAAAATGAACACGTCTGACTCAAGACTTTTCTTTTAAAATTATGCAGCAGTGCACATACCAGAAAATCTATATTCAAATATCACCTGCTATCTCCTCGAAAAACCCCAAACTGTTTTGACACAAATAATTATCTTTTAACAGTAATTAACATCAGAGGCAGCAGCAGCAGCCAATCCAGGAGGATGCACTGAGAGCGGTTCACTCATCCTCTGCTCTTTCCACACTGACAGCGGGGAACCGACGAGTGAATTGTCATAGCGTTTACACAGATGCTGACATTTAGACAGGGCCATGAGAAAGGGGAAAGACAGAGTGATCAGGTTGCAGGCAGTGAATCATTTTGTTCGCCTTAATGTTTATAGTAGAGCGTGTTGTTAAGGGCTAGCATAACGGCCCGTGAGAGGGTGGCACATCTCGCTTGCCTGTTTACCTGCTGGGGTTGTGTTAGTGGGTGTCACTGTTGCTCTTTGCCCCCCCCCCCCTCCTGGGTCTCTCCCTGGGCCCTGGGAATGAGTGCGTCGGTAAGGGTGTTTGACTGTTGGATAAGCAAACCAACATCACTCAGAGCTGCTTTCTGACACCGCTTTTAAAGCTGATGGAATTTGAAATGTAGAAAACAGACAGAAAAAGCAGCTTTTTGGGGCTTGAACACACTAACTGCCACTTATCTTTAGTCGTTACAGATACTACAGTCTCATGATTTAACATTTAAATTGCACAATAGTATAGGAAATTGCATCATGAACGTTTCAGGAGGAAGTCAGCATGCATATGCTGACTTACTGTGGTAAACCACTTTACTCTGCAACCTTAAAAAATTTGTATCTTGAATGAAGGCCAGGATGTGCATGTGTGTTTTTGCCACAGCTCTCGCATGTTTATCACCCCAGTGACACTTCTAGGAACGATTGTTGTCACTTATTCGCAGAATGTAGAGCATGTGCTCTGTAGCGTGAACCTAAAATAAAACTGCAGTTTCCTCTTTGCTTGAGATGCATGTTCATGCAAGATTCATAGATATTTTCTACGTAGGCCAAAATAATGAGCCAGGGGTCAGTATTAACCATAACAAATTTGGAAAGGTGCATTAAATATGCATCAACAAAACACACAGACCAATTTGTTCCAGAATAATCTATTTGCAGGGGTATTTCGCGAACTCCCATGTGGCTGCGGTGCCCCAGAGGGTGTCAGCATTTTGAGGCATAATTTGGGAAAAGCAGCCGTGCTAGACACTTCCCGCTTCCCCCAAACCCTGCTTCCCATTGCCACCTTCTGTCTTCTCCTGGACTTCAAGCATTGGTTATCATAATTGCAAATATCAAGCGGACCATCTCCTAAATCAGAATTATTAATGACCGAGCCTTTTGAAGTTTACTTGGGGAGTATTCGCTCCAAAGACGAGCAGGAAAGCATTCAGCTTTGTGGACTTAGTTTCCACGTTAC
Organism: Anarhichas minor; assembly: GCF_050575085.1. Classification (NCBI taxonomy): domain Eukaryota; kingdom Metazoa; phylum Chordata; class Actinopteri; order Perciformes; family Anarhichadidae; genus Anarhichas; species Anarhichas minor. The sequence goes on along the minus strand of NW_027466520.1, from coordinate 4,704,309 downwards.
GGTAGGTTGGGCAACATATGTGTGGACTAGTAACAGGTATCCCAGCCCCTATTTAGCCTTTACAAGCAGCATACAAACAAATAATGACAATAACAAGTTGCAGTGTAGTTGTATGTAAATATATTAATATTTTTTTGTGAAGCACCCCAAACTGGTGGATAAACATATAATGAATGATTGACAATATGATAAAGCACTGTTGTAATATTGATTATGAAGTATACTATTAGCTATATTTTGTACCCTCCGTTGAACATGATTTCACAGGACTTCCTGATTTAATAGTATGTGCAGCCGCATTAATCCATCCATTTGAATCAATAAGGAATTGACTGGTGGAATACCAGACATCGTGGAGACAACGAGGACACAGAGAAGCAGCTGCTCCATCCACCCACCGCGTTGGTTAGTGATCTGATGGGCAGAGATCATATGACGTTAGAGCTAGAACACATCGAAAACTCTCTCACACACAGAAACCACAATTGGATGAAAGCCTGTAATTTTCAGCACAGAGGCATCTCCCATCTAATATAGCGCCTGTTGTTCAGGATGAGTATAGTTCTGGAGAGGCAGCATAGAATCATGTGCATCCACAAATGACAGCTCAGGCCCTAAAAAAGGCAGAGTTCACAGAGTGCAACTCCACAGCGCCTCAAATTAATTATAATATCCAGTGAGAGCAAAATGTCAAGTAAGAGAGACCATTTAATGATTCAACCCTCAGTAGATGACTGTGTTCACAGTGATGACCCCGGGGCAATAACGCCCTTGACCTCATGAAGGAGCTTATATTATTTAAACTGAATAAATCAATTGTCGTCTATGTGAGCAGTCACAGCCGCGAGACGAAATGTCTTTTTTATGTGCCACCACGTTCATAAATAGGCTGATTGGGACGGCTGTGGGTGTGAGGATCATGTGCTGCAGTGTGACAGACAGTGAATGCTTGGCTGTGTTAGCTCACAGAGGAGGAGACTCTAGGATGCTGTGTACATGAAGGGCCCTCTGTGTCTCTGCCGTGCACACAAGTATGCATCTTATTACTAACTTTGAACTGAAATAACTCCACAGCTCCGGCTAAAGGCCACCTCAGCCGAGCCCTGACCTGCGCTGTCCACAAACTTGACCCTCCAACGTCATTCGTGTTACTCTCTTCTGTGAGTATGTGTACAAGTCAGAAGGTGATAGGTAGTTGGCGTATTTTTCATCATGAATGGAGTCCTGAATTGGTCTACCGGGCACAGGCTTAGGGCCTCAGGATCTATGTGGAGTGACTGTGAAATCACAATAAAGAGACTCAAAATAACCACTAAAAAGACGCAAAATGACATCAAAGGGACTCAAAATGACCACTAAGAGACTCAAAACTAAAGACTAAAGATGACAATAAAGTGATTAAAAATAATCACAGAGACTCAAAAAAGACTCTAAATAACCACAAAGAGAGTAAAAATAGCAATAAAGAGACTCAAAACAACCACAGAGACTCAAAATGACTACAAAGAAACTCAAAACAACCACAAACAGATTCAAAACGAGAAAAAAGAGACTCAAAACAATCCGAAAGACACTAAAAATTACAATAAAGAGACTCAAAGCAATCCCAAAGAAACACAAAACCACCATAAAGAGACATAATATAATACAAAAAGCTGCAAACCAATTCCAAAGACATTCAAAACAACCAAAAAGAGAGGCAAAAAATGCACAAATAGTCGTAAAATGACTAAAAAGCCGCAAAACAACCACAACACCAGAATTGTCACGGCCATGTCTGCTCCCCCCACACTAAAGCCGGACCCTGCTCTCATCAGAGTCACGGTTCAAAGTACACAGCTGAGTGAAATCCTGTACATATCAGCACAATGTACCCGACCGCTCTGAGACCCTCGTCTGTCGGAGAGATAGCAGGGCTTTTAGACAGTTATCTGATAACTAGACTGCATGAGAAGTGAAGAAATCAGACAAAAAATATTTACACACACACACACACACACACACACCAAGGTCAGTAATTATCAAGGGCCCAGGGCAAAAGTGCCCTTGAAGGTTCATAAAAATCCTGTAAAATGAGGGGGCAAAATGCACCCCTGATAATTATGAGTAGCCTCTTTTGCATTTTCCCATCCACGTGTCTTTGATGAGTTGTCAAATATTCATGTGAGAGTGCGACTGCTGTCCCGCATAGGCCACTGAAGGTGTTGTAAGGAGCTTTTGATCATAAACCAACTGAGTGTGCAGTGTGAAGCAGCAGGGACTGATTGATTGTCTATTCATCCAATATTATAGTTAAATACATGCAAATCTTAGCGGTATGAATACAGTGTGTGGAATTGAACATCCAATGTCATGTCCAATTAAATTCCCCTCCAAAACTGCATTTAAAATACATGAGATTTGCATATATTTCATGATAATAATTGCATTTTTTGTCATCTTTTCACATATTAAAATATGACATTAAGAATAAAATTGTGAACAAAGTCTTTTTGTGTATTTTTGATTTGATTTTTTTTTATAATAATTTGACTTTTACTATCACAATTATACTTTGCTACATTTCAAGTCGCTTCCTTGCAGAGTAAAAACAAAAGTCGCATGAAAAAGTTCCCTGATAAACAGTGTGAGAGAGAAAGGTGTGTCTACGGCCGCAGGAGGGCAGAGCTCCGGAAAGTTAGACCGGAAATGATACCTTAACGAAATGTTTGCGGTCACTTCAAGCACCACCAAATTAAGGATAATAAATGGTGTGGTTACAGTTACCAAAAACAAAAAGGCACCACCTGGCGAGACCACTACGTGGCTTTATTATGAATGAACGAGTAGAGAAGATGGGCCTGAAGCAGACTGTGGAGGCCTTTGCGGTGCAACAACACACTGCTGGACTCTCCAGATGAGAACGTCAACAACAACAACAACCTCGTCTGGCATAGCGCGCATACGCTCCAACGTTGCGCCAATGCGCGCAAGCCAGTGCGTAAAAGAAGTGCACTCTCTGCTTTTTTGCCATGTATGTGGCTGTGGAGTTAATTTTGTTTATAGCGTACATGTCCATGCTGTCTGCTTTGTTGGTGTTTTATACTTCTGTTGATTTTAAAAGAAGTTTCATGCCTTTGTGTCCATAGCTGTTTTTTAATTCTGGTTAACTCTTTTGAGACTACACTGCAGTTGTCTGTTGGTTTGGACGTTACTATTGCTCCTGATGTTTTTCCACTTGTAGTCTGTAAGATGTATTTACTTCCCTTATTATGTCAGTCCTAGTTTACTTAAGAATTGCTATTTGAGTTAAATTTAGAAATTGTGCGGTCTGGAGTCATGGGCTTTGTCCGAAATTCCATACTATTACATGCTATTTTTTCAGAATTGTGGGTTCATAGTCTGTGTGTGTATATAATGAAGAACAACTGTAGTACACTGTTTTTTTTCCTGGCAAAGTCACACAGACACCCAGTTCGTAATACTGTATATTTATAAATATTGCAATACTTTCATCAGTGGGCCATAGTCTCCATCACAACGGTGTTACCCCCTTTTACGGTAGATAATGAGATATTTATTTAAATGAAAATCTTCAAGATGGATACTTAAAGTATATTTTTACAAAAGTACTTTTACTTGAGTACAATATTCTAGTACTCTCTCCACCTTTTGTAATCAAGGTATTGCTTAACTGTGACCATATTATATAACAGCAAAAACCTGTCCCAATCCTTAATCTGATATTAACCACACTCATTTTGTGTATCCTTAAAGGCACGTTATGGAAAACAAATGCAAACAAACAGATTATTGCAAACATGCGATTACTTCTCGCCACCACAGACGGTGGCAATGTACGAAAACACGCTGCTTTAAATCTGTGCAGTGAGGTGTAGACAATGCTATAGTTCAGTGTATGGTCAAACTCTTATAACAGCATGGCAGACACATGCAGATAATTTCCGCGCCCCAAGTTTCTGGCTCCTCAGAACATCCTGTTTTAACATTGACTTTTGCCGGATCATAAATCCGTCCTGGCCCCCAGCAGGAAGCGGGTTGAACCCCTTACAACCGCAGCGTCACCCAGTGAACCCTCTTACCTCCCGCTCCTGCCCTGTGACTGAGACCCACAGCTGCTGCATGGTCGTCCCCATCCCTCACTGTTAAAACATGGCACCCACTCAAAGCCCTGTTCTGTAGTAGCTGCCTACTACCTGGGAACTCTGCCAAGGCCTCCGCAAAGAGATACCGTATGTACAATAGTTGTAGCATTTGACACTAATCCCTCCTCAGCTGTAGTATGTGTTCAATGAACTGGTGCTGACTTTCCCTTTCTTTTCTTTTCTCCCTGTGGCCTGACAGAAAAGTGAACTAAATTCAACCGGACTCAATCAATTTTTTCGAATTGGCTCATTTAAACTGCTTAGACTGCTTTTTAAGAGTCGTCAGCAGGCAGACTGAAAGGACCAGGGGCATCTCGGTACAAAGATCACTTTATTTATGGGCCCCAATCTTGATGACTTATCTTAAGGCCCACTCATTTGCGGCCACATCTGACAGTTCATAGATACGAGGGGCACCCAGTCGGGTTTATTCAAAGTGTCCGACAGAGACGAACCCCTGCAGGCCTCAAATACTGCAGGTGTTCGACCGGCATTGAGATCTCTTCTGGAGAACAGTTGTCACCTCAGGTTAAGAACTGGCAGCTCTTGTCAAAAGACATGTTCAGTAATTGCAAAAGTTCAGATGAGCGGGAAAACTGCCACTGAGGAATTTCAAATGTTTATGCGTTGTGTTCTGTTAATCCCGAACAGAAAAAACATTTTGGGCTTCAGTCAGTCATATCAGTCAATCAGGTGCGTATGAGTAAACCTAATGGTTTGTATATTTCCCAGTATGTGTGTGTGCCTGTGTGTGCGTGTGTGTGTGTGTGGGGGGGGGGGGGGGGGTGACCTGGCCGGCGGCTTCACGTGTAACCGCTCCATGTGACGTACCCGCTATTGACACGGAGCATTCAACAGGGCTCCTGCGGGACCCTTGAACTTAAGAGGCAGTCCCTGGGAGCAGCACTGGAGGGCTGAAGAGTTCAGCGCCGTTAATGTTCAACCCTTTTGATCTCTGCCGAGAAGTTGCATTCCCTGAATTCCTCACCGGTGTTTCCAGCGGTAGCGAGACTATGAATGGCTCCACAGAAGGCAGTTGACGCTCTCCCAGGCCTTCTCTGTTTTTTTGGGGGGGGGGTTTTACCCTCACCTTGGAAAAGCACAGCAGGCATAAAGCAGAGCCCGGGGGTTATTAAACTGTGGAGCTAACTGTTTGGAAACGCCGCAGCTAATTGGCACTTTTGTCCATTTTTTTTATTGTTGTCATATAAATATCTGTCTTCAGGAAATTGCTGTATCATCATCATTTACTGAAAAAGTACTGACTATTGCGCTTTCTGTGTCAAAAGTGAGAACAGGATGAGGTGATCCTCCACATTGAGAGTGGGACATGATATCAGGGGAAAGTCCATTAATCATTGCCAAACACGATGAGCTCATGCTGCCGTGATGTTGTTTTTAGGACTGTCCATTCACTTAATTTGTGCAGCCATGAGATGTGGTCATAGTGACCCACTGCTTTGAACTACAATTGCACAATGGGTCAAGCACAGGTGAGTCAAACAGGACCGTTATCTAGAAAAGAACAGCAGGTCTTATCCAGATCTACGCAACCGTGTTCCCTCCAGGTTTGGACATTTACTGCCTGCTGAGCGTCAGACATCAAAGCAACAAAACATTTTTTTTAATGACAATAATGTGATCACGCCCAGAGGGGGGGGGATGTGTTTAGTAATTTCCTTAAAATGTCAGCCATGTGGATGCAAGATGGAGGAGATAAAACTCAGCAGATGTCACAGCAGAGACGACCAATTTTATCGCCCGTATGAATTAATACGACGCCCAGCGCGGCGATCTCGCCGAGCAGCAGCGTTGTGAAACGCCGATTGATTGTGTGAGATGTTTTTCTATTGTTTGGGTTTAAGGAGGTTTAGTGTGAGGGTGATTAACTAATGGAAGGACTTAATCCCAGGTAGGAGTCAGACACTGGGGCCCGAAGCACAATGAACAGCCTTCACTTAACCTCAAACTAAATGCTGAGTTGTAGAAACTCCATCACCTGGCGGGCTTCATTCTTAAGGGCCATCTGTGCCTAAGAGGGGCGGACTGGACGGGACCGTACAGCTGGTCTGAGAACGGGATAATACACGACCAAGGTTAGCCAATTGGAATGACTTCAGAGTCTTTGACTTTGAAAACCCCCTTGGATTTGACGTTGCCTTTTGTTTCTGCCGGTTTGATAGATGAATGACACAGCGACCAGGTGTAGCAAACTACGGTGGCCCCTTAGGATAAAACACCTTCATTGTCGTGTCAACCACATGTGACTGGCTCTTTTGTAATAGAATTATTTTTCTCTTTTCCAAGGAACAGAAAAATATGGCTCAGCAAAGACAGAAGTTTGCTGAAAGATCATTCTTCAGAAGTGCGTGAAGTAAATGATTGCGTCCGAGTTATGAGTGTACCTCTTTCTCTTCTTTCTTTGATGTCTGCCTGCGAGCCAGCAACGCACAGCGTATCACATTAGCTCTTCATTCTTTTTAATGTTATCATCTCATGGCCCCTTAGATATCTCTTGCAAACCTTTGGATGAATCCCGTCTCTCAGGTTAGGAAAACATGCCGTAAAAAGGCTGGAATAGAGCTGATTTTGCCAAGTTTTGTTTGTTTTGCGACCGAAACGATCAGAGCAGCTAAACTTTGGTTTGTGAAGCAACTCCAGCTTTGCCCCGCTGGTTGGGGGCCAAATAGGAGCACCTTTGTGTCAAAGAGCAAATGGCTTTATATATGGCACATTTCACCTTAACATATGGCCCTTTGTTTCCCGTGTGCCACTCAAACAGCCCAAGAATGAAGCAAGCATTCGAGCATGTGCGGAAGCCGCTGTCATTGCCGGTCTGAGGGGGTTTGAACCTGTGAACTGATTACCAGATCGTAATGGGCGGCACCATTCAGGGGCTGGAGGAGGGGGGGGTTCACCCTGAGCTAAGGCCTCTGTGGCTTTACGGTGACATCAGGGGATTGGTGATATAATCCTCTTACTGTACACTGTATGCTGTAATGGGTTAGGTAAACTTCCAGGAGACCTGTCTGGGCTCCGCTGCCCCTCAGAGCCACGGAGAGGAACGTGACCGGTAGCTCTGAATTTACACATCACACAGGCTGAGACACTTTGTTCTCGGCTTTATTTATTTTTTATTGAATGGATGGCAGCAGCTGGGAACTTTATGATCCCCCCCCCCCCCCCCTCCACAGGTGCAGCAGTGGAGGCCATGTTGACAATGAGTTGCGCTTGATGAAATGCTGCACTTCATCATCCATCTATGTGTTTTTAAAGATGTAACTTGTGGCAGCATCGCTCTCTGACGCGCCACAGAAGAGAGAAAAAAATATAAGCTGTTATTTTTCACTAAGTGGCCTTGGCATTGGAATAGAACAGTGTTTATCTGGCAGCTGCAGCTGGATGATGTTTTACGAGTGCATGTTTTATGAGCAACTCCCTGTGATGTGTATCGGTGCTGCCTGCGCTACTAACCTTTATGTTCGACACTGTCTTCTATAATTCAGGTGCTGCTTCTGGCCATCAGATATAAGTCTGCATTCTGAAGTAGAGATGCACCACTCCAACTTTCTCAGTCCCGATTCTAGTGGTGCAACGGATCATAAAACTCGGATCGGATCAGCATAAAAGAAAAAAGGGAGCAAATATAATTTTAAGAGATCCCCGATCACATTTTTTTGTTGCCGATACGAATGGCCGATCATTGATGACCCATGTTGGCAGATACAGATCAGCTGATCTACAAGGGTCCAGACTATTTTTACTCCTTCCAAAAAAGGGCTGTGCGATATAGACAAATGATTCTATGCCGATTTCGGTAATTTCATATTCTGCTAGCGAAATGAATCATGTTATAGCATGTTTTGTGGTAATTTAATAAATAAGTAGTCTTTATGAAATGACTACATGGTAAAGCATATTTTTCTATACTCGTGTGAATAAATAAATGACAAAGTAGTGGAATATTTAATCCTTTTATTAACTTTAGTGTTAAATGAACATCACAGTTTCAAGTGAAAATATAGAGGAAAAAATTAATACATATTAGACAATGTCTCAATATATGATGTCATCATGGTATGATTCCATTGAAAGCTATAAATCATTGTAGTGAATCATCACCCAGCCCTACTGTCACCCAAATGCAATGAAAGTGAATTAAATTGTCTTTGTGGTGCTCCCCGCCCTGGATAATGACAACAAAAGATCTCAACAGCATCTCCAGAAACAGTGTCCTTGATACTTTATAATCTAAAGACCCTTTGGAAGAAAATAGTTCCAGATGAAAACTGTGATGTATGTGGATTTTCTGGAAAGAAAAACATTCCTCTATTGGAGAGAAACAGTGGGCAGATAACAGAAGATGAGAGGAGAGAGAGGTGGGCATTGACGGGCAAAAAAGGTCCCCAGCCGGGTGCAAAACAGGGAGTTTGGGCTTCATGTTTCTCCACCTGGCTGCTCCTCAGTTGTCATTTTTTTTAATGTTGTAAGCACCAAAAAAGAAATTCCATTTACCTTCACCAAAATGGCGGCAGTAGAAGTCTCTCTGTCAAATGTCTGGAACCAGAACTCTGGTTTCTCAAATCCGTGTGACTACAGCTAAGTGGGAATGCATGTTTCTGTAGTGATTTGGGAGGACCAACCTTCACACGCTCTCTTCGGATTAGGAGGTGCACATTGAGAGACATCACACTGAGATATGTCATCCATTCCCCACAAAGGCTCAAATATTTTTAGGAGCTGCAAAATTTACGGAAAGCCCAAAACCACTGCATTTACACCCCCAACGGCTTTCATGCAATCGTGCTTCAGAGAAACGTGGGAGTGGTGGTGGTGGTGGTGGTGGTGGCGTGGGTGGTTGTAGGGGGGCTGGATTCTGCCTATTTGAGGACTCACAGTGCTGCTGTTGCAGCTGCTGAATTTCTCACAGTAGCAATTTCAAGGACGCCAAAATGAATTACACATAGGGAGTCTGCGTTTGGTAAAATATCTCCGCCTAATCCGCACAATCCCGTCCTCCTCAGCTAATTCCAGATCTGCTGCAATTCGAATAAAGCGCCGCACACTCACACACACACACACACACACGTGAGTGCACAGATGCACTCCTGCATTTTTCTGTATCCCCTCACACACTCTCTTTCTTTTCCTCGCTCTTTCGAAAAAATATTTGGTGAGCCCCGATCTGTGATTTGCATGAGCAATAATTAGGAGGCTTGGGGATTAAAGGCATGCTTGACGGAGGAGGCGCACGGTGGGAGGTGTTCCTTAAACGACAAGTGCCGTTCTGATAATAAAGCAATGAATAACAATTGCTCCCCACTGCATTTTTCTTGACACTTCAGTGACGATATTATACGAGCTGTTTAAAGTAAGGAAGCACAAGACAAGAGGGCTATCAGAGGGCTGGCTGGCGGTGCAGCGGGGTGTGTGATGTGTGTGAGGAGGCTGATACCAGAGCTGGAGTGCGTATGTGTTTGTATGCGCTTGCTTGTGTGAACCAGCAGCCGGTCCGCATTTGCTCCATCCTTCACCCTGCTCTTATCCCACAAGGCCTCGGTCCCTTTCTCCTCTGCTGGGTGTCTTATCAGGGGGACAGCTCGTCAGGGACACACGTGCCATCGTTCTGACACTGACCGCGGGTCATTGAAATGCAAACAGAGAACGCACTAAACCAAATGGGGTCGAAGAGCAGCAAATATTTGGCCAAGACCTTTTTTTTTTTTTTTTACTGATGGAGCCGGCCTGTTTATGGTCGACGAAACAAGGTTGGAGCAGATGGCCATTTGGAGTGCAACGCATTCATTTGAACTGTCCTCAAATCAAATAAAGCCCGCTACATGTAGAAGCAGGAAGGGACGTAGAGGAGCCGACGCTGACCGTCCAATCTCCTCTCATTAAGAATTGAACAGGACGAAGGTCAGTACAAGAGCTGGGATAAAAGATGATTAATCTTAAAACCAATACGGTGTGAAATTAATGCTGTTTACTCTTCCTCTGATGGAGCCGCATGTTACTGAGAAAAGGTGGGAGCTGTGTGACTGGGACACACACTGACCCTTTAAAAACAAGAGGCTGTTATATGAAATGTCACCCGACTGTCACACTCTGAGGTCCAAAGTCAGTAACTACAGGAGAGTAGCTCCCTCTATCTACCAAAACCAAAAGAAAAACAGAAAGTCTCTGACCGATGCTTGTCTTTTGAATATTTGATCTGCAACACAATATTATTCATTCACAGGCAGCTACAAGAGTGTCCTCATTATGTGACTTCTATTATGAACAAGAAGGTGGGAGACCTGACAACAGACAGCAACGTCCCGCTCCCATCACCACCTCAAAATATAGATATACATAGAATACTCACAGTTCTACTACTACAAAGCAGCATTATCATTGTACTGTATCTCAAGTATCTTTTCTTCCAAATACAGTTCAGCCTTTTTGAAGCACTTGTGTGACAGTTTGAGAAACAGAATATCAAATAGGCAGCACATCCAAAAACATGCTCTTCGCTTGTTTCCTTTGAATTAAACGGTCTCTTGAAATAGGCATTGTTTATGTTTTTCCTTACTTTTGATATATTGTAATAGCAGTTGATTCTATACATCCAGTATTTCAAAACAAACGAGGGAATTATTTTACACCCAGTGGCAGCAACCTCCCACTGACACATACGTTCACTGTTTTCAAGAAAGACTGAATTTGAATACACCTTGAAAGCAGAGATTTCTCTGATAAAGAAACATATGGTTGACTGTGGGCCGCTGCGGGGAAATTACACAATTGGGACACGATAAAGTTGTTGAAAAATCGACATAAGTGTGTCAACATTTCAGCTTTTACAAATAATCTGTTAAATAGACTGTATGTGAGGAGATGTAGTCGTCACCCATTGGTTTGACTGTAGTTTTGAAGCCTCGAGTTTGGCATTTTGGCCGTCGCCATTTTGTTTTTTTTGCAACCATAAGTGACCGGATGGAGCTAAGTATAACCGAACGCTGAATAAGACATTTTTAGGCAACCAAAAAGGTCACAGTTAACTTTCATGAACTGAAAACTGTGAAAGGGTTAAAGATGGAAGACGAAAACACGGACAACTCTGCATTAGCGACTTGTCAATCACAAGGTAGCCCCGCCCTAAAGCATACCCTTCTTCATGGTCTATTTTACTCTAAATGGGACCATAATTTACTAAATGAACATCATGCTGTATTGAAGAAGACTTGAAACTAGAGATTGAGGCCATAAACTCATATTTACAATGTTTACTGAAATCATAACTCAAGTGAGAAGAGTCATTTTCTCATAGACGTCTATACAATCAGACTTCTTTTGGCAACCAGAGGAGTCGCCCCCTGCTGGCCATTAGATAGAATGCAAGTTTAAAGTACTTCCGCATTGGCTTCACTTTTAATACTCTCAAGTTGCTGCCACAGCCAACCCAAAGATATCGACTTTTTTTTATTCTTCCTCCTTGTCAAAACCGAACGATACCCACAATGCAATCTTCTCTGTCAGAGAATCAGCTGCGTTATGCATCAGGGGGTGGGGCATAACTCGTTTTTTGCGGACGGTGCTTAGACAAATAGAAACTTTGAATCCACATTGACATGAAAAGTGGGCAAACTCTGCTGAGGAGGATGGTGTGATGTGACTGAAAGCTCCACAACAGCCACTAAATATGGACCTTGGGGTGAGATTGTTTCCAGGGGTCAATCCCAACTCACACATAACAGTTTGTGGACTAAGCAGTATACAAATAACCTTGGACTTTGAAAGTAAAATATGTGTTATCATAATTTAAAACATCAGTCCTGTTACCACGTCACCATAAAAGCTTTTTTTTCAGGTGTGGAAACGGATCATGAGGTCAGCCGGCTGTAACATATTCTCCATCATAACATCCCACCTGGAGAGCTCTGTTGTGATCTGACCGCCTCGCTCCCTGGGAAATGATGCTTTTGACATTTATAGCTGCAGCACATCCTTCCCTGGCGCACTTGTTGTTTGCTCTTTGTTTTATTGAGCGTGATGAGTCAGTCTTTCCCTTCTACTGACCGACTCTGTTACCACGGCGATATATATCGTCCAGACAGCAGCCGCGGCACGATTGATCAAACGGTTGATGTAACCTGATGGCGACACAAAGGGCGGCACAGTCGCAGATTTTTTAAATGTTTCACTTCAGGGACTCTGATGATGATGACGATGAATGAGCAGGCAGAGGCTCAGTGACGAATGTTTGGACACACGGTGGCCGTTTGTGTGAGATTTTGCTTATTCATCATCCAAAAAGATCCGAAGAGGGACTGGCCTTTTCCTAGTTTAGACTAAAGCAAATTATACAAAAAGCTAAATGAGCGACTCTTGATCTGACCTCTTTTGTTCAAAACTGCAGCAGAAACTTTCCCAGTTTGATTGAGAAAGCCCACACTGACCTGCAGTTCTGCCCTTTTTTGCATCAAATTGACTCTTTGCGCTCTTCCCCTCTTTATTGTGATTGCCTCTACCGTTACAAATGTGCTCTATTATGATGTACAGATGGACCTCAGCAGGAATTTCCCACCGATTTGATTATAATCATGTTCAGCCAGAGTGTCACTTACACCCTAATCTTCAGAAATCCAATGTGTGTGATGGTGTTGAAGTCATGACTAAGCAGAGCACGTAAATGCTGTGAAGCTGGTGTTCAATCATCGCTGACAATGCTGAGACACCAATAATCAAGTCATTTTGATCCCCACACATAAAGTTCAATAAGGTCATAAAAGAGCAATCATTCTGAACACCTCTTTATAAATCTATTGAGTTTGGTTTACAGGTCAAAGTGAATTATAGAAGCTTCTATGCAATGTTTTGGTCTTGCTCCTTTTTATATTTACGTAGTCATGTGATTTGTTAATACAAACGTATTGATTTGTTTTCCCTTAAGATATAAAAATCCCAGTAAATGTTGTAGCCACTGCACCAGAACTGAGAAGAGTTTTTGTTTTATTTTGGTGATCCGGCTGTTTAATTCCTCCAAACCAAGCCTTTCTTCTCTATAGTTAGGAAGTTAAAAAAACAAGAGGGGTGAAAGCCATCCCAATTTACACAGCCCAAACACAGACGCTCCTCTATTTCATTATTTTTTTGGCTTAAGCACAGCGGTTTGAACTGACAAAAGGGAATTTGGCCTTTGTTTGGTTATCATCTGTAGCTTTAATGAGGATACCACACACGGGCAGTATTTTAACAGGCTGCTTTAAGGCCTAATGAAGGCAGTGCTGGGTCAGACTGAACGGTAATGAGGCGGGCTGCTTAGGGACGCTGCCTTCGATCGTCCATTAATCAGCACATTCCTCTCAGCTTCACACACACTTTCTATTTTGTCCCTATCTCGCTCTCTCTTCTGTAATTACACAGCAAATTCTACCCGCAGGCAGCTGAGTGTAGACTTTTGTAAAATACACACACACACACACACACACACACACACACACACACACACACACAAGCTAACCACACATTTATACACTTTCCCTCATCCTGTCAAGGTACTGTACATCGGGCCATTTCCTCATCACTCTCTAAGTAGTGATGCCGAGTGAGACGAGCAGAGGCAGAGGCGGAGACGTCTCGTTCAAACAGACAGAGGGGGGCAGAGGTAGCCATTAGTGGAACATCTTGGTAATAAATGCGTTTCCACAAAGCAGAGGGTTTTGGTGTTTGAGTTTCCTTTTCACGCTAATCTCTCTGACTGATAAGTGGCATCCATCCCCCCCTGCACAGATGAAATGTTTCGAGGCTTGTTGTTTTTCTGTTTGGTCATTTCACCGTGTACCCTGCACAAACAGAGCAACAGCTAAACAGACTCAAACAAAAGAAGTCTCATAATGTGGCAGCAGGAACAGAGCGATGGAAACCCGTCATAGCACAGTTGTCTGTAAGAAGTGTGGATACAATTAGAAAAGTGGGAGGAGATCAAATCCAACGACAGACAGAAAGCTATCACAGGAGACTCCTGTTTGTGTCCAGTGTAAACAAAATACTCTTGATGCCAAGCAGTACTTTTGTTGCCTTAACATAACCGGGTACTTTTGTTACGGTTTTGAAGTTAAAGTTGTAAAGTAATTTTAGGCCAAACCATGTTTTTTACTAAACTTAAACAAGTAATTTTGTGTCTTAAACCTATCAAATTAGTTAAGTAGTGTTTTTGTTGTTGTTTTATTTAATTTAGAGCGTCAGCTACATGTTGAAAACTGTTTAAAACTGTGACCGCAATCAGAGAGAAAATACATTTTCCTTGTAATGTAATTGAGTTGATTTGATTTAGTTATATGGGAACTTAATTTTGTAGCAGAAAGGGTTGTAGTCACAGCACAGAAGTATATATCTGGTAAGAACCATTGACTGTATTTAAGAATTGGACGTAGTCACCGGCACGGTAACCATTGGTTTGTGGACTGCGATTTTGAAGCCTCTAGTTTGGCATGTTGGACGTCGCCATCTTGGTTTTTGGCCGATGCCATCTTGTTTTGTCAACCTTGCTGGGGCGCTTCAGAGTCAGTGTCATCAGGGTTCATCTTCTTGGAACCACGAATGTCCGTACAAAATGTGCCTTTCATGTAGATGTTGAGATATTTCATTGTGTAAGTGAAAAACTTTGACCTGCTGGTGGCGCGAAATCAAAAGTCAAGGGATCATCAAAGTCTTAAGGATTTAGACTCTGGGGATCATGAATGAATGTACCAGAATCCATCCAATAGTTAACAGACATTTCAGTCTGGATCAAGGTTGACTTAGAGCCATGCCGCTGGCTAAAGAGTGGCTAAAAAACAAGTTTCTTGTGGAGGAAAAGACCATAAACTATTCCAGCCAGCACCATTGTGCACATTGAAGGACCCTCTGAAACCAACCAGCTCTTTAGTCCAATGGAAGCATATCTAATGTATCCACAAGTCCACTAATGCATTCATTATAGATCTTCTTAGGGAGAGAAAGAAAAATGAATTCACACTTTACTTTTCGTTTACCATGAAATATGCAGGTACCCCTTCGGCCAATCAATAACAAGATCAATCACCCCTCCAAGTTTAATCGAAACAAAAGCAGTCAACCTGTATACCGTGAATATTTGTTTAAAGGTATGGTTCACATTTTAGCGGGCATTGTTGTCTTACTGGAACTTTTACGGCCACCTAAGCAAATAAGACACATTTTTTAACATTTTTTATTGTTTGTCTGCATTCAAGAGACACTCGATTGTGTGGTATTTAAAACAAAGCCGTCTGTACATTTTCAAAACGCCTCGCAGTAAATAGCGTTGTCTGCATAAAACCTGCACGAAGCACATATCACTCGAGATTTACAACACGCTGAGAAGAGACGCCCTGCAGCACAAATCAATTGAACACATTGAGCCGTTATAGAAAGAAGGTAGCAGCCACCCCGGTCTGACAGCTGCACTACATCAAATTATAACTTTATACATCACCGGCACATAAACCTGCCACGTTACACAGCTATTCACCCCCCAACACACAATTAGCCTGGACATCAAATCCATATCCTTTAGCTCAATTACCCCGTGAGTGACTGATGCTGGGACATGTATGGAGGCAATAATAAAGCCATGATGGCGGTGACATCTGACCTCAGTTTTGATATTGTCCTGTTTCTTTGAGCTGCTTCTTTTCCTGTCTGTGATAGAAATGGAAATGAGCGCCGACAGCCTCCAAAGAGCCGTCTCTAATTTTGCATTGTTCTCAGCAAAAGTGCTCTTTAACAATTTAATTGAATCTTTTCTTCGAGTCTTTTGCAGAATATTAGACGACTCTCTCGCCTGCTTCACCACCCGAGACTAAAGGCTTCCCCTTTATTGGCTGTATTTGTGAGACGGAAACATTGTGAACAATTAAATCATTTCACCAGGGGCATTATTAGGACCACTCATCAGCCTGTCAGGACCAGTCATTTATTCCCATGGAGAAGGTCATCATCTTTCCTTTTACCTGTGCAAAGCCGAGATAGCAAAGAGGAAGATTCTGCCAACGGCAGGAGAGAGGTTATTGGAGAATCGCTTCTCAGTGGCTCTTAATTATTAAGCCAATTCCCTCCCTTTATGAATTTTACTGTTTCAAAGCACTTATTGAGGCTGTAAATCATTGCTAATGACACCGCTGTCCGTCCTCCATAAAATACGGCTTAATCCAGCTTTAGTGGGCTATCATGAAGTTGTAAAAGAATAACCGATCATGACACATTGTTGGCAGCAGTAGAGAAATATAATTATATTATCATTAGACATTTTTACAAATGGTTTAACGGCAGTGAGCGTGGCTGGTGTTTACAGGAGCTGCGACAGGTGTGGCAGTTGGTATTGATTCATCCGTAGAGCCGGGTGAATAGCCAATAGCCGATGGTGGAGCTTAGAAACACCCTTCAGACTGACTGCTTGGAAGCAGGTGGGCGTCAGCTGCCCTCATACATCACAGCACTAACAGCCTCTTCTGCAGACAGTGGGGGGGAAAGGGGCTTGAGGCAGAAAAAATGTCAATAGAAATGAGACAAAAAGAGAGAAACAGAAAGAGAGGGAACAGCGAGGTCGGAAAAACAGACCAAACTGGGGAGGGGGGGGGACAAAAAAAGTGATGTAAGAAGAAAAAGCCAACTGTACGTAAAACAAAGGAGTCAGCTGCTGGAGTCGTGCACGAACAGCTGGTGCCAAAAACAAGAGTCGAGGACAAAGTGGGTTCTGTTTGGACTGGAGCCGGGCCAAAGCTGGGCCGGGTTAGCAGGCAGGGAGCGCCGCCAAAACACCAGAAGAGGTCTACGGGGAGATCATTATATAACCGAGAGGCACAACAGAGATGCTCTTGACTCCCTAATGATATGGCTCGGTTTACACCCATGTCAAAGAGAAAGGCAAGGAGACATTAAATAGGAAGAAATGCATCTATAAAAAGACAAGAAAGAAGGAGAGGGGGAGAGTGGAGAATGCGGTCTATTGTTTATACATTAACCGCTCCAGCAGACATCACGATGCCTGTACTTTTTCACTTTCCCTCCGCTGATTCATATGAATATATAATTACACTGTATGGAAATTCTGCCTCTTGCAATAAAGGTAACTGAGCTTGGAAAATATTACATTTCTTTCAGTCAAGTCCCTGTTCGGTTTTTGTCTGAAAAGTTAGTTGTGCCATTCCTAAAAGCAGTTCCTGTCTGTAATGACACAGAGGGCCACAACACAGCATAACCATTATATCCGTGCCCAGTGCACTGTGGGCGCACGCCTTACAATACTATTCAAGAGCGTAAAGGATAAACTACACATTGTTTATTACACCCATGATAAAGTAAAATAATGGCATGTTATTCCTCTGAGATCAACACTGTTACTCATCCTAATGCATCATGGGATACTTCTCTCCCTCTGTAGGCTTCAGCTAACAACAACAATAACAACTCCTTTCAACCCGGATAAATTGTTAATAATCATAGAAGATACTCATTAAATACTATTTTTTTTTTGCACAAAAAATAAAAACCCTCTTTTATTTTTGGCCCTGAATGTCATGTCATGTCATGTTTCATGACATTGAACATGTGGAGTAAGACAATCAATTCAGTGCGTCAGAACAAATAAAACAACAACAACAACACCATTATGGCTTTTACAATTCGAGACGTGCAATGACTCATATTGCCAGAAAGATGCATTCATTTCAAGCTGTTAGTTCAAGCTCGGCATTTTAGGAATTAAATGGGATAATTAACTACGTTCATATCTGTGCTGTAAATGTAAACACACGCTAATCATCTTAGCTGTGATAATGAGAAATAAGTGTTCTTCCCAAAATGACATTATTCTCTTTAAATCACAAAAGTTTTACAGACACACAGACACACAGTGACTATACAACATATACGTTTACCTCTTTGAACACTTGAGTGTCAACCTATGCTCTTACCTCTTTTACCAGATATATCAGTGCCTCATTTTGGAAACCGTACAAAAGCATCTCGCGTATCTCTGATCTTCTCTATGCCTTTAAAATCAAGAGGCATTGTCCCTGCTCCTCGCAGGTTTAGGACAAGTCAAAGGCCCTAATGTGTGGACTTAGCACTTTTTCTTCTTCTCTGCCGCTCTTTCATTAGCTTTTGAGGCACTGAGCCAACTAACAAGCTACAGAATTACATAAGAGAAGGTTTTCAGAAACACTGGCTCTTTTTGCTTCCATGTTGTAAAAGTTTTATTGAAAAGTTCTTATTGATACTCGATGAGTAGCCTACTGTTCTGTGGATTGTTCAGGCTGAGGCCTATGAAGTAAAGACATCTAAAAGGCCCCCACACCTTCTACATACTTTGGAGCGAGACCCCCATTCTGTCATTTCTTGTCATTTTGCATCTATTTGCGATTGTTTTTTGTGTAATATATTCGTTTAGAGCGTCTTGGTTGTTTTCTGTCTCTTCGTGGTTGCTTTACATCTCTTTGTGTCGTTTTACATCTCTATATTGTTGTGTTTGTCTCTTTGTGGTTGTTTTCTGTCTCTTCGTGGTGGCTTTACATCTCTATGTGTTGTTTTACATCTCTATATTGTTGTGTTTGTCTCTTTGTGGTTGTTTTCTGTCTCTTCGTGGTGGCTTTACATCTCTATGTGTTGTTTTACATCTCTATATTGTTGTGTTTGTCTCTTTGTGGTTGTTTTCTTTCTCTATGTGTGGTTTCAAGTCTCTTAATGACCGTTTTTATGACTCTTTGTTGTTTTGTTTGCTTTGTAGTCGTTTTACATCTCTGCGGTTGTTTGGTGCACCTTTGTCATTGTTTGATTTCCAATAAGACGATCACTTCCATCAGATGCTCTGGCCTTAGGGCACCCTGAACCTTTTGGGCCGCAAGGCCCGCCCCGTAGGCCCGTCCAGTAATCCATACACTGTTGTGCTTAAAAAGAAAATGTAATTTTGTTCAGTTACTGGACTCTTGAATGAATACGTGCAGCAAGCCTCTTTAGTATTTTCTTTTTCACCTGTTCTGACTTCGTGGTTTGTTATTTTGACCAGTTCTGTTGGATCTTTCATAAGCTGCATCTCGGGGCAGCTGCACGAGGCAGCTGCTGGTCTGTAGAAATAGGAAAAGCTCCAAACAGTCTGTGGATTCATGCTGCACTTTATGCTCACCCACTGATGGGATGGGAGTGGGGCGCTCGCCTGACATGCCTAGACTTGTTCCTAATTGTTCATCGGGGAGCTGAAATCCTGCTCACTCTTTATCTATGTATTCTAGGGTGCATGTATCTTCTCAGCCTGAAGGTGATTATATTTTATAAGCTGACACAAGCTCGGTGATGTCATGTTGACATCAAGATAATGGAGGTATCACGTGCATTCTGGAAATGTGCAATGTCAAGTGTGAAGCCTGCTACGAGGTGTTTCTGACCTCTTCCCATAAACACTGACACAAACCAACAGAACTCCCTCACAAACATTTTAAAAACAACGCTCTGACTGCTAAATACAGCCTTACACTGTGTTTTAATCACCGCCTTCATTGTCTGTTATGCTCCTTTATCTGTTCAGAGCTGCTGGAGCGTGCACCAAAGTGTTAACATGATGAGCTCTGCGAAAAGGGGAGGCTTGTTAGCGAGGACAGATATTACTGAGTCAGACTGGATTGGGAATACTGCATCGAGTCAAACTGAATCAATGTAATCATCAGTCCCTCCCTGACTGGTAATAGATGGCTCTGCAGCGCTGGCAGCATTAGAAACTTTCATTGTAGGGTGACATTTATCATAGGAACAATTCCAAATGATAATTCATAATTAAATAAATGTAAATAATGTTTAAGTATGCATTAGTCGTATCTTACATTGGCATTGGAAACCTAAAACATCTGCCGATGCCCTTCTCATCAGCACCAGTGAGGACTTCATTAGCACTCAAAGAAGCGATACTCAAAATCGTGTCTCCGTTGCTCATACTTTTCACTTTTTTTGTGATGCTGCTATAAAAGTCAGTAAATCGTGACGGCAGCAGACATAAAACACTTTTATGGATACCAACTACTGAAATAGACTCACTCAGAATTTAAATCACCTGATGCCAGAATGAGAAATGTGTTTTGGCATTTTTCTGAAAAGGCATAAAAGCAATTGCGTATATGCAAAAGTATATTAAACCAGGAGGGCGAGCGTAGCTCATTGTAACATTATTACATGCCACACTGGCTTGCATTTTGAATTATGTATTAATAAACACAACAAACAAAGCGCCACTGTCACACTAAGTTGAATAAGAGAATGCAGACGGCTGCAATCATCACAAAAAGTTTATTTTTGTGTCGGTTTATCAACATCTGCTTGACATCAGTCTCAAATATGGAGCTGTCATTTTGATGTGATTTTCTCGCTCTGATTCATAAGATTTCATCAAACTGCATCAATATACTGTACGTCCACATTTAGCCTTAAAAGTAACGCTGTTTATTGCTTCTCTCCACTTTTCGTCTCTATCGCTTCACATTACTTGACAGTGATTTGGACAAAAATATGATTTTCATGAACCTACATCTGATATTTAAGGCATCCTGATGTGATCAAATGATTGTGCTCAAACTGTGATGTAAGACCCAGTCTGGACCGACAAGAAACATAAGTAAAAATCTGTTTCAAACGTTTTACTAGAGCTGCAAAATATACAACCAACCAGACTCACTTCACTCAGTGACAACAGGGGAAGACAGCAGAGCTCCTCTGTAGTCCTCTGCAGTCATCCCAACTTCATTTTGAATAAATCTGTCACCTAATAGTACACAGTGCCTCTCAGAAAAGCGTTAATAAATATTCGTAATCATCACTTCCAATCAGACTCAACTTCTAAGAGGAGCACTCAAAGCTGTCATTGCGAGTCTGTTGGTCGCTGATCACCGATCAATCCGGTAAATGCAACTCCCACATTTTGTAAGTGAGAAAAACCTCTTCGTCACAATGTCGATCTAGCAGCTGCTCGTGTGCTTTCAGTCATGTTACATGATCTTCATCAGCAGATGGAGTTTGTTGTGGAATTGAAGATGTCCGCATTTCTTTCAGGATGTCTCGCCCACTCAAAATCTGAGGTTCGAAGTTGATTCTTGTTCTTGGAAACAGCGCTTACTACAAGATCCGTCATGTAGCTGTTCTGCAGCTTCAGGTCTTATCTTATGGCCTTCATCAGCAGATGTTTTCTGTGTTCCCATCAAGATATTGTGTAAAGTACACCAAAGACACCTTAGTTTTTAACTTAAAATCATCAATCCAGCATTTATTGACTCAAAAATTCTACATTTAAATTCCTAATATCCAGAATTTGACTGCAGGTGGTCTGTATACCACCTCTTAATAGGCTAATTGAGTAATAACTTCACATAATCAATTGAAATGCATCCCTCCCTACTTAAGACCTCACAGTACTGAATCACAGCGGGAGACGCAGCAAACTGTCTTGTATTATTTTCTCAGAAAGCCGGAGCTTCTCTTTTGATCGCTCGCTTTCGAGCTGCGAGCTGCTTGCGAGCTGCGAGCTCGACCAGAAGAAGGGTTTCTCCTCCTCCTCCTCCTCCTCCTCCTCTCCGTCGGTGGACTCACTCGGCTGTACTACAACCCCTTCTTTGTTTTCTTTCACTCTAATGGCTTCTTTATCATTTCTTCCTCTTGTTTTCAAAGGCCATGCAGTACTTGACTGGCCGTAAATCTGTTTGGAGACTAATCTGCCACTACCTACCAGCTGCTCTCTTGGCACTTGCCATGGCCAACATTCCCGTTGCCATGGAGATAGCCAGTCATGCCAGTTACACATAAGGCCTGGCGCTGTGCCGAGCAGGCCGTGTGTAGTGAGCGCGTGTGTGTGTGTGTGTGTGTGTGCGTGTGTGTGTGTCTGGATAATGTGCGTCTGTGTTATTAGAAGTCAAACCGTGTGGTCTGTCAACCGCCAATGAAAGAAAAGGATCTTGATTAACTGCTATTACCAGCTGTTTGTCAGTCTGAGCCTGTCAAGTGGTTACGCACCATACAGTATTTCTATTCTGTTTGTGTCCGAAACACAAAGTGCGCAGGAGAGTCGGCCGAAGTCGATTGAACGTTGTCTTTTGTCTGATGGTTTGATTGTAGTTAACACAAAGTCTGTGCGGCCTTTTATCCTGTCTGCAGGCTCGGGACTGATGGGGGTCAAACACACTCTGAAAATAAAGCTCCTATGTCGTCTGTACCAACAGAAACGTCACCTGTGGCATTTTGTGCCATCCACTGGATCACAGTCGAGCCTCTGTCTGCAGCTGCTGTTTAGATTAATTCAGCGGGTTTTTTTGGGCTGCTCTTGAAAAAAGTTAAAGGAATTGTTAAAGTAGGCTTATTTCTCTTTTGCAGAGAGTTAGGTGAGAAGATTGATACCACTCTCATGTTTGTACGGTAAATATGTGTGAGTCATTTGTTATAGTTAGAGAAGCATTTTATTATGAGTAATGGATTGTGGTGAACTGATGTTCAATATTTATGTAGTGTACGATTACAGTATATGTTTAATTTTTTTACTATCGTCACATGTTGGAAACTTTAATTTACTCTGTTAACGGTGTGTTTAATGTGCAGCATTAGCCACAGAGGCAGTTTACTGGCTTTCTGCCCTCTGAATGAGTTGTTGGAGCTGTAAGTGAAAGATGAAGCTCATGAGGATTTTAAATGCATTTAGTTTTTCTTGGGGCTTGAGTGTGCAAGCGCAGCCAAAACTGTATCACAGACTGAGCCTTTGATGTATTAGAAAGCTGTGAGTGAAAGGCGTTGGATCTTTAGCTGTTGTGAGTCACACCGGCACAAACAGGGTTGGGACCCAAAATAAAGACAAAACTAGAGAAAAAGCTTTTGTTGTCCATCTCACACACACACACACACGTAACCTTTTTTTTTATTTTCCCATCTTTTCTAGGTATGCACGAGGCCTTTCATTGAACACGTCTTGCGACATGTGCAGGGAGGAAACTGCTGTGGTTCGGTTGCTGCGGAAACCAGGTGACAGAGCATGTGTTGTGTGTGTGCTCTGTCGATGACATCACACATTCCATGACGTAGACGTGGCAAAAGCAGAGGTGAGGGGGCGAACTTACACTGTTCAATTGATCCAGTTTAAGCCACGAAGACCTGTGTAAGGGGGAAAACCCTGCTGTTCACAATATTATCTGTTTGTTCCTCGCTCTCTGACAACATCACAAATACAGTTATAATTCTGTATTTACTCTTTTTAGATGCAACTTTAATGTCATTGTCACAAAGAGCAAATACTGAGACGACTAAATGCAGTTTAGCATCCAACCAGAAGTGCAGTAAAGTGTGGAGAAATGTACAAATGTGTATAGTTTAAAAATTGAATAAATTATACTTAAAGACCATCTTGCAATGGGATCACACCAGCTGCGACACCAAATTGGGCCAGTGGCGTAAAGTGTGTGTGTGGGGGGGTGGGGGGGCATGGCCCCTTATCCACTTCCTACACCCTTACTTACGGCGCCCTTGCTCGGACCACAACCATCTTCGAGACTCTGCCTTCATTTTAATCTCAACTACAAATCTGTATTCTATAAATAACCTTCCCTCGCGACTTTTTACTCTGGGCTTCCTGGTGGCCTAGTGGTTCAGATGCATGCAGTATAACTGCAATGTCACTGGTTTGAATCCAACTTAAATGACGTTCCTGCATTTGTGCAAACCCAAGATGTCAAAGTGATTGCGAAGTGTTATTTTATCAGCATGTGATTCATTTGCGGTTATTCATTCCCTATCGATGCCATTCCCCTGCTTATTGTGTTGAACTATGCTGCGTCACATGATGTATTGATTTGAGATCTGTTAGTTGAGCTTGTTTTGAATCAGGTTGGATTCAATCAGCAGTCTGATCATTACTGCCTCGTGTTTATTGAGTGCGCTTGATGCTTTCTGTGAATCTACAGCAACCACTAGTCATGTTACATCTGGTTAAAGATAAAAGAGGATTAGTTTTGGCATTCGTACCTTTGAATACTTCTTTTATAATATCACAGAATTTTATGGATGATTCATTCATTCAGGATTTAAGCCTTTAAACCCACTCAGCCACGCCTTTATTACCTTCCTCCATTTTGTTTGGCTGCAAACAGCAAATAATAGGAAGCAGTCTTAAAAACATCCCCACTTACCTGGCACTCAAACATGGATTTCCAGTTTGCTGGTCTACAGATGTGATTACACTGAGATTCAAGTCCAGACACTGGAAGGAGAATTACAGTCTGCTATTCAGGTTCAGCTCAAACTCTCAGCAGGTATCTGCAAGGATGAACCTATTAAGCTGCTTGTCGCAGGGCTAACAAAACAGCAATATGAATCGGCGGTCAATAGATCTACAGGAGGCTTCGGTGCTCTAATCTCACTCCACTACCTCTTGAGACTAAATGAGAAAATGAGAGATGGGGAAACGTACAGTATCAAGTGGGAGAACATGCTGCCATGACGCACTCTGAACAGAGCCAGCAGAGGAAATTCAGGAAATTAGTGCGCCCACAATAGCAACATACGCCATACTTTATATGGATCGACGAAGCCTGCCAAGTGTCCAAGAGGGTAATTGAATGAATCTGTGATTAAATGAGCGAGGCATGAGTTTCGTCACGGTCATCTAAATTAATCCCTGCACCCTGATTTGCATGCATTCAAATGCATTGTCATCAGAAAGACGACTAGTACACGCAATGGGAGTAATTGCCAGTGACTTGCCAACGCCGGTCCCTCTCTTTAGTCTGTATTAAGCTCCTGGCCTGGGGCCATGGCGGGAATGTTTTGGAGGATGGCCGCGTGCCCTCTCTCAGCTGCCTCCTAATCTTACCCCCCAGCCACAGGCTCGCTCCGACCCCGCGGCCCTGTCTGTGCGGTCCAGCCGAAATTTTTTCTACTGGTTCTCTCCTGCCCCCTAAAGCACAAAACGTAGAATCAGCATGTGATGGTCAGTCCTGGTGGATCTCCTGATTTCCTGAGGCATTTTCGATGAAAGCAGGTGGAAAATGCGACTTTCAGCTTCATACGACTACCTTCCCTAACGCATTGAGTGAAATGATGAACTTTAGATTACAGAAAATAATTTTGACTGTAATCTTCCTTATTGTTTGCATGAAGATGATAGAAGAGGGAGTAATAGCGCTTGGCAATCTAATATTCCCATGTCGTTGGTTTGTTGGCGTGCTTCTTTGAACCTTCTCGATTCACATGCATTCCTCTCCCAATAGGAGCTGTCACTTTGTGTGGACATTGTCCCTTCAGTGTGTGTGGCTATAGGGAGCGTCTGATGTCCACTCCGAGCCACTTGTCTATGATGTGAATGGGAAGACAATGAGACCCCCAGTGGCTCCCTCTCTCCGTGACCCGCATGGGGTCTGATTTGCCTTGGCAAGGGGGACAGAAGCCCAAAACAAAGCTGAAGGAGTCTCCACTAAAGGGGTACAGAGGTCAGCCCCAACGCCCGACTAACAGGCCCGTCCTCTAGTTTGGGCTCCTAAATGGGGAAGGGACACAGAGGCGTAGAGACAATGGGATAAAAGGGACCTCCAAAACCATTAAATTCTGAGGAAGTGATGGCCGTGAATGATGACAGAGACTGAATAGAGACTCTTGAGGTGGGAGGTACGCTCCATTAATGACCATGGATGCTCCATTATGGCAGCCCTGGGAGGTGGTGATGAGGTGGTACATTTTCTCCCATTAGGCCTCTCTTCTCCGAACGAGGAGACAATTCCAGATTGATGCAGGAATCCTGGTCGGGGCCTTATAGACCCCCGCTGTGAACCTCAGAGCAGAGGGACAACGTGACGCTGCCCGGGCCCCTCAGAGGTAGAACGAGTCAAATTAATGTTTGCGTAACGTCAAGCCTTTCACGGCTCCCCTAAAGGACACTTTGATTGATGGACTTTCCCTTTTACATTGAGCGTACAAGAGGATGTGATCATGGCTTCAAGATAATGGATACGACTCTGATTATCTTTAGCAATTCAACTTTGTCTAACTTTTCTAAAGGCTAAAAGGGATCAGTGATGTTAATGATGATACATTCATTGTTCCCTGTCAACACTAATATGAAGGATGAACTCTAGTATAGGGCTAAAGAGCTGAAGATGTTGCTTACAATTTCTAAAACATACCTGCATAAATTAAACAAAATCCCTGTTGAAGCACATTTATTTAAGCGTCTACATTAAGTTTATATCGCCAACATATGCTGCTCGTTTACCTTTAAGGCCTTAAGTGTACTTATGCTTCATCAGATCTCTCGTTGGCTCCTTTTTATATGGAGAGAGTCATTATTCCTCAGATGTAATTGCTAGCCATTAAAAATGTGTTTTTAATTTGAAAAGATATTAGCAGCGACATGTTATGATCCTTTGGATAACTATCAGGGTCCTTTGTGTGTTGTGGATTTGCAAGGGGTTGGGTGCTGGACTATTTCTTTGCTGGACGTAGTGACTTCCTTGAGTCTCAATTGGTTCCCGAGCTTTAGAGGCACTGGTTGGCGGAATTTGCTCCCAGTCGTTAAGCTAAGCTAAGCTAACCAGCTGCTGGTTGTGCTTTATAGACATACGAGTGGTATCGTTCTTCTCATCTAACTCTCAGCAAGAAAATAAGCGTATATTCCGCAATGTCAAACTATTCCTTTAATCATTCACTCCTTTTTAAACAATCAAAATCATAACATTGTCAAACATCCTCTGATTTCTTTTTTCTATTTACAGCCAATGGATTTTTTTTCTCTTATGACTGACAAGGCACCAGACTCCATGTTTTCCCAGCACAGTCTGTGTACGTTATCTGTAGATGTAGATGTGTAACTCCAGATTCATGTTAAAAAGCAGGAGCACGTCTAGACTATAATCATGTAGCCACAAATAGCTTGATTTAGGGAAGGCAGCCACAAGTTTTACAGTAAGAGTCCTTAAAAGCAGCGCTTCATAGCTGGCTGGGACT
Organism: Anarhichas minor; assembly: GCF_050575085.1. Lineage (NCBI taxonomy): Eukaryota > Metazoa > Chordata > Actinopteri > Perciformes > Anarhichadidae > Anarhichas > Anarhichas minor. The sequence continues at coordinate 4,677,169 of NW_027466520.1, read as the reverse complement.
GCTCAACAGTGCTGTCAGGAGGATTTGACTTTCTTTTTTTTTTCCATGCAGAAAAATGCAGCAGTCCAGCCAAAAATAGGCATTCCACACTGCGAGGAATTGCTTAGAGATGATATTCTATAGCAGTTTTCCAGAGCCACACGTGGCTCAAACCCTGGGCGGAAAACTTTGAGCAGATATAAGGAATGGGGCCACCAGCAGAACACTTTTAGAGCATACTTGTGCATATGCATAGAACAAGGTCAACAAAATAACCAGTGACAAGGTCCATACATGCCCAAACCACTTCTGCTTTCAAGAGAAAGGGCTCTACAGATTCAAGTGCACTTATGCCATCTTTGAGGTTACGTGCTTGACATGTCTTCTGCACAGAAATAAGGAGATGCTACGATGCCGGAGCATTTCTCGATTCACAGCCAGGGTTTGCAAGTGTACACACAGTTTTTTTCCTCCAGAGGTGGTTGAAAATGCCGCAGAGAGGAAGGCGTGGCCTTGGCATGAGGATTCATCTGATCAAAGGAAGTGCACTAAATCTTTCACCAAGGGAGCGCTCGCTGTCTGCAGATGGAGATCCCTACTGCTGACTGAGTTAAACAGACTGCAGCATGAGTAACAGGGGGGGGGTCGCCTAGACTGTTAACTAGCAGCAAGCATGCTAATATGCTAATGTTAATATGCTAATCACAATTCCCACATATGCGCAGGGATTTAGCCCGGGCAACGAGCAATTTAACAAGGGTCAGGTTTCCCCTCTGGGACGGGCAGGAATGATAAACATGGCTGAAGTTGAAGCCGTGTACGTTGACATAAACTGTGATGTAAATTAATAAGGTATTCTGTTTTTGGGGGAGGAAATGCAACATGCTACACAAACAGGCCTCTTCAGGAAATGTCTGTTTTTCGAAAGATTGAGCTGTATTTGTTGTAACCCTACTACAGTGCCTGCTTCTTGTTTAAGGGTCTTTGTTTGTTAATTAAATTGGGAATTTGCTTTTGTGTCCAGTGCACTGCAGCATACATAATTTAATTTTCCATCCGTAATAACCCCCGAGCCCCCGCCCATGCCTGGTGTCATGGCCCTGGAACGGGTGAACTAGACTTGCTTTTGATTGGACTGTGATTTAAGTGGACTGATGGACAATTAGTTTGGTCTAATTTCCTGGACGGCACTGGTCTTATTGTCACCTTTGAACCGCAGGGCTTGACACCAGTCTGACCCGCCCGGCTGCAACTTCAGACGGCCGTGTCGGGGTCAACCGGGTGGAGAGGTCATCCGTGCTTTGACAGGTCTTCGTTACCTCAAAGACTTGTTTGCAGTGATTTGACAAATGTGCATTCATCAGTTTTGTTGTCACTTTGTTGTCACTTTAAATGTAGCATCAGTGACATGGTTGAGGTTATGAAACAAAACTTGGAAATCTGTAATTACTTAATCTGCTTACTATTTTTTTTGCAGGCATACATTTAAAAAGATAAGGAAAAGGGACATTTTCAGTGTATGTCACTGTGTTTGGAGGCTGAACACATGCCCTTTTAAACCACATTGGCCTCCCAAAAAAGTGTAAATGAAAGGAGTACTTAGCTGCAAAGTATTCCAAAACTGTGCCACATTCCTTTTCTTTTTAATTATGCAAAGACTCCTGCAGCTGTGGTGTTAACCTCCACACTATTGAGGTTAAACTCTTGACTTGAAACTTCTATTTTTTCCCAATGAGAGCTGTGTTTTCCCACAGAAACTTTTATCGTTATAAATGTGTGGAACAGTGTGGAAAATAGTGTTTATTTCAGTTAGCTGTTCATTTCCCAACCACTAGTGTTCGGCAATTATTAAAAAGGACGTTAACATTCAAAATGCCTCACGTGGCACATGACTTGAATGTGTATCTAACATAATCGATCATTTAATTAAGATGGAGTACATATAGAGAGCCAAAGTCATGACGTCACGTCTCTGTTCCACTTGCTTCTGTAACCTCTTATTCTGCATTTATTGCATCTTAAATTAGGCGTGTTCTTGAGATTTATTCATGATATTTAAAAATGAAAAATGGTTATCAAAAGGCAAAACATATATACATGCATGGCCTGTAAGTCGGATCACACATCAACATATCACAGCAAACCACACCTGAGGACAAGAACAGGAAGCATAGTAGTCAAATATTTATGTTTAACTTGTTCATGTCTATTTCTATTCATGTACATTGAGAGCAGCAAAGTACCAGAGTCAAAGTCCTTGTTTAATGGCTAGCAACCTACTTGGCCGTTCAAGCTAATTCTGTACCAAATAGTACATAATATTATAAAAATGTAATAATATCAAAAATTACCAGATACCTACATCGGCACAAAGCATGAAAGAACATGTCATATAGTACATCACATCTATATATATGTTTAATTAAATGGAAAGTAGGGCTGCAACGTTTAAATCGATTATAATAGTTGGGTCTATGTTATGATGCCCGGCACGTGCTGTGGCTGCGGGTTTTGTGGCGCACGTGATGAATTTCAGAAAATGACCTTCTTCTTCTTCTTCTCTGGAGTACGCATTTAAACAAGTGTTAGTAGCAGAGACTAACGATACAGGTTCTAATTTAAAGGTAAACGTAACATACAGAAATACCTTCTGTCTGTTTTCTCTCCGGACATCCTTAAAAGAAATCATCCCAATTGTCTCAAAACTCATCTTATTACCACCGATGACATGATATAGTTAATATATGCACGCGCATGTCATCAGATGCTCAGTGTTTACGGTCACACAAACACAAACCAAGTTGCCCGGAAACAAATGAGCATTGAAGAGCAATTGAGAAAAGAGGTAATTAGCTTCACCTTGACGCTGATTGTTGAAGACACTCGTTTAAAACTCTTTTGAGGAAAAGACTTTCAATTAAAAACTGCCCTGAGGAGGTTGAATCCCTCCAAATCTAAGAATTACATCTAAAAGTTTAATCTAACCATTTAAATGTCACATTAAGGTGACAATAGTGTCTTTTATCAGCTGCTCTTGAACACCAGGCGTGAAGCAATAAACATGGTGATCGTATAGGAAATAGATGGCTATATTGTGATTTATGTCCCTGGCCAAGAGGTTTACATTGTCCTGGTTCTATATTTAGGTCTGTTGTTGATTGTTGCTGACATGTGGCTTACCAAGAACTCGAAGCCTGTGAAATTGAAATTCATATGATGAGACAACATATCATGGAGGACCTGCCTCACAGTTATTAGCTGTTTGTATCCTGACAAAATGACAATGTGTTATTCCGGGGAGAGGCTCGCGCAGCAACTGCATAAGCAGAAAATCTGACACGGGCTGTGAAATCTTGACATATGCTGCGACACAGACAACAGACCCGCCTCAACGCTGAAATGTATTCACGTCACGTGTTCCTTTTGAGTTATTTTGTGCTCCGAGAAAATGTTGAGATACTGTAAGTGCACATCTGGACAACAGCAGCAGCAACAGCTACTCGTCTGTTTCTGAAGATTAGGACAAGGGTTAAGTGTAGTAGCGCAGGAAGGACATTTCTAAGACATTAAAGAGGATGAAAGAACCCCCTTGTATGGCCTTGATTTATGTGTTGTCAGCAGATCTCATGGCGCAGCGATATAACATGATGGCTATGCACCTAAGGATAGACAATGTACAGACATAACACAGAAAAGATACTTTAAATAGTTTAAAACGATCGTGAGAACATTCATTTTTTAATGATAATTTTACTATTTTAGACAAAAAAATCTGTGAAGTTGCAGTAAACTGACATGTTTTGTCAAAATTGTCTTTTTGGCATCTGTTTTATTATATTATGCCGTATAAATATATAATTCTGTGAGGCCGCATATATAATCGTCACAGATATATTCAAAAAAAGTTATACAGGTTCTTAATCGGCCTAAACATTGAGGCATCACAACCTTTCTAGCTGTTGCACAGTTTGCAAACTTCAAACAATTCCTCCCAATAATACAGCTTTTATAGTAACTGGTCTTTGTGGATCAGTATATTCTTCCATCTGACCCACTATAGTTGTGGACGTGGCCCTTGCGTGTTCAGTCTAAACAGCGGGGCTTAGATCCTATGTGAGTTCTGAGAAGCAGCTAGTGTGTGCGTACTGACAGCTGATTGCGCTATGGTTTAATCTTGTTAGGGATTTTCAAAAGTGCTGCGTCCACTCAGATCTGGAGATAGGAGCGCCGCGCAGCCTTTGTGTGCAAAATTTCAACGCTCCCAAAAAGGGGGACAATGAGCCCCCCTGGTGATGTCATTCCGCTGTCAGCAAGCAGGGCTTCGCTGCAGGAGAGGGGCCAGGACGGGACATACTGTGACCACCACTCCCACACCACCCTGAACCCCAATGAACCAACGTACCCAACCGCTGGTGTGAAGTTCAAGTCCGAAAGCTGAGTTGGACGAACGTAACTTCAAAAATATTTCTAACCCTAAATAGCCTGAATCTTAGAAACGATGCTTATGTTTCTTATGATACTTGTCACTCAAGCAAAACTCCAGTCGAGTTCAATTACCATCAATGCCATGAAAGTGCAGCTGCCCGTATTTATCAGAGCAGCGTCCTGTCTGCACAGAACGGACTGACTGTCCATCCGTGTGTGACGCTTGCTGCAGGAGACTTGTGTTGTGTAATAAAACGTACTGCATATGGGTGACCAAATGTGTATGACCTGCTCGGTACGACAACAAGAGAGGTAGTATAGTAATGGGTGTTTATGGTTGTAGCTATTGGAATTTCCTCATGTTGTTCTGCGGTCTAAAACACAACATCTACTACACTGCTTACCCTTTACTGACCTTTGACTCCACTTAACCTGACTCCACCATATGACACAAATTGAGTTTTGGCCCTTTGGCACTTTTGTGTCTTTTTTAACTTGCAATGTGAGTTGTGTGAGGAATTGTTGAGCCAGCTCCACAGTCCACGAAAACAACTTCATAAATCTCAGCTGTGTGTGTGTGCGTGTGCGTGTGCATGTGCGTGCGCGTGTGCGTGTGTGTGCGCATGTGTGTGTGTGAGATAGTGTGAAGACGGACAGATGTGTTCCAACTTAGCAAACTACACTGGCTGTATGAACTGCACCAGGATATATCCTCCATTAGCTGGGAACTTTTTCAAGAAACCGTACGTCGCTGACTTCTCCCCATTTTTAGATGTTGAATCTGGAGACGATCTGTTGGCTTATGTTACAGTACATATCACACACACACATTCATACATTCACACAGTGACAAATATACATGGGCACACTTGTGCCACATGCATGCAGGCATCTTACACCTGGTTTCATATATTTAGTAGCATACACATCCAACTGTTTATGGGTATCTATGGACTCTGGTCATGTATGTTCATCAGCAGTGCCATCCCCCTCCACACATACCCATCAGCCACACATGAATGTTCCTACTCCAAAACGCGTGAGCCCCCGTGGTGTCCGGTTTAAGTACGAGGCTTTCCTCACTACTGTAAATCATTTGCGTGACCGCTACAACATCGGCAGGTCCCACCGAGCAGGAGAGACAAGTTACGCGGTAAAGGACAAGCAGCCACAGCCGGTGCTGTGAAAATATGGAGTTGGACGGATGAAAGACAAACATCCCTTGAGGGGCCTCAGGGCTTGAGTTGTGAAATGACCCCGGTGTGGTCAACAGGCAGCCTCTGCCTAAACAGATCACTGGAGAAGCTTTAACTCACTGTGTTGAGTTTGTAGCGCTAGATAAAACTAATTTGACTGATCATAAGTTAGTGTTTGGTTGAGTTGCTGCACTAAAAGCACCTTATCATACATAGGCCCAGTCACGCCAGCATTTAAAGTGCTGAAATAACCACAAATTCACGCTGCTGACCTATAGCAAGCCATCCTCACAGGGCTGCTGTTGTAGCTTATTAACTGTGTTGCACCATCCAGTCGTACTTGTCTAAACATGCTCTGTCCAAGTATAAACTGCTCCACAGAACCACATATTTTGCAAAGATGCACAGATTAATGTTGCTGTATTGGAAGGGAATATAGCACCTTTGAAGAGAGAAGCATGAAGTGCAGAGTAAAATATCACGAACTAGGGTATGCTAAGCATAATGGGTGTGAGAAACAACAATAATTTAGACAAAGGGACATCATTAAGAGATCTCTTAAAACCAAGCAGCTTCTGCTAAAGTGTCAAAAACTGCATTCTTTGAATGTCCACTTGAGGCAGACTCCAAAAGCGAGTCAATCCCCATAAACCTTGATGTTAAAACACCCAACTTTACAACATTAATAAACATTTGTACAGCCTGGTACAAAAAACAATTTTGGTCTCTTCAGCTAATATTCCCTTTCAACCGTTAAAGGGGAAAGAAATGATATAACTATGTAACTAAGTTATGCGTATTTAAGGGTATGGCCTTTGAGTGACAGGTGGGTGGCGTCACAGTGTGCTAGCTGATAGCTGTCAGCTCTACTACGTCACCTGGAACCTCATCAGCTCCACCGACGATCCACACCTTTGACCATTTTTGAAAAGCCGGGAGTTTGGATGCGCCGTCACTGCCAAGATGGCGAAGGCCGGAGCCAGACGCTTTGAGCTTCACAACGGCTCTTTAGAAACCTATGGGTGACATCACGGAGACTACGTCCTTATTTTATACAGTCTGTTTGGCACGATATCTGTTAGTCAGACTGACTCTATTCAAACGTGTTTTAAGGGTTAATTTAAAAACAGAGACAGTGCCAGAAGACTGAAATCTAGTACTCTTTAACCCGAAAGAGAAAGAGCACTCTCCTTTTGTTTCATAAAGAAAAAGTACAGTTTAAAAACCACAACATATGAATAAATACAGTTGTCCCCATGACGTCCTCTTAGTCTTTGTTCAAACACATGGTTAACCAAGAAGGAAGTCTGGCCAGATGATGATGCTTCAGAGCCGAGCCGCCCTCCTCATGGAAACCTCCTCTGCTTGAGCCCACAGATAGCTAAAAAGGCTGCCGTGACGTGGGCGAACAGAAACAGACGCTTTGACCACCTGGAATGGCGTGTTGGCGGATGACTTCGCGGCAGCTCTCGGAGAGGAAGCCATGTGAAATCCATTGACGCCAGAAAAGGGCCGGCCCGGCTCACCGTCCTGAAACTAAGAAGCAAGAGAAGAGGGTGTCAAAGCCTCCCATTCTGATCATTACTGAAGCAGCAGAGAGGAAGCATCGTCTCAGGTTGAGCACAACAGGGAAGTGGTGGGTCTGTGGTGGGTGTTTGCATCGAGCAACAGCTTAAAGCTGGAGGTGTACAAGGTGCAATTTACTCTCTCATACAAACTGTTTTCCATGAGAATTCGCCTGGTTTTTAATGAAAAACTATGATCTTTTCGGGCATCTGGACTGAATGATGACAGCGGTTCAACTAAAGGCCTTTATTGACTACAAAGTGACTGATGTATCGAGACAAGCATAATTCAGAGGCTTCTGTTTGCAATAAGTGCCTTTCATTTATATGAGAAACGAGGGGCTTTTGAAGTGGAAAAAACACCACCTCTGCAGTGCGTTCATTAAAAAAGTTATTGTACTTTTCCCCTGAAAGTTCATCATCCGGGTACTGAGTCAAAGCAATATTAAGCAGGACCCCTGCACTGCATGTTTACGCTCTACAAAGAGCTCCAATAAGGACAAAGCACACGTTTCCCATAAATACCTGAATTTGGCCAGTTAATGATGCCTGCACAAATGGCCCCCAACCAAACTAAATAGCCTCGATTGCTGGTTAATTTATTGGAGACAAGCACCATACTGAGATCAGTCGAGTCGCTCTCGCTTGTAGCACCTTCATTGCAATGAATTTGCTGACCCCACAACCTCCTGCATACTTCTATAAGGGGCATGAGAGGCCGGAAAAGAGTAACCCTGCGGAAAGAAACGGGGTTAGCTCACATGCGGTTTGGGTTTGTATGATGTTTGTGTAGCCCAATAAATCAGCTAGTTAGGAAATTCTCTGAACACACACACAGTAGCTGAGAAAAAAAGCAGCGAGGAAGCCAGATATCCTGAACAAGAAGTAGCTGCAGGGAAAGAAACACAGAGTACACATTACATACAAGGTGCACGGGTCATGTCTGTCCAAAATAAACACGTTACACTCCAAGGATGCAATCATGAAATATTTCTACCTGAGATAAAAATACGACATGCATGCGCATGCACACACACACTCAACCATCTCTAAGCACGTCCTGCTTGGTTCATTTTACTGGCATTATCCCTGAGTCAAGGTGAGGCTTGAGTTTCATTATGCGACGGCTCTAATGACCAGGGTAAGGGCTTGGAATTCCCACAACTTGAACATACGAGGAGGATTTAGTTTGGCTCTTTTGTTCCCGACATGAAACGGCACATTGTTAACCGTAGCCTGAAGGCAGAGTGGCCAGAGTGCACGAAAACAGGTTAGGATCACTGACTACAACTTGTGCAGTAGCTTTTTGTTTCACAATTTATTGCCGGTCCAGCAAACCAACAGAAATAACATTTTAAAAATAGATCATTGTTGGCTCATAGTATGCTGCAAATGATCTGCCTATGAAGCTGTAGGACATGAAGATAGATGTAGTATACATCAGATCTACAGCACTCCCCTTGGACCACTGATGATTCATATTTCATGTTACACTTGACTAATTGCAAAAAGATTCCAACTGGCCTGGTTTGTAAAAAACAGAGTTCATTCTGTTCAAAAAACCTTCACAGGTTATAGATTTCTTTTTTTTAAAGGGTAGGAGAAAAAGGACAAAAGATCTGCACGATTGCTTTGAATACGTTTGATTGGATTTGATTCATCAAAGACCTTATTTCATATCAAGTAAACACCACAGAGCTGAAAGACAAACACACACCAGTCGCTCAGGTGATTGTGATTTATACGATTGTGAGTATGACAGATATAAAACACTTTGAGTCATTGAGTATTTATGTTTATATACACAGTATATTACTTGTTCTGCTCCGTGGTGTTTGCTTGACAAAGATCTCTGTTGGATCAAGACTTAGCTCTGTTAAATTTTTTTTTTCTCGTAGCGATCGGTACACAATGCAAATCCTTTGTTTGACCTCTGCCTGGTTTATAAAAGATAAAATACTTCGTGGCCTCCGGTCTTTTCTCAGTGTCAATAAAGACAAACTATCACGTGGACTGGCCTCTCGATGGTTAGGAAAAAAACACTAAAAGCTTCCTTCTGTATAGCGACGGCCGCGTGTTTGTCTGCAGTTATTTGATGTGGGTGAATGTGTCAGGGTCACAGTCAGGAGGTCTCCACCCCGCTAGCAATGGACCCCATTGTTCATGGAGGACCCCCCTCTGTGTTATTGAGACATGCTCGTCATCTCCATTATGAAGTGTAATTAGGTTGTTGTGCTTATTAACTCCTATTATCAGAGGAGCCCTGAGATGTCTGCATGTGGCTGGTGGTACGAGGTGGATTCACTGATGGCTGTAAATTCATGTTTGGCATCTTGTTCCCAGACTGGCAGGAAGAACCAGGCCAACGCACCTTTTCTAATTTCACATTTTAAGACCTTCTCTTCCTCTTTAGGGCACCATACCTGTGGTTTTGATTGTTTCAGCTCACGAACGATGAAAACATTCAGCGATTATATTATCGGCCACTAAATCATAGCATCGCATACGTTTATAAATGTATTGGTTTCCATTTATTTAAGTATTTCTTATATAGTTTCATACATTTGTCAAATTGAACAGCAATTTCTGCTGAGTTTAAAGTCGGACACTTGACAATCAGGTAAAGCTGAAAATAACTCACTTGGACTCTGGAGTGAAAAACAGCTGTTCATGGGACGTTCAACGTGGGACGTGGAGAGATGCTGTTGAGCTTGTATTCTGCTACACTAGCGTGTGGGAGCCCTTCATTTCCTGCTGGGATAATTGGCCTACGCACTGAAAGTCCTCCGGTGTCGCTGGTCTGTACGCTGGTGGTCCAAACATCCTAACATCTGGCCAACTTCCACTGAGTTCAGACTGTAGTTTCTTTATGTTCCTCCATCTAATTAATGGGAAACATTAAGAACCAGAAGGGCACTCCGAGAGCGCAGACTGAACACCATAAGTGGAAAAGAAATAATGCTTTTTATCCGCCCATTGATTTGGATCCTCTTGGGTTCTTACTTGGCCCATGATACGTCCATCAGTTGTTTTTCCAGATTTAGTTGATGTCTGTGGTGCTTTTGACAGAGAACTGGATCATTTCCACACTGATGCACTTGATTTGCTCACCATGTATTGAGAAGACGCAGACATTAATGCCTTAACAGGCTGATTTGCTAAATTATGCTTTTTAATTAACTGACTAATAGCTGTAGCTAATGAATCCATAGCCTGTCTGCTCTCATTAACACAGACTTATTTTCTTTCTCTGTTTCAGGGAAAATCCACTTTTGTGTTTTAGTTATTTTTGACACAGTGCAGGATGGTGCTGTGCAAATTATTATGTGTGCTTAGTATTCGCTACGTGTGATTAAGTGCATTTTTATCTACCTGTCTTTGTGCAGATTTTCAATTTGCATATAAAAATATTGAGAGTAAATGATGTACGCTTGGCTGAGGTTGAAAAGTTGCTCAATCAATACAAAGAAACTGCGACGATATAAAACAGACTTAACAAATAAATAAAGGTGTAGATGAAATGAGACAACTAAATTGTGACTCAAGCTTCCGATCCTGAAGTGAAGAACCAAAACATCGGATCAGTGAATCATAAATGTCAGACTTTCATCATGTTTTCCACCGTTTGAGGTTTTACTGGAGCTCTTTTTACTGTATTGCGTTATCTCATTGCCCCTCTTTCTCAGCAGTGGTGTCATGGCACCCGACTGGAGAACTGTTTATATTCACATAACATTAGTAGATAGAAACTTTTGCAGATTTTACGGACATTGTGTGTAAAAGTGCAGTCTTATTTGTAGTCACATATCCGGTGTCCTTAATTAAGGCTTTTAAAATGGTTGTTTAACAAAGCAGTGCATTGCTTAGAGGAGGCCATCTATTTTCTTGTGGGCAGTAAGGACTTAAAAGATGTTTGTTTTCTGTGGCAGACGTCACTCACTGAGGCAGTTTGGAAGTCAACCATAACATGCCTATTTCACTTTGACCCAGACAACCCTTTTGGATGACACCATAACATCAGACAAAAGTCATGTGCTAGACTCACACCTCAGACCCGATTGTGCTCCGCACGTTAACTCGGTGACCTCCATAGGATCGAGGGACTGATATCTCAGTGGAAGCTGAAGAATGAGGAGCTGGTTGGCAGGTGAGGAGGTGAACAGGAGGGGACGCGTGAGTCCTAAATATGAGTCCGTCCTCTCTGGCATCGAGGCCAAACCTCAAATGGGAATGTGCAACCATATCATACCCTGCCAGGAAAGAGCAACCTGAGACGTTCTCCATATAGACCTCCGTAATCAACAGTGTATTTATCTTAGCTGGAAAGGATGAGGTGAGACCTGATCCAGGAGAGGCTATTTAATGTAACCTTTACTAAACCAGACAACTTGTTTCAGGAAAAAATTTAAATCAAATCAATTCAAAAGTTATTCAACAATATTTACTTCTGTTTTCCAAAACTTTCTATCACTCGTCATGTTTTCTCCGAGTCCCATTTGGTTCTTTTGCAGGACAAAAAAAACAATAAACATCTAGAATTTGTGAACACCGAATGTGATGTTCAGACTGAATGAGCCTCTCAGCGCGATGGGATTCAAGGTAGCTGCTCAGCGTTTGATTCCTGCGTTGCTACCCTGTGAAAGGTCCCTGTTGGCAGGCAGAAGGAGATTGATTGCGACATCAAGGCAAACCACCAGGGTACTCTGCGCCGTCTGATGGAAATACTGTTTAATGTGGAAGAAGTCAAGGTTAAAAGGCTTGTGCCACAGTGGGAGCAGAGGATGTGGGAGTGGCACTCGGCAACAAGCCTCCTCGGTGTCTCTCTCAGACAACAAAGACACACAGACGCTGTCTTTTGACATTGCTGATCTGTCATTTACCGAGAATCGCCCCAGAGGTTCAAACCATGAGTGAAAATATCAAGTGGAATTTCTTCTTGGACATGAACTGAATTTCAAACCCACCGTAGAACATTATATCCTCCTGATATTATTTGAGAGACAACACAATATAATTTAAAATGCATATATGTGATGATAGAGCATTTATGTGTTAAAGTTCATCAGTGAGCTTCAGTGAACGACGACAGAAGGAAGGATTGTATCGTCTTGTACCTCATGTATCCAAACAGATAGCTTACTGGATTTAAGTGCCTGAGGATGAGAGCGGTCCATAGCGGTTAAACATGGAAAAATGTCTCATATATGTCTAAAATATCGTTATTAAAGGCCTGTTAAATTCTGGGCACAGAGTAGGAGCCATGTTGGACTTAAACAAGCACCAGTCTTCATACTTACACAACTTCAAAGTTGATCACAGTATTGCAGCTGTTGTCCAGAAAAGGTCGGAGCAAAGTAAAGGGCACTTTTGAAAGCTTTTCGCACATGTTGAACAAGGTCACGGACCCAAATCCAAATTTAGCAGTTTTTGGTGTGGCACATAGTGATGGAATCTCCCGAGGCCAGGCTGAAGCTGTGACCTTCTTGTTGCTTTTAGCAAGACGTCTCATTCTACACGGTTGGTAGTCCAGCCCTCCTCCTCTCATAGCCACTGGGTACACGGATGATGGTTCATCTGAAGGACTACAAGAAGGTTAGAAACGCTACTCTGGGCTCAGTTGATGAATTGTTGTCTGGATTAGTTAAACCCAGCAGGATTTACTTGCTAGCTTATGATTGATGACACGTTGCAGTGTAAAAAGTAGGATGCTTATTGTCAAATTAACAGTAACTTACTGGCAACAAGTAGTCGCTGTATTTTCATACCACGGTACAATTACCGTAAAAAGGCCCTGGTTTTTAGCATACTGTAAAATGAAGCTCTTAGCAGGCGCTTTGAGAATTACACGGTTTCTTCTTGTTTTTTGCAGGTTTAGCAGCCGCAAAAGCCTCACAACCATTTTGTGAATTTGCCCCTCAGTTTGTTGTTGGACCAGCACAGCCCTGAAAATACGCCAAGCCCTCTGTTAAAACTGAAATAAATGTCATTATAAATTTACATTTTGTAGATTACAGCGTTTATTAAACGCCATTTGGCTACTAAATGTTCAACATTCACGTGGTTCTACAGGATCTGCTGACAAAAGCGCATAAAAAGGGACGTTTTGTAGAATCATTGCAACATTTCTTTTATTTTCCTTGTAATTTATTCATATTGGAATGTCAAGATGAATATATAATAGTTTTCAGACACTAAGTTGTTGTTTTCTTTCTGCTTGTGATACATTTTTGTGTGTTGGTCAGTTTTGCAGGGGACAGGGGGGGTTGCAGAGACTTGTGGCATCAAATTATAGACAAACCGAATAAAAACATATGAATAATAATTCAAAGTGCATCAGTATCATTGCATGAAACAGTCCATTTCTGTCATCCCTCCACACACTCACCACCAGCAGCCTATTAAAGAGAAAAGCCCCGGAGAAGTGAGGATAGTGGATGAAATAGGTCTGACGCTGCGGGCCGTTATATCTGTCTTTAACTTTACTCCCCCCCCCCGCACCCCTTTAGCCCCACTGAGCAAATAAACATTAACAAAAAAAAAAGACTCCCAGCAGGGCATCGAGTTGTTGTTCCCAAAAACCTGAAAATAAATTGCCAGTGGGCACCACCACCACCCATCAAACACACCCCACGTCTCATCTGCCCCGGCCTCAGACAGACGCATCAGACGAGCAGAGTGGATGATTCCTGCCCTCCCCGAAGTCTCACTGTACTCTCTCCCCCCATCTGCCTCGCTGAGCTTCTTAAATGGAGCTGCCCATTGACCCGATTGGGCTCGTAAATCACCGTGATGCCTTCCAGAGGTGAGTTCTCTGCAAGGTAAAAGGGTCATGCAGTGGACATTTTTCCCTTTTTCTGCCCCCAATCCACAATTTAAGAAAAAATAAATCCCTCTATATCCCCATCAAGATTTTTGACTGTGTGGGAAATGTGTTGGGACAGTTTCTGTACGACACTCCATATACTTGGAAATGATACTGAAAGTGAAGCTCTGTAGATATTGTACAACTTTAAAGATAGATAATCGTAAAAAGAATTGATGGTTTATCAAACAGGTGTTGAAGCGTTTGTGGTTGTGTGAACTTTTGTGCTCATGAACTTTGAACTGTTGCTTTCAAATCTCAAGTTTCAAACCCGTTATGCTGCTTATGAAGTGATTGGTGGTAAGAATATAGATGCAGTGTAATTCTGAGAATTTAGGTTTTTGAAAAGCCAGTTGGCAAAGGTTTTCAAAGTCACTGGTGTCTGATTATTAAGTCATTTTGGCTGCACATTCCCAATATAACTGATTTTTCCACACCCAAATCTAAAGAATAGTTACCAAGATCCATAATGTACATAGAAAACGGCACAAATACAACACAATGAATCACAAAGACTGAGGATAAATCGATACAGAAGAGCAGGAAATCAGAAATAATAAATGATATATATCAGCTCTTGAAATGATTTCTATCTAAAAGCAGTGAGGAAAACCAAGTGACAGAAGTTTATACAGTATATATTTGGTAACAAGGCCACTAGGTCAGTTATCCTCATCATTATTTATAAAGATAGGGATGATTTTGGCTTGGTGTGGCTCACACCAGTCCGTTTGGTGCTGGCGCTCAAACACCCAGTACTACCCAGGGTGCCCAGCAGAAGGTCAAAGCCTGCAAAGAGGCCAGGTCTGAAATATGCCTGTTTTTCAGCCTAATGACCCACAGCACAATTAACACTCCGCAGCTCAGCGGGTCAGCGCGTGGATGCGGACGTGTTTATTGGCTGTTGGCTTTGGTAGCCTAGCGGACCCTGTTGCACCCCAGCTGATCATCTTCCAGACTGGAGCTGGAGGCGGTCCAAGCAGCCACATGCACCGTAGTACAGAGGAGAAGGAGGCTGACACACATAGCAGCACTATGCTCACTATGCTATTTTTATCCTCTTGTGATGCACAGTGAAGAGTTTTGTTTTACTTTCCTCGAGACAGGTCTGTAAATTAGGTCTATTTTTTACTCCCCGTGAATAATATCTGACAACATGAAAAGGTGTGAAGGTCTTAAAGATGTACATGCTACTATAGTTTCCCCACATGATGGCGTGTACAGTAGAGCTCTTCAGGGTCACGGCAGGCAGCTGTTGGGTCCCAGCTGACTGGTGAACAGTAAAGCTCATATAATATCAAGCTTATATAATCACACGTTCTGTGCTTTAACCAGCTCAGCTCACATCCCTCATAAGATGTCACTGAATTATAATGCTACTGACCCATTTTTTCACAGAGTCTTTTCCATCTTTATAGGCCTAATGGAGATGAGCTGCTCAGTGGGTGTGACTGCTTTCAGAGAGGACGCTCTGCTTCGGCTGAAAATCACATAAGCTGCGTGATTTTAAATCCTTTTGTCTTTTATTGACTTTTTGAGCCCGTGTGATGTTTACTGAGTCGCAAAAGACAGACGAAGGACGTCCTGCTTCTGCGGTTTTGGGAGAGCACGAACAACTTGCAGCGTATACAGTACAGTTTGGGCACAAGAGCAGAAAACACCTGCACACCTGCACACCTGCACATCTGTCCCTGGAGATTTTTACTCAGCTCCATTTTTTCTAATCAGGTGAAGCAGGATAGAAAGCGGAGAAAACTCCCCTAAGATTCATGCAGCTCAGATCAGTTCTTCCTCCTGTGCGTTGAATGTGCACACGCTGAATGTGCCAGACCCCGTGAAGCAGGTGCACCTCGTCGAAGCCAGATTTTTTTAGACCCACTGTCTCCTAGCAACAACACCAGAAGAGCAGAGAGGCACCAGCTCCAAGGGCTACTGCTATTTACCAAAATGTCCTCTGGCTTTGTTTGGCTGTTTTGGTAAAAAAAAAAAAAAAAAGTAATCTAGGCCACCGGTTCTGTTGCACCAGACTGAACTGGTTTAGAGACAGAGGACAAATTACTATGTACTTGTTTGGGGGTTTTTTTGCAGCAGGTGTGGAGTGCAAATGAGTGAGGCGTGCTTGTTGGTGTTCTTCCAGGTGATGATCAGGTCACAGAGCCACAGTGTGAAGTTTTTACTGGCCAGATATCCTGCAGACTGCCTCCAGGCAATCTGTTAATGCACCTCATTATGCAGCCGACACACATATGCTGTGAGTGTTTACTTTCCCATGTTGCTGTTTTGATTCCAAGCAGTTTTCACAGTGAATGCAAAGCATATATTGATGTTGAAAGCAATGCATAAGTAGAGCTATTACTGCCGATCAATATTGCCAGAACTGCAACAGCAAGCAATTAGTTATGAATATACATTTTACAGACCTGTACAGATTTTTATTATTATCTAATCTATATGTAGAATGCAAGATTTTGCATTTTTGGAATAACCTGAAGCTCTTAACAGTGAATTCAGCATATTGTCAATGTGCAAAAACATGCATCTCCGAATTTGTTGGTATTGATCGCCGCTGATAAAAAGAATGATTAAATAAAAAGGCGCCTGTAAGTTTCTAACAATTTCCTTGAAGTTTCTTGCAAACGAGCTCTGTAATTTGGTGATAATTACTGTACAGTAGAAACGATCTCCAATTCATTCATTCCAATTACAGTAACTGGCAGCATAACCATGAAAGTCTTCTAGTCTGTGCACAGCAGGTGAGCTGAACATGCAAACTTGAAAATTGTACACAGGCGAGCATGCAATGCAATAAAAAAAGTAAACGAAGAATGATTTCCCCCATAATTGGTTCAAAATTACACAGTCCAGGAAAACCTGGAGGAGATAAATCTGAACTGAGAGACCTTTATGGGCTGAGAAAACTCTCCCAATTCATCAGGAATATATTACACATAAGTGGAAACAAAAGGGGAAAACTTTATGTTACGGGTTTTATATTTACAAAAGTAGATACGGTATGTTCATCCATGTGTCTTTGTTTGGGACCACACATATTTGTGCTGCAATATTTTGTAAATGGCATCACTTACTGGCAAAACATACCTTACTATATGTTATCATTAGTAGTGAATGTGTTGAAAGGTAACACAAATGTGTACCAATTTAAAACTAGACTCATAAATCTGCCACACAGTGGTGATTATAATGACACAGTGATTACTGCTGTGGGACAAAGGAATGCGCTTTAAGAAAGGTGAGGTATTTGAAGTGTTTTAAAAGTTTCCAGCAGCACACACAGATGAGGCAGTCCATGTTACACCATGAAATGTTATCTATTGTCATTGTGCTTTTATTACAGAGGCCGGTGCTTGATGTGAGTGCCGGGCCTTCCTTTCTCATTATGGGCTGTCCCAGCAGAGATTAGGGGCCTGGGCTGCTGAATGGAGGCGAGAGGCAGCTCTTTTCTCCTCTGGATGCTTTCACTCACCATGAATGAGTGTGATTCTGGGAAATGTGCCCCATGAAGAGCAGAGGAAACCCCTAAATCCTGCAGAGCTCCTGAGGGGGATCTGTCTTTGACAAACGACTTCCCCCGCGAGGGGAACGGAGCCTGCGGATCAGTGGATGCCTCTCATAAAAAGGGTGAAGGCGTGATCTTCGCCGCCGGCATCATGAAGCTTCTGCCCCGTTTCTTTTACCAATCTGAAAGCAAAGGTCAATGAGAAGTGCTACTGCAGGTAATATATCTGCTTATGCGCTCTCATATATGATATATTGTCCTACTTGAAGTCCAACACCGTACACAGAATGGTGAAAGAGGATATTTACAGCAGTAGCAAGCAGTCATTTCCTCTTGTAGCTGCGTAATAATGATAAAAAACAGTGTTTACAGTTCCAGCACAGTCCCGTCTCAAAAGGTCAAACGTCAAAAAGCTGCTGAATGAGTGACACTGACAGATGCTGTCAATCCTAGTGGGGGTTATACTGCCGGTGGTTAGCAGAGGGGCGGGGGGGCTCAGGACGGGTACAGACAGCTGAGTGGGCCCGATGCTCTCCAGAGCCTGAGCAGCTGAGACCACGAGGGCCCGTATAGGCAGCGGAGAGCGGCCTCTGGGACTTTTGGATGAGGGAAGCCTGTTGAGGAAAGGAGATGAAGTCTGTCTGCACACTTAGAGCCGTTCCTTAAGCTGAGCGGAAGCCATTACCCAAATCTCCGCAGAGTTGACAAAAAGCTGAGAGCAGAAAAACTGGCTTACGGGCACTCAGCTAATAGACAGCTGTGCTCAAAATAGAAGAAGAAGCGTTTGTTGGCTCTGTTCTGTATCTAGAACAAACAATGCACAACTGCTGCACATTATCAGAGACAACCGTCTCGCCCGTAACGCTCCACAACGGTTTGTATCCAGCGGTTGTGCTATCTGCAGCAACAAGCGTGGCAAGATTACACACGCTGTGGCTGTGTGGTACCTGACGCATTGCATTTTGGTTCAACAGTCTTAACAACATACATTCAATTCAGGAAAAGCGTTCACCGTGTTGACCTCCTGCTCTCTGAGACAAAAAAAAAAGTCTTTCTGACTGATTTCCAGAGTCAGGAATGCTAAAAGCTCTAAGACATACTTCATGGTCGGGCATCAAAGGAGCTTGGGGGTACTCGAATGCTCAAGCTTTCATCTCCACTCCGCTGGTTAAGTAAGCCTTGAGTGAATGATGGGAACACTTCGCACAGGGAGAAAGGGAAAGAGCTTGATGTACAGCAGCTCCATTTTTCAAAATGAATTTAGCATGAGAAAAACACGAAAATTGACTTCAGCTGAGGCAGAAATGTTTCCTCTTTGAAGCTCTCCCCTGATAGTAATATTAACACCCATACATGTTACACCTACCAACACAAACTACCCTCTCAGGACAGTCTCTGGAGCACCACAGGTAGCGTGGGATGTAAGTGATCTGAGTAGGGCCTCCCTGCAAACCAGAACGCCTCCACACAATAACTCACAGAGGGTCAAGTTGAGCACTCAATGATGTGCTCAGTTACTCTCCCACCGCAGAACATGACCTCTGTGGGCCAGGATCGCTCCACTGGGCCCACTGTCCTTCCTCCTGATAGCTATCTGAGCAGCGACATCTGTTTTCAAGCTTTTATTTACTAAACTTGGACAGAAGCAGATTCTGAGACTCCCAGGAGTCTCCTTGTTGGGTGTAAAGGGCATTTCAGCATCCATAATCCATAAAAGAAGGCATGTTAGACATGAGTGAGTGCTTCAAGGATCCTTAAATTAGGTTGTCATATGGTGCGTAGTTCATTAGGGACACCTTCTCCCTTTACAACACTGTCTCATCTATTTACATGGTCCTAAAGAAAAACATTATCAAGGTGTATACCAAAGTGTTTTGTGCAAAAGCAAAGCATAAGTATGATGAATACTGGCACCTTTTTCCAATATTTTGATAGTGTTGTCTTTTATTAAAAGATTGAAATATTTTTTTAAAGACAAAATGCCTTCTTTAGTAACAGAATAGATGTGTATTCATCTGCCAAATAGTCCCCACTGTGGCTACTAGCTTTCCATTCTTGCATTTGTAACGAGGAGGAAGGTTAACATCGAAATTCTTTGTGACTTTTCAATCAATGGGTCATTGATTTCAGACAAAGATAGACAAAACAAGGCTTCTCATTTCTAGCAGACTGGTGATTTTGCAGCTGAAATGGAAACAGCTAGCGGCTGTTTTTTAACTGTGCTAGCGAGCTAATTAAGCTAACGTCAGCTCCATGAGTTTAAAAACAAGATGGTGTACGAAGTAGAAAAAAACAAAAAACTGATTTGTACTTGCAAGTAGTGTCGGATTAGTAATTTCTAGTAATGTGAATATGATATGGGAAAATGTAAAATTAGACTGTTATTTTGTTGTAACCAAGTTTGGCTACATACCTTACATAATTCGTTGTGTTTTCAAACAGATTGTTTTCATTTTAACTGTAGAAGAGGGATTATGTCTAGTTAGCCAGGGGAGCGTATGGAGGGTCCCAGCTCAATATCCTCTGAAAAGTCTCCTTAATGTGTTTTATGTTCTCGGCAATGTTTTTCCCACCGTCGAAAGTTCAGTGTATCTTTCCCTGGGTCAATATGTTGAAATCACCCACCCACGGCTAGCATAAAGATACTCCTCAGTATTTCGGGCAAGACAGTGTTCTTGACCTTTGACATTTATGTCTCCATAAGGGATGAACAGCTTACGTTGGAGCAGATAAACTCACTGTTTATTACATTCCTCACACATTTTCTTGTGTTAAGGGTTTTCAGTATAAGCTAAAGACATTAGCTGTTCAAGAGGAGCAAAGGTTCAGATAAGTACCCACTATTTATATGTATGTCAAATAAATACACCAGCAGAAAGCGAGACAATGTATGGGAGAATTCTTATACCAGATCTAAGCTTTTATCCTCTAATATATTCCTTACGTATCATAAAGAAGGTGTTAAAAGTTTTAAACAATCCACATAAATGACACAGCTTTTTGCCTTTGACCCATTTACTGGATGTAAACGTGTCATGTTTGTTATCAGCAGCATCAAATAATATCCACAGGATCCAGATGGAAATCTTTGTTGCAAAACAAAACAAGTAGTATCTGTATGTGGGTGACGTGAATGAAAAGATTCCACTAACATCTCTGACTTTCCCTGAAATGCAAAAAAAAAATAAAATACCATAGTGAGATTACACGTTCAGGATTTGGCGTATTGAAAGTGCTTGTATTCTTTGCTAAGAGAAATAAATCAAATCATATTTGTTCTTCAACAGCCAATCTTACCACTTAAAGACGCTTCCAAGCATGAAGAGGCTGCCATGGCGGACCATCTGGACACTGGACGTTTCACCGCTCAGAGGTGAAGGATCGTTTTTGGGGGATGCATACTAAAGAGATACTGAGGATGATGCAAGAAAGGATTGTCGGTGAAAGTGAGTTGGACAATCGGCTTGGTACGCAGTCGAAAACAGTCTCCAGTCCATCTGAGAATGTCTTCGGGCTGTGGGACAAAATGGGATCAAAACCTGTACAGAAAGCCCAGGAATTTAACCTGGGACCGAACTTCTAATGACCGTTCAGTCCCGGCGGGAACACAAATGAATAATAAATCAAGTACTTCAGAAAGGTGCGGAGACGAGAGTCCCGTGGGGGAAGAAATGGTTCATCAAAGTGCTGTCACCCCTCTCTGACGTGGCCATGGAGGGTCGGTAACGCGTGACCAAAGCTGCCTCTCGGACCGTGCCATAAGATAATGAGCGGGGAGCGATCAGGCTGCCAGATAAGGGTGAAAAACTCTGATGTGGCAACACCGTCTGTTAGAGGAAGGGAAGCGTGTTGTTTTCAAAACAGGAACACAGGTGGTTACTCATGGGTGCATGCATGTTCAAATGATACACAAAACAGTTGGTTTTTGGGGAACGTCTCACCTTCAGGACAACGGTCCATGCAGGTAAACATTTGTTACAGGTAAACATTGAGTGGTGGTGTTTAAAAACACAGTGTAGTCGCAGTTAGAGAACCTTTGGCTTCCGTAATGGGATATATTTGGAAAAGTGAAACAGAATATGTGAGCAGGGTGAGCCGCATGTCAACAAAGGATTTGATCAACCGCCTCACCTGCATTGTTGCAACAGGAAGCACAGGAGGAGACGATTATTTGACGACAACGTTGATGCACCCTGTTTAAAGGGTTTATAGCTATTGGCCATAAGCCGTTAATAGGAACGTTTGTCTTGCCACGTTTTGCTGGTGTTTATTCTGTCTTGGTAATAATGCGGTTATAAATGCTAGCAATCTATTAATCAATGTTTGATCATAGTTGTTAAATAGATGGATTGTTGGTCCAGATCCTCTGCAGCCCTTTTCTAGAAGGTCAGAGGTCACACAGCCCAATTAGTAAAAACAAATTTCACAACCCGACAACCCAAGTGAGCTCTTATTATTGACCCTTTATATTGGTTGACCTGTAAAAAAAAAAAGTGGTACCAATTTATCTTTTATGACCCAAAGTGAAGGATGTGTCATCAGAAATGTAATTAACTCAGGTTTATTAATGCAGAATTAATGCAATAACACAGGATAAACAATTGGAAAAGGTATTTATCTTATTTCAGTGTAGAAATGATGCCTTGAATACGAACAACATCAAGACAGCGGTTAAATGGAATGGAAAAAGGACGACTGATTGAAAGCACATTTAATTTCAGCACGATGTGACAGGGGGTCCAGAATTAAATGCAAATATTTACCTCCAGCTCTGTACCATTAAAAACGGGGCGTCGCTCTGCTCTGCAGGGATGTGCAGGTCAAGGAGACCGAGCGAGCAGACACACTGAGCTGAGGCTGATGTCTTTGAGGCCGACGGGCGGCTCACGGATCAGGGCAGTGGCGAGGTGGAGATCTGTCTGACTTTAGTGTGAATAAAACATGCCGTGGCATGTTGGTAGCGACGATCGAGAAGGCCCATTGCATTATTCATGTGGAGTAGCAGGAGAGGGTGAGGTCTTGGTGGTGGTGGTTGAGGAGGGGTTTTGTTAAAGAAGAAGAAGAAGGAGGAGGAGGAGGAAAAGGAAAAGGGGGGTGATACGCTCTGCAGGGGCATGTGAAGGTGTTATGGTGTTGCCAGGCTGTAAAGACCAGCGAAGGTTGTAGACCCAGCAACTGGGCTCAGTCAGTTATCATCACCCTGAGGCCGCTCTCACACGCGACGATCGCCCTCCTCAATATTGCACTGTGATTGGCGACTGTATGGTTTGGACACATCAGAAGAGCCTGAACATCAACCTTGGCTTCTAATAATGTCAAATATACATTTAATTTACAAAACGTGTGCAATAAAAATCTTCAGCATCATTAGTGGCCAATAGATTCAGCCATATTTAACAGCAAATCGATACCTGTATTATAATAAAAATCTTTATACTGAATGCTCCAATGTGACAGAGAGTGATGAGGGTGGGATGCGGGTGTCTTTAGCATCGGTGGTGATATCCTTGGCCCCAAAACCCCAGAGACGGGGTTCTCCCATAAGAGCTGAATCAGTGTTTTCTCTCTGCAGAGCGGAGGAAATGTGTTCCAGTCAGCAGCTCTTCTTCCAGTCAGGGAGAGGCCGAGTGACAGAGCTGCGAGCCAAAGCTGATGCTACTGCACCACCTGCAGGCTCACAACCACAGCAAGTGTGTGCTCTTGTGGGTGTGAGTCAGTCAAAAATGAGATTGACATTGCAAGGTCTTCCTCCCGAGTACATCATTATTACTTTAAAAAAAAGGATATTTTGCCAAAGAGAAATCATAAATCTTGCTGGAATACTTTTATTCTGGGTGCAGTCGTGATTGTCGCTGCGGAGGATGTAGATCGTGAAGTGACATGATGTTAAATGTCATTTAAATGTTAGATACAAATAGCTGCAGCTGTAGTTGCCGGTCTCCATTCATTCCTCGTGTGACACGCCCTGCAGAGTAATAGGTCAGTGATGAGAGTGCTGCTGATGCTTCACACGGCAACAAATATGCATCTTAGCCCTGAAATCATATCATGATGCAGGTAAAGTGATCTGCTAGTAGATGCCTTTACTGTCTCTTAAAATAAATGATCCTGTGCTGGAAACAAGTGCAATGATAATTTGTAACCCCACGTGCAAAAATCTGCTCACATAAAAAGTCTTATTTAAGCCGGACATCGTTTCCAGCTCCCTTTCTATTAAGCAGTAAGATAATCCTGAAGCATGGCATGAAAGAGGTGGAAAGGAACAGCGTAACTGGTGCCAACAGGGCTTGATTACAGTAATGTGAACACTCAGTAGCAGCTGGAGCTTCTCAGCTAAAGTCAGCAGCAGCAGCAGCAGCAGCAGCAGCACTGCACCGGCTGACACACCCTCCCTTCCCTCAACACACACACACACACACACACACACACACACACACACACACACACACACACACACACACACACACACAAACTGCCTGGTTTCTAATTCAATATAAATACACTCCATCAGCCTTTGGAGGGCAAACACTGTAGAGTCCAAAGACAGTATCACTTACCTAATCCATGATTTTGAAGATATAATCAATGACACTTTGCAATCAATACATCTCATTACTATTTCTACTACTCTTCTGCTCTGAAATAGTCGTACAGATTTCAATGATCATTTCAAAATTAAAATCACAAACTGTGAAAAAAACGCACGCCAAATACATTTAATTTGGCTTTCAATTTGTTAAAGGGAGACACTTATCTACGCTGCATTAATACCACTATAGAGTGAGCAACTAATTAGAGGCAGAACAAGGTAGATGTTTTCTCTTCCTGCTGCGATAACAAACGACAAAACATCAACTACACTCACAGAAAACAAATGAGGAACAATTACCAATTACACACATTAATTCATCGAATCTCATGAATAATTACATCAAATAAACCTTTTATCTTAAATGCAGAATATCGTAAAGTACAGTGCAGCACACATCACGTGATCTTAAAGACATTGTTTTGGGGGGAATATCCACTTTCTTGCAGAGAGACAGACGAGAGGATTGACTCTCATGTACGCTAATTAGCCTATGTAGCTGGAGCCAGGAGGCGGTTAGCTTAGCTTAGCATAAAGACTAGAAAAAAGGGGAAAACGGATAGCCTGGCTCTGACCGAAGTATAAAGGAAGATGTCTACCAACAATGCTAAAGCCTTATCTCACGTTATATCTTGTTTGTTTCATTCATACAAATGACAAAGTGTAAAATAAACGTCAAGTTGTGGTTTTATAGTGGCTCCAGCTAAGGAAGCTTCCTGCACATAACAGCCCATAAAAACCCAACATGTCATTTTTACAGCTTGGTTTTTCCACTCTGTCGTACGCAAGACTTCCTGTTACCAAGAATAAAAAACTGAAAACATTTCACCATTTAGCCCGAACAGGACGACCACTAAAACACAATAACCTGGTGAGACCACACCAGAGGATTTCACACACAGCCAGGCCTCTCATTGGAATGTTGTGCCATTCTGTCGGATATTACTCAGTGACAGGATGGCTGGAGACAAACCACTGTGGATACTGTGACCACAGTTGCACAGTCATCAGGACTCAGAGCCATGATTTATGGTTCTACAGAGAGACAGAAAACGGTTGACTCCCTTCAGGACCTCCGTCTGAGGAAATTGCAATAGGCAGGGTGGATCAAAACTGCAAGTGGAAGTAAATGTGGGCACGACAGTTTTGTATACGTGGACAAAAAAAGTCAGGTTTTAATCTGAAGTTATTCTTAGATTTGAATCAGAACACTTTTGTAGTGATTATCCTGTCAAAATGTATGAAGTTGATATTTCACTGCCACAGTTTTAGTTATATTTTACATGCTTGTAGCTGATAATAATTATTCATTAACGCTTTATAGATTGTAATTAATTGGGAAAATCGGCCCAAAAATTGTAAATGAACAGATTATATTTAAGTATCACTATATTAATGAAGAAAACGGAAGACATCTTAAGTGGATGATAGCAGAATTCTTTCCTTGGTGACGATAAGAACCTTCATAACATCTATACCGAAGTCAAGAACACTGGAGGAGGTAGACGCGTCATTGTCAAAGTCTACAATCAAGAGAAGCCTTCAAGAATCTAAATACAGAAGGTTTGGTGCAAACCTCTAACAATGAAGAACAGGAAGGCCCGATTAGACTTCACCAGAAAACATCTGAAAAAGCTTGACCAGTTTGGGAAAAAGATTCTTTGGACAGATGAAACCAAGACTACCGTGTTCCAGAGTGATGGGAAGAGAAAGGTGTGAAAAGAAGGAAATGAACGGCAACATCTGTCTGACATGGTGGAGGCAGTGCTATGACAAGGGCATGTACGGCTGCCAATGGAACCGGGTCACTGGTGTTCATTGGTGATGTCACAGCTGATAGAAGCAGCAGGATGAGTTCTGAGATGTTTAAGGCTAAACTATCTGCTCAGATTCAGCCTAATGCTACACAACTGATTGGCCGGCGCTTCACACTGCAGATGGATAACGACCTAAAACATACTGTGAACACAACCCAAGAGCTTCTCAAGGCAAAGGAGTATTCTTCAATGGCCAGGTCAGTCACATGATCTCAAACCCAAGTGAGCATACCACTTGCCATAAAAAAATCTCATTAAAATGTCAAAGTATAGTATATATCTTAAAAAATACCAAAAAAAGTCAGTGTAGTCGTCATGAAAAATGTATGTAATATGTTTGTAGTATGGTATAAAAAAATACAGAAATAATTCCAGATTAATTCCCCGTTGGTTGACTAATCTATTAATCGACTCATTTACTACCTTAATTAATGTGAATGATTTTCAGCAGTAATTTGCAAAAGTAAAATAAAGGGAAAGTCTTATTTTGTTTTATTTTAGTATCAACAAACTTTAAACCTGAATGTCCCTTAATGTGACAGCGTTACAGTCTGTCCTCATGTGTCTGTCTGAACTCTAAATCTCAATATAGATTTGGCTATTTTTCAATGTGTTACAGGATGTTCATGAGCAGAAGTTCACTAAAACAAAAAAGCACATTATTCTTGGTGTAAAACTGTAACACTTTCTTTGACAGTATTTTAGAGGAACTCGTGCCCTCTCGCTGATGTGTAGCAATACTTTCACCGACTCTTAGTTCCTGATTAAGCAGCGATGCTTTGCCCCCAAAAAAAATAATGCTATCTACCCAACTGACAGAGATTACAGCACTCTTGGGTTCAGTTTTGCTGGCATGAAAAGTGATCCTCAATGAGCCGTTAATGTTTTGACACGACTGATTAACTAAGACTCCCCCGATTAAAGCAACGTGCAGAAGGAAGTGGGATTTCTAGGGGGGGGTCTACATCTGTGACAGTGTGTTTGTGTGCGGAGGGGTGGTTGAGAGGGTGGCAGGGTGGTCTCAGAGGATAGCCGTTGTCTTTCTCAGAAAAGTGAACTTGTCTCACCCAAGAGACAGATGAGCAATGTGTTAGGGTCTTGTGGTTTATGGACAGAACACAGTTCTCAGGCTGCTGGGGGTTTTCCCTGGAATAAAAGAAGAAACTCTTTACTCAGAAATAACCGACAGTTATGCCAGAGTTCACTGTGGCACATACTGTAATAGTCCAAATGTCAAACTGTCAACACATCAGTCAAACTCAGTGTGTTTAAAAAAAAAAGCCCTTATTATGTTAAAGGAGGCATATTTGTCCTAAGAAATAAATAAATAAATGTCACACCCTGAAATACTGTAGACGTTCACACATCAGCTTCCTTCTGCCCGAGCGGTGACAACGTTATAACCGCGGTGACAGCTGCCCTAAAGCCCTCGGATCAATCAGGGTCATGAGAGAGAGATATTATTTGCGAGGTGTTACCAACGTGATAATTTACTTCCTGCGACACCTCGACGTCCTCATACGGCTGTTATGTTCCTGTGTTAGGGGCCCGTGCCTGGAGGTTACAGTGGACCGTTTGCTTGGGGAAGCATAAGAGAAATGATCCAGCGTTGCCTTGTGTTCTACTGACGCTGAATCAAATATATACACGCAGACAGGTGTCAAATTAAGGGAAAACCTGAGTGGAGCGACATAACAAATCCAAATGCTTCCATATAGAGCACGAGGGGTCACTGAATGGTTTAATGAGGATGAACGTGCCATGATTAATATGCACAGGAACACACGGTAACCTTTTAAGAATCAGCTTCCCTAATGGGTCAATGCGGAAAAATTAAAAAACACATTTTAACTATGCTCAATTTGTGCAGAAATCCAGGTGCCAAAAGGGAACAGAAATACAAAAAGGCTTATTGCAGAACGTTTCATGCGTGGTTTGGGCATAAATTGAACATGTTAAAATAAATGTCACGTATCTGCATTGAATGAGATAAATAACTGTCAAAAACAGCTTATTCAACTTTAAGTAGAATAAAATGACTGGCTGTCTCTCTCTTACCACAAATAAATCCAAATTAATAACAACAGAGAGTCCATCAGCTTCTTTGTTAATTATTTCATTATTTTTTTTGCTTGTGCCTCTCTCTTTTATCTGCTTCTGTAAGCTGTTTTTGTCCTACATCTGCACCTTAATGGGGTCGGATGTGCAGTGTCCACCTTCTTCACATTATGCATCCCTACCAGCATCTAACAGCACAACCTATTAATATCATACAAATATGAACAGCATTGGACGTGAATGTAAATTAGATAATCATGATATAAAGGACAGTAGAGAGTAAAATGAATTTTGTTCACGATATTCACAGATGTTAATCCACCTCTCTGGATCTTTCAGTATTGATCCGTTACACCATCTCGGTGTAAAGTGGAGGTTTTGGTGCACTTTTTGACTTTGATCACAATGTTTTTAAGAGCTTTTTGTCTGCAGACACGCCTCCAAACAGTAAAATCTTTAGGTGTGGCGAATCGAAACACCGCAGAGGAAAGGTTGACTTGATGTTAGATTCAACACAACAGCCCTCCCTGAGAAAGGTTTCATTCATCCGGATATCAGAGCTGCCGTCTCAGCCTGCAGCGGCTGATGATGCTGCATGACGGAGCTTCTGCATCGAGGGTCATGGTGCGAGATCAGAACAGGTTACCGCTGACCACTAACAAGTTGTCACGCTGACTATTTTCTGTGAGTGTTGCATCACCTACAACCACATTTAAGCTGCATTCATTGATTAAAAAAAAGAACTGCAACACAAGCTAAGGAGGCAGCACTTTCTCATATTTTACCACTCTTTCCCTCAAGGACTTTACAACCCACCCAAGATTAAACCAATTTATTTCCTCCCTCCCTCCCTTTCCCATGTCAGTGCAGTGATGCTGCAGAGGACACACCCATCCACACTCTGCTGCCTCTCTGTCTTTGACCCTGAGAAGTTCTCCAACGCATTGCTGATAGTGCTGCAGTGCCCACCCAAGAGTAGCCCCCTTCTCCCTCTAAAGCACTACTGAAAGCAGGAGAAAAGAAAAAAAAAAAAAACAGCGAGGTTAGTGGACTGAAAAAGAAGTGAAAGGATATTTCTGTTTTGTCTTACTAAGGAAGAGAGTAAAAGAAAAGAATAGAATAATAGATTCAGAAAAGCTCTTTTGATGAAAGAAACAGGACCACGTGTCATCGACCTCATGCAGCTGTGTTTCTTAAGGAGCCTTCAACGAGTAGACACAGTGGTGAGAAAAGTATAACACACAGAAGCACATTCAGGAAATATGTATCAGCAACAAATCCTTCAATGGATTTTTCTTAATCTAAAAGAAAAACAAAACCAATCCTGTTTTCAATTTATCCGTCATGATACTAATCTATCTTATTGACTGATTACTGCTCAATAGAATCCTTCTACATGTTGAGAAATACACTTAATCAATCGCCTCCTTACAGAGTGTTAGATTGATACCGCTTTCATGTTTGTGCGGTAAATATTAACCCAGAGCCAGCAGACGGTTAGCTTAGCTTAGCATAAAGACTGGAAACGAGGGGAAAACGCTAGCCCGGCTTTATAAACCATGAAAACCTGTTTTTGGTCTCAACCAACTCCTGAGGGAAATATCCGTCTCTTTAATTGCTAAATGCTGAACTATGACGTCTCTCTGCTGGTCGGTGCCGAGTACGAGCTTAATTAAAGAAGATGCATATAGTCAAACTGTTCCTAGTATACGAGGTAATTTCAAAGAAAGTGAACTGCCACCGTGTGTGTCGTTGTGTACATTTCATCAAGCTGCGAGATCTAAAACATCTTTCCTCACTCCTGTCTAGCGGTTGAGCATGAGAAACTGTATTTCACTGCTTTTCACGAGAGGAAGAAAAAAAAAAAAAAAAAACTTCCTCTCAGCTACTCGCAGACGACAATATGAGATAAGAGATCAAACCTGACAAGACGGGTTGTAGAAAACAAGAGTTCTCCTTTTAATTTCTCCAGCCATAACATACTGTCCATTTACAGTACACACTCCCAATTGTAATTTGATTTTGCACACATCACAGTTTAAAGTTTTCAAATGAAAAATATGACACAACTATAAAAAAAAAAAAAAAAAAAAGACATATGCACAAATTAAAACCTATAAAAAATATAAAACCAGTACTCTTAAATCTCGTTTTGACGGGTACCATTTCAATAACAAAACATGTAATAATGCACAACAGAGCAGACAAATCAAACCGAACCATTAGTTTCTTTAAATAGAAGGAAAATACATCATTTTTATCATGCAGAGGATGTAATATTAAATAACGAATCAAACAAAAATAATATATACTTCTCTATATATCTCTCTCTTTTAAATTTTCAAGTCAAAGCACTCCCGTCCCTTATAGAGGGAAAAACAAGTTTAAAAACACCGCGATGCTTTCATTAGCTGCCATTGTCGCATGGCCTTTCATCGAAAACATTACATCCCAGCAACATCTTTTTGGCACAGAAAAAGACGTTCTTAATGGCAGTAGCATTTTGCATTATAAAAAGAGGGCGGAGCTGTAGCTCTTTTTTTCCATTATCAACTCAAAGAAAAGCAACAAAAACATTCTGTGCACCGACATCAGTCAGGAGAGTGGCGTCTCCCCCCCAGCAGGGTGTGAGGCAAGCAGTTGCAGCAGCTCAGTCTACTGCAGCATGCTCTTGATAGTCTTGTTGGTTGATTCATCATTCAGATGCTTGGTTGTGTACCTGCAGGCGAGAAAAAACAAAAACACAATAGTGACCGGATCTCATCCAGAGGTGGACGAAGGATACAGATGTT
The DNA here is from genome assembly GCF_050575085.1 of Anarhichas minor. Lineage (NCBI taxonomy): Eukaryota > Metazoa > Chordata > Actinopteri > Perciformes > Anarhichadidae > Anarhichas > Anarhichas minor. The sequence goes on along the minus strand of NW_027466520.1, from coordinate 4,646,369 downwards.
GAAAACATTATGGAAAGAACCCCACAGAGAAATAAAACATCTTTCTTTACCTTTCGCTCGATGCGGTCCGTTTGTGTCACGTGACTTGTTGCAGGAAGACAACAAGAGGAGAGCGGAGCGCCCGGGTTTTGTCATAGTTTGTTGTTTTGGACTACAGGAAGTGTTGCTTTCAACAACGAGGATGTGACGCGGGATTTCAGAAGGAGACTTCTGTTTGAACTGGACTTGGACGCAATAACAAACAGACCGGATCAAGGCAAAAGTAAGAGAAATGCTTATTTCTCTTTAGGGTGTTGTCAGACATTTATAATAACAATCTGAGCGCGTCTGTGGCAGAAACAAGCACCATTGGACATCGACGATGAAGAATTGCTCCGAGCGATGACATCGCAGCATGTTTAGCGGCTGCAGTCTGCAGCGCTCTCCTTCAATACTGGACCCATTTCAAAAAATGATTATCCCCAGTTGCATAATATAATTCTGACTGGCTTCAGTGACGTTATGACGGGGCACTCGTTACTGACACTATTAGGTTTGAAAGGCATGACCGCTCGCTCGTCTTGCAGATGTGCTCATCTTGTCAATCTTTACAGATTCTGCGGCTAAACCAGCCACAGTCTACTGTAACGTCTTCTCACATGATTATAGAGCAAATGGCACCATTTTTGAGTTTTTCTTTGGAAACTGTTTCCACACTGATACGATGTTTCTAAATTGTTGTATAGCCGATCTATAACCAAGTATTTTATGATCTTATATTTATTTTATGTAAAATCTTAGTCTGAAAAGTAACGGGTAACTACAGCTGTAGTGGTGTAAAAAGTACAATATTCCACTTTCATAAGAAGTATAAGGTATCATTAAAAGATACATGAGTAAGTTATATTTATTCAAGTAGAGAACTTGAATAAATTTACTTAATTACTTTCCAGCGCTGCGTACATCTACAACATGTTGTCATCCTCTGTCAGATCAGAGATGAAATCTGGCCACTTCTGCATGCGAGTGAATTCATGCGACCGGGTAACGCCGGCGGGCCCCGAAACACAGAGATGCGAGGATGTGAGGTCACCGCAGAAACGATCCCGTCATCTCCAGCAGCTGTGAGCATTAGGCGAGACGGGGGAGGGGAGGGGGGATATTTGTGAGACTGTAAAGGGGGGGGGGCGAGGCGTCAGATGTAGTTGGTCTTTCTGGAGAGGCTTCGACACCCAACCCGGATCTCGCACAGAGCGCTCACAGCTGACTGAATCCCGGCTGGACCGTGTAGAGAATGAGTCACTGACTGTGCCGACGGCCGGGGGAAGGAAATAAACCGAGAGGTCTGTCTGCTGCTCATGAACAGGCACCGATATCATTCGACTCGCAGCATGAGCAGCCTGCTTGCTACAATCACATTACATGCTGCGCTGACTTCAACATGAGCTCACCTGAGAGCGTTGAGAAGGCCTTCCACGCTGTTCGGAGGCTGATCTTTGAGGACTTTGATGCAGCCTTTCATCTGCGGAGGAAGAAACACGCAGTTAGCTTTATATAGCGAGCGGAGGAGTGGTATAGTGGAGCCAACATGTGGTGGCCAGTGGTGGTAAATGTACTCCAGTAATGTACTAAAGTACAAATCTGAGGGACTTGTTCTTTACTTGAGCATTTCCATTTTATACTTCTACTCCACTACATCAACTGCAAATAGTTCTTTCTGCTTAACTAAATTGTAGGTACTTTCTAGATTACAATTTTTCATACCCTTCCTGTCCAGTTAACACTTATAAATGATAATTATGAATCAGAATGTTCTTCTAAAGCTAAATAAAGTGTTTAAAAGCCCTCTTGGATCAGCTGTTTTTCTGAACCCAATTGGCCTCTTTCACTAATATGAAAGCACAGATTTGTACGTGAGCACTACAAACATATAATGCTCTTATAGAATAGCATGCACCGATTAAACTACCCAACAGAACATAAAGGAGTTTATAATTAGCACAACCGTAAACATCTACAGCAGTAAAATGCAACACATGAATGCAGTACTAACATTAATCCACAAACATCATATATATGATAATAAAACAGAGAGGGAACATTTTACTGCACAATGAGTACTTTTACTTTTCATACTTTCAAGTACATTTTGCTGATAATATGTACATACTTTTACTTAAATAAGGTTTTGAATACGCCTTCACTGAACATGACTGTACTCACGTCGATTTTGGACGACTTTGCAAAAGCACCCACAGGATGGACGTAGTCGTACAGGATGATGACCCCGACCATCACCCGGAGGCAGAAAGACACCGTCTCCTCACTGGCGAACCGGCTGCGGTACTCCCTGAAAGGACACAACGCAGGACTTAAACACAAGAACGTAAAGAAGGAGAACTGCAGCAGCTCTTAGCGATGCAGTGAGTCACTTACGGCGTTTCCAACATCACTTTACACACACTCGCCATCGTGCTTAAGCAGACTGTTGTGTTCTCGATGGGCAGGTTCTTGTTCTGTAAAAAAAAGAAGAAAGAAAGACAGAAAAAGAAATGAGAGGATGCTTTCACATATCTGTTCAAAGTGTTCACTGCTTCCTGCCGTGAGTCTCACCTCTGATACAAACTTTGTTGTGCCGTCACTTAATGCCTTCAGCATGGGCGTGGCGTCTGCGTAGAACAGAGATATCCGATTGGCCAGTTCATTGTTGACTTCATTCTCACCCTCCGCCTGAAACTCATTAAAAAGACAATTACAGTCAAACTCCTTTCTTTCTTGCATCTCCTCAGGTCAAAGGTCAGGGTCAGCTACAGAACAGAGACGTCAGAGGACTCTTGTGTCCGACTCCAAATACACACGTGAAAAAACGCCATTAAAAACATCCATCCTGATGAGCTGAAGGACAGGCTTTGTGAGAAGCATAAGAGGGAATTGGCATTCGATTTATTTACAACAACTATTGTAGTGAAAGTGGGCCCTTGATCAATCTGTACAGATATATAGAAACCAGGCTTCTCACAGTCTGTTGTTTCGTTATTAAAATACATAATGAGCTAATCTTATTTGAAACCTCTTAAGGAAGCATGAAACATCTGGAAATATTGGCTGTTTTGTCTGGCGTCCCGCTCGTCGTTGTCATGCAGCTCCGATAGATCGCACATTAAAAGGAATTTAATTAAATAAAATCATAACTGAGAAACACTGACATAAACTGCATCAGCGAGGCCTGCTGCTGCTCCTCCTGGTTTCCCAGCTGACTAACAGATCCTGCTGCTTTATAGTTTCAGACCGAGCGAGACATTGAAAACACCTGGCGGGTTACAAAGAACAAGGTGTCTCTTGAACAGCCCGTTCTAAATGTGTCTGCATATTTAAATAATAAGATAAGATTTCCTGCCTTTTTTTTTTTTTCTCTCCGTGAGAACACTGACAGAATATGAATAATCCCCCCCAAAAATTTCAAACCAATTTATGTTTCAACAAATGATGACATGCGAGCGCAAAGACTTCGTTACCGCGGGGACAGATGTGTTTCATCTCAGATGTCTGAACGATTCAGTCGTCTGAGCGGCGACTGTGTGAGGAGAGGACGGCAGCCTGAGCCTCTCTCAGCAGTGACGGGTCCTAACGACGACTCGTCTGGGCCCATTTGCCTAATGGCACACTCTGGTTTGGAGAACGAAACCTCCCGTCAGACGGTCAAAACTAAGAGCCGTTCATTCGGCACAGACAGAAACACTGAAATCTCACCAATTCCTGCATTAAAGTACCTTTCAAATGTCTCTGGAGCTGCTGAATGAAGAGGTATTTCTGAAGTGCAGCATGCACGAGGAGAGTGGCTGTGTCCTTGATACTATTTAAGTGTTGGATGTTCCCTGTATTTATTACTGACAATAGCTTTCACATGAAATTCGAGTGAGCTGCTTCAGTTTTATGGCACTTAAAAACACAAATAATACATTAACTGAGGGGGTCGCTAATTTGCCTTTTAGGTCAGACCTTATAGATGTCGAGCTATAAACATGAACTCACTGACGGCTTTGGTGATGTCATCTTGCATTACCAGCGCTACATGCATTGGTAGTAACAACATTCTCAATTTGAATGCATGAATCTGAAACACCGAGGACTGTTGGGGGTTTTATTGTCTTGGGTTTCATCTACTGTATTGACCTGGAGTTAGGCGTTTCATCTCTAGAGGGTTTGGGCCACGCCACTGATTTGGGATCAGTTACTGGCGCCACGCGCCGCTGCCCAACACTTTGTGCTTCAAACTCCCCGCGGGGGCTCCGACTTCCTGTTGCGAGACGCTCCCTGCCTCACTCCTCCTGACTCCTGGGGGCTCTAACAGTCTGCAAACTTCCTTCATCACTCCTGCATTCTGAACCGAGCTGGGATTCTAATGAGAACCGATGGCTTCAATCAATACCAGGTCTGAGTACAGACGACCCACGATGACGCACATTTATGCATTGGATCAGGACATGGAAACATTAAAAGGAATACGAAATGACAGACTGCTTGAACACTGAAATGCACTATTTATTATACATTATTCTATTAAAATAAACTCGGTCATCTCTGCGGAATCTAATGATAGCCGACGTAAATGCTACCGCTGTTTATCACATTTAGCCGTGTTCCTTTGCAAACATACTGCACATTGATCAACTGCAGAGAGACGTAAAAATGATGAAAGTTGGGTGATAATTCTGTCAATTTGTAGGTTTATCGCTGAAAGCAACTCCTGTCACATGCAAGTCGTCAATCCAATGATCCGTTGTTACACAAACATCGATTATAGTCGCCCAGAGATGAGGAGGACGTAATGCGCTCACCGGTACGTTGTTGATCCGCATTCGGCTCAGGGTTCTCCTATAGTAGCTGAAGTCATTCTGAATGGCAGGATTTGTCATCTGCAATAAAACAGACAAAACAAAACAGAAAAGCATCTTAATAGAGAGACGGAGTTTCTCTCCATGTCTGTGGGTGGCACCGCCTGCAGCAGGACATTCACTTCTGGATCAAACACTTCCATCGCTGTGACAGAATGCTTTAGCCAACAAGGCAGAAACGTAGCTTTAGGGGGGGGGAAATCCCATGAAAGGGACACGGATACAATTACAGTTTTATTTGCTGAACTGGATTTGAATCCTCTGACACTCATCCCCCTTTTACATCCACATCCCCACTCATCCTGTCAGGAACAATTTGGTTATTTTGCTGCTGCAGTCGGGCTGTGCATCCTTATAGTTTGTGACAAGCGGGTCAACAATTATGAAGCTGACAAAAAGGTATAAATGGTCTCATTACGGAGGGGACGAATGTAGGCCTGCTATCTGATGTTATTTAAAGTTACAGCCTCAGAGGAAAATTGCAGGAGTCAGTTAACTACAAAAATATGAATGCTCTGGTTTCACCGCCAAGCCAAACTGGCCCTCGAACAGAAGCCGGCCAACCAGAGAGCTTCTTTCACACGTCACCACCAGTGAGAGCTCATCATGTGGTTAATTATCCTCATTCCTGTATGAGCCTGTCACATTCAAAGCTGCACTGGCAGCAGGCTAATCCCGCTACAATAGACTGGTACTCAGTCTGTGTCCACTGTGTGCACCGGGAGAGACAGGCTTCTTCGTCAGGGAGGGGCCGCACGCCGCACAGACACTTTAACTAGGTCAGAAGCCCGTGTATGGGTGTGAAAGATTGATGAATAGGCCTGGCATGCCACCTTGCACCCCCTACCTTCATGTTTTTATCTTGCCAGCCTGAGTAGTGGGCACTAATTGGGACATCGGAGCAAATCGCCTGGGGGTGTCGGGGCGTGTTTTTTTTAAGTTTTCCTATCTGAAGAGCGAGGGTGAAAGGGAACCAGTTCAGCCACTGTCTAACCAGATGAGTGCTCACACAATTATGTTTTTGACAATGGGCATTCGACCGTCACCCGCACTTCATTCCTGGTGTTTTCGGGGTTCTTCAAGTTCCCTCCCTCCAGCATTTCTAAGAAACCTGCTACATTATGCAGAACTCGACTCAGGACAACAACAATTCGCAGACCTCTTTCCCCGCTATAAGCCTTATTAGCCATTTCACTGACGTCCACCGTATTATAAACAGCAGAGCAGTATTAGCATTCTAATAAAATGCTAATCACTCGCTCACTGGCTGCAGTTTAAAATTGCAGAGCTAAAATCAATTCCGAGGGCATCAGCAGCTTGCAGTCCGACTAAGAGGTCTGGTTTGTATCACAGGAGAAAAGTACAGAGTTCATATCAACATCTAAAAGGTGATTTGGGGTTTAAAAAGGAGAAAGAGAGACTTGGGATATGTCTGAGAGAGAGATGGTCGTACTTTAAGCTCATCAAAGCGCAGTGTGAAGTGCAGGATCTCCGCGAACTGCTTGGCCAGCGCCTGCTCCCGCTCCAGGTGCTGAGTGGGGTCGTCGTAAGTCTCGCTGGTCAGGGCTCTCAGCAGGCTGTGCAGCGCCGCCTCTGTGAACCAACGAGAGAGAGATCGGTGTTGTCAGAGATCGGTGCTGTCAGGGCGGCCACAGAAACATCAGCATTTTTGTGAAAGATATATATGGTTCATTCTCTAAGGACCCTGATGAACCTTAAACCTGGCTGATGTGTGTTAAAGTCTTCCAGGTCATCAGTGAGTGAATGATGATATTTTTTCGTTCAAGCACCCGGCTAAAAGCTGAAGTATCAGCTCTACATGCAAAGGGTCCAAGGAAAGGAAAGAGGAAATACTGCACTTCATCATTGATTTATAGCAGCAAAATACCACAACTGGAAGGCTGGAACAAGAAAATGGCTTGAAGAAAACAACTTATATAACATGTCATGTAATGCATTTTTTATCCATTTCATGGTCAAAATGGTCATCTGTCAATATTGTAGTCAGTGTGTTGGACAGTTAAAATAGAAGTCGTCCCAAAGTGCTCCTATCCTAAAGTTTAACTGCTTTAAATCCAGGTCTGCTGTGTATCTATATAAACATATAAAGTAAGTATTATCTATTTAGCCCAAAATCATAAATGTGGGCTTCAAACCCTTGATTCCGATAAAGAAAAAGTGAGGAGGAGCAACAGAGAGATCCTTTTTCTACGTGTACGATGGACGAGGCCAAAGCACAGCTCCTACAGTGGATCATAACACAGTTAGATGTGTGATCGGTGTACTGCGTGCGCCAGCTGAAGCAGCCTGATTAGGATGGAGACAGATAATGGGGCAGCGGTGGTGTCCAAACTGCCCAGGGCCCAGTGCCAGTCTGAGAGGGGGGGCGAGAGGCTTTCCTGCTCAGATGCAGATGAGACATGGGACTAATTATCTCATTGCCACGAAATGGGGGGGGGGGGGGGGGGGGGCGGCAGTGGGTGAACGAGATTTCACTCAAGCAGGATTACATTCATTGTTTTGACAATAAGTAAACAGAAAGCCTGTGCCGTGCCTCGACGTAGCATACCCACAGACCGATAATGAAGCGTGCATGAGGAGCACCGGCAGGGAAATGAGGAAAAGATTAAGTCAGAACTTCCACACAAGTAATATCCTCATACAAACATGTCTTTTTCACGTAAAAGAAAAGAAGAAGAAAATAATAGAAAACCCAGAGGGAATGTTTATTTATAGATTCAGACGGTGTTCAGAATTCAGTCTAGACGCTGTAGAGAGGCTTCGATAATGACATAACCCAGACGAGCTCGACGTCTGACGCAATGAGCCTGCGTGGAACCAAATTATCCAAAGTGTACTTTATAATTCTTGTTGATTACATAAGACGATGAGCATGTCAACATAACCTAGTAAAGGGCAGAGTCAGAGCGCGGTCTACTTGAGATAATCGTGAGGGGACTTGGAGGAGACGGACAGACCGCTGGCAGTGCAGTGCAGTAAATTGAGCACGTTTGCCATCCAGTAACGACTCCCATCTGCTGGGGCCAGCGTTTGCAGTGAAGCGGCTGATTAAAAATGGCCTTAGTGGTGCAGTTTCTTTTAACCCCCGCCCCTCTACGTCCCAGTCAAAACAGAAGTTAAGATGGAGCTGCTTTCAGCCCTTCAGAAACGAGCCACTCTAGTATGTCGGGAAGTCGGCGAGGGGCGGGGCGGGGCGGGACAGGGGGGGAGATGTCTGATCTCATCAGGTCACGGCAGAGCAGGCGAGCAGAATGCGGGCATGTAGGCGCTTTGCTCGCCGAGAGGGGAGGGTCAGAGCATGGCGGGACTTTAGTCTGGTCGACAATGTCTGACGGACCAGACTGACTCTAAATCAGATCAGTTTCAGTCAATAACAGTGAAAAAACAACAACTTTAATCTTGATCATCAACTGTAGGGCTGCAGCTGGAAAATGTATATTGTTCATTCAACAATGTTGTCCATGCAAGAAAGAGATGGAGCGAGAAAACTGTCCCTTATATAACCGACTAGTTATGCAAAAATGTCATTGCTGCAATGTCGACATGTTTCAGCTTCTAAAATGTGATCATTTTGCTGCTTTTCCCTGTTTCATATTCCTGTAAAGTGAATATTTTGGGTTTATTACTATTGGTTAGACAAAATACGCAATATTAGGATTTCACCTTGGATTCGAGGGAGGAATATAGCCAGAAAATGAATGCTTTTCTGTCAGCAAACTAGTAGTTGGAGCAGGATAAATCTGTCTGTTCAATTCAAATGCAAAGCCAATTGCATAATATTCCCTCCATAACGTCTTCCATGCTTGGTAGTGGTGCTCTGCAGACCCACCAGGACTCTCAGCTTCATGCATGTAAGCCCGTCAGCCGGCTGCGGACGCCCATCATGGCCCCCCGAAGCCTAAAGTCAAGGCAGCAAAATAGAGCAGCAGCCGAGGCTGAAGGTGGCGTTACATAACAGCCATCGCCGGGCTTCTGCCGCCCACTGCTCCCAGTGACTACCTTCTCCACCGCCACTGGGTTTACGGGGTTGAGGGCGTCAAGGCATGGCAGGCTGCCCTGCTCCTCCATCCCCCACCGCCCTAGGGTCATAAGAAGATCAGGGAGCAGTAAGCCTACTCCCCCCCCCCCATCCCCCCTGTATCCATGCTAATTAAACAACCTATAGCCCCCTCCTACAGAGGTCAGTGCACAGTGCAGCGCAAGCAGCATGTTGAGAAATGCACGACTGGGGGTTTTCAAAGCATGTTTATATAAGGATGGAGTGCATTATGTGTGTGTGTTGCATGTCTGTTGACTTTTGCAGCTCAGCAGTCAATATTGCAGATGCACATGCAAACAATTAAGGTCATGTATGGAGGTTGTGCCTGTGTGGCACCACTTTGAAAAGACCTTCTACATATAGGACGTCTGCTTTCGTCCTTTTTTTGTTTTTCACGTCTGGCACTTTGTGCTTAAAATGATAAACTGCAGTAAAACAGTTGACAGCTGCAGTTATTGCACATTTGGATCTCGCGTCACACATGACGTTGCTTCTGTTTGAGGAAAATCCTCACAGGACACCCGAGCTTGTTCCACTTGAAACCGTCCTACATAACAAAGGTTCCCTTTAGGCGCAGAAGAGACAGACTCGTACCTAATCTCTGGGAGAACTGATAGAACTTCTTCAGTCTCCCCACCAGGGGAACCACGGCCGCCCACGCCTGCTCCTGTAACGCCTCATTGCTTGGATTCTGGATCGCCTGGAAATACAAACACAAAAATGTGGGAAAAAGTTGTATGAAACCTTTTGTGGCTCCGGAAGGAGCAACACAAAGTCTGGGAAATTTGAAAACTACAAGATTGAAGTTTAAAAACATCTGGGGGGGTGTGGAGTTAGAGAGTTTCTTCGACCTCATATCTCTTGAGGAGAGTGGTTCAAGGCCACATTAGCCGCTACAAGCATACGACACCTAAATCTCAGACCGAATTGTCTGCAGTTGAGTTGCATTGTGGGTAATGTAGGCGCCAGTTATGATGAGCAATAAAACAAATGACATCTTTGGTTCTGCTGTATTGTTGTTTAACTGTCCATATATGAGTGCTCTTTTCAAAAGAGACGTCTTTTTCAGATAAAGAAGTTGGAAACAAATGTTCACTCTGAAAAAGAAGAAATTACTGATAAAAATAGTAACTCTAAATAAAACCTAAAGCAGCATCCCGTCGGTCGGAGGTGGATATTTGCATCAGGTGTACCTCTCTGATCTCCTGCCCCGCTCCTTTGTACGCCTGCAGCTCGTCCAGGATCCCCTTAGCGTCCTTCAGCACCACGTCGACCTGCTCCCACACTTCTCGCTCTGCGTCTGTGGGCTGGGCATCTGCAAAAGGACAACAGGGCGAATGTGACAGGAACTAAATCCATATTCACACTGGGCTCAATAATACAGCAAAAAGTAGCTCTAGGAACTCTTGCAAAGCCTCTGATATAATAGAATGTCTAATAGGCAACTTTTAATTATGCAAAAATGAAATAATCTTTCCAGCGTTTAGTTTTGACGCCACCCACTTTCCCAGCTGAGAGGAAGAAAATGGAGCAAGATAAGAGAAGACAAATGAAAAAAAGAGCTATGCTCTCTCTCTGCACAACAACTCTGGGTGTAGAGAAGGTTCACTTTTTTTTATTTTATATTTTGGTTAGAGATGTGCCAACGAAGAACACGATGAACCTTTCCCACCACCTGAAGCAAGAACACGTTGCCAAGTGTGATGACTGTAAACTCCTGCTGGCCTGCAGAAGAAGAATCTAAAACAAAACTCATATCGACAGCCGTCTAGTCCTTTTACTTCATGTGGTATCTTTATTATTTTGCATTGTAATTTATCATGAATTGTTCATTTAATAATCATCATATATATATTTGATGTGAGCCTCCCTGAGGTGTGATTTCAGGGTGTAACAGCATTCTGAAAATGCAAATAAAATGCTGAGACTGTGGTAAATTTAGAGAAAACTTTACAATATTGAGTGTTGCTTTTTAATTGCAATGTTCTTTTCATACAAAAATCACCTAGAAACAGCGCGAGCTGTTTGAGGCATTGTTTTCTCAAAAGGTATGACTGAGTCTCTGGGTTTGCCAAGTGTGAGAACACTTCAGTGCAGGATCAAGCCGTGTTGAGTGGCCTTAGGCTATGCAGCAGCTGAACTTCAGTGCTTTATATTTGAGGAGGGGGCTCTGCTGCAACTCTGCCCTGATTGATATTCTGCACAAATCCCAACATGGAAGAGGCAGGTTGATGGAAAGTGCAGAAGCTCTAGTGGTAGATTCGATTCTCTTGCCGCTGGGAAGAACATAGCGTTAAAAGATAAGTGCGGGTGAAAAGACTTAAGAGTTGATAATGTTATGGTAAGATATTCATGTGATCGATATCAGGAGGAGGGAGCAAGTACTTGAAAAAGACTCACTTTCAAAGTCCAGGAAAAAATTGGGCTCTTGTTCCAGATCTGTGCAAGTCAAAACTTTCAGTAGGTTCCCCATGTTACGATACCTGCAGAGGACGAGAGAGACGGATCAGTTAATGGAGGAATGCGGCAGTGAAGGCAGCAGGTGGTGAGACACCTCGCTCCTGCTGCGCTCCACTGCTCTGGTGCCTGTGTGGACCCAGTGGTGCCCCAGATGTGCCCGCCGCTCACAGACACCAGCGCCCCCCCCCCATGTGCGTTTCCTGTGCCAAGGCCAAACCAGATGTCACAAGAAAAAGTGCCCCCAAAAATAGAAAAGCTGAGATACGTTTTTCTGCTTTGTTAAGTTTCTTCCCAGAAATCATGAGCATTTACAGGCAGTTGTATGCAAAAGTAATCCATTTCACAAACCCCCGCAGGGAAATCACACACACAATCAGATCTACACGTGAAGCAACACAACACATAACAGGACACATCCAATTAAACGGTTGTAAAGGGAAGTTGTCATGCAGAAACGTTAAGAGGACCCGTTTATGAAGTCTGTAGTTTGTGAATTCGACCTTGTGTGCATTGAAATAAACTGCAACGCAGCAGGGTCTTTGTCGTAGCAGCTGAAACATAACATCGATATTGAATATGCTTTAGTAAAATAAACACATACGGCACATGTGGTACAGCAACTTAAATGTATTGAAAGAGCACAGTGAGTCTGTACAGAAGTCTGAAGAATATAATAAACATATGCATTCCATGAGGCATGTTGGAAAACATTTCAGTCTCGGAAAATGAGTCCGACTGCCGAACATTATTGATTATAAAGCTGAAAATATCAACGAAATCAATCAGATATTATTTAGATAATTGAGTAACCCATCCAATTCTTTTTTTCAAGCAAAAATGCCAAAATATTCTCAACTTTCTACCTTTCAAATGTGAGAATTTGCTGCTTTTCTTTGACAAATGTGAGTGAAATTACTATTCTGCTGTCCGAGACTGTTGGTCAGCTGAAACAAAGAATATAAAGACATGCCATGTTGCGCTCTTCTTTATTTTCACAATTTGTGGACAAAACTATCAACTAGAAAACAAATCAACCAATAAATCAATAACAGAAAAGAAATGTCCAAGCTCAAAGTGGCGTCTTCAATCATTTCATCTGACAAATCTTTATACTAGAGACTGAAACCAGCCAGTGTTTGCCTCTTCTGGACAAATGCAATTCATCGGTCATCCAAACACTTAACTCTATGTTGATTAACTAATCGATAGATAGATTACGCAGGGAGAAGAACCAAAGCAGAGTCTGAACTGCTTTGAAACAACACTGTGCAGTCTTGTGGACTTTCACCCACAAATGAGTAACCAACAAACCTCCGCTACACAGCAGCTGTATGAACAAAGTAACTCCTCCCTCCCCAGCGTTCACACTTTTAAAAAACTTTAAATTTCATTACTGTTTAGGTCGACCTATGCTGATAATGGCTGCGTAATTAGCCCAACAACAGTGCTTTATCACTATAGTTTACACGGGTGTTGTAAATGAGACGGTGGCTGTAGGGGGCTTGCGGGTTAAAGAAGAGGCTGATTGGTGTGTTCAAGCTTCGGCAGTCATGCTGTGACTTTACTGTCACGTCCACAGCTGCCCCGCTGAGGCACATCTGTACTCGGCGTACACATCAGCTGTGATGCGAGCGACGAGAGGTGGCAGCCTCAGCTCTAGTGCGCCGGTGGTCCTCTCACTTCCTAGAGAGCAGAGCGCCGATCAACAGACATATGACAGAGTCAGAGATCTGTGGTGGTATGCAGAGAAAACAGCGGCAGGCTCCGTCAACGGAGACCGAATTTAACCCTCGGTGACGGAGCGGAGAGACGGACAGGATGTCCTCCGAGAGGGGCGGAAGGAGGGCCGACGCGGATGAACGCCGAGGTTAAACTTCGGCAGGCAGATGTCATCCGAGATGAGTGACGGGTGAAGAGCCAAAGTGACTGAGTGAGAGGCGAGCGGTGACGGGGTAAATCATGTGTACACAGGTAATACTGGGAGACAGAGCAAAGTACACACTCAGCAGTCACGAGCAGAGGGTTGGACGGAGTGGTTTTAAAATGCATGAGATGCACCATCAGGGGTGGAGGGGTGACATGTCTTGCATCTTAAACAGTGGGTCATGTCCTGACTAACAGAGGAAATATTAGTGAAGCGTGGCCAGTTTCAACACAACGAATTTATAAAATTACCTTTCATGTAACCAGGTACTCAGTCGGCGCGGCTATTAATAGATGTTAGAGAGGCAAGCAAATCCTTTAACATGTTAATGCTTCCTCGGGTTCACTCTGTCTCACAACACACTGAAGAAACTAAGACACACTTGTGACTAGAGCCGAGACAATGAATTAAAGGGCAAAAGATTAATCTGCACCTATTTTAAAAGGTTTGATTAATCATCAAGTCATTTTCTAAGCAAAAGGGCCCCAAATTCTCTGGTTTCACCCACTTAAATGTGAATATTTGCTGCTTTTCTTTGTCTTATATGACAGTAAAGTGGATATCTTGGGACTGTTGTTCAGACAAAACAAGACGTTTAAAGATGCCACCTTGGACAGAAATTGTGATGGACATTTTATAAACCGAGAGACTAATTAAACCGTTAAATGCAGCTCTATTTTTGTCTTTATGTGGTCTATCAATAAATCTTGTGAATTAAATATTTGGTCAGTAAAATTTACAATTTAACTCGCATCAGTTTTCGGGGGTTTTTACGTTTATTTACTTCGAAAGCCGCCGTAACTCCCGTTAGTCACTCATTCGACCCAGTGACCACCTGCAAAGACCCACCTGCCTTGTCCAGCCTCGTCTACTTTAACTCCACTAATGTGACCTGAATGTCTGACTGTGCCAGCGCTGTGGCCTCACTATCTGTCGGAAAGCAGCACCTGATCCGGCCTCAGAAGGGATGAGAGCTGTCACTGACCCCACCCTGCCGGATGATGTGGGCACTGCCCACCATCGCCAGGCCTCCTCTGGTCCTCTACCGCCACCTTTGTGCTGCTCACAGACTGAGGCCGGCCGGCCGGGCTGGCAACGCTTCAGCGCGGACACTGGCAGCCTCGTAGGCCCAGCGCGCCTGTGCCGCTTAAAACGAGGTCATTTTAAGGACGGGGGATTTGCATAGCTGCATTTCAAAGTCCATCACAGCATCTTCAAGTGCACCAGAGAAAAGAGCTGATTAAACTTGTAAATTTTACAGCTTTTTATACCCTACTCTTCCAGTCAAATGTCATCCTGAGAACCTCCCTTTAAAGATGACAATTTGAGTTGGTGACCGAATAAGTGCTTGCTTAGCATAGTAAGTGAAAGGATGAAGTGCTGGCTGATAGTACGCAGATACTGCATCAGAGAGAGATTGAGGAATCGAAGCCCTCCCCTCCCTCGTGGCTGTAGTACTACCAAGTAGTTCTGGCATGTCCGGGGCACCACAGAGAGCCAGACGACAGCCTTGTTGTTGTTTTGAACCCCCCCACTGAGCCATCGCGTGCTCGCTGCGAGGGCTGCTTCTAAGGCCAGCGGCAGAATCTGACAAGCAGGAGCCCGCGCAGCTCTCCTATTGGCTGAGCCGATCTACCCAACAGCTCACTGTATCCATGGAGTCCAAAAAAAAAATTTGGTGCTATTGAAAACATTGCAGCAGCCAATGAGAGGCGAGCTCCGGGTGAGGGACGAGTACAGTAGTAGTAGGCATGGAAGTACATGCATATATTAATACAGATGAGGTAATGCGCCAAAAACAGCAGATTAGTCGGGGGGGTGAAGTCGAGTGGAGACGATGGAGAAATATTAAATTCCACAACCGAGCACTCAGTGATTTAATGTGATTTGATTGAGTTTTCTGCAGCTCAGCAAATTCACATTAATATCATTATTTAAATATAAAAAATGTCAGAAAAATAAATGCTGATAATAATGAAGAAAGTATTACATTTTAATTGCAGCTGAATATGATGATACATTTTGTCACTTTGCTATAAATAAAAAATAAAAACAACAAAATCTTGGATTTATAGTTAAAATCAACATCCCAAATATTTGCATATTGCAGATGACGCAAAGAGGCTGAAGCCTGTTTTGGTGAAGACATCAAAACAGTGCCACGCCCATGCAGCAGCCTGACCTCTGGATGGCACTGCCTTTTACGTCTCCCAGCTCTGGGCCTGCCCTTTAATAAGCACACATAGAAGCAGGGCACAGCTGAAACCCAGCACTGCGGCAACGTCCTGCAAAGAAAAAAAAAAAAAAAACCCAGCTCGAGGGCTGATGGCTTACTAATGTAAGAGAGGGATAGTGCTGACATCCCACTACGCGGCTGCAGCATGAGGATCCACGTGTCCTGCTGCTTTACTATGAAATGGAAAAACAACGCCCTCCCCTCCCCAACCGGGCGCAGACACCGGAGCGTCACATGCTCTCCACCGTGGAGAGGCTGAGACAGAGCTTGCCTGGGGTGTGGAGACGGGGGGGGATGGGGGAAGAGTCAGCAGGGTGTATGTGTGTTTATGTCTGAGACTATGTGGGTCTAGAAAGGAAAATACATATCTCATTTTGTCTAAATGAAAAGAAATAGTAATGTAGGTGAGGACGTGTGCTGAGTTTTATTGTGTGTGTGTGTGTGTGTGTGTGTGTGTGTGTGTGTGTGTGAAGGGGAGGGACTGAGAGGCGTCACACTGCAGCAGAGCTTTAAACTTGACCTACATTCCCCGGGTGACACGCCACATCGCATTAGCCCACTCGGCCAGACCTGGACCCGCCGGAGCTCGCTGACACTGGCCCGATTCGACAGGCAGAAAATGGGGGAGCACTTCCCAAATGGGGCTGGCATGCGTTCCCCTGATCCCCCCCCCCCCCCCCCCCCAACTATCTCCCGCCAATCCTACCCCAGCTGACGAAAAATGGCTTAAGGGGCACATGGTGAGGAAAGAAGGGGGCGTCTACCATTTGTTTGTTTACGGGGGTGAACTCGATTACCTCGTGGCCACGCCTCCATATTGTTGCAAACATCAGCTAATGCCCCCCCCCCCCCCCCCCCCCCCCCCCTTCACCCAGATTCTAGCAAAACAAACTTCTACAGCACAATTGAATCATTACAACCGACGGCGATGCATGAGGTGACATCCTGCATCAGCCGTCTCATCTTCCTCCAGAAATATTTTCCCTCCGCTACGAACCCAATCAGCACCAATGAACACGCATGAACCCGGTAGTTTGTCCAGGAGGAGGATGAAAGTGGGGAGCGCCTCATCCTCGAGCTTAGCACCTCGCTTTGGATTGGCACCTGATGAAAAAGTGGGAAACCATGGCAACAGGCACATACACAAGAGTCAGCTAAAAAATACAAAAAAAAAACGCCGGCTCCATTGAAATGGAGCTCCGTGAAGAGGCTCTTAGCGCCACTCTTCAGTCACAGCAATACGACAGTTTATACCATCGAAACACACACAGCCCGGGCGGGACTGATGTTAATTTCAGATCAATGGATTCAAAATGTGGGAAATAGAAAAAGACAGTGAGTAGACTTTTCCTCCGACACCACAGGGGCCTTTATACGATCATCTCGAGTGAAGACGCTGCTCTAGTCCCAATGAAGCCTGAGATATCTTGTGATGCATCGAAAAGAGCTGCAAAAAGCAGTCCATGGTGTTTTTAGGAACTCCAAATCTACCACTTTTATCCTCTAAACATCTGGCTCAGAAGGCTCCCCACCCTGCCCTTGAGAGTCCTCTGACTCCTTCCTAAGATGTGTTAGGGAATCATGAAGCGGGGGGGGGGGGGGGGGGGGGGGGTGTATTGACTCACTGTCGTTGGTCTGAGCAGCACCTCCCTCAGGGAAGCTTCCTCCTAAACCCATTCAAACAAAGATCTCCCATTCTTCTGCTAAAACAGCCCCGATACCATCATTACACGACTGACCTTCTGACTGACTCACCGACATCACTGCATCCCCCAAATCCATCTATATATATTTAAGGATGAGCATTCAGGGGGCACAATGCCTCACGTAAGTAGGTGTCAAGCCCAAATTAAAGCCTGATTTAAAAGTGAAGAAACACAGTGAAGCTTCACCTTAAAATATGTTTGTTTTTGTCCTGCTCTGTATTACCCAAACAGGATTTTGGGTGGGGCCCAGTGGAGGGTTTTGGATGGGTGATGAGAGTCACATTGAAGAGTACCAGAATCTTCATTCACAAAGAGAGCAGTGCCATCTGGAGGATGAAAACAGTTATGCACACACACGGACTGAGAGGAGGGGGGAAGACCACTCCCAAAACCGTTTTTTTATCATCAACATGCCAGCTTCTGCTGAAACGTACAAATGCTAATGACAAGTGGCAGCGGTTACAGTGAAACGTCTTGTGTAAAGAACCGTCACTTGCAGAAAATAGCAGCAAAGGAAATGTATTTCTTACTCAAGGCCACATGGCAGGTTCTGCGTGATGCAAGAGCACCATCCAGTGTTCACATGCAGCCATCTCAGGGTAAAGACACATTAAAACGAACATGACATCTCTGCAGACTAAATGTTATGGCCATGTTTCATACTAATCTGCCCGAGATTAAGGCTTTGTAACGCTGCAGAGGAATGACAGCCGCCTGATGGGCTCCTTAAAGGGAACCCGGGCAGGAAGTAATACAGTGCCAGCCCTCCAGGGCCGTAAATAATAGATGGCCGAGGAGAAGCCGGGAGCTTTTAGCTGATATAACAAGCCACTCTACATATTACACCCACTCAAGACACATCATCTCAAATTACCTGCTCAGCGGGTGAGGTCGAGGGGGGCCGGATCATCTTCCACATGCTGAGTCATGAGTGGAGCTACTGATATTTCCAAACCATCTTATCAGGCCTTCTAAATAGGTAAATTGAGTGAATAGGCCGAAAACAAAACTGCTTCTTGAGGTGTATTTAGTGGCAGATATGGTAACAAATAACAGACAAGGGAGCGAGTTGGGGAAATCCTTAATTCTAGAGCTATAAATCTAAAAAAAATATATATATATATTTTCTGTGCACAAGCCGTCATCTGCACAGGTATAACAGTACCAGGCTTCACCAGCGGGGGGCAGTATTGACCCAGTTATGATCACAGCCACGAGAGAGACAAGAAAAGCTTCACCTCAGGCTACTGTACCACACCTCCCCCTGGCTTAGCGTGCCTAATCCATCCTGTGTGTATTCACACAAAACTCAGCTCCATTTGTAATGCAGCACATCTACCGCCACGGGGCTGTGGACTGCGTGCTAACTGAAATAGCCATTCAGGCTATATTTGTGAATAGATTTGCATCTTACTAGGACAACACGGCAGCTTGGCATTCACACACACATACACACATTAACACACACACACACATGCACCTGAAGCTTAGCTGTCAAAACGGCACAACATTCCAGCACCAGAGCTCAGAATGATAGCCACGTGTGTCATGGCAACAATCTCCAAGGAGACGTGGAGGAAAATACAACAGGGATGACTAGACAAGCAAGGGGGGGGGGGGGGGGGGGTGGATGATGGGAGGTGAATAAAGAAAACAACAACAATCCTTTTAATGTGAAACATCAAATAAAAATGTGGAGAAAAACTACACGTTGTTTAAATATACCGTCTGTAATGAGAGTAAAACCACTAAACGTCGAACGCCACAATGTAACCGACTATTAAATGAAAACAAGTCAAATGTGCTCGAGCTTGGTCTCGCGTCAGAGCCGAGCGGTGACCCTGTGCCCTGTAGTTACATAAACACAGGAAGCTGGGAGCACCTACATTACTCAACTCCTTTCTATGGTCCACAATGCAATTCATTTCCTGAGCAAGCATTACACATCCACCCACAGCGGGCTACATTAAGACTATAATAGGTATACCACGGGCGTTCTTACATAATGACACGTCTACTCTGTATCGGTGGACCAAAGCTACTCCCGCAGTTCTTTTCAGGAGACGAGTGACAATAAAGTCTTGATTTTATTAACATGGAGCGAGTGTCTTTTTCCTCAACACAACAACCTGACGAGAAACTGTCTTGAAGGGATTTTTAAAGGTTTTAAGATGAATTTTTTCGTTGTTTCCCTTCAGACTGAAGGAGTTTAAGAGACACAGGACGGGCAGTTCTGCCGAGGTTTGACTCTACGTCAGCTGGGGCACAATGTCCACAGAGAGCAATGCAGTGTTACATTCAGACTAAAGCCGACAGTGTCCTAGTTAAAAATGTGACCTGTATCTATTTTTCTAGTCAATCTGAATACAGAAGGAGCTGTGTGCATAACGTACAGCGGCAAAATTAGAGTGCAATTCATGCAAACTGTATTTAGATATTCCATAAACTGTGTTTTTTTCATCCTACCTATGCTGAGCCCACACTTGCATGGAAAACACAACCAGTGGAAAGAAAGCAAGGTTACTGAATGAATAGCGGCAGTTGAGTCAAAGTCCTTCAGTGCGCACTATGACTCAGATTAGTGTGAAACAACAGGAGAAATGCAGACGTAGCGTAACGCACGGTATTTAACCTCGTTATTCTCAACAACCTCTTTCAAACGTTGCCTTGATTCAAATTAGGATCAGATCTGAGTGACGTCCTTGAATGGATATAAATACACATGTGTAGATGGTAGTCTGGAGTGGAGAATGAAACAATAGTCTGTGAATATAATGCAGACATGCATCTTATGGACTTAGAAGGGGGAACTAAAGGATGGGTTCACATTTTTTGTAAATCAGATATCTTCCGATTTTTCACCATTTAATGACATTCAATACACCGAAGGTCTTACCAGCAGTGGAGCTGTGAGACGGTCGGTCAGGAGCAGGGAAGCCCAGCCTGGCAGGTGGCCCCGGGTCACAGTCCTCCACCAGAGGTCAGCCTCTGAAACACGAGTCAACAGGAGCAAAACACGGATGACAATCTTAGACCGGAGGGGGAAAAAAAGAGCACATTTCAGGGTCTTTTGCAACCGTTAAAAGTCAAACATCATTACGCAAAAATGGAGACAAAATGCTTCATTCTTAAAAACACACAAATCCACTGAAAACCTTTCCTCTCGTTTGTATAAAGTACCCGACAGACTGCTTCCTTTTGAGCATCTTATTGTAGGTTCCCTTTTAAACTCGGGGGAGACTCAGTAACATCACACAAAAAGGGGAACTGCAGGTATCATGTGAAGTATGCAACAACAGGGCTGTTCTTGAGTCCTACCTTCCTTGTGAAACATGGGCTGATTGCAGTTTTTATAAAACATGGAACAAATAGGTGCACAAACAAAAAAAAAAAAAAAAAAACACCACTTCCTATTGTGCAACACTTCCTCTGATTCATTTCAGGTTTTTCTTCCTGTCAGAGCTCTACAACACAATGACTCAAATCCAGCTCACGTTTACGTCCTTTAATCCAAGGAAAGTTTAAGATTTTGAGAAGGTATAAGAAACATTATTATCTAAAAACATCTAGACGAAGACTCAGCTCAGTTTGACACAGTCTCTGTGCGCCACAAGCTCGTTGTTACAAGTCGCTCACATGCCCTGATTGAGAGAACAAGCTCAGTAGACTGTGAGACCGTTAGTACCAAAGGCTCTGCTGCCTTCACCGGGCTGCATACAAATGCACGGCCATAGTAGTGGTGTTGGTCACGCACGATTGTGATCTGACTTCAAAGCCTGAAACTTTAAACCCACAAGAACAGCGAGAGCTGAGGAAGAGACGATAGGGGACGCAAACAAGACGCCGTGAGAAGGGCAAACTCAAGAGGAGAAAGTGAGAAGTAGACTATATTCTAAGAATAAGAAGAGCCAATCAAATACTCTTCTTATAACTCGTTCTGACGGAGCGCTTCCTTCATGCAAACTGACCACGACTTGCTCCTAAATCTATTACAGCTGACATGTCACAGGGGACATTCTGGGTGACATCTGTGGCAGGGCATCATGGGAGTCAGCTATGCATCACGCCTACAGCTGGGGGCCACAACATAAGGCCAAATCCTCCCTCGAATAAGCACATGAGGTTACGGTGCATTAGCACTTCAAGAGGAAACTAAAGGACGTGGTGCGGTTCTCCAGGAAATTAACTCGACAAACACGGGCAGGATTATCAGAATGATGGAGTCACGAGCATTACAAATAAGGGGATTGTTTCCGTAGTGGAAAAAGGTTGGACATTCATGGAAAGATTATAATTTGGGGGTTTTTTTTTTCAGCATTTCATAGTTTCTTTTCTTTGACAGATAAAGTAACACTTTTTACAATGTGGTCTAAACATACACAAACATTCACAATTGGAGGAAGAGAAAATAAGAATACCTAACGAGGTGCTTTTGCTTATTCAAACAAGACCTTACAGCCATGTTAGCGGCTCTGTGAGCTGCACTTTGAGCTCAACGCTGATGCTAACATGCTGATTATTTTAGCTCCACATCTCTACAAAAAGTGAGGAAAACGCTGTGAGTAATTCCTCTCCGGGATCTTAAATCAAAGGTTTTATTTAATTATTAAACACGGCTGTGGCAAACATCAGGTTTCTGGCTTCTCTGTTTATCGGAACACCGTCATCCACCTCGGTGCCGCTGTGGGGAAAAAGACCCACACGATGAGATCACACTGAAGTGGCACTGCGTGCAACGAGGCATCCACTCGTCACATGACGAGTTCTTTGTCTTCAGCAAAGACTTTAAACTAGTCATTTAAATAAAAAAGGACCATGTCATGGGAGGAGAGGAGGTAGTGGATCTGAATTTCAATATCCTTAAAAATCACACAACAAAACTTCAGTAAACTCCTCACAGCATGTTCTTGTTTACCAACACAACTGGTGGGATATTGCTTTATTCCCACATGATCAGAGGCAATGAAACAAACACTGCTCAGTGCAGCTCTCTCTGAACCGAACGCTCCCTTCCTGCTGCTTCAAAGGCTTATTTCTCCGTTTTATAAGTGTCATTCCGGTAGCTACATACCAGAACTGGACTTTAATGTTTTTGTGTACAAGAAGTGTTTTACGAGGGTGCAACATCTCAACGACGCTGCTATTAAAGACGCGTTAAAATCTGTGCTCTCACATCTTCAGTTTGTCGCAGCAATACGTCAACATACAGAGTACATCTGTTTGGTTTTAATTAAGTCCGCCACATGAAGGGGTCAATAACTGTGGGCCAACATGTGTGGGCCTGCTGCACACCGTGTGTGGGCTGCACCGTAGAATCAATAGGATCCATACTGTATGTGGTGCATGTGTCTCACACACACACACGTACAGAAAACCGCCCAATCACCAGTTTATTTAGGCGAACCTCAGTGGTGTAAACGGGGCGGACTGAAGCAAGTGACACTGGGATAGAAATCAGTGCTCGCTGTGTTTCAACACCACCGAATGAAACTTCCATTGAAACTCAAGTTGCCATGACAACTTGTATCCCCCCCCCTCTCCCCTGTCTCTACCGGTGAGCTGAGATCCGAGGATGGATCTCCATCGAACCCACGGAGCACAGCCGAGCCTCACCATTCAGAGAAACCCTCCACAGTTCGGTTACACGGAGATCCTCCAACTTGAATGTCACAACAGACGACTTGTTGAGGGCTCACGACTCTCAGGTTCACAAACGGGTCACACCATGCCAGGCAACTACAGAGCAAGGGATGTTATAACATTTTAAATAAAAATAATGAGTGTTTGTGGGTATGTTCTTCTCCTTTGGTCCAGGTTTCTACAGCTTTGACTATGATAAATATCATAATACATGTAACTACATGCTTTCATACATCCATTCCACAGTTTAGACATGATTTAATGAATGCAAAGGCAGTTGAGTAAAAAAAAAAAAAGTAGGACACGGTTTTTTTACAGTTATAACACCACGTGAAGACGGCGGTTTGGTGCGGGGGCAGCGCAGCAACAGTTTCATGCAAAAGCTGAATTTCTAGCATGCTGATCTGCCATCTGTGGAAACACCCTGCTCTGTGTGTCCACTGACATGAGGATCTCATGCCTGCCTGGGTTAACACACTATAATAAAACACGCCACCATGTTTCTGTGATTTGATGCGAGAACAATCAAATAATTGCTTCACTGCTGTCAAAGGAGAAAACCTCCTGATCTCTGATCTGTACTGTATATTCTCTCTGATTTGAGCCTGGAGGGGGTTTCCTGTGTGTGTGTGTGTGTGTGTGTGTGTGTGTGTGTGTGAGAAAGGTGTGGGGGTGGGGGGGCACACAAAGTGACAGCTTGTTTTCCTTTCGAGTGGGTTATGCATAGCATTATGTTGAGAATTTCTATGCAAAGTCCACTTTGCTTTTGTACCACATTCACTCCGACGATGCTGCTGCTGCTGCTGTATATGGGAAGCAACAAATGAAAGCATCCTGTTGGAGGAAAAAAATTAAAAGAGACTCTCTCTCTTCTTCTTATTATGTGCATGCTTCGGGCTTCAGATAAGCCAACATCACAGGACGGATGTGAGATTCGTTGAGAGGAATGCTCGAGTCTACCAGCACAGCCAGCGCTGCAGATCAGAAACTGGCACACACTGACTCACACACACTGACTCACACACACATGCATCAAAAGTATATGACTTGCCACCGCCAAAGGCTGCAAACACAAACCACCACAGCTAGGACCTCCACTGCCAGACCATCTTTCTCTGCTTAACAGCAAGGCTGTCAGCGTGTGTGTTAACCAACAAAATCTGTTAGTGGACACAACCGCAGGGACACTTCATCGGGTCAATAAACGCTGATGCAGTCATTAACACCAGGGACAACTTTTTAGGGTAAACGGTGACTTGCAAATTAAATCAAGACGTCGTTTCTGATATCTGCTCTCTAATAATTCAGCCGTGTGAAGGAACGGGCCGGCCTACTTGGGGGGGCACAGTCAGCCTTTCCCAGCGAGTGACTCACGTCATGTCATCATCTCAACTATGATTTGCTTTATGAACAAGAGCAGACATGCAGTAGCAATGGAAGAGGGAATGTGTGCGTGCAGTCAAGAGGCAAACGAGATTACTCCTATAGCACAGACAAGTACATGAAAACGCTGACTCAGGTATTCATTGTCAAATGGCAATATTTCCACACCACCAAACAAAGTATTGCAAGAAAAATGTATGAACAACAATACTAAGCGTTTAAGAAACAATGCTTACGCCATTAAATCTCCAAGTCATGATGATGGCGTAAGAGCAGAACGCTGACCGGGCTAAAAACACTTGGAGGATGTTAATCCAAATAAGTGAACAAACAGCAGAATGCCACAGAAAGGGATCAATACGGCTCTGTTGTGCATGAAGCTCAGACAGCAGCACCTGACCTAGCGTGCTGCCTGCAGTGTGTGTGGACGCAACAACGCTAACAATGTGACGCAGACAGATTTCCATATCTGAAAACGTGGTTTTTGGCCGGGGCCCCGTGTCAGAGAGGTGTTGGCTCGAGTCTGTGGTCGTCTCCTGAAACTGCTGTGGATTGTGCTGCATTGCACAAGTGCTGCAACCTACATGAGCACATAATAAAAAGGGGAAAAGGAATAAAGTTGTTCAATCATCGTTGACGTTACAACAATGACTCAACTACACGAGATGTTTTAGCATAAGTGCATCCACTTGCTGCCGGAAGTACAATAAATAGTCGGACTGTCAGCAGGAGACGACAGTGAACCTCATACCGAGAATAACTGCAGTAACCCAACCTGCAGCCGGCAGCTCAGCCACGCTGGGTGTGTTCAAGGGAGGGGGTGTCTGGACCCCTTGGCGACTCTGTGACATTCCAACGAAGTCAAGAATATTCCTTAATGAGAGAACTGTTAAATCTCTTTGCAAGTCTGTGGCATGAAAGCATCAGAGCAGCTTTGCCCTTAAAAGGTCACTCATTGGGAGGACTCCTGGAAAACCGCTAAATTATTTACATGAATTACTGTTACAGTGACTCCGCCCTCATGCTATCAGCCTCATGCTACCCTCATCTACTGTACAGCTTCCTCAGAGTTCATTACATTCGCACAATGAGAGACTGCTTTAAACAGATTCAACACATCTCGGCCCCCGATTGTTATTTAAGCACCCATAAAGCAAACATTGGTGTAAGGCATTGACAAAAGTCTTATCTAATTGTCAACAACATCCTCACGCAGGAAAAAGACTGGGAGTCAAAAGCTTTATGACAAGATTACAGACAGATTATGACTAAATAGTGACATGTAAAGGATGAAAAAAAGAATCTTCTCCTAATCCGGAGGGCTTCTAATGTTTGCTTTGCATGACAAATGATGCAGTATCCAAATACATGTTTAATTTCAAAAAGGTTCAAGCCTCTACCTGCATGAGACGGGGATTCATGAGGGAATACGTTGTGCCAAATGAGCCATATTCCCATGCTTGTTGCACTAACAGCCATCATGCTCCCATCTCCTCACACCACTGCAGAAAGAGTACGAGACAAGTCGCACCACGTCTCGCAGTCCTACCTGGATTTTCCAGAGCACATGTGCAAGTCTGCACATACTCGAAACTATGAGAGCAGACATGCATGTCCATCCGTTAAAGAACACAAAGAAAGGCGATACTTCCTTCTTTCAAAATGTGCAGCGGCAGATATAAGGAAGACATATTGCAAAAGAGGGACAACTCAAATAACCTGGAGGCATGTTATCTCTCACCGCAATCCTGGGTTCCTCAAGACAGACGCAGCTTTTCACAAATCAAGGTTTCCTGATGTGTAAAAGTGCAGCATACCTCTAACAGGAAAACACCAGGAGTCTTCTCTCCTCCTAAAGATGCATGCCAGTCCAGCTTATTTTTCTTTAGTGTCATTAAGAGGTAAAAGGTCCCAGTACACCTCGGTCTGAACTCTCCAAACGGGCCCAAGAGGGGACCGTGAGACTTTTGAGACTAATTTAATGTAGACGTTGCATCACAACCACAACAGAGCTGCACTTGCCTAACACACCATCAAATCCGGCTTTCTGGGACGTTTCACTTCCACTTTCACAACCTTTGCAGAGACTGGGTGGAAAGACAACACTTCCATGCTAGGGTAGGTTTGTGCAGACTACTGATGCAAAGAGAAAACTTTTTTTTTTTTAAACATTGGACTCTAGTAGGTCCCAGATCACAGACTAAGTACAATTTCAAGTACGAGTTCTTGGATATTTCCATTTAATGCAACTTTATACTACATTTAAGAGGGAAATATTGCTTTTTTTGTGACACTACATCTATTTACTTGCATTTTGCAGCGTCAGATTTAAAAATGACCTACCTGATTCATTACTATATAGTACATTAAACTACCCAACAGTATATACACAACTGTTAAAATGAGACAAGCAGCAATATTGCATTACTTTAGTAAATTATCCGATAGTACTTGTGTACTTTTATTGAATTTAAGAGTTTAAATTCAGGAAGTCATTTTACATTATGGTTCTGCTACAACCAGGACCACAGTTTAGACACCTGTGACATTTTTTTAAATTATTATTATCATGCATTGATCAGAATAAAAATCATTAAAGACAAACCAGCTCTAACCAGCTGTCAGTGTGTGTGTGTGCATTAATGTCTTCATTTAATGGTGCATGATGGTGCATGTAAAGAGAGCGGTGTTACTCCGAGCCAGAGGCTAGTTTATACCTGAATACATCACCTGTCTCTGCAGAGTGGTCGATGTCAAACACAGCTGATAAAGCTTAGTAAACAGCCGCCGTCTCTGGTCAAATAAAGGGAAAACCTATCGGTGCAGCCTAACGTCCACCTTCAGACCGTTGTTCTGAAAAGGGGAAGTTAACGGAGCATCGGGGATGAAACTTAAAAACACAAAACACACATTCTCTACCACTGTATTTCTATTTTATAGTAACTTTGCAATGCGTGGGTCGGATTTTCGCCGGACACGTTTTATGATTCATAACTAATTTTAATGTAACACTCAAAACAAGCCAGACTGAATGGCAACCGGTGGGCAGCAAAGGTGGTTAGTTGAGAAGACAGAGAAAATGCGACATAAAGTGGTATTTTGAAGTATATTTCCTCTGTTTTTACCTTGATGCTCGTGGAGAAAACACTGGAGTCGACGTCTGGATACCACGCGAGAAAGCCAGCGGTAGGGGACTGAAAGAAGAAGAAGAAAAGCGATTTGCTGGTCGCTGTTTCCGGGTTAGTTGCTGAGCGTCACTGTGGCCGTCAAACGAGAGGGGGGCTCGTTTTGCTCCACCTCTGAGCGCGGCGGTGGGCGTTGTTCACCTTCATACTCTAACTGAAGATAGACCCGCCCGCTCAGAGGTGACCCGTTGATATGTTTCAACGTCTGCTTCCATCAGATTACAACTGAGATATCCTAGTAAAAAATCTCTCACAGCGGTTTTGATTAGGACTTTTAACCGCTTGAAGCCTTTTAAGTATAACTAGAAAATGCATTTCCTGCTGAAAATGCGTTGGAATGCTGAAAGCTGAAATGAATCTCAAAAACATTGCTGAAAATAGATATCCAATTTTTAAAAAAATTGCAAAAAGCTTAATAATTCAAAAAGTTGAAAGATTATAAATATGAAGTCATATGTAGCTGAAAGTATGAAGAAGGCTTTGAAAGTTGAAGAAGTTAACAGGATTTTAAGATTTTCTCCATAGAGATCCCATTCAAAAGAAAATTGCAAATAGCTTAATATTTCAAAGAATTTAAAGATTACAAATATGAAAATTCTGTGGCTTAAAAAATGTCAACAGTAGTGATATTTGTAGTAGTACTAGAAGTTGTAGTTGTAGTAGAAGTATTATTAGTAGTAGAAGTATTACTGGCATTAGAATAAGTACTAGTTAACGTTTAAATACAGTTAATCCATAGGGCTTTTATTTTGAAAGGGTGGGGCTGGGTGGGGGAGAGAGGAGGAGGAGACAGAATCAGAAAGTATGAAACACATACAGAGGTTATTAAATGTCAGGCTTCATCACAAGCATTTCAGTTAGAATTCACTCTGTGGGGCTTTTATTTTAAAATGGAGTGGGGGGAGGGGAGTCCTGTAAAAAGCTGTCAGACCTGAATGACTGTATGAGAGACACACAGAGAGAGAGAGACATACAGAGATAGAGGGAGAGAGACATACACAGAGAGAGAGAGAGAGAGGAGTGTGTGTGTCTGTGAGTCTGTGTGTTTATCAACATCACTAATGAGCTTAATCAGAAACACCTGTGTCCTTGCAGCCTTTTCATGGAGATTAAACAGGGAAACACCTCTCAAACAAATCCTCAAAACTCCCATAACCGTAGCTCCTATTGCTCCGATATTAATAAATGAGAGGAAGGATGAGTTGAAGAACAGATCCTGTAAAAATTGTATCTGTAGTGTAAAAAATGTGGCTGAACTGGCGATTTAGAAATGGGGTACCGTGTTCTGTGGAAGATGTTTTTGAAGCAAAATTTAACATTGGTCTCTATGGAGCAGAAAGTTGGTTTTCCTCTCAATTACAGGCTTCTGTGCCAAATGTGTAAATCTGTGGGATTCCACAGTCATTTGTCTACGACAAGGACAAGATTAGCTACTTCTACATCCAGAAATTATGCATGAAGAGTGAAGATTGTGGACACAGTGGCAAAAGACAAATGTTTTTTTCACAAGAATCTCAAGCTGCTCTTCACTCTAGCGGTGACATCACGCACTCTAAGCTGCGCAATACACACCCATTATAAAGTCAGAAAAGGAGTGAAAAAATCATAAAAGTTAAACTGCTGCAGTTCAAAAAGTATAAAAGATATCAAAAAGCTGAATAATGCGGCAATAGATCAGGGTTTTCTCAACATTTTAAAGTTGAAATGGTGTCTGTAGCTGAAAGTATGAGGAAGTAGAAGGATTTGAAAGTTGAAGAGGATTTGAACATTTTCTCCATAGAAACCCATTCAAAAAAAAATTGCAAAAAGCTTAATAATTCATAAAGTTTAAAGGTTAGAAATATGAAAAGTCATAGCACCCCTCTGCTGAAAGAGCTGAACATTTTGATAGTTGAACGGTTTCTGTAGCTTAAAATATGAAGGAGCAGAAGAGTTTCAAAAAGCGTACGGAAGAAATATAATTATTATAAAAATAAGAAGAAGTATAAAGATTTGAAGAACAATAGTTGGAATGCTTAACAGCATTCCAACAATAACAGGTTGTATGTCCAACGTGTATTCCCTCTACCGAAGTGTCCTTGAGCAGAAAGCTCATGTAAACCTTAAAGAGGCTGTAGGGGGCGCTAATGTGGCATCTGACCCTCCACGTTGACCCCAGAGTGAGTCACTTCAAACCACTGGATGAGTGGAACTGAAGTTTTCAAAAGCCTTGAATGTGGAAAAAGATATTTCATTTGAGAAAATAGGCCTTTGCAAATAAAGAAATACACCAGTTTACAGTTAGTGAACATTGGTACATTTTATTGCCATCTCACTATGAACTCACCCACAATTGTTCCCTCAAAGAAGGATTTTATTTACATATGTGTAATTAGTTGTAAGAAGATGAAGTAAGACATTTATTAGAAGGCATCTTCTCCTAAACTGTAGGTTTTTGACTGTTTAGCACAATGGGTGAAGGTGGGATCTATATTTAGCTCCTTGTCTTCCTATTTTATAGTCACCTCTACATATTTAATATCTATATATTTCTTTTCCCTTCATGCTGTGTGGCCAGTCAGGATTTCTCTACGGAGACGTTACTTCAAAGACTGAATGACACACCTGGTTGTAATTTGAGATCATTAGTGACTAATGATCTCAAATTACAACCAGGTGTGTTGGATCAACTGACTGTAACTGCCTGTTGCTGCACATTGATTAAAGATTAAATTTATATCATTCTCGCTGCTGTTCACAAAACATAACATCTGTGAGGAATTATTTTACAGCATTTAATTACTTTGGTGTTCAGGTTACTTTAATATTTAACAGTGTCAAATATTCAGTTTTTACCAAACAGGCATCGGCCACTAATTAAGCTTAATTAAGCAGCACACCTGCCTTCAATCACGTGTCTGTGTGGCCACGTGGAGCATATAAAGCCACTGGCACTGGTCAGAATCATTAAACAGAAGAAGTTGAAAGCGTGGAAGCATTTAGTTCATCTCAGAAAACTGCAGTTACTTTGTTTGTTCGGCAAACTTGGATTCAGCCATGGTGAAGGAGAAGACTCACATTAACATGGTGGTTATCGGTCATGTCGACAGCGGCAAGTCGACCACCACCGGCCACCTCGTCTACAAATGTGGTGGCATCGATCAGAGAAAACTGGAGAAGTTTGAGAAGGCTGCAGCACAGGTGAGGAAGAGGGGGAAACACCCTGCTGTAAAATGCTACACAAAATGTTTCAACACCTGTTGTGAGACTTGTTTTATATTCTTTCACAGATGGGGAAGAGTTCCTTCAAGTTTGCCTGGGTGTTGGACAAACTGAAAGCTGAGCGTGAGCGAGGAATCACCATTGATATATCTCTGCTGAAATTTAACACTCAAAAATACACTATGACCATCATTGATGCTCCTGGCCACCGGGACTTCATCAAAAACATGATAACCGGGACGTCACAGGTAAGCAGCATAGAATTTCAGCGCTTTATGTATCCTTGCATGTATTTTATTTTCACCTACATCATTGTCCTTTCAGGCTGATGTTGCCCTCCTGGTGGTCTCTGCAGCTAAAGGAGAGTATGAGGCCGGTGTGTCAAGGAGCGGTCAGACCAGAGAGCACGCCTTGCTGGCTTACACTCTGGGGGTCAAGCAGATCATAGTCTGTGTGAACAAGATGGATCTGACTGAACCCCCTTACAGCCAGAAACGCTTTGACGAGGTGGTTCGAGGTGTGACCGGCTTCCTCAAGAAGATCGGCTACGAGGCCGCGACTGTGCCCTTCGTTCCAATATCTGGCTGGACTGGAGAGAACATGATCACTGCAACTCAGAGGGTAAAGATGGGTTAAAAAATGTCTGAGTACATGCGAACCTTTTGAACTAAAATAACGTCTTTCTCTACAGATGCCCTGGTTCCAAGGCTGGAAATCCAGACGAAGAGAAGGGAACGCAAGTGGGAGAACTCTACTAGAAGTCCTGGACTCTATTCAGCCACCAGTGCGCACCACCAGCAAGCCCCTAAGATTACCTCTGCAGGATGTCTACAAGATTGGAGGTTAGAAATCCTACTCAAGGTTCCGTTTAATCATCTTTAAATGGCCCTAGGTACAGGTGCAGCAGAGGGATTAGAGTGGGGGAAGGAAAGCAACACTTGTCAACTGATAAAATAAAAATTTTAAAGTAATTTTAAAGAGTTAACTTGAAAATGTTCTTCGTCCTTTCAGGAGTAGGGACCGTGCCAGTGGGTAAGATTGAATGTGGTGTCCTCAAACCCGGCATGACCCTGATGTTCTCCCCGGCCAAGATCACTGCTGAGGTAAAGTCCATCGAGATGCACCACCAGGGGCTGGAGACGGCTCTGCCAGGACACAATGTTGGCTTCAACATTAAGAACGTGGCCGTGAAGAACCTGCGGCGTGGGGATGTAGCCGGCAACGCCCAGCAGGACCCTCCATCAGACGTCATCAGCTTTGAAGCTCAGGTTGGTTCAATTGAGTGAAAATTTAACCTGAAATGTGTAGCTTCCCCTCTGTGCTGATGGGAGTTTGCTTTTTTGTCTTTAGGTGATAATCCTGAACCATCCAGGGAAGGTCAAAGCCGGCTACTCTCCTGTCCTGGACTGCCACACCGCCCATGTGACCTGTCGCTTCGCTGAGCTGAAGGAGAAGATCGACCGGCGCACCGGTAACAAACTGGAGGACCATCCGCAGGCCCTGATGTCTGGAGACGCTGCTACGGTCACACTGGTTCCCATCAAGCCCATGTGTGTGGAGAGCTTCTTCACATACCCTCCCTTAGGTACAACATCCATCCAAGTCTAATATCTTCAAGCACAAGAAATCTGACTTGTGCCGTGTTTAACAGTTCATTTTTGTTGTGCTCCTCAGGCCGGTTCGCAGCAAGAGACCTGAAGCAGACAGTCGCTGTAGGCATCATCAAGTCTGTGCAGAAGGACAAAGGGTCAAAACCTGCCCAAAAGAAGTCAAGTGTGTAAATAGTTTAGTTTTTTTACCAGTAAATCCTGGTATGGCTGCTTTGTGAATAGTTTTATTTGGTGAAATGCTATTTTTGTGTTGTGACACAAAGTATTTATGTTAAGTGATTTTTCCTGTGTTGATAAATCCAAAAGACTGTGTAGAACTGGATGGTAAACTTTGGTTGTAATTTGTTGAGATAACAAATAAAGAATTATTTGAACTTTATCTAAACTTTGTCTTGAATGTTCTTAAACTGTAACACTGCAAGGTGTGTAAAGTTTATTGTTTATTAAAACTAGAGTAAGCTTTGTCCCTCTTACAGGAAATACAAGATCATGCCTGTTTGGTAAATATGAAGCCACTTAGTTTAGCTCAAAGATGGCAATTGATGCATAAAGTACCTTTAAATTGTATGACATATCACCACTGCTTGGACTGTTACCACATGAGAAATATTCTTCTTCTCCTCGGCATGCTAATCGGCACATCTTCCTAAATATCTACAGCTTTTAACTTGTATAAGCTGCTTTAAAAGTGCACCTTACTCTTAATACGAGTTGACTTACAAGGAGAAGTCAAAGGGATGAAGCAAGAGGGCAGGCTCAGATTTTAGGTACAGCACTTTTAATGATACGATGGGGTTTTAACATGGAGGGGGGGGGAGGGACTGCAAGTCAGTGAGGACTGGGTGAAAATACATCGGCTCTCAAGCCTTTTACAAAGTCCACCATTCTTCTAAAAGACATCTCTGGTTCACAGGCAAACCTGGAAATGTACAGGATCCAGTAACATGGAATGATATTACATGACTTAAAAATAAAAAAATGTCAAGCTCATGAGGTTTTTTTTTTTTTTTTTTACAAGACACTGAATTGTGAACGAAGGTTAATGTGAAAATTCTAGCCTTCCAGAAAATATTTATTGCTGAGACGTCCTCGAGTTTCCTGTACTTGTCGTTAATAGTGGCTTCAACAGGATAACTATTTATTTTACGTCGTCCTGCTTAATAGTGGCTCTTCAAACCCTGAGGTGAGCGTCATTGAACGCAGCACTCCACTCAATTCCAGTCATTGTTACACCATGCACAGAAAAGGTCAAAGGACTGTGGCGATGGCGTCGAGTTCACAAACAGCTGCATACATACAGTGAACAGTGTAACAAGGAGTAAATCAGTGACCTACAGTGAACCACAGGCTTTGATATTCCACCACACAGTAGCAGCAGGTTTCTATACTGTAAAACAACCATAATACGTGTACACACAAAGCAAGCAAGAACAAGGAGTACATTTAATGTTTTTATCGGGGGGGGGATCAGTGGGAGACTCAAGCCTCCTAGGTCAACTATGGTGGTAAACAGGGAAGCAAGAGACAAATAGTGACATGACCTATTTCACATTCCAATTCTTATTTGTCCTTTTTTCCCCCAGAAATATAAGCTGACAATTACTTGAGGGCCAGTAAAATCAATACAGATAAAATTCAAAGTCTACCGCCCTGACGCTTAATCGGACCGGTAGAGAGAGAGAGAGAGAGAGAGCAATCGTACATGTTTTGTACAATAAAACATGTATGTACACTCACACACACAAATATATATATTTACATACATATATACACAGTAACAGCATAAACATAGACTTTAGGTAAGTGCTAGGGTTTTGAGAGTGGCTTCGTCACAGCCGTGCTATAGGGTTAAGATAATACTGGTAAAGGAAGAATACACACATTCTTTGTACAGCATGGATGAGGCATCCACGGCTAGATGAGCCTTCTCGGGTTTCTTATTCGTTGCGTTTTTTTTTCTTCTTCTTTTAGGACACTTGTCGTGTGACAAGAGGTGTTATGATAGCTATTTACAGGGCCTCCCAATTTAGGGAGAGGCGTAGTGCAAGTCTCTCCGACTGTCAGTCACTCAGGATGTGCACAAAAGACATGGGGAACACCCCTTTTCTGTCCGGCTCTCCTTCAATGTGCCCGATCTGGAAGTGTAAAGAGAACGTGTTAGAAAGAGAGTAGAGGGGCATTCAGTGTTTCTTTTTTGTTCCCTTCAGATGGTTCAAAGAAGAACAAGTGCTGCAAACAAGAGCGTAGTACTGAAGCTGGACTCACCCACCACTCCTGGTCCTCTTCTCCTGTAACTATTATCACCTCTCCTTCAGCAAAAGTCAGTTCGTCATCATTGTCAGCCTGGCAGTCGTAGATTGTCTTCACCCGACGGGTTTTGCTCTTCCCCTGGACATTTACATAACAAAACTGTTACCACAGATAAAACAAACGTGTCTCTGTTGACTCTCAGTTAGCTTAGTCACCAAAAGGTGTCCAGGAATATTAATATTAAAAAAGAGACCTGGCAGAAAAAGCAACAAAATACATCTAAATCACATAAATCCTTAAGTGTGTTCTCTCTGTGACCACCGGGTTCAGATACTCTTGAAAAATTCAAAATGGAGGGTCAGTTTGACATTTTATTTACTGTCATATTCATGCATATGTGGTAATATTGCATCCTCTTGGACCACTGTAGTTAAGTTTCTTTCACCGGGTAACTGTTTCTAGTGTATTTTGAATCAGAAAATGGAGAAATATAATCTAAAAACAACTGAATATGCAACACGGATACCACACGGTCAGCAGTAGGAGAAGAGCCCTTAAATGGCATAATGCATCACATGTATTACATTTATAGACGATAGACTGATTAATTGGTCAGTTATTTAGGATTTATCAAACACAAAATTGTCATTTAGAATCAGGGTCTCCATTAGAGTTCGTTTATTTGTCCTGTTCAGTACCTGGGTCACGATTCTTTTAAAAAAAACAAAAGGAATCTTAAATCAATAATGTCGGTTTATGTAAAGAATAAAAGTAAAAGGTAAGCATGTTCATACCGTGTTGATCTTCCTCGGCAGGGGCACTGGTGTCTCCGCAGTCCCCGCTGGGGTCCCATTGGTGTCTTCTGCAGCTTGTTGGGTGGGGGTCCCTATAGTGGCCTGCTGATTAGGTGACGGTGAGTCTTGAGGCTGAGGTTGCGGTTGAGGCTGAGCTTGAGGTGGAGGCGGAGGCTGCGTTTGAGGCCTTTGCACCGTCTCACCGGGAGGCGGCCTGGGAGTGGACTCGGCTGTTCCGGGTTTGGGGGGGATGTCGGCGAGATGCGGCTTGGGAGGCAGGTCTTTGAGCTGGGGTTTCGGCGGGAGGTCGCCCAGCTGAGGCTTAGGAGGGAGGTCTGAGAGCTGCGGCTTCGGTGGAAGTTCTCCAGGTTTAGGAGGAAGTTCAGACAGCTGCGGTTTGGGGGGCAGGTCTCCCGGCTGAGGCCTGTCCGCCAGAGGAGCCTTCTGCGGGGTGTCAGTCGCCGGCGGGGACTTCTGGAAGACCTCTGGAGGGAGGCTGGGCTTATCCATAGACGGGTGGTGTATGGTGTCAATCTTCCGCAATGCCACTGGAGAGAGCAGCATACACTTAATACATTCTTCAATTCAACAGCTGGCATCAACATGAAAACTGGACCAAGACTGTACCTTTCTGAGGTAGTTTGGGAAGAACCCGTGGACCAAGTGTAGACTTTGTGTTGCTTGAAGTAGTGCTGGGAAAAGATTTTCAAATGAAGTTAAATGGAAAAACAGAATCCAAGAAGATGCTTGCATCATCAGCTGGAATATATTTTATCATAGCAAATAAAGCAATACATTTCAAGCCAATTAAGCTTAAAATGTTGTACCTTTGCTGCTGAGGAATTCCTTCAAACTTGTTAGAAACAGGAGACATCTTGCTGACAGGAGGAGGGGTGGAGTCGCTCCCTAAAACATCGACATTGATGATGACACAGTTCGCTCAACACCATAACAGAGCACTCACCAAGAGATTCATTAAATCTAAATGTGGAAATAACTTAAGCATGCTGTGATGGTTAAAAAAAATAATGAGGGAGGCGTCACCTGGCTGAGCTTTCTATGAGCCCCTGATAATTAGTGGTTGTGCAATAAAGTGTCATCATGATAATTAGTGATCGTGTGTTACTGTACGGCTGACACAGAATGCACAAAACACCACAGAGGACAAATGATAAAAGTGGAATAACAGTCAAAATACACATAAAGAACACAAGATTGCAGGTAAGATGACTGAGGTGTCTTCTTTTGTGGTGGTTACAAGATCATGTGTAGATCAACCAGAGTCAAACAAAACGATGCTTTTGTCTCTGTGACATGAGTCAGACTCACGGATGTCTCTTTGTGCCGTTTGGAAGTATGTTTACTGGTGAACCCAGCGTAACTTGTGGATGTTTAATGATTAAAATTGTCTCTTAAAAGTAGCAAAGTATAACATTTTTCAGTCAGATGTCCACCATTCAAGGTAGTTAAACTCAAATGTATTGGATACGGTGCTGTAATGTCAATGCAGGTTATTTTTAACCCTCACACGGACCAACCATCCAGCACATATGACAAGCTGAGGGTTTAATACTTTTCACAGCTTCGCAGTAAAGGACAGAAAAAAGCCTTAACTGCATTATTCATTTGCTGTTTTCTTTTATGTTATGCGATAGTAAACTGAATAATTTCCTTAAAAAGGTCTAAAAATAGTCACATTGGACTTCAGACCGAATGATTAGTCAAAATACCAGATTAGTAAATAAATGTTAGGTGGAGCCCGACACATATCCACCTAATGAGTCAGACTACCATTGAACATACCTTTGAACTGCACAAAGAGAAATAAAAAGGCCTCCACTGGTCTGCTCGGCTTTAAATTAAAAACCCTCAAGAAATCTAAAAACATTTAATAATTCCCTCTTAATCGTGGGAACATTTGATAAAATAAGTCTTAACTCAAGGTCCTCTTAGGAGCTTTTTCTGCACCCAGTTTTAATTTTAATTTCAGTGCAGGACTTTTTAAAATAACCCTGCAATTTTGGACGATGATAGCATCGGCGCTTTCAGGCTGGAGTGAAAGCAGCTCTACTGTTCTGACGTGTGCTTGCGTCTCACCCCCAGTCAAGCCCCCTTTACTGTGTGGACTGTGAGAGAGCGGGCTGGGTGGGTCAGACAGGGTGCGTTTGTGTCCAGGAGGTGGGGGCGGAGGTCTCTTCTTGGACAGGGTGGAGCTGCCTCCCGGTGTGAGTGTAGAGGGAGGGCCAGATGGGGGAGGAGCTGGAGGAGCGATACATAAAACACATGAGGTGATGCGGCCCCCCCTAAAAAAAGTCATTCCGTTAGACCCCCCAAAAAACCCCCAGAGAAAGTAAGGGAGAGGACAATGAAGCATGGAGAGGAGAGGAGGAGCAAGTAGAACAACATACTGTCTGAACAAATATACAACAGAAAGGTCTGGACTGGAATACGAAATAATGAAAAGGGACACATTTGGGCTGCGAGCACATTTGTTGGTGTCTCTACTCTGTGAATTTGTTCATGAACACGCCTGTTTGTGTTTAACGGGACCCCAAAGCACTAATTGTTCCCTAATATAGAGAAAAGTAGGGCGAAATCAGCCAATAGAGAGCTCAGCCAGAGAGGAATCAGCTGTGGTTGAGGGTTTACAGCTCAAGGATGGTGGGACATGATTCCAAAAAACCCCATGTAGGCGAGAAATAATCAACTGGAGAATCAGCTGGCCTACACGGTCCCATTGTTCTACTTAAATAAACCACCACCACCCTGTGAATCTGAGCTGTAAAGGAGGAAACAACTGAGGGACAGGTACTGTATATACTGTATGGGGGCACACAGCCGAGTAAGGGGGAGAACATAAAACCAGGATATTCACTGATGTATGGTCGGGTGCCAGCCAGTGTGGCGTAGTGCGAATGAGAGCCGAGGAATGCCAAGTGTGGAGCTGAAAGAATAGAGAAACAAAAAAGAGAAAGAAAAGAGAGCGAGATGAGGAGTGTGGGAGAGAATCTACAGTATGTCAGTCTTAAAAAGAAGAGAGAGCTGCTCCCACACACACTGTAAAATAACAAGATGAAATCTTATCAGTGGCAAGCAAAGAAGGAAAATTAAAAAGAGGAAAAATGGCGCGAAGTCGGCCCCCGGGGGCCGAGCTCTTCAGCACCCGCTGAGAGAGAGAGAGAGAGAGAGAGAGCGCTGCATCTGAAGAGTTAGCATGCTATTCTAGATGTCATTTAGCCTCTTATTCTGGCTTTTCATCTTATTTTTAAATAAATCAAACTTCACTTGTTTCCAGTGCTGTTTTTAAGGAGGTGATGGTTTCTTTATGTCTTCTACGCGGCTCCTCAAATGATTAGGATGCTGACTTTCTATCCGGAGAGACGCAGCTTTAGCCTCAGTCTTTTAGCATTTTGTCAAGTATGTAAGCTATCATGAGCATATCTAAGACCATTTAACAGGGTTCTCATTTTAAAGCGACTCAGCTAAAAAAGATGAACAGCTGGAGAAAGAGTCGGTGTTAATTAGCTCGATAAAAATCTGCCAGCTCGAAATGAGGAGCCAACTTTTATCTGTTCACGTCTGTGTGAAAGCAAACGGTCGATGGTTAATCTGCCGCGTTGTCATCATGAACTGAGAACAGAATGCTCGACAGGCGGAGCAACATGAACTAAGGGTTCAATTGAAACAACTGGAAACAGGTGAGATTTCACAATTTTTAAGAAAAATAAGATTTAAAAACTCAATAATGGATTTAAAAATGACTTGTTGAGATGGATGTTTTGCAGTGTAAGCTTTAGAATGTTCTCACCCTGTGATGTACTAAGCTGTGAGTGCTGGTGTCCACAGAAGAAGTGTTATCTTTAATTCTGATAGCACGCCCACAGTGCACCGTGTGTATACTGTGGCGAAGGATAATGATGAAGTTTGCATTTAGCTTCACTCTCACAGGCTAACCATCGCCAGCCTTCCCTCCCCTGCAGCTATGTTTTCCTGAAGGTTTACTGTGTAAGCAATCTTACTGACACCTGTATCCCGCCCTCCGATTCGCGTGTTGACAAATTGCATTCCACTGCAGGGAGGGTTTGTATATGTGTGTGTGTGTGTGGACTGACAAACTGAAAAAGTGATTAGGAAGCACTCATCTGCACCTTATCCTGTCCTGAATATAATCAAACATTAACAGACATAACAAAGTACAGTTTCAAACACTATCTTCCCTCTACAGTAGTCAGACAGCATTTGCATTACAGGATGTAAACTAAACACTGATAAAACCGTAAATGTCGTCAGAATATGGTTTCAAATGCACTTGGAGCAGGCCGGTCTGACCTTTCCCCTGGTTCCTAGGTGGCAGCGGCGGCCCGTCGGCCACGGGGGAGGAGGTGAGGTCGGTGGAGGCGCTGTACATCTGGTTGGTGAAGGCGCTGTAGGACAGACGCTGCTGTTTGTCCCGCTGGCTGATGAAGCCCGGCAGGGAGAGCTTGTCGTGGGGGGAGAGGCTGGAGGAGTGGCAGAAGCTCTGAGGCCTCGGGCTCCGGTCCTTCTTGATGGGACTGGGCTGCAGAGGGACATGAGGCAGCTGAGACGGAGCCGACATGCACGGAAGTGCAGATTGGCTGAATTGCAGGCCAAAATATCTGTAGATGTCTGGCATGTAGTTAGGACCGTTGAAATATAACCATTTGAGTAGATAAAACGACTCAAATTTCAAACAAAGTTATTTCTAACCTCAATGTTTAGATGACGTTTGACAAGTAAATCACCAAATCTTAGTTATAGAGTCAAACCACTGAGCTGTAGAGCAACACTACTCCAGACTGACTCGAAAAGCCGCTTTTATTATTAGATTCAACAGGCCGGTACGGCGGCGCGATGAAAACCTGATTGAATTCCAGCTCATCCAACTGAATGCGACGCTCTGTTCGAACCTTATCGTCGAGGTCGTCGTCGCTCTCGTCCATCTCCTCCAGTCTGAGGCTCCACTCGTACTCCACATGGATGTGGGGGTTGAACTTCCCCTCTGCAGCCTGCACCAGCTAACACACACACAGACCATCATCAGTTACACACATCTAAACCGTTATCAATCAAATGGAAAACAGCAACAAGATAAAAGGAGTGACATTAAATTGCCCGCCAATATAAAAATCTATAAACAGACACGGAATAAACTGTGAAAAATGTATAATAGGGTTCAGTCTTCTCTGGGTAGGATTAATTAACAAGGAGACAGTATCACTAATGTCTTACATTTGCTAATATATTTATTAGACATTGTACACTGCATATAAAACAGCTTTTTGTATCTGCAGTCATACTAGCGTTAATAATGAACATACATCAACAATTACTTCCACTCTACTGTCCCTGTTGCTCGAGGCTGCAGCCAGACCTTTGACTGCCATCTAGTGTTCCGAATAATCTGCCTATGAACATGTTTGATCAACCGCCATCGATTCTCTGCAACCTTTTGTTTCATTTCTCCGTATTTTTTTGCGATTCAGTGTTTTTCTTGAGAGCATTCAAATCCACTGTGATGTCCAAAAAACCACCAGCTGGGCGGTCTTGTACTTACTGCCTCCTCACACTGAGTGTTCCTCAGTCGCCTGGCAACATCCAGCGCAGTCTCTCCATTCTGATTGGCTGAAGGGAGGAGGGGGGGGAGGAGGGACGAGCAACAGTTAGGAGTCTGGATACGTGCGCACGGATGACATTAACGAGAGGAGAGGTGACTCACTGATATCAGTCGCCGGCTTGCCCCTCAGGAGCAACTTGAGGCATTCGGGCTTCTCGTACATGCTGCAGTAATGAAGGGCCGTGTTCCCCCACTCCGTCTGCTTATCCAGGTTACCGCTGGGAGAAAACACACACGCACACACAGAGTCAGGACACAGGTTACAAGCATCAGGGTGTTTTCCACAGTCTTGCAGCTTCAGGTCAATGTGTTATTTTGCAGGGTTTAGTGATTTAGCGTGAGAGAAAACTGGAATTAGTTTTCACTGTATAGAGTGCTGTTTGTTAAAACAGTATCTCCAAACATTTCAGGAAGCATAATTAAACTGTGTGTGTGTAAAATATTAAAAAAGGTCTAAGAAATCAAATGTTGTAAATGGGGTATTTAATACCCCATTTACTTGGAATTAAATGTGTGAAAGCACAGGATGGTTAAATATATAATTTAAGGTCATTAATACAAGGATTTCTGTTTATTAAAAATCACTATTTTATTTGTCTGAAGATAAATAATTGAAGTTTGTATAAGTGTGTTTGACTGGATGTGTGGACTGCAGGACGAATAGACAATGTTTGTGCTAATGAGGATCCTAATGTGAGCAAATTAAATCAGTCATAAAAAAATAAACAACACAAGACCGACATGATGTAATTGTAAAAAGCCGTGCAAAACCAACTTCATGCTACAGCAGGTAAATAATCCCTTTTACATCTCTTGTAGCTCTCAGAAAGGGCGAGAGAATTATCTTAAATAATGAGGGCCGAGCATGACACCGTACCAGCACAGCTATTAATTAATAAGAGGGTTCCACTTCTCGTGTGTGCAGTTGGAGCAGCGGTGGGTAAACAATCGAAAAGAGAGGAATACATTAAGGCAGGGAACAAGTGCTTGACCCATTTCTGTTTGCCTTGTGGGAATCTGAGCTGAGCTGAGCTTTCCTCTGCACTTCCACTGCGTTTATTACAGACTGAAGCAGAGAAGAAGAAAGACTCACCGCAGACAGACGGATCACATTTGATGCTACGCGTTTGCACAAAACTGTTGTTTACCACATCACTTATCTCTAAACCGCTGATGTGTTTAAAGATATTTTGTATGCTGTTTAACTTCCCAAAAAAATCCCATTAGGTAGTTAAAAATGTACCTGTTCTGCACAAGGAAGTCCACTAAGTGCAGGGAGGTCTGGTCAGCAGTCCGTACAGAGTAGTGCAGTGCTGTCTCTCCGGATTCCTGCAGGGGGCCATCAAACACAGCAAAGACACGGTGAGACAATCTTGGGCAGCATCCATTCTGTATTCTCTCCCTCTCTGAGTCTCTTTCAGCATTTAAACAAGCTGCAGTAAACAAAATGGCTCCTAAAATATTATTTTCAGCAGGCACGAAGCTGAGATTTGCACATTTATGCGAGTATCTTGCAATAATTTCACCCGTCAATGTAAATTAAAATTAAATGTATTTTCTTTAGATGCAGCATTGAAGATGGCGATGAAAGACTAAACATATAGGAGTGTATGTGCTGTATATTATTTTGGCATATATAGGGTAGAGTAAGGGCTGTATGTAGTCGCGCAGAGAGGAGTGGGATGACGCTGTGCTGTCGGCAGCCATTCAGATGTACCAACAACAGCGGATCAGATATCGGTGAGTCAGACTTCATAGCGCAGACAGCAGCAGCTCCCTCTGTCAACGCACGATATCCTCTCTTATTCCGCTGCTGCAAAGTACACTTAATTTTTCATTAGAGAACTACCATGTCTGTGTTATAGAACCGTGACCCATTTATGTCAGACTAAGTCTGATCACCCGCGTTGTTTACGGCACAGCATCTCCACCATCCACCGCTTGTTATTTAACTTTCATTCATGCCTGAAGCAGCAGTGCAAAAAAAGGCGACGAAACAAAGAGGCTGAATCACGGAGAAAAACAACAACAGAGACATGAATTGTGCCGCCGCAGATGTCATCTGAGCGAATGTGAGCTCGAAATAAAAATGGAGGTTGCTGGATATCACCACCTGCTGGTGAACTTATCTGGATGACTGTAAATTTTCCAACCGTTACACCCATTTCTACCGGCCAAATACTTGACCAACTGGTAGAAATGTGTCAGCGTTGGTTGTCCTGCTGGCAGTGAACGTCACGTGAGGATGAACCACTGCAGCAACATGAGCAGAGGCCGGAGAGAGACATTTCTGGGGTTTGTAGTCTAATATGATGGTGTGGGATTCAAATATACATGTAACCGTGTATGAGGACGTTGACATGCTAAGATTCCAGGTAACATGCTAAACTAAACTGTCACTGGATATGCATCTTAGTCAAATGAGCAACCAAATATCACGAGACCAGATACCACTAGAGGTAAGTGAGTACCTATGTTGTTTTGATATGGGTGATATTTGATTGAGGACTTACCGATCCAACCTCTGGGAGCGGATCCATAAGTTCAACCCCCTCTGCATAGACCTGGATGAGGGACAGCAGATCCCTGGACTCAACCGCCTCAAACAGCTCGATCATTTTAGCTGACGCAGACGTGCACGTCTTCCTCGCATACTTGTGGTCCACATACTTAGCGTAGATGAACTCCTTCCTCACAGTCCTGTGGTGGAGAAGAGGAATTCAGCCGTTTGGATATGCAGCACATCTAGTTTCCGGGCAGCGTTTTTTGCTCAGAGAGTACTTACATGTCACTGGATGGAGTGGGCTTTGGTGAAGGGGAAGAGAGGTTTCCCTCCATGATCTCATTGAAACTACTGTTGCCTACATTCTTGGCCAGCTGGTGGAGAAAGAAGAGAAAGTCTGCATTAGATCACAACAGTAGAACAGCATTTGTATGATCTCAGAGACGGAGGAGCACGTCGGTTCTGGGATTATGCATCTCTGCAGCTTTAGGGATCAAATTCTGCTCTCTGCAGCATTTCCACTACTATTTCATTACTTCTAATATTTCACTGGAGATGAAAACAGAAAAGGGCGTGGACTGCTGCCTCAGAAAGCTATATATTCACTTGGTAGACCATTTCTCTGACTCACC
Source organism: Anarhichas minor (assembly GCF_050575085.1). Lineage (NCBI taxonomy): Eukaryota > Metazoa > Chordata > Actinopteri > Perciformes > Anarhichadidae > Anarhichas > Anarhichas minor. The sequence continues at coordinate 4,602,276 of NW_027466520.1, read as the reverse complement.
AAGAGTTCTGAAGTTCCTAGCTTGTCGAGCTCCATGGACTGGATGCGGGAGATGTGGACCCCCATCTCTCGGTGGATGCCAGAGCACTCGATGCAGGTCAGGATCCCCAGGTTGGTGGACAGCCACTTAGGATCTATAGACACAGACAATATGAGAAACCGGTGTTTGATGCTCTTTATAATCTACAGTATACGGTTGCTGCTATAGTCAACGTGGATGAACAGATTTAAGCCTAAACTCAATACCAAATAAAAGAGTTGTATTTAAGTAGCACCAGGTAACAGTGAAAGCTCCACATTGCAGAAAGAAGAGCCAGGAATCGTGCCTGAAGGAGGCAGCTCGAAAACTAATGAGTCATACACCGAAACGCAGGCAAAAGGCAGACACGCACACACATTCTCACAACACAATGAGCAGATGCAGGCTGGCGATAGGTCACGGAGTGCACCGTTTGTTCGGCACAATGAGCTCATGCACGGTGACCTCTACAGCTGATTAATGCTAAAGCTGCAAAGCTGTGTCGTACAGAGGGAGATCCTGGGGAGAATATCAAATGAGACCAGATGGAACAAAGACGTGGTCTTTCAACCGCGAAGTAACAGTCATTTTATTGGTTGAGGAAAGTAAACCCTGTCAGAGCATTTGATCAAGAAAAATAGTAATCAAACGGGAAACGGCTTAAACTCCACATCTGGAACATGTGCTATACTGAAACCATGTACGGACGAAGCAACAAGAGCATATAGACATATATCACCTCCCCTCTCTGCAGATTGCAACAGAGCGTGTGTGACTTATGTAAGAACGTGATGCAATGATGCCGTTTCTCAAAGCGAACAAATGTTTTTGGTTTTTTTTAACCCTCGGAGCATAAAGTCCTCTCTTCAATGGCTCGGTGAGCTGCAGTGTGTGAGCTGACAGAGGAGAGAGTGTGTGGATGTGTGCGGATGTGTGTGTGTATATGCATGTATACGTGTGTGTGTGTGTGTCAGAGGGCCTGAATGTCTACGCCACTCCTGAGTGCTGAGTCTTTGCTTCCTAATGTGGGGGAGGATCAACGCACGCGCACACGCACACACACACACGTTTGTTGAAAGCGGCAGGAGGATTTGTAGCTTGTTCGGTTACCATCGAACTGAAGGTCACAGAGTTCAAGGCAGCTGTGACATTGCAAAGAAATCAAGATTGGTGCGTGGCTTTAAATAAAACATTTGCCCACAGTGAAATAAAGAAAATGCTGAAGTAAGGGTGTTTGCTTTCTCTGTCAACAAGGTGAGGGATGACTAAGCATAAAACAGGAAGAGGATGTGTATGTAGCCTTTCTGGACACACAAACAGCAGCAGTACACACCTGCAGCTCCGCAGTCGCAGCAGAACTCGTTGCCTGGCATGCGCAGCACGTCTTCGATGATGGCTTTAGTCAGATCCTCTAAACCGTCCTCGCCTCCGCTGCTCTGCTCGCCACGGAACGCCATGTTCAAGGCCTCCTCCTTACTGTTGGTCAGCACCGAGATCCAGCTGCAGAAGGGATCACATCATTACTGGTGCTGTATATAAAAATGCATTTTTATCTATAATGCATTCATTAAAGCAACAGTTGCAGAGTTATTTGACTAAGAGATAATAGTTCCACTAAGCTAATATGAAAGATCGACAGCCGCAACTGCCGAAGTATAAAGATTATTTTCTCAAGTCACTTAATTGATCTATAAAAAGGCAGAAAGTTGTGACTGTTGGCCATCACAATTTGTTATATCAAAACAGTCCAAAACCCCAAGATATTCACTTTACAACGATATAAAACATATATATATGTATGAAAATACATTTAGATATATAACGACTGATGATAATTATTTTAACTCTTCTTACTTCTATTTTTTGAAGTGTCTGAAAACGTCCTCATTTTGGATTAATTTCCTTTATTTACTTGGAAAAGGTCACACACACAATTAAGAATCATGCAGATAGGAAGCGATGCAGCTGCCTTTCAAACTTGGCTTCCTGCAGCTCTCTACAACACACAATCTGCTCCTGCAGTCTAACCACTGAACAGGCGCGCGCGCACACACACACACACACACACACACACACACACACACACACACACACACACACACACACACACACACACACACACACACACACACACACACACACACACACACACACACACACACACACACACACACACACACACACACACACACACACACACACACACACGGCTTTATGAGGCTGACGTCAGCACTTCCTCTGTCATTGCCACTCGACCTCGTCTGCAAAGGCAGAGGCCAAACAGGGACTGGGCACACGAACCAATGTGTTAGATTGTCTGTTTTTCTGTATGTGTGAAAGAAACCAAGATATTTTCATCCACAGATGCGTAGGTGTACAGATGCCGAGCCAAAGCGTTTGTGTGTTTACTTATATTATGCATAATATGCTCCTAGCCTAATTGAGGGGGAGCGTGATCGCACAAAGCAGGAGCCCTATGGAATACTAAATATTTCATGGAAAAGCCCAAGAAGACGCTGATGCTGCTGCAGTTGGAAGTGCGTGACTGAAGCGGCAGTGAGTGGATCCCAAAGGACGACAAGGACACGGTGATACACAGTGTTCAACCGCAGCAAGGCATCAGAGTGAAGACATGCAAGACCCAGAGCAGAAAAGTGCCACAAATCAAGAGGGTTTTTAGGTCTCGACATGCTCAAGAAAATCAGTATAAACACCTTTTTTTAATATGATTCAGTGTGTTTCTGATCATTTAAATGCTGTGAGACTATTTTTGACTTCCACAATTCTTGTGATTCTTGTGAACATAACCTTTTTATCCAGCAATACAAAAAGAAATGTTAATATTAGCTTGATATTTTAAATAAGCATTACCTGAAATTAACATCTATATTAGAAGAAGTACAAAATGTACTTCTTTCCCAATTTTTTCCGTGAGAATAGATGCAGAGCACCAGTATGAAATAACTCATTATACATTTGTTACCTCCCTTAAAGTCGCTTACACCTTTCAACAATGGGAAGATCTGCCAGAAATATGAAAATCTTCCATTTCCACATCTTCCTTATCAAAACCTGGTGCCTCCATTACCCACAATGCCACTGAACAGAAAACCACAATTCTAGTAATACGTGTCTGTGCATGTGTGGCCTACTGACATGCATGTGTGTGCCAGCATGAGGAACGACAGCATGAGATTACAACGACCTGAATTACCGCAGACCACAAACCCCACTGCTATTCTCGGTGCCACTCACTCTCACAGACTCTCTGTAACTTCCTGTCTTTGAGTATAAGAGCAGACGCTAACCAGCCCCTCCATTAATAAAAGCCATTAGGTGACAGTTCACACACACAGACTCATTCACTGGATTCAGTTGAATGTGGCCAGATATACAAGAAGCTTACAGTGTAACAGGTAAACTCATAAACCTTAAGAGATCATGATAAATGCTCTTTATTGTGTGTGTCACTCTGAAGTACTCACATGACAAACTCCTGTTCATCTTCAGCTTGGAAATGATACGTCCGGTTATCTGTTGAACATAGAAACAATGACGGTAAGTAAGCAAATTTCTTATCTTGCATTTTATTACACCAGAAGCAACAGACAGCGTGCGGTAAATTATTCAAATACATCACTCGTCTGTGTGGCACCTGTTGGACGTCTAATAATAGTCTGTTACACTTCCACGGATTCGTTTTCCTTGATGTTTATAAAGCGTAGGAATTCCCCCCCCCCCCAACTGTCTCACACTAACATGCGGATGACTAAACTATTCATCTAGTGAAACTTACGGGAAATGAGATCGAAGCACTTCCTGTCCTCAGTGCTCGGCTTGACCTGGCAGGTGAGCAGGTTGAGTTTGACCGGCTGCCTGTTGGACTGTGGAGAATAAACACATTGAGGGTCACACGGATCAATCAGGAAATATGTAATCACATAAAAAACCTCTATAATAAACACAAGGGTTTCTATGAATTAGTTATTGTTGTTTCGATGGATTAAATGTCAGAAAATCTGGACTTCACAAGGCCCAAGATGACATTTTCAAATAGCTTGATAGGTCCACGAAATAGTCCAAAACCCGGATGAACTCTCTTGTCCCCGTTAAGAAACTGGACCGTGCTGGCTGCTCTGTGTACTGTAATAGTGGGCCCAGTTGGCACATGTACACTGGGCATTGTCTCCTGCCAGTGCCGGGGCGGAGGAGGGGCCGGGACACGTGCTAATGAAATGCTAACAGGCTGTGATGAGCCGTGGAGCTCGGCCGGCCTGCTGGCATCCCGCCACGTCAACTGGAGTCACATAGAGTTCAGCTGTCACGAGAGCTGAAGAAAACAAGAACTGAGAGAAGATTAGAAGCTCTCAGAACTACGAAGAGCAGACAGAAAGGTTCAAGATCGAGGCCCTCCATCACTCAGCGGAACAAAATGAAACCTTTCACATCATATCGGAGACACACGCCTCCCCTGAGCTTCTCGTAGCAGACGCAAAGGATGTTACCATGTTTGACGCAGCGGCTGTGTGAAGTTTCACACCCGAGCACTCTGAAAACATGTGACCGATACAAACTCATGGACACTTGAGTCATTACTTTCACATATTCATTTTACTGTAGATTATAGTTTGACTCACAGCACAAATAATGACAAAAAGGCAGCAAGCTAGTGAACTTTATTCATCAAACTGGGAACAATTTGATCTAAAAAGGATCTTCTTCACGTCGACAAACTAAAAGCTCTTCATATAGAGAAGGTTCATGTGACTCACAGCCAGCAATGAACTGTGAATAATCCTCTGAGATGTGGTAAGAAGATAAGTGTCTGATGTGTCATCTTTCGGATAGATTGAAGTGTTATTGAACCACAACTATTTATTGTTGGCCTACGGTCTAAGAATCAAGCAGCTACAAAAAACTAAGCTTAGGTTTGATTTCTGATACACAATGATAAAAATCAATTAGTTTGAATTATATTTTTAGTACCATTGCTGGTTATCAATCAGATGAGCTTCCCTAAATATCTTAAAAGTGAACTTGTTTGTTTGTAGACATCGAAAAACCTAATCCTCTGATACCTTTCAGGAGCTTCTTTTAACAATAATTGGATAATTTCAAAGTGCAGTAAGACATAGCCAACACTCACTGTTTATACCTTGTTAATTCCTAAAGCCAAATGAACATTTGTCACATTTTGGATTCATCTGTGTCTGATGAAACAACTGCATTGCTCTGCTGAACGGATTGTGCTAAAGTCAAGTTAATTCAGATCTAAATTCATCTTTTTTATTTTTTGATTCCCTCCCGTCCATAAAACGGCACACAGCAGCGACTGCAGCTGCACGAGAGAGGAGTCGACCCTGCAGACGTGCCAGCGTATACAGTACGCTCACACTCGCTCGGAGATGAGTCACCGAGACGCAGCAGGCGGAGGGGCGGGCGGGGGGGGGGGGGGCTATGGGAAGTGAGAGGAGGGGGGTGTTGCCATGACAACCCATCTATGTCAATTCCACTCTGCCAGCCTGCAGATTGGGAAAGACCAACACAACCACCCCGCATGATGTTCTCCCTTTGATCTGCAGTCAGTGTGTGTGTGTGTGTGTGTGTGTTGAACTCACTGTGGCATGAGAGATGGTGAGCATGCCCCCCTTCACTGAGCACTGCCTCCTCTGCCACACCTTCCTCAGCCTGTGAAGAAGAGAGGGAGGGAGGGACATGAGGTAAGGACTTCTTATGTTCTTTCTTTTCTGTGTCCACTTTTAATTTTTAATGCAACATGAATGACGCTCCACGGCGTTTCTTTTAAATAATGGCCGTGTCTGCAGCTTACCCATCACTCTTCTTCAGCAGGTAGCCTTTCTTCTCACAGCCGAACTCCTTGTTTCCCTGCAGCTGGTGCATGCTGTAGCCACCCTGCTTACTCTGCGAGTCCTGTGCGAATCCACACAATACCAACGTTTAACACACGGGGTACACCGAGGAGCCGCTGAAGGACACGCAACGCAGGCACAAACACACTACAAACTCATCCTCCAACGTCAAAGTACAGTACAGGGTGTCTTCTCAACACTAAAGTGCTAACAGGAAAATTAAACACTAGAAAGGCATGCTCTGAAGCCTCTAAAGGGCCAAACCACTCTACTGTCAAGCAGAACAGACTGATGCCAGCATGCTCAACATGCACCAGCACTTACTCTTCTAGACTTGAATCCAGACGAGCAGAAGGCAGAAGAGGGGAGATAGAGGGGAGAGGTGTGAAAGATCCAGCTCAGGTGCAGGCGGCGGGTGTGAAAAAGTGCGCCGCCCGCCCCAAAAAAACAATCTCACGTGTTTAACCCTCTAAATGACGTGCTTACCATAGGTGCTATTAACAAGAGAAGCTACAGGAAGTGTAAATTAAATGTGAAAGACCGTTGTGTCATGCAAAACACACGTACAGCCGCGGCAGACTACGTTTATGAGTAACTCCGGGGGTTGGCAGTGTTTTAAGGGATGTGGTGTTTAGTCGGGCAGTGAGTGGCTCTCCACTGAGCAGCCAGTGAGGCACAACACTGGTCACCAGCAAAGCCTACCACACACTGGCTACCAGCATGGTACAGCACAAGGGCACTCGCTCTGTGCTGCAGGAGACAAGCTCCAGACCTGGTAGTGGCCAGAGTGAGAGGAGGTAAATAAACGTGGGATCGGAGTGTCGGATCATCGGTTTCTAACAACGCCATCTGTGTGGCACCCGGAGCAACGAGGCGGGTGAATCAAGGTGCTGTGTTTAGCCCTGTGTGTTTTTTTTCGAGAATTTCACCTGCTACAAGTTTAAATTTGGCCGGGTGTCTCTGAATGTGACCTGCCTACCTCCTTCTGGTCCAGCTGGAGGGAGGACTTGATCAGATCGCGCAGGGCAGTCAGCTGCTTCTTCTCCTCATCCTGAGTTTGTTTGATCTGAGGAGAACAAATGCAGAGATGAGGACGCACCGACAAAACTTTACCAGCCTTTACACATTTACTTTCTATTCTGAAAATCGAAGTCTCTCACTGTAGTGAATTGTGTGTTTCTCCCTAAGCTTTAACAAACATCCCAAAAACGTTTTTAGGTGCTGGATCACAAAGCAAAGAGCGAGGGCCACACAGAAGATCTGCACACTGTGCCAATAGCTGCCAAGTGTCAGGTTTTGTGAGAGCGTGAGAGCGTGAGGATCTTCTGTCTGACTTCCAGGCCTTACCATCTTTGGACATGTGAGGTTTTTCTAGTTTCCAGGAGATTCTGAATCATGACAGTTGCTGCAGATGTGCTACTTTCCCCTCATATAATAACTGCAGGAGCATTATATGCTGATAAATCTGCTGCCTCAGGGGAAAGCAGAGCAGTGCTGTAAATAAGAAACGTTGGTGAGCAGTCAGTGAAGGCTTTTTTAAAAAGGTTTGCTGTTCTGAGCACAACATAAATTTCCAAAAACGCATCAGTGAGATTCGGGAAAAAGCCGGTAAGTGGACCTTGATTTGTGTGTTGTTGTTTTGTCGAATCAACTTTATAGACTGAATCCAGAAAGAATAAAAAAGGTAAACACAAACAAAGTACGTGTACATAAACACAGAGCAGCTTTCAAAATAAAAGCATAACAAGAGATGGAAGATGTGCGTGTTTACATTGTAGAGATCAGCTGCCAGCTTCTCGATGTACTGCTTCAGCTTATCGGCCGTCTTCAAGCCATCTTGGAAGAAACTGGAGAACAAAGGTGCGGTATGTGTGAATCTCACTCACGTCAACATGCATGCATAGAGAGACAAGTGGTCCATTTTTTGCGAATTAATACGTTGCAAATGTCAGGCGTGCTGCTTTTGGCCCCTATGAAGGTCACACAGAGAGAGAGAGAGAGAGGAGGTTGGTGCAGTTTATGTTTAATGTATAGCGCGGCTCCTTCTGGCGCCTTTGCCTCTTGGCACAGAAATCGCAACTGGCCGTGTCCGCAGCAGATTGACTGAGGTGCTTAGCACATCCTGAAATCCATCACCGATCTGTCAGCGTTACACACCTCGATGCAGCGCTGCAGTCGCAAATCACCGCTAATGACCTGTTTTTTTCTCTCTCTCTCTCCACCCCGCGCCCTCCTCTCCCTTCCTCTGCTCATTACTTTCTCCGTCACATCTCTCCTCTGCTTGTTTTCTTTTAATATGTGCATTAAGGATCCCCCATCTCTCCTCCCACTCCGTCCGGCTCTCCCCGAGGACTGAAGGCCTTGCAGAATGTATAGTGAAAAGTGTTGATGCTGCAGGTATAGACTGGGTTCAGCTCGGTGGACTTTCTTGTGGCCTCCAGCAAGAATGATGTTTATTGGGACGAGTAGTGGGAGACTCTGACATCTTTGTAAAAAAAACTTCTCAAAGCACAGAAAGTAGTTCTCTAGAAATCCCCGTAGGTGCTGTAGCAAACTGCAGTGCAACATCCTGCCGTACCTGCTGCATTGATGCGCATACACCACATGATTATGCTAGTGAGGAGTGATTTAGCTTGTGTGCATGCTGGAGAAGCAGTGCGTCTGTCAGTAAGTCAAGTAGTAAAATAAAATGACAAGCAACACACTTTATTAACTGTCAATTAAAGATGATTTGAGATCATTTCTGTTACTTGAAGTTTTTTGGAAAGCTGTAGGGATTTCACCCCGATCAATGTCTGTGTTTGAAATGACATAAACATACTGCCAACTAAGTTCCCCCTTTAGCACGCCATTACCGGCAGACTGTAAACTCATGTCTCATATTAAGAAACTCTTGCTAATCTAGTATACATTCTGCCATTTCATGAATACACAAAATAATCATACTATGCAGTCGGAACGCACTACACACTCAATTAGTATGAATAGTATGCAATTTTGAACAGACCCACTGTTGTTCTTGCAAGACTCCATGTTTCTCTGGGCATGGCTGACAAATACCCAACTTTCCCGTTAAGTGCCGTCCTTAATTTGTTGAATGAAGCGGTGGTTCAGGTGGTAAAAACGATAATGTCGTCTTCTCTCTGGCTGCGAGCAGTCACACTCGTCCCTCCGCTCTCCATCAATTGCTTTTCTGCTTCTAATCCATCTCCACTGCAGCTTTTCGATCCATCAACGACCAGGTTGAACGGATTAAAAAGGGGGGAGGGGGGGAGTATATTGTTTTGTCCCAGTGTTATGACAGGACCTAGCAACGCTGAGAGAAAATTTGTCATTCTGTTCGCAGAACGTTGTGAGCTGCGGTTCTGGCACGGAGAGCGCCCACTTATTTACCCACCGAACCCGACAGCTGTCAGAACATATCTGTATGATGACCTGTGCATATTTATGAGGGCTATACACACACACACACACATGACTGTGCACCCTCGAGATCTGTGAATCATACAAGGGGACAAACTAATTGACATCAAGAGCTGCAAAGAAGGAAAGTGAAGCAACCATTTTCTCTGCCGTGTTTGGAAATACATTTCTTAGTGGGTGTGATGCACACAACAGGGGACCTTCACACATTCGGGTTCAGGGGGATTACGGTGGTACTTACTTGCACTGTGCGTGGTAATACTTAATCAGGTTCTGGAGGAGGTCCACTCCTTTCTTGGTCTTGATCTCATTTACTTTGATCAGGTACTGCAAAGCAAAGAGAGGTGAAAAGTTCAGCCAGGAGTTGAAAGTCAGGGTGTGTTTAAAGGATTTTTTGGTTTAATGAGGTATAATGTGGCAGAGCTGTTACAGAGAGAATGAAGACATCAGCTTTGCCGTAGACACTTAAGAGTATGAACACTTTGCCTCATGATAATCACATCCGAGTGCTTTATGAAGGCTTTGATGCACGAGCCAAGACTGCCTTGACACTGTGAGTGGGGACCAAACTGGTAAACACACTTGCAGAACAAGAGAATACCATCCAGGGTGCCTTGATCTAAATAAAGTTTCAAAAGGATGATGAGAAATATTTCACATTAGCATTATAAAGAGAGAGAGAATAGCCTACAGAGGAAGGGCTTTGTAGAGTGTATGCTCAGTCTGGGGATTCAAAACAAACGAGGAGTCTTCAGACAGGGCTCCCACCAAACAAACGAATAAAAGATAATCTTAATCTAAAATAATCCCACAGCATGCCAATCCACAGAGATTTACAAAGACACACAGCTAAAGACCACTTTCAGCTCCGCAGCAAAATTTAATCTGTGACACAAAAGCTTCCGACGCCAACATACATTTTCAATTTGCTCTGCGTATCAAGTGCGTGGATGCATGTGTGTTAGCACACGCATGAGTGCATCTGTATGTGCATGCATACGTGTGTATGCACGTATGTGTTGTCCCTTTGTCTGGCTGACAGAGCCTGTTGGATGGGAGATTATCCACATTTTGTCTGAGCCCTGTGTGGGTTCAGTGTTTTTTGGAGAGCGCTGCCGCATGTGTGCGTGTTGGGTCTCTTTTGTGTGAATGAGCGGCATCGCTCGCACCGCTGCCGTGTCCGCGCGGGACATAATGCAGCCTGCTGAGCCCTGCCTTTCCACACTCCTTTAACTGGCGGCGTGAGGATGAAAAGGGTGAGAGAGTGAGAGCATCCTGCAATCTGGTGATTGAGTAACATGGAGGGAGAGAGCGCGAGAGAGTGCACGCACACAGAGAGAAATGAGGTTAAGTGGGATGAACAGATTGTACCACTGACTGCAGCAACTGTCCCACACACACACACACACACAGCAGCAACGTTGGTATTTCCAACCATGATCACTGTTGATTTAGGAAATCTCTCTTTGTTTGTGATGATTCAAGCTCCTCTTTGTATTGGTAGAGGATCTTATACTACCTTATACAAGTACAAGCTTAAAAATACAGATAAATCACAGAACTTTGTGGATCACATGACACAAAACTAGGTCAGAGTAAAGAAAAAATTCACATATAAAGATATTCAATGTACAATATGGATAAAAACAGTACATGTCATTTTTACATTGCAGTATCAATACATCAACAAGTCAATTATGCTCTTATAATAGAGCCCTTTAATGCTTTTTTAAGGCGAATTCCTCAAACCACAGAGTCATCTAACTACCGTTTACAGCGAGGCTGGTTCAGTAACAAGTGGCCAAAACCACAAAGGCCTTTTGTTTGACGTTGTTACGCTGCAACAACCAACAGGCACTGTTCAGAGGACTCGTGCAGTCCTGTGAGGACACAACAAATCGGCATCATATCGTCAGCCAGAGCACAAACATGCAAAGCTCTGCATATGATGAGAAATATAAAATCAAAACTGGACTTGAGAATGAAAGAGGAAGCCAGTGCTAATATAACGTGGGAGCTACTGCTCGTTTTTGGCATCCGGCATCAACTGGAGGCGAGCAATGGATAATACAGACTGTTGAGTAGATCTTATGGAATCATGAAGACAAAACGTTTTGCTTCAAACTTTAATGCTAAAAAAGGGAAATTGACTCGCTTGAATTATTTTATTTTGGCCATATTTAAAATAACAACAACAATGGACCAGGAGGGGTCTTAAACTGTGCGGTGCCGGAGGGTTGAAGGGGGAGAGACGTTAGGCAAAGATACCAAGCAAGGTAAAAGTGCATGCTGTTACTGCAGAGCAACATGATACACATACTTTGAGATTCAGTGAGACAAACGTCATCAAAACGAAACAAAATCATAGAAAGAGACGCTCCTAATAACAAAATAAAAGCTATCTTCAGTATCAAAGTGTCCATCCATGAGTAAGATGCAAACAGGAACTGTTTGAACACAACAACACACTTAGCACTTTTCTAGGAGGGGTATATATATCATTTAGAGACGAGGGCTTCACATTGGATGCCAGTAGATTCACACTCTGACGATTCACATCAACTTTAGTGAATTTTCTTTTAATCCACGCCGCTGACATTCCCCTCAACCTCGGCCGTACTTTGTGTTTTGTGCAAATATTCAAATGCTATGTCGCTAGGCCAAGATGGTGAAAACATTACATCTGCACAACATCAGCATGTTAGCGTGCTGTTCTGCATACAGTACAGCCTCACAGAGCTCCATCTGTTGTACTCTCATCTGCTCCCCTTGTCCCATGTTTTAGCACTTTCTTGAAAACATTACATGTACATAACCGTAACCAAACACCAGGTCTCTAGCAGGATAAGAGGTGTGAACACAGGTGGAAAATGTGGGCAAGGAAACACCTCTGAGTCACCGTGAGACGAGGGCAGATCAGCATTGCAGGGCACAAAAGGACTGCAGCAAGTTCTGTACTGAATAATTCACACGAGCAACAGCAGTGCAACAGCCATCGGTCCATTATGTAATTCGAGTAAAAAAAGTCCTCGCAGGATAAAACAGTGAACAAGGCGTAGGTGTCACCACCCACAAGGAGAGAGGTTTTCTGGCAGAGCGGAGTGAGCGCTTACAGTTTGTTCTGATTCTCTTGGGCACATGAAGACCTGACATTGGTTTTACACTTTATTCTCGCTGTCAAGAGTTCTTTAAGTATTAGTCTTTGAGCGATAATACCGAAGACAACTCACAACAGGGTCACAGCATGCTGGGAAGAAAACAAGTTTACAGAAACAGAGAAACATCTGACAACACTTAAAGTACGAGTTGCTCAAATATCTGACTTAATCCCTACATGTGAAGCTGCAGAAGTTTTAAAGATATTCTCTAAATTATTCAAATCATCCGAGAGAAAAAGTCATCTCAAGCTTAAAGTCTCCTTTAAGCGCAGCTGGTGAAGAAGACTTTACATACATTCACGTATAGGATATAATAAGTGGGTGTTCAAACCAAAAATAGCACGTGCGTTGGAGGGTTTGTGTTGCTACGGGTGTCCGTAAGAAGATGAAATACGATCCAGGGAGGTTGGTTTTGGGTGACAGACCCATGAGTTTGAAGGCTTAAATGCTAAAACACTACAAGATAAGACAGCAGTTCACACATCTGGAAGGTTATCGTGATAAAAATATATCCAATATCTATCTTGACCATCTAATCACGTCTAATAATGATTGAGCAAGGTTCAAATGTCTTGTCGGACAATGCTGCATTTTTTTTTGTCATTGAAATGAATGTGTTGTTTGCCACAGTGCAGATGTTGTCTGCCAACAACTTAACACGACATAAATGCGAAGGTCATTTTGTGATTTAGAATGAGACAGCTCCATAAAAGAGGATATTTGGACAGCGCACAGTGCTGTACTGTGGGGATTTAACCTCTGACCTGCCCGTTAAAGGGGCCTGGCTAACTACTGGGCCTCTCTGATGCTTGATTACTGCGGAGAAGCCAACCAAAAAGGTCCTAAACTGTAGCTTCGTTTTACAACCTACCTCGCACATCTGGAGCTGAAAGAGACGCCTCTCCTTCTCCATCTCCTCGGCGATTTCAGCCCCGGTGATCTCAGTGCGGATCATTCCGTGTTGCTTGGCGTGCTCTCGCTTCTCCTTCTCGATCTTTGTACTGACACAGAGAAGAGGACGGTTACTGTCTGTTCTTACGCCGCGCATGCAGGTTTGTTGTTCTGCAATGCGCTTAATATCTTCTGGAGGGCATACCAAACATTGCGACACATTATCCACAGCGTGTTGATCCATTATTCAGCGCTCTATAATTAGCTTAATGGTGCAAATGTGTTGTATTACAACAGTACACTTTAATTATCCACTTACAACTTGGCCTCGTAGTCTTTCCATGCTTTGTCGAAGGGCTTCTTTATGTCCTGCAGAAACACATGGGAGACAAGCATCAGCAGACCACAAATAGTTATTTGCAGAGTTGGATCGCTACCAGAGGTCCAACAAATGCCTCACTCCGCTCACAATTTACGCCCGGGACGGCCAAGCGGGCGTCCACGCCTCTTCTTGGACCCTGAACATCAACGGTTCATGACCCAGTTACGCACCACTCGCCTCAAGCACAACACAAAGGCACAAATGTTTACTTCTGCAAGATTTACAGCGTGAGCTGTTAAAACAGTCTCTCTGGCCTCTCCTCGCTTACACTCAACATACAGAGGTTAATAGAGAGATGTGCTGAGGAGGCATCTATTGTCCCTGTCCCGCTGTTGATCTGTGTGCCGTGGGGATGGGGGAGCACCGGACGAGTCGAGAGAGAAAATAAACGTCAGGGAGAGAAACTGTTTAACGGTAAATCTTACCCCTTTAACGCCTTTCAAATCGCCCTTCAGCAGCGAGTCCAGGGTGAAGATGACATTGTGGCTGAGGCTCTGGAGCTGGAAGAGGACACACGGAGAACACGGGGGTTTATAAAGCAGCTGTTGTCACGAGAAAACAGAGCTAACATATAACTTTTGTAAAAGAAGTAAAAGAAGCCTCAACTCATCTTACAAAGTAAGATGAGTTGTGATCAATGAAGCTTGATGAAAAACACATAAGTGATCTACTTTGTTGCAGTGGGTGACATGTTCCTTATCATGGTGCATTATGATGAACACTGCCCTAAATGTGTATTTATTAGCAGCTGAAAATTGTCCCCAATAAATTCATTGTTGTTTGAGGGATCTATATATATAGTTGTGACCCATTTTTAAAGCTACTACGAGGAACTTTCGTTTTGTGTTGATTTTGGCGGTCCCTGTGGATGAAAGAGGTAGTGTTTCTGACTCCCTTTAGAAAACCTCTTATTTTACTGCAGCAGGTCGAAGGAGGAAGCGAAGCAGGTCTGTCGCTGCTGGAGGCCCCGGGCGCTCCAGTCTGAGCTTCAGGAGATTCTGTTGAACCTTAAATCGTTTTGTCTTATTTTCGTGGCCAATCGGACACCATGAAAGGCATCGACTAAAACTCTTTCAGATAGGTGAGGTGAGCTGCATAGTTAGGTGTTAATTCTCAGTGGGGTTTCCCTTAAAGCGACCCTTTCCACATTGCATGTGCTCATTTGATTCGTTGTTAATAAAAAAACAGGAATACGGGAATTGTTAAGCACTGAAAGATGGAACGCATTGTTGGTTTTAGTTTACATATGGGATATATTGACCATAAGAAAAATATAGAATAACGCCGGCCTCGTCCCTTTAACCTGCAGTGCAGTGCAACACTTAAGGACTCAGCGACATAATAGCGAAAGTGCAAGTTAGTCTATTGAAGAATTAGCAAAAGCTGGTTGCCAACAGCTTGGGTTGCCACAGTTATGCTCAGCAGCTCTAACCATTAGGATCAGCGAGGTCATTTACAACACTACTAAGCATTTAAGTCCCTATTGTTGTTAGCCGAGGCTACACAGACACACACAGCAGCGGTCAAGGAAGTAAACTACGCTTAATGGGCGGTAATGTGCTTCTTAAGTGCCTGACTTGCATATGGCCAGTGTAAGAATCAATCCTGTGCTGGCTGGCTGCCCGTGTGCTCTAACAGCACATCCTGGAAGCATCCACCGTCTCTTCTAGTAAAACGTTCTCAAATAAAGGAAACAACCACTGAGAAGGACGAGGAGAAGCTGGAAACAACGTGGCTAAATTTGTCTATAAAATCCTTACATTCGAGCCGATAACACATGTAGGACATCTAGGGCACTAGCACTATTCGTCAATTCTCATTTGCAGTGCACGCACATACCAGCAGCCCTCGGGGCGCAGTTATTGAAGTCTAAAAAAGTCACTCAATAAAACACTCCAAATGGAAAAGATGAGAGTTAAGAGACGGGGAAAAAAAAGTGGACAGGAAGAGAGGAACGAGTGGAGATAGTTTCACTTTTCTGCAATATGCAGGTAGCGCCAACAGGTGGGCGATTTAGGAAGGTTTATGGACTTATGGACGGACACACACACACACACACACGCACACGGACACGCACGCACACACACACGCACACACACACACACACACTTGTTCCTGGTGCTGCCAAGTGTATTTATGGAGTCTAATCTCGCCGTCAGCCACACAGGAAGAGAGGGAGAGAGCGGGGACCGGCTCTTCTTCCAACAACAATCACTCACAGAGGATTCAAACAGGACACATTATTCAACAGAAACGTCAGGGGAAATCCACGGCAGGAAGATAAGAGCGTCGACTGGGGGAAAAAAAATACAAAGCTTTGAGGTAGATATAGCCGCAGTCAGCTATACTGACCGGCTGTTATGACGCGTCTGGCGGTGTCAGCACATTTTATACAGGTTTTTAAAAGGGTAGAGATTAATGAACCTGTGGGCACATACACCTCTTTCTTTATATCTATTAAATTAGTTTTATTCCTCAATAACCTCTTCACCTTCTCCACTACATGCCCAACCTAAATCCTAATCCTAATCTTAACCTTAAACCCAAATCCTAAACCACTTATAGAAGCGAAGACAGGAAAGAACTATATCTTTGGAGAATTTGACTCTCGCTATCCACAGCAAACGCAGAGCACTCTGTGGGAGAAGCTATCCCGTTTATTTGACACCAAAAGTGCGGGCATGTTGAACTCACCAGGTTCTTCAGCAGGGTAGACAGCTCCTTGGTGAGGGAGGAGAACTTGACAAAAGCCGTTCCCAGGTCGGGGTTGTCGCGGCTGATGAAGTTGCTGCCGAATTTGTCCAGAGCCTGAGCGTAGTTCTCTTCATTCTGGACGTGGTCTGTGTTGGAGACAGAGAGGAAAGGCCAACCGCTGGTTTAGTTTCTCTGCCCTAAACTCTGGCTGATGATTAGCATGGTTAGCATGATTAGCATGTGTCGAGGCCCGCAGTCTGTGCAAAGGGGCAACGGTCAGAAAGGTGATGGTTGGCTTATTATCAAACCTCCACACGTCCGAATCCCTGACTGTTGAAAACTTTTAAGAACCAAACGTTGGCAGATTTATAATCCTGTTAACTTTTTCTCTGATCAGATGGGTTCGTTTTTACATTATAACTTTAGCGTTTGACTTAGCACCTCTATTATCCAATGAGCGAGGATGTTCACGTACACATAGTTTACTGGTGAAGATGACTCTATGCAAGTCACACAGAGCTTTATAACTCTCCCAAGAATATCCTACATATATGCTCGCCAATGTTGCAAGATTTTACTTTACCACAACAAAGAAAAGTGTTTGTTCATTCTTTGTTCTAAACAGCAAAGCGGCAAAAACACCTGGAACAAACAGGCTTGTGCATCTTCTAAGATCTCCTCGTTGTGTTCATGATAACACAGATGTGGCGGAAATAGTCAACAGATCCCACAATGCAACGTCCTCCTTTCATCAGTGCAGCAACACGAGTGATACAATAACAGACACATGTGACCTCAACCCGTGATTTCTGATCAGAGAAACTTTGTTTAAACATTGTTGACTGTAATAAGTCGTCTTTATACGCAGCACATGTCGGCATGACAAGATGTGTGGGTCTCCAGGAGCCTGAAGCTCTGCAGGAGCCGTCAGTCAAACGGCAGCATGCATCCGTCCTCGTCGTTAAGTGTTCTGAGACGGTGGGCAGGTGAGACAAGGAGCACGAAGAGCTGCGGCGGCCATTTTGAACTTTTGACAGACTGGAAACTCGAATACAATCCGAACAGGGCTGCAGTTCTGCCATCTGTATGTTTTTTGTGTTTTTCATGTATTTTTATATATATATTTTTTTGTTTTTACTCCACATTGTAGGTATTATCTGGGCCAACAAAAAATTGCATATTTAAAAAGTTTATGGTCATAATTTCTTTCTGCAACAGCCATTTAATTAATCTTACTTTCAGCTAATACCTCTCTATAGCAGGTTTCTTTAGTAGTGGCGGGGTCCACCATTCCTTTACTGGATTCAGATTAACTTCCTACGCACGAGAAATTCACAAGCAATGACGCAGCATTACTGTTTGTAGTTTTATCTCACTGTTAACAGCCTCACCATTGACTCTCTTAACATAATAATATACATAATATCAGAGTTGTGTTTAGTTACTGCTGATGCAAACTCAACATTTCATACTGCCGCTGCTGCTTTGAGTGCTCCATGACATCAAATCACGATAGCTCAAAAGTGAGGCGAAAAGGTCAATTATTGACAGACTTCTGTAATACATCGACACAAGTTTGTTTGGTTGCACTACAAACAGATACACTCTTCTGCTCTTCTATTATACTTCTCACAAAGTAGGTACTAGTAGAGTGAAGTATAGAGTAATTGTTGCTATTGTCAATAACCCCGGGTGTCTCCAAATCAACCAGGACTGAAATCTTAAGGATTATAACTTGCGGGCTGAAGTGTTTCTAAAATCCTGTATACGGCCATGAGTCTAACTATTCATTATATTTGCAAGAAGTACAAACATCCCACTCTCATTTAAATTTTTAGATCACAAACAGTATTCATCTCACTGTAACTACATCAAACCAAAGTAACTAACTACTGTGTAACGATAAGACACTCGACTAAAGAGTTGTTTCAGTTGTTTTCATGAGAGAGTCAAAATGGGAGGAAGGTAAACTCTCTTTTCTGTGGAGAACAAACAAACTTTTTTTGTGGGATCTGAAACTGTCTATTTACAGGGAGGAGGCTGCTCTCAGAAGTATTCAGTGGAAAATTACTGAGGATCCATGTCACAGCAACGAACAAAACAAAACTTAGGTGTCGGTTTCTGGGACGGCCTGAAAAAAAACACACAAAACACCATCTGTCCCACAGAAGACAATGTTCCAAACAACAACAAAAAAATGCAATCCTCATCTTTTATTAAAGATATTTAAGAAACCCTGGACTCTCCTGTGGGAAAGAGTTGTGAGAACAAACCCAACAATCAGCTTAAGCACACTCGGTCCTGATAAATTTAGACGCAGACTAGTCTCACCTTGTCCGGAATTGTAGATGGCCTTCACTGATTTCTTCACCTTCTGCAGGGAGGTTCTGTCCTGGTCCAACGCCTGAGGAAAGAGGAGCAGAGGACGCCTTGAAAACCTCTGAATCGGTTTCATCTTTTAGGAACACACACGAAAACACGGTTGATTTAACGCGACAGCAAACTTGGAAGAATTAAGGGCAAAAGAAGAAGAATATTTGCGCAGTAATTCAAAGCATGCATACTCCACAGGGCTAATGTAGACAGAGTGCTCACAACACAGGGCTTGACCTGAATGTGGCATAAATCATTATTTCACTGTCGACCGTTGGAGCAAAGCCTTTGTCCTCTCTAATAGGCAAAATAAATAGGCAGGATATCCAATTTCATAACAGTCAGGCTATTTATTACGATAATTATTCACCGTGAAACATTTAAATACGAGAAAAATAAAACAGTGCCACTGACCTATTGTTACTGGGAGCGATCTGTCTCACTTCCACGCAAAGTTTAGAGATTTATGCTCAAGAGTTCAGCATCCAAGGTTAAAATAATGACCAATACAAACAGAAAAGCTTCACTTCAAAGACGCCATAGATCATAACGCCATTTAACGACGATGCACATCTATATTTAGAGAAAAGCCTGCAAAGCCATTTAAGACAAAGCCATGCTTGTGTGACCTTTGAACCGATTTTACTCGTCACACCATAACTCCCGCTCAGAGAACAGCTTTACACGAGGAGAATTCATCATCATAAACATCATACGCCTGTAAGAATAACTCATGTGCTCTTATTATTGCTGAGCTCACTCCCTGCCAGAGAAAATATCAACTTCATCTGATGTTACAGCACATTTAAACGTCTGTCATGCTGCCCGGTTTGATTTGTGGCCTGAAACCTAAACACAAGTACATTTTATTCTAAGGAGACGTTTCTAAAAGCCTTTTTGTGTTTTATAGCCTTTTCTTTATCAGCCCGTCTTAGAATAATCTTCTTCAAACAACCGGTTGCCTTTCATTTTCATTACCTCATCAGCCGAGCACAATCTCCAAATCTCTCTTTATTGCACACTTCATTTCAATTTCATAGCCTTGAAATGTGAATTCATTAAAAAACTTTAAATATTTTATTGGAATAATAAAGAATAACTTGCCATCAATAGATATAAACTTTCTCTGAACTCTGGTTTAAAAGTGCAAGTCCTATATTATTTTTGGAGTGACTCTACTCTTATACGTGTGCATATTATAAATGTAGTTTGTTGTTGGAGATAAAATAAATACTTAACAATAAGGGACGGTGTCTGCCAGTCACTTGACGACATGTTTGGTGATGTTTAAACCTCATTAGAGCCCAAAGATCTGGTGAATTTGCATTTGTTGGATTTTCAGTGATGGAAACCATCCGAATTACTCAAATAAGAAATAATTGTTTAAGAACGTCTTCTTCTAAATATGTTAAGACATTCTGCATCTATACTCACATGCGCGTCATGCTGTTATTAAATCAAAACTTTATTCAATTTGACCACCTTCAGTGTCTGTCCAACAACCTTTATGTTAAATCTAATACATCCCTGGAGTATTCAAACACAGCACCTTCTCTTTAATTAAGTTTCTAGCAGTTATTGGCTGGTGGTATTTCCCTGATTATGATGTGTAATCACAGTGTAATGAAGTGAAAGGAAGAGGTTTATTTGTTGGGGGAATATGGGAGTTAAATGCAACAGCACCCTCCTGACCGGCTTCACAAATGCAGCAATATTGAGGTCGAGCATTTATTCTTTCTCCACAACAATATGAAAAATAATCAAACTACGGCTGTCTGTGTGACATCTATTATCATTTCATTTACTGCAGGAAAAGCCGAGATAACCGGGAGCCTCGTCGAGCTCAGAATAAGTGGACACAGGCAACACAGACCCTCACCTGAATCACCCGTCTTGAGCCATTATTGGCGTTTTTCCACCATAATTTATTCCGACAGCACAATCATTTCATATCCAGTTCCTCTTAACCAGAGGGAATGGAACCGTAACTCCGCTCGTAATGGATGATAAACACCAGCGAAAAACACCATCACATCAAGGTCAGGCGGTTAAGAGCAGACGCACACACAACAGAGGGCTAATTAAATTTCACGACATAATTAAGGCGTCCTTGGCCTCCCCTGGGCGGTTTTACATGGCTCTTCCCCAATTATGGCAGCAGTAGTTTGCCGCCGCAGGGCCCTTTCTGCCGGGGCCGAGTCCTTTGATCCCCCCCCTCCCCTCCTGCACATAGGTACAGACTCCGCTGCCCTATGACTCCCCACACGGCTTCATTATTTGGCCCTGTGTCTGTTTGGCTCAACAGTGGCCCACTAAAAAGTTCATAGTAAAAATGATCTTGACCAGTATTGTCTCTGTATATGACATCTTGATAATTACTATAATGGACAATCTTCAAACTACATGAAAACATGCTGAGATGATGAAAGCGTAAAAAACTTGAGGTTACTAATCAAGTGACCCCTGTTCTCTGAAAACATGAGAGAGGGGCCTCCACTCAGAGGCCATTTTATGAGGTTTTTTTATTATTGTTAAGTGAATATCTTTCAACATTTGTAGACGCCGCCATGGGCTCTGGATTAATGTGGCTAAACAATGAATAATTTAATTAAGAAAATGATCAGCAGACTTTGTTTCCACAGCATATATTTTCTTACGACTCCAAGCAGACTCCATCGAAATGATTAGACACGAGTTAAACCACAAAAGTCACGCATTAGATCCCCGTTACAGCGGACACGTTTACTAACGAGCTGCGTTTCTTCACCTCTTTGCGACGCGCGAAACCCCGCTCAGTGTGCACTTCAGACGTAAATCCGTGATTATTCAGACGGTGTAGTGCCGTGTGCTGATTAGGATGAAGAGCACAAAACCGAGGCTGAGCAGGCGGGCTGACTTTTGTGGCGCTCATGTTGAGAGCAGCTGGCACCGCCACCCAAGGGTCACCCATAATCCACTCTGTCTGTGTTGGTAATTAAAATGTTCAGCAGTAACATTAACACGCTTGCACAGATTCACTTTCTTACCCGATTTAGATTTTGGTGTGCCAACACATCCATACGTTACTGTGTCAAAAATCGGATTAAGTGACAGCTTTATACGGTTTGTTTTGGATAACAAGGCTGGGAACATTCATTCAAGACCTCAGAAAATTTTTGAGAAGATAAACAATAAATATCTGCATATTGGCCGGCGCTGTTTCAGTGGTAAATGTGAAGAATGTAACTTGGAGAGGTGGTTTGTTAAAGCTGCTATCTCTCAGATTTTTAGAGGGGGGGGGGGGGGGAGGAGAAATCAATGTATAAGCGATGTCTTGGCACACATTCTTTGCAAGCCCTTGGCAACAGGCAAGAATGCATCCAAACTCTGCTCTCCAAAAGGCCGACAACCATTGAATGTAGTCAAAGGATTGTTTTTTTATCTGCCAGGAACCGACGGCAAGCTCCAACTCAACCCGGGGGGGATTAGAAAGTGCGACAATGCCAAAACATCTGCGGTCGCTCGTCTCTCCACCCGAACAGCGAGTGATGCATGTGGACGATTTATTTAGTGCCGCTGAGGAAGAAGAAGCAAAAGACGTAAAGTACATCGTGTTATTCCACCGAGAAATACATATCTCGGAGAAACATTTGTGCTGTGAAAGTCACCGTGTCAGTGTCAGAATGCTTTTAAGTAGAAGTCTGTCAGAGGTGGAGCCAAAGAGGTCAAGGGCCAGCTTCAAGGAGGTGAAGGGCGGTGGTGGTGCTCGGTGCCTCAGCAAGGACGCAGTTTGTAACCAGCGTGAGCACCGAGGTCACAAATAAATGCCTTTGAAACTTAAAAATCAGCAGGCAGAAAAGGAATTTCTGGCATTTCATCCTGTTCAAAGATAATGTTTTATATAAATATTCATTTATGAAATAAAAAAGTAAATTATGAGCTGAATAAATGACATTTGAGAGTCTTGTTTTGAGTATTGATGGTGGGTTGAAACACATATTTCATCACATTGTGGACACACAAACTTGGCGAATGCACTCTTTGTAACTTTGCAGCTATCGTGTGCATGCGTGTATCCATAACCTTGTTTGTTCACAAAACTCACGCTATGGGTGGATCTCATGTTTATTTTCATTATCTACAAATATTTTACTGATTTACTGATTCATGGTTTGGTCTATAAGAAGTCATGAAATATTGCAAAAAAGTATAAAGTGCATGTTTTATCTAACCAACAGCCGCACTTTGACAGCTAAATTCAGAGGCTATGAAGAACTTTGAAACACGTTTAGCTCTAGTAAACAATTTAATCACGAACACATTGGTTGTATAAATAAGAATGGTGATGACACGGCAGAAAAAGTCACACCCACAGAGCATGGTGATAAGAAGGGATCCGTGATCCAAGACAAGTCTGATGGGCCACCGACGTCACCATCGGGGACAGTCGAGCCGGGAGCAGCGTGGCCCCGCCCCTCCCCACAGGAAGAGAGCGGTGCCGCAAAGTTCAGGGCCGGAGCCGCGAGCCTTCATCCCGGGCCTTCCCAAGGCGAGCTAGAGCCGGGACGAAAACGCACCACTTTAAAAAGGAAAGTGGTGCGCTGGATTGTGTTATCGCCGACCTCTATCTTGTGGCCGGAGGTTTCTCTCTGGTGCATTCTGAGAGAGAAATGGAAGCGAGTTTTGATCAATTGTGGCTCACCAGCTTGGAGAGCAGTTAAAAGCCACAAAAACCACTCAATCAACAACAAATATCACAAAAAAAAACAAAGCAATCAAACTCTGGATTGATCCATCCTGTTCTGTAAAACCTGACACAAGTTTACAGCAACGGAAAGCTGTTGAATATGATTTAAAATAAAAGATAGCAGATTTTATTAGTCAGTGATCCATCAGTTGTTTGTATGTTTGTAAGAATTTGTTGCTGGTAAATGTAATATCTTTGTGTTTTGGTCAACTTGGACTTTGGGAAACTGTTAAGGCTTTTCATATACTAGACAAATAGAAAAAGGTTTGTTGCAGCCCTACTTTATAATGTCATAGTCTAAAAGCGCTTAAAGTGTGACCCGTGTGTGACCAATAGGGTTAATGGGGCGGACTTCCTGGTTCCCAAACAACCGCACAAACAGAGTCATGCCGAGGAGGTCAGAACCTCGGGGGGTTGTCGGCCCATGACTGAGCATGACTGACTGGAGGCTGTCTCGGCTTCACGCTTCCTGCCCGGAGGCCTTATCCTCCCTCAGCAGGCCTGCCGTTTCCCCTGCAGCCGTCCTTTGACAGGAAGCAGGAAGCGGCCAGGCTAGTCGGTGTCCTGTCCCGGGTCCGCAGCACCCCGTCTAATGACACCAACTGCTCGCCGCTGACAGCTGAGGAATTGAAAAACAGCACGCTTTCTGGCTGTCTGGGAAAAGCTTTTCTTGATCCACTGATCCACGCTTGAAATTCCCGCATTCCCGTCACTTTCATGGCACGTTAATTCGTCTTCCTCATTTCCTCCCTGAAGTCATCCTTCCCGGCTCCTTGAACCTCGCTGCTCTTCTCCTCTACCTCGATATTTTGGCATCGCACCAGCGATGCGGCTGCCAAGGAGTCGCGGTCTGGCCGTCCCACGCGTCGGCTCAACATTCTTTGCTGTGGAGATTGTGGGTAGCAGCTCTGACGAACCGTCCTGCTCGCTGCTCGTCAGCAGCACACTGGGACTCAACTTGTGCCACTGTGGCAGATTTGACACTTCACTCAGCTAAACAATCAGGCACTCGAGTTCTCAGAATTGCTAATATGCTAAGAATTTCCTAGAAGAAGAAAACAGGAAAGGGCACAATTATCAAAGGACTTCCCCAGAGACAGGACACGGGGCTAAAAAACATCTGCAGTGGCCTTTTTTTACAGACATCTCCGGACCAACCTTTAGTTTTATTTCTGGCTCATAATTACACAACTACTATAAGAATACACCCTAAAAACACAAAAACAAGGCTACATGTCTGTGTAAATTACAGCGATAAAGCTTCTATTTCTGTCTGGATGAAGAATTCACAGTGGAGTCAGGTCATTGTGTCTGTCTGTCTGTCTGTTGAGTCTATGTGGCATGACTCAAGCAGGAAGGGTGGGGAGCTGATTTCGTTGGCAGGAAACAAATACACATCCCTTTTCTCTGGGCCTGCAGCCGGAGAGGCCTTCAGCTCTCCAAGTGGGAGAGGAAAAATGAGAGGATGTAACATTTCCAAATGCAGCTGAGGTCAGATGGCCTATTTATTTGTCTCTCTCTCACACACACACACACACACACACACACACACACACACACACACACGGTACTGAAAGAGAGCGATCGACTGCCAGTGGTTTTGGTTTTGGTTAAGAGGTGCATCGGGGTGACCACATGACCGATGTAATGCCACTGAAATGGCTAATATAAAATGAGATGGATCAAGTGAGACTACATCTTTTCCAGGGTTCTGAAGTTAATGAGGATCCCAAACATCGATCAATACGAAGTGGTCTTTACCTCCTCACACTGAAAAAGACCATAATATTTCTACAGGGGGTTCTCGATCAATAGCAATAATTAAGCTATCACTTGGCCACATGCTGATGCTTACAATCCAAAGCATACTCTAACACCTCCTTCCACCTACTCACATTCATTTTTACTGGTCCACGATGGAGGACCAGACCGATTGGTTGTGAAGGTTCAGTGTGGGCCAAAGAAGTCGACAGACCGACAGCTACCACGAAGTAATAAAGACTTTGATAACCAAATTATAGCACACTATGTGAGCTTTGCTCAACATCTGTAATCAGATATTACACTCAAGCAGCTGCAGTGCAAAGGATGCCATCGCTTGCTTTTTGCTCATTTTATCATGATATGACTCTCAAACTCCCATTTGTAGTAACCTCCCCATTAGCTCTAGGACGTCCCACAAGGAAGTCCAAACCACGATGAAATGAAACGGTCCCTGCTCTCCACTGGAGTGCTATGTGATAATAATGTTACTTTGACTAAGAATCAAGTTGAACGGAACATCTACTGTGATGAAACAATCTGAAGAAGACTCAGTCACTGGCACTCCATGCACAACATCTGCTCAAATTCACTTGAATCTATTACACAAATCTTGACCTGCTAATGCTATTGGCCACTAAGAGAAGTCAATATAAGTCATAGATAGCTCAATTTTGTATTGCGGCTATTAGTCCCGCTATTAGCATCCTGGAGCTACACCCTCAGATGGAAAGAAACGAGCTGCATCTCGCAGGAACTGACACGCATGCGTGCGGCCGGCGACAAGTCAAGCTGAGCACGCAGCAGCGTCGCATTCACACTTCATTTGGCGACTTCCCTCTGCGATGCTCTCTCGCTCTCTCTCGTTCTCAGCCCACCACCTTTTATCTGAGCGATGTGCATGTTTTCAGTCTCACCCACACACCGCTGCATCAGACTGCACTCAGCTAACATCAAACAGGCAGCATACCTGCATCTGTATTGTGTTAAGTCATTATTCGTGTGAAGCAGCCGTCAACGGGAGAATAGCAACAGGAACTCGCAGCTGATGATAAAAAGAAAAAAAGAAAAAAAGAGACCTAGAATCCTCTTTCTTACAGTGTTTGATATCAGTGAGAAAACAAACAGCTGCAGAGCAAAGAGGTTGTTTGCTTCCTGAAAAATATGAAACTCAAAACTCACACTTTCTAGTCAGGGATGGAGGAACTATAACAGATCTATTGATTCTGGTTTTGATTAATCATTTAGTCCTCATAATACAGTAGCAGGCAATAAGGTATGTGTTGAAACAGAGATACATTTAAGGTCTCCTGACTTTTGACTTCCGGTTCAAAACGTGACCAGAGAGAAGTTTGTTCACCCACAAACCTCAGAAACTGCTTCACTTGAACAAAACGAATCAATGATGGTGCTTTGGATAAAAAACCCACAATGCATCGCTGGTCTTGTTGGAGATTGAATGTTCACTAAGTAGCTGTTCTGGACCTTTCGTTCATATAACATGACCTTCCTCAGCAGACGGATTGTAGATCTTTAGTAACTTCTGGTTTAAAAGTTGAGATTCATTGTTGACCTTGCAGCATGTCTTTACATTCATATGTACATTCTGTAGGTAGGGTAGCATTGATGTGCTAACACTACTACTAACGTACTCTGCTAACGTTAGCTCCACAGGTTTTTACATATTAACGTAACGTTTTAGAAACGTACATCTCCCGCCATCATTATTAGACCATGTTTAACCATGACTATCTCCAAAACCTCAAAATCAGCCTGAAAATAAAGATCTGAAACGATTGAATGAGAGTCTATGGAACACAGCCGTATAGTCGGAACTGGCCGATGCTACGCTACGATTGGTCAATCTGCTTTCCAGGGGCGAAAGGGTCAATTGCGCAACTCCACCTGCAGAGGAATCACAAACTATTTCCATCACGCAGCAAATTTTTCTGACAATTTATTGACAAAAACAATCGATTTCATGGAGGCTTCAATCAATAATAAATATAATCATTATTTGCAGCCTTAAACGACTGAGTGGACCTTGTAGTGAGATTGTTGTGTGTTATATTGAAGTGTTGTCATCCTGTTAATCAGTAACAAATGAGAGAAAAATCTGGCTCATTATATCAACAACACTTAAATACTTTAAGTGTTTCAGTATTGATCATTGTTACACATACACAGTATACAATACTTCACAAAAAGAGCTGGCTAAAGACCAATACTTACAAACCAGCGCCGTGTAGGTTGATCAAAGAAACACTAAAACAAACTACTCCACATGTTCATCTCTAATCTTTCACTGATCATTGATCAGCTGATAAGCCCGCCAGCTCAACTTCCGAACAACCAACCGCCCGCGTCGTAAATCTTTCGGGCACGCCGCCAAAGAATGTGCTCCCTTGATAAAAAAAATGCACAATCAGAAGTAACCTTATTTCTTTGGCCTCTGAGTAACGTTGCTGCGCAGCCGCTCGGCCGCGAGTCCTTGGCCAAAGTCACAGACTCTGCAAAGCGCTTTACAGCATTCCTTGAAGTTGTTTCTGCAGACGAGTCTCAAATTTCACACTTTATGGGACTCTTGCCGGGTTAGAGACCAGCTAATTCCAAAACCACAGGTGTATCCACTCCCACGGGCCGTTTGGATGTTCAGATATGTTGAGCAACTGGACACGCAGAGGAACAGAAATAAGCCTTTACTGTGACGTCCAAACAAAAGCTTGAACCATTCTTAATGCTACATCCCCACTTGGATTTCCCCCCCCGTCTGTGTACTTTCAGAGAGCAGTGAGGAGCTTTGACGGCCGCTGTCATGATGTGGAAAAGAAAGTGATGTAACGCGTTTCACTGACATTTAATGGCATTAGGAGAAGATGTAAACAAGTTGTCTTCAAAGGACTGTTGATGCCTTTCCTCCGGGCTTGAATGCACTTGGCTGTTTTGGGAAAGTAGTATTCAAATTCAACATTGAAAGGCTGTATCAAATGTTTAGCTGCGGTGTACACACACACACACACACACACACACACACACACACACACACACACACACACACACACACACACACACACACACACACACACACACACACACACACACACACACACACACACACACACACACACACACACACAGATGCACTGTTTACCCCTCAGGCGACAACAAGACAGTCAGTCATCACAGGACAATGCTGTCTCCTGGTTCTGCAGGGCAGTCAGTGAGTGCAACAATGTTAGCACTGCGCTCATACAAGCACAGAAGAAGAAAAACAAAGAGCTGCAAAAGATGAACATAAGAGGAAGAGGAGGAATCTGTGGATGTTGCTGTGTCGATGCAGCTGAAGTCCAGACACAAACCGAAAGAGGAGCTTTGTCTTCTGTGTTAGGATCTCTTAAATCTGCACGATATGTCAATATATATCATATTTTTCACTCCGTTTTATTGGCATTGATACTGTGATAATATTTGAATGTAAAGTGACGGTTCTTTAACACAATATTTCAGTTAAACTAGCTGTGCTTTAAGCTAAATGCTAACATCAGCATGCTAACATGCTCACAATGACAATGCTGACATGCTGATGTTCATCCTGAGGGGGATAGGAACGTCTGTACCAAATTTCATGGCAGTACATCCAATAGTTGTCGAGACTTTTCACTCAAAATCACGAATGTCGACCTGCTGGTGGTGCTAATGGAGGAGTCTTAGGATCACCAGAGTGGGTAGGATTCAACCTCAGGGAACCATGAATGCAATAACAAACAATATCACGGTTTTTGAGATATTTCAGTCTGAATCAAAGCGGTGGACAGACCAACCGACAGACTTTAGCATCTCTACTGTATAGCCACACTGCTAGCATGGCTAATAAAACATATTCGTATAAGACCATATTTCTACAGTCATGGAAATGTAACAGTAGCTGCATTGATGGCACACTGAGATCAAAATGGCTGTTGATGGAGGAAGACACGGACATCCATCCGTGTGAGGATCGCTGCAGACAGATGTGAACACTGACCCACTCTTCCTGGTCTAAATCTGGGGTAGAGCAGGGGGATCAGAGCACCGGGGCAGAGTCTGGTGCGGGGCTAATCCGCTGCCGGCTAATAGCCCTTGATGATATACGCAGTGCAGCTGTGGCAGGAAGGTAGGCCAACAGCTGTGGCCCACGGACCGATTATCAGATTTCAGCCACAGACGGCAAACACGCCGACAAAACAAGCAACACAACAGAGTCTCACCTCTTGCTGCGGGAGACAGAGCAAATTAGAAAATGGCTAAGAGGTTTGTTCGTATTTATAGAGAGAGATTTAAAGGAACATTCGCCCCCCTGAGATGCTCTTTTATTCAACTGTTTGTATCTGGTTTCAGGTAACAATAAGTAACATACATTTTCAGCTAATTTAGGATTCATTTACATTCATGTGACGGGACAAGCCTGGTAAAGGGGAACGCCATATTCAAAAATAGAAGATTTTTCAGTTTTTTACAATGACGACATGTGCTAGAGTGGCTAAGCTAACAGGCTAAATAACGCACTTCAGCCTGCATTATTGCATTATCCGCTAATTAGTTGCTAGCGCAAAGAAGCAGCCAAACAAGGCAGTTTGAAAATTGAAATTCTCCAAAAAACTTTGACAATTTCTGCCATTTTGACTTCCTTTACTGTCTTTTTACTCTTTTTGCGTTTTCTCTGTCCTTCCCTTTTGACTTGTGCGGTCAATAAGCATCACTTGACCCCCGTATAATAGCTCCATTGATGACATGAACGCTTCGAGGCAAAGAATCTAAGTTGAGGAACTACTCAAGTTGTGTTTTTCAGCCCTACCGACTGCAGCAAGCACTATGTGATTGAGTCTGAAGCCTTTTTATACAGAAATACGTCCGTTTTACTACTTTACTGGAGGTAGATAAAGCATGTAGGTCATTATTGGGTCATAAAGTTGTAACTTCATCAACAACATATCCAAAAAAGATTAAACATCACAGCAGTGGCGTCACTGTTCTCTCTGAAACACCATTTAGTGAGCACTGACAAAGTGGAAATGACCACATTAACTGCGTTTGGTTTTGTTTAACTGGAACAAGATGTCATGTGAGTAACGGTGCCATGGGACGAAAAAACGCTCCCATTCTCTCGCACCATATGATTCACCGGGTTTGGTGACACGGGGGACAAATGATGAATAAAATAAAAAAAGCCATAACTTCATTAATAATTGAATCTGACACAGCTGTGCTCCTTAGTTGCAAATGTTGGTGGATGGAGCCTTAAATAGCCAGCGCTCAGTTATGTTATGTAAAGCAAAGTATGATAAAACAAAAAACTCGACCTTTTGAATTATTCATCCTTTTTGCCTTGTTTTTGGTGGAGGGGGGAGTCAAAAAGAGGTCCAGAATATGGAGCCACGGAGGCTAAATAATCCATGAACCAATTCATCTACAGTATTTGGATTTAATTAAGTGTGCGACACAAGGTATTCCCCAAAAAGCGAAACACGTAAGCTTTGAAAATGCTCTAAGGCTTAATGAACAAAACAAATAATATCTGTTATCCGTGTCGATATTGTTACGACCGGCTCCCTGCTGGTGGACCAGATGTTACATGACGAGAATAAACGCTCACATGACAGCGTCTACGAGACGGCCTCAGGTGCTTTACAGACAAACAACAAATACTGTATCTGTTACTAATACAAACTCATCATATTATGAACTATTATAAATACTTATAATTTTGACTATTAACTTGTAACACTGTGAACATGTCGAACCCAAGAAGAAACAGCTTCAGTGAAACAAAAACTAACTCGCAGTAGGTTTTTACTCCATGGATGTTTTATCAGAAACAAAAATGGTCACCGCCTTGGGTTCTTTTTCAACATGTTTCACTCATAAATCATATACATATGGTCTTTTGTTTGAACCTCCTTCACTCCTGGCGGACGTAGACGTCCTCGGCCAAACAGGGGCTGTAGCAGGCTCGGCTTTAGAGTGAAGGTAATCATATGAAACTACGGTACCAACCATGTCCTGCTAGCTTGTCGTGAAAGATGTTAAATGAGGCTCTGAAGGTATTCTAAATATTGGCTGGTGAAAAACTGGCATGGCCATATTCACTGGGGTCCTTTGACCTGATTTAGTAGAACTTGACACACAGTGCTGAGCTTCATCTCAATTTAATCTTCAGGTTCCCAGCGTTCAGATGATACAGTAGTACACACACTTCTAGTATGGCGTATACTGTTAACCTGCTATCTGTCCTCCCCCCTCCCAAAAAAAAGACAGACAATGGGCGTACGGTTGGTCTTGTTGGTCCTATTTCTTGGTGCTTTGCTGGCTTTTACAGCACATTACCGCCTCATATGCATTTCCGCATGTGTATCCCATGGACATCTTCAATAGTTCTACAGTCTCCACAGGGCACCTTTGAGACGAGCTTCTTCCTAAATGAGGCCTCCAGCGTTTGATTGGAGTGACACGTACTCGTATAAATTGACGAGAATAAACTTTAAAGCTTCTAAAAGAATGAGAGGAATGTTAATTCCCTTCCTGGCAACATCTAAGAGACATTTTATAAAACTAGATGTTTTGCTATCTTTGAATAACTCTCTGACGACTTCAGGCAACGACGTGCTCAGTGGTTTGGAACAAAACTCCTCATTGAGCTTCTTCTTCTTCTTCTTCTTCTTTTCAAATACAGGAGGGCATCAAAAGTGTCTCGAGCCCAACATGCGGCGACTGAAAAGGCCGTTACGTAAATATAAAGAATATAAAAGGCCTCTGCCTATTAGGTCAAGCCCAGCCATGCTTGAATAGAATGACTGTGAAAAGTCAACATTTCTTCTGGTGCGGCCCATGTGATGTGGTGCGAGAGGTGCGCTCAAAGGAATGCCAATGCAGTGAGGGTTTCCCTTGTGCTGCTGCTGCTGCTGTGGCTCTATGTGCTTTAGGAAAGCTAACCCAGTGACGTAAAGGGCCATCTGTGGGGGGGGAGCGGGAGACAATAAACGCCCCACGGGGGGGATAACAAGCTGCTAATATTAGCTAAATAAGAGAAAGCGGGGAATTCATTTTCATACCAGCAAATGTCAGATTTGCTGCTTTGCTATTGTGTTTATTCTTCTTTGGTCTTCGGCGTTATCGTCTGCCGCAGAGCTGCAACTAACTCTTCCATGATCAATGAATGTGCCGTTTGTTTCCTTGATTAATCATTAAGTCGATCAGTGTCAGAAAATCCTGAAACAAGACTTTGAAATTCTCGTTTTGTCCGACCAACAGTTCCAAAATTAAAAATATTTCGTTTACTATGATGTAAAACTGAGAAAAGCAACAAATTCTCTCTTTAAGAATCTGCAACCCAAGAATGGTTGATAGTTTTGCTGAAATAATAACTTAATATAATAATATTATATAATGAATTGATTTCCTGTATAGTAGCCTATCGATTTTCCAACCAACTAATCAATTATACGACTAATCATTGCAGCTCTAATTTATTGTGTTGCTAATTAACTGAAGGGACATTCTCCTAGAAAACAAAACAATTCCACAACCACAAAAGCTCAAACTATACTTTAAATATAACAAACTAATACTTACTGTAAGATATTATGTAGTGAGGTTACCTTATAACTTTATGTAATATAGTAAGTTCTGAGGCAATACAAATTGTACACCATAGATGTGTATTTCTAGAATCAATAGAGGAAAGCTGTATAATACCATTATCAGCAGAAATAATCCATCGTTTGAGTGCAGAAACATTTTTTGGGTTGACTGTTATGAGCTGCCAGGTTTCACCAGAGACAATGAAAGCAGATGCTGCCTGAGGCTGAATGTTCGTGGATGTCACGAACGACAAAATAAACCATAGAAATCTTTCCATTCTTGAGGTTTCGTCAGTATCGTGGATATGGTGCTAAACATGTTACGTGTGCCCCGAGGATGGCACTCAAGAAAGGGTCAGAGGGTCATAAAAACCAAAACGGGGTTTTCCCTTTGATAGCCAAAATGTCATGGCGGTCTGCCAACTAAGATATGATAAATAAAGCGCTAGGAGCAGGAATTAAACAGAAATCTATGGCAATCTTTGGCTGTTTGACGAACCAACCGACCGACAATGTCATCCGTTTGCTTCCATCAATATATATTGCTGGGTTCCACAGTCAAAAACCTAAAAGAGTTAACTGCCTCTCTCGCATTCATATCACTGTTAATTAAATACCACAGACCACCAATTGTAAGACGACAATCAATAATGGAAATGTTAGTTGCAGCTATAATCTCTGGAATCTGGATGAACAAATGAGGATCACCATTAACAACTTCCCACAGATTTCTGGGGAATGCAGTGGAAAAACACAACAATGGCTGCTCAGCACCAAAGATGACAACAAAATAAAACCCCACAACACATACCAACACGGCTTCCGGTCCGGCCGCCCACACACACATTCACACCGGCCCGATCTTGATCCAGGAAGGTTACTGTGAAGGTTTCATCTGTCCACCGTGCTATTTTACGGCATTTTGTTCCTATTGGTGGCAACTTGACGCAACTCTTCCACCCACTTCGCCCGGTTGACGGGGGCCGAGATGTCACTCAGCGCATGCGTGATCTGGAATCTAGAGCCCCGCACCACTGAAGGCCTGCTTACCGCAGAAAACAACGATTTACAGACAAAATAAACATTAATGTTTTGTTTGTTTGACTTTCATCTGTCCACCGTGCTGCTCGTTGTTGACTGGTGAATACTTCTGTGTCATTATGCGCGGATCAATAATTGATGAGTAAGGACGATATGGTGCTGCTTTCTTTCTTTATTTGCACCGGCAGATAACTTGAACAATCCTGCAGGTCAACTCAAGTTACAGCAGTAAATATTCAAGCCGTACCTTTGCATAATTTACCTCGTCAACATACTGAGGAAGTGACTCGTGGGGGGGGGGGGGGGGGAAATAGGGACTGAATGGTTTAAGTTTGAGGGCAGGAACTCGGACCCCGGGACATTTTAAACAAACTCGTCTTCAGGCAAAATGACGCCGAGGGCCGTTTTACTGCAGCGGCTCTGTGTGCATGATGCAAGTGAGCCCTTACATGTCCATGCAGGGATCAAACGGGGAAGCTAATTTTACTAAACAGACACTAATCTAACCGTATTCATCTTTAGGCCGGCTGTCTGCTGGTGTGTTTGCCGTCTGATGGGTGTTTCCCCCGACTATCCTCGCCCTAAATGTTTCAGCCTTTTGTTTAAAACACCGGAGAGTGTGTTAGCCCGCTCTTTGGTACCAGCATAATGGTCGTCCCTGTCATGTGATCTCTGCAACAACAAAAAAATAAAAAGAATTCCAGAGTGGCTACCGAAGCCCGGCGCACATGGCGGCCCTTTTCTCGACCAGATGTTTTTCATTTGTGCTGCTGCAGTCTCTGGGTTCAGAGGCACGGAGCCAGAGAGGTGATTCATGATGCGAGCTTTTCCCTCGTTACAGTCAGCAGACACAGAGTGGAGAATAAACACGGCTCTGGTCCTGTTTTGGTGGATTTTTTTTTGTCATCATGATATAATAGGCTTGTAAAAGCCTGAAGATAGAAGTGATGGATAGCACGGACGGTTTGTTGAAGTGGCTGTTAGGACGTCGAAGAGAGGACTAGGCCTGTGCTCTTTCCCTTTAAACAAACATATCTGGTTACTGTCCTGCTCATCTTATACTGTTTACATGTGACCTGTACAGTTATTTAGTCACAAATAAACCCCATTTGGTGTCTGCCTCACATGACAGATTACACTAAAGACTGAGTCTGACGTCATTCACATCTGCAGCTAAAAGCAGGAAATGAGGTCACATTTTGGCGTTAGCGGACAACGGAGAAGGTGTGCGCCACCCTGGTTTGATGC
The DNA here is from genome assembly GCF_050575085.1 of Anarhichas minor. NCBI lineage: Eukaryota > Metazoa > Chordata > Actinopteri > Perciformes > Anarhichadidae > Anarhichas > Anarhichas minor. The sequence continues at coordinate 4,567,075 of NW_027466520.1, read as the reverse complement.
TCCAGTTAATCACAGCAGGAAGGATGATGGTGGGGGGTGGGGAGATGGGAAACACACCCACCCACACACACATATAGCAACCCACCTGCCTGGCCCGATTACTCTCTCCCCCCCCCCCCTCCACACACACACGATCGAAGGTGACACAGCATCACAGAGTGTGACTTTGGGTGTGTTTCTGCACCGCATTTCACTTTTTTGAGGATAAATATTGCATTTTTTAACACAAATCTGGCCTATACGAGAGCGGGGAATCTCTATAATCCTGACAGTTAAATCCAGATTTGACTGCCAGTGACTGGGGAAGGTCTCTCTCTCTCTCTCTCTGTGTCACACACACACACACACACACACACAGTGCCACAGCCTGGCAGCATGCTCTGAAGCTGTGAGTTATGTAAGGTGAACACAGAGAGAGAGAGCTGCAGGCCTGAGTGCACATCCTCCTATTGCCTACACATCCACCCACCCTCTATTATTACTCCACATATATGGTAAGAAAGGAGCAGCAGATCCACAGGATGAGAGGTCACCTACATGCACCAGCTCTGCACTAACTATCTGTGTGTGTGTGTGTGTGTGGGGGGGGGGGGGCGGGAAATGCACATTTTTTGCCATCAGGTTCAATTAAAAAAATGCACTTTCACAGCAACTGCAGCTCAACAGGTGCAATTATTTTATTTTCTGTTGCGACACAATAATGCATTTGGGCCTCTAATGGGATTTTAAACTGAAACCAGTGAATTTAGGGTTGATTGCATGTATATAAACTGCATTCCACCATGTAAAAACCTGTTGTATGTGCTTTAAATATGCATTTTTTTTATATAATAATATAGTATTTGGTGTTGTTTAATCAGGCGTCTTCAATCATCCATCCATCCATGCAGACACCGTGGCCTTACCTCCTCCAGCACATTCACGGTGTTCCTGCAGCTCTGCAGCCGGGTGGTGAAGCTGGATGTTGTCGGGGAATTGTAATCCTCTGTCGTCTCCGAGAGAAACTCGGACACCGATATTTGATCCGGCATCCTTTAAACTGGTGGGTGGTGGGTGGTGGGGAGGGAGGGGGGAAATGCCCACAGGAGGAGCCGATGGAAGGGGAATGCCGATTTTCCTCGCGAAACTGTGTTAAACTAGAGATGATTAAGACGTATCTTCTTCTCAGATGACTTCACTGCAGGGAATTAACTAAATGTCTGCAGGATGTGTTCCCTCGGTGCGTCTTTTTCCTCGAGAGGATGTCTAAAAGCGATGCACGTATAAATAGTGTCACTCTGCGTCTATAACTAAACCTCGGAGGAAAAACCACCGTAAAGAATAGCGGATGCCCTCATTATATGCTCTACAGATGTTCAATAAACCGCTTGTCGTCCAAACAGCGCACCGTTACCAGCCTCTGTTTAGATTCTATCATAGTCCATGTGGTCTGCCGAGGTCGTCTCTCGCTGCAGCGGGGTTTGGTCCTCCTTTCTCCGGCCGTAGTTTGTGTTTTTTTAACGCTAAAACGCTGCCGCAGACACATTCACTGCCACTCTCTCCTGCTCGGCCGCGCTCGAGCTTTCTCAGAGCTAGGGTCAAGCTAGCTGGAAAGAATGATCTCATTTCCGGTGAAGGTTTTCAAACTAAGACCCCGGGGTGACTTCAATTTGTTAATCCCCCAAATGAGTATAGACGTCTTCATTAAAAAAAACAATCTATATATATGTTTCCCCTTGTCACATAAAGCAGGCCAATGAACATATAAGTCTGCAAAATGTAATTATTTTAGAAAACCCATTTGTTGCACAAATTCAATTTTATCGACTATTTTTTTTAAATAGATGTCAACTTTTGTCACATTTTGTTAGTATTGCCCAGGATTCAGTGGTTAAATGGCAAATGTGTTCAAACTTCAGCACATTTTAGACTAATAAGGACTAATAAGCAGCCGGTTTAATACAATATTGACACATAATTGTAGCTATTGTACTACAATTAATTGAGTTAATTTGAAATTTAAAAAACTAAATGTAAGGAGCTTCTGATGATATATAATCACATTTGTATTATAATGTAATGTTTTAACAAAAAGCAGAACGCTGTCCTCACGATGTAGTCTTACTCTTTTATTTTGAAAACAAACGACCTATTTTACGGCATTTTGTTCCTATTGGTGGTAACTTGACGCAACTCTTCCACCCACTTCGCCCGGTCGACGGGGGCCGAGATGTCACTCAGCGCATGCGTGATCTGGAATCTAGAACCCCGCACCACTGAAGGCCTGCTTACCGCAGAAAACAACGATTTACAGACAAAATAAACATTAATGTTTCGTTTGTTTGACTTGAAGCGACAACTAGAAGGATATATATTTATAATTATTATTATATGTATAATCCTGAGTGTCGTCAGAAGAATATGAGCCTATCATAGGCATGAGCTGATAAAACTGAACAGTTGGTTTTAGTGAGTTTGGACTAGTGTCCCTTCCTGTCAGATGAGTTTATTTCAATTTAGTTCAGCTGAATGTCACATGAAAAAAATTGTTTTCTGTGTATTAAGTTAGTGTTCATGTATTAATGCCATGTAGGTGTCTAAAGAATCATTTTATGAATTTATAAAGTATGTCATTGTCTGTGTGGTAAATCTTTTTGTCCTTTTAAAATAAATCCAGTTCAGTTTAATTAATTTAAAACGCCATTGTCCTCAAGGGAAGAAGGTTTGCATCCAGAAACAAGGAAATATGTCAAACACATGTAATACAATATGTGTATTATAATACACAAACAGATATTTGCCACAAAGTAACATATACTACTTCCTTTTTAAAACCAACTTCACAGCTGTGTGTCTTAATACCTTCAAAATCTTAGAGATATTAAGCCTTATTCTCACCACAGAAGTCATGATTTATCCTAAATAGTTGCTTAGGTTGTTATATATTATATATCTTGTAAAATCATATTAAGTGCACTCAAAGAGCAGCCTAACAACACCCCCTACTACTTTTTAAATACCCACATTTTAAAACAGTTACCATAGAAAACACAGAAACATACAAAATTATGAAGTATATGTTAATATTTTTAGACTTATTTCGATTTCACCCACTATTCTCCACTAGAGAAGCCTCTCTATTCCATATTGTACTAATCCAAACATGGAGCGCCACCTTGTGGCCGTTCACTAGTATTATTTTCTGTCCAATTTATTATTATGCCTTGAATGGGTTGTCCTCGCAAATTAATATTATACCCATAAGCCGGACTCAGTCATATTCCAAACTATAGTTTTAAAACCACAATGGTATCAAATAGAGTTTCTGTAGAAGGAAGTATTTTATGTCCAGTTATTTTAATTCTGTTTACCTTTACTTTGAAAAACACTGACCGGAAGCTCCGCTTTTGCTAGCTTCTGCTTTAGCTAGCGTAACGTAGCTTGCGTTAGCTTTAAGCTAGTGTGATAAAGTGAGTTGAAGGTAGGAGGAGATTGTTACTGCTGTTTTTAGAGAGTTCGTCTCAGGTTTTAACAACCAGAAGACGAGTGAAGAAGTGGATATTGTTGCCGAGTACCTGGACACGGTTGTCATCTCTCACATAACAGCCTGTTGGCCTCAAACTTGAGTAGAAATAGCCAGAGTTCAAACTGAATGGCTGAGGGCTCCTCAGGTAACTAGCATGCTGTCGAAAGAACGTGTCCATACAGGGGAAAAACAAGTTCTTAATGTCCAAATTTAACTTAATTGTTCTGTAACGATAGACCGCCTGATCAAACGTGCTTTCTATCGTTTTACACACTCTTTATTTGGTAAATAAGCTCATTTGGTTGCATTAGCTGACGTTAACTTTCAGCTAACATTAGCGAGCTGAAGGCTAACGTGACGTCAGCCTTTAACGTTACTGTCGTCATACTATCCGTAGACATCACGTGATATTGAACTTTGTAAGCCAACGTTACACCTGACCTGTGATCCATTTTTTATGATTGTTAGCTTAGTTATTAATGTTAGTAGCCTGTGCTATAACTGCTGGCTACATAACCCGAGCATGGGTTGTGATTGAGTAGTAAATCAACAGCAAAATGCTGAATTGCTGAGTTATTTTGTTTATTTGTGTTGGTCATACATACATTACGTAAGTTTTAAGACATTATTCTGGGCTCTGGTAGAGATTTATTGGTTGTAGACTGATTTAAAGACACAGTAATTGACTGGTGAATCATGGATCATCATGTTTTCATTCCGTCTTTATAGCATATTTACTGTAGCTGCATTATCATACACAAAGCTTCAGGCTTTTAACATTGTCACTTTCTCTGTTTGCAGACCCACCTGACCTCAATCCAGATGAGGCGTCACACCAAAAACAATATCCGCACAAATCCAGAAGAGGCCGGTCCAGATACACCAATGACAGAAACCTGAATAGTTATGATCCTCCTCAACAATACGGACACTTTCATCAGGGCTTTAAACCCCCATTTAACCACGATAATTCAGATTATGCATCGCATCAGCAGCCTCACTACCAGGGAGAGGATGGAGACAGGAGGCGAGGCAGAGGTAGAGGGAGGAGAGAAGGAAATAGAGGTGTAAATGGCTCCAGTTGCCAAAGAGCCGGAGGTGACTTTGGCCCATATAGTGCTAACAACAGGGGTGCCGGAGGTTTTCATTCTCGGGCACATCTCATGGATGATGGACCTGATGGACGCAGCTGGCGAAGAGAAGATGCAGGCGGGATTCTTCTTCAGGCGGGACAAACCAGCGAAGACCCAGATGCCGGGGCTAAAAGAGCCAGGAAGTTTAGCCAGGAGCAGAGGAGAGGACCACCAACTGAAAAGAGTACTCGCTTAAAAGAGAACAACGCTGCAGGAGAAGGTCAGAGATCAAACGACGCCAAAAGAGAAAACCCCTCTTTAGACATCAGGGAAAGAAGTCAGAGGAGCAGGACAGGTCCAGACTATCAACACGATGATCATCAGAGGAAACATGCCGAGGTAAAACGACGTCAGGGGCCAATTAAACCGCCAAAATTACCACCTCAAGAGGAAACGCATTCAGAGAGGGGGGCCAGTGTGCAGGATGACTCTGGCTATGGCAGATCCTCTCAGGATGCTGCCTGTAAAGCTGGACATGGCTCAGGACGACACACACCCCTTCAGGCCAGAGGAGGGAGAAGAACAACGCATCATCAGAACCAAAGGCCAGGCCAGAGGAGCTGGGACAAGGTGCCAGAGAGCAAGGAGACTCAGACAGGTTAGACGATAACTCCTGTAAACTCATATAGAAAGAGTTGTTTGCTATATTTTTAATATTACGGGACGCCAAGATAACTCTACCACTCACAGTAGACATCTCACGTCATTCGGCGGTATCCAAAATGAATATTGGAGCTGCCTGCTCTTGAGGTTAAAGAATCTTTTCTCAACTCTTCCCTCCACAGGGTGTCTGATCGAACAGCTGTCTGAGGAGAAGTATGAGTGCATGGTTTGCTGTGACGTCATCCGCTGCATGGCCCCGGTGTGGAGCTGCCTGAGCTGCTTCCACGTCTTCCACCTGAACTGCATCAAGAAGTGGGCTCGATCCCCGGCCTCCCAGGCAGACGGTACAACCCTTAAACTACATCACAGCCCTGACTCACACTCCGGCCTCAGTATGGTGGTCTCTGTGAGGCTACGAAACAACGGCGTAATGCATAACGCTGTTGTGTGAATGGACAATAGCTAGACGCTGTGGCCCCATTAACAAAAAGGCTTTGAAGTTCCTGCTGCATCAACAATATATTGTATCACATTGCAGTTTGGAGTCCAGAGGGAATATCTGTTGTTGTCTTTATGGAAAGTTTATACAAACAATATATATTTGTACTAAAACATGCTGTTTCTCAGAATCGGCTGAAGGTTGGCGTTGTCCGGCCTGCCAGAATGTTGCACCGAAACAACCGACCTCCTACACCTGCTTCTGTGGTGAGTGACTGTTTCATTCATGCAATTAAATACATTTTATGAGTAGTGATTAATTAGTTGTCCGGTTGGATAATTGAATGTATAATTTGTTCTTGTGAGACTTCTTTTCTCCCCCGTTTAAAGCAAATCAAGTCTTTCACCGAAAGTGAGTAAAATGAGGTCGTCACTCTTTTTATTCACCTTTTGATTGGCAGGTAAAGTGACAAACCCAGAGTGGCAGCGCACTGAGATCCCCCACAGCTGTGGTGACATGTGTGGGAAGAAAAGAAGCGGAGCGGACTGCAACCACCCCTGTAACATGTGAGCCTTAAAAATCACAGGATTATTAGTATTATTATTAGATGCAATCCTAAAGTCTATAATTTTATCGTAACTGGGAATCTAACTCCACCAATGATACAACAAGAAGTACAATTTTGTGTTTAATATGTTGTGATAATTCCAATGAAGTACAGATTTAGGATGTATTTAAATAGTACAGTCTGTGTATTTAATTCTCCTGAAGAGTATTTTTGTTAAACAGTATTTTCTGTGTCTCCCTTCAGCTTATGTCACCCTGGACCTTGTCCACAATGTCCCGCCTTCATAACGAAATCCTGTATCTGTGGGAAGACCAGGTCCGCTACCTTTGAATCCTATTTGCTCCTCCCTATCTGTGTGTTTATCTGTTTACCCAAAGAGATTGCTTCCTTTTTTGTTATCTGTGGTTTTGACACCATGGTATTGATAGAACTTTATCTTTGCAGTCAACCAATGCGCTGTGGCCAGGGTGCAGCGCTCCGGTGTAACGCGGCGTGTGCTGCCTTACTCAACTGTGCCAAACACACCTGCACCCAGGTGTGCCACAGCGGGGCGTGTCAACCCTGCCAGCTGCAAGTTCAGCAGGGTGAGTCTCACGTTGCCAGCTCCATACAATGTTCTGACAGATAAAAGTTTGTCTTTTGATTTGACCTGGTTTCTCCTGTTTTTATTGTCTTTAGGGTGCTACTGTGGCGTCACCGCTCGTGAAGTCCTGTGCGGCACAGATAAAGACGGATTCGATGGTTCGGGACATTTCTCCTGTCAAAAATTATGCGCGAAGTAAGTCTGACCTCGTGTCACTAATGACGTCCGTCCTCCGTTAGCCTCAGTTGGACAGTTCCCACCACTGCCTCGCACTCCCTTTTCAGGATGCTGAACTGCGAAGCTCACCGGTGCCAGCTGGAGTGCCACCGCGGCCCGTGCCAGCCATGTCCCCGCTCCCCGAGCCTGGTGAAGACGTGTCCCTGCAGTCAGACGCTGCTGGCCAAGCTCCTGGAGCTGGGCTACTCTGAGCGCCGGAGCTGCTCTGATGCCATCCCCTCCTGTGGGAAGACCTGCAACAAGCCCCTGGCCTGTGGCTCCAGCGGTAAGGGAGACGGACAAAGTGTGTGTTTTTCAAAAGATGGCGTCTGCCCGTCGACGTTCCTCAGACTCTCCCACTAGATTCTGAATAATTTCTCATAGCATAGTGGAAGAGATTAATGGAGGGAAGTGAAGCTACCCTCACAAAAGATCTGAAACTGACCAGGTGGAGGATATGAAAACTTGAAAATGTCAAGTAGCAATATTTCGGTATTTGAGATTCCGGGTCAGACATCTTGTTTCGTTTGTCTGCTTTATCTTCATCCGTCCACATTTAAAGACCGTAAAAAGGTTTTATATTTGCTTGTATATGCTGAGGTTGTTCTTTTTCCTCACATCATTTTATTTAGTGTGTTCAGACAGGACGTGCATTATGTTGAGCTCGCATGCGTTGTTCTTACACTTTGTCAGGACTTAAATATCCTTGTTTATTTCAGACACCATCCATCTGTGTGAGAAGATGTGCCATGAGGACAGCTGTGGTCCCTGCTTCCTGACCTCCACTGTCCGATGCAGATGTGGCTCCAAGACCACGGTAGGCAGAAACCTCAGCAGAACGTTTATCATTTATCATCGCTGTCATTGGTTATGCTTTATTTATGATATCAAAGAACTTAAAAAGAATCCTTTGCTCTTCAGGAGGTCCCATGTGCAACGATCCAAAAAGAAGGTGAGATTTAAACACATGTGAGGTCACCATCTACTTACATTGTCTGGTATTTCACCTCTGGCTCTTTCTATTCTAGAAGAGCTCGTCTTCACTTGTGAGAAGCGCTGCAACAAGAAACGCTCCTGCGGCCGACACAAGTGCGGTGAGCTGTGTTGTGTGGTGAGTATCCAGTGACTCTGTTTCAGTGACTCTACGTAGAAGTTAACAAGTTGAAAAATGGCAAAAGAGCTGAAAATATGCTGGTTTTTATACTGCTGAACATCCATTATAAGCACTGTAGGCAAGTTAACCTGACGAATACATACTAAACTAAATTAAAGTCTTACAATCATCACTTTTATGTGAGTTTTTCATGCAAGCTCGACACATCTGGAGATGACACATGCGTCTGATAAAGTGTTTAATACAATGCATCAAAATGGCGATAAAAGTGTTGTCATTGGGGCAGCGCTAAGCTATAGGTGGTGTCACTGATTTCTGTCTGTCCGTCCAGAACGTGGAGCACAAGTGTCCTCTGATCTGCGGCTACAAACTCAACTGTGGCCTCCACCGCTGCCAGGATTCTTGCCACCGTGGAAACTGTGAGCCCTGCTGGCAGTCCAGTGAGTCCTGCAGCTCCAACAGCACTGTATTCATGAGCCAAGTCTCAGAGGAACCACATCCTGCCATTCCAAAAACAATAAAAAAAGTCATTTGACATTGTTGCATAGTTTTTCTGTCCTCTGTGGCGTTATGTCTTGACATTAATGTGCCATGATTTATGACTTGTGTTCCTATGATTCCTTTGTTTTGTAGGTTTTGATGAGCTGGCGTGTCACTGTGGACTCACTGTCTTGTACCCGCCAATCCCCTGTGGCACAAAGCCGCCAGAGTGCAAAAGCATGTGCACGAGAAGACACGAGTGTGACCACCCAGGTGAGATAATAGAAAAAAAGAGCAAACGTTCACACTGCAGTTCTAAACCATGAATGAGAATCCTAACATTTATCTCTCATTTAGTGTTCCACAACTGCCACAGTGAAGACAAGTGTCCGCCTTGCACGTACCTCACTCAGAAATGGTGCATGGGAAAGCACGAGGTAACGTCCCCCGAGCTGCATAACTCGTTTTACTTTCTTTCTATTCCTGTGATTAAAGTATTTCTCTTCGGCCCGCAGCAACGCAGCAACATCGCATGTCATCTGCAAGACATCTCCTGCGGCCTGACGTGTAACAAAACGCTGCCGTGTGAGATGCACCGCTGCCGACGGATCTGCCACCGAAGCGAGTGTTTGGGGGGAGGCAGCTGCTTGCAGCCGTGCGCGCTGCCGCGTCCAGACTGTGGCCACCCGTGCTTCGCTCCCTGTCACAAAGGCAGCAGCTGCCCACGCACCACCTGCAGCGCCAAGGTACACCAGCTGGACTCCCAGCAGCAGAAACATGGGTTGCAAAGTCTGCGCAGATTGTCGTTGGATTCGTGGGTTGTGTTCAGTACAGATGTGTATTCTTTCTGTTCCTGTTAGCCACATGTCGGTGCAAGCTGCTCTAATAGTGTGCAACTGTCATAAATAGTTCACTTGGGATCAAGTAATACCATTTCGGTGGCAGTCCTCCAAACTCAAAAGCTCAACAAACAATGAGAGCTTTCACAGCTGCAGGAATGTCTCACACGAGCAGCACCAAACCACAAAGTGACATATTTGTCTGCTTACAAAAAGCCTGAAGTCGATTCCAGTGCATGTGAAACGCTACCGGTGGGAGTCTGATTCTTCCTTTTCACAGGTCGCTCTACAATGTGACTGCGGTCGAAGAAAGGAAACGGTGGCCTGCACAGAGGCAACCACTTCATACCAGAGGTCGGTTAAACCGTCTCCGTGCTCGGCTGTTTGGATGTTTTTGAATGTGAGTGCGTTTTTTGAAACGTCCCTTGATCCCTCTGTGCCGCCAGGTATGCAGCCATCGCCATGGCCAGTAAACTGTCTGACATGCAGCTCGGTGAGTCGATGGACATCGGCCCGCTCCTCACTAAGAAGGAGCTCAAGCAGACCAGGTATTCAGCAGGGTGTGGCCAACGCCGTTGATGTGGAGTGTTTGAGGAAGCGAGGCATGTTTCTCTGCAGTGGTTTTAGTACAGCCGCGAGGCACGATGCCGTTTTCTTTCAATCAATAATAAAACATTATTTAAATAGTCCTCTGCATAGAAATTGATTTCCTGTTTACTATGAGGGATTACTTTTTGTTTGTGCATTAATATTTAAATCAATCAATCGGAGGCAATATACATCAGCCACTCGGAACTATCCGGTGATTCATAAGAAGCATTTTAAGACGGCAAACAAAGAAAGAAACGAGGAGTGAAACGTGAAGATTTGAGATCTGCCTGTGTGTTTGTGTAACTCATCTGGTTTGTTTTCTCAGGCTTGACTGTGATCAAGAGTGCGCTACCTTGGAGAGAAACAGGCGCTTGGCGGAGGCGTTGCAGATCGACTTATCTTCTGACCCCTTCAACGCCCGCTCTACTTCTGTATACAGCGACAGCCTCAAAGACGATGCCAGGTCCGACTTTTACGCTTCCGTCTGTTTTACCGCCGGCCATCTTGTTTGTTCCCCACGGACAGAAAATACAGACGTTCTTCTGTTCCTCCTCTCTTTTAGGAAAGACCTGAAATTTGTCACCGAGGTAGAAGAGGAGATCAAGAATCTCGTTGAGCTTGCTAATAAGGTAAGATGAGACGATTACAGACAGTTTGATGTGCTCCCTCTGCTGGCTGTGTTGTGAGCCCACTCGTCTCTGTTCTTCCTGCACATTGACAACCTTAACTTATCAACTCTCAATAACGAAGCATCTACTGGTTTTTCATTTGCATAACGACAAATGGCACTTAATTTACCCCGAGGAAACTCATTTCATGTCAGTTCAGATACAACGCTGTGAGGCAGAGCTGGAACAGCCGGAGCAAAACAAGAGCCATCTAAACTCACAACTTGCATTATTTTTATGATCATGATATTTATTTTCTATGTTTCTGGCCTGGTTGTTGTATTTTCAGCTATTTCTGAGCTCGGGTCAATTCTCCATGTGGACCTGCAAGAACCGGCTGTGGTAGCTTGTAGATTTCTGACAGGACGGCGAAGCCTCTTTAGTATCAAGCCAGACTAAATTAGTAGGTTCCTCATGGGGCAGCTAGAAAAATAGTCTCGTTGGATGCATCGAGCCTTACAGGCGTGAGGTTGTCGAGGTCACTGCTGCTCTGGTTTCTGTGCTAAATGTAAAAATGTATTGTTTATGACCAGCAGGATCTCTTTTTGGAACGATGAATCATGGGGGCAGAGTCTGCTTCTGAACGGTTTTATCGTATTTGCTGCATCTGTACTGACTTGATTCTCGCTAGCTTGTGGCAGAGTTTTCCCAAACTCTCCATATCTGGTAGACTAGTATAAAAAGTCAGGTGGAATACGTATGTGGACACCCACGCACATCACACCCATTCCATGTGAATTCATGTGAACTATAACAGCCTCCACTTCTCTGTGAAGGCTCTTCAGATTGTTTCACTTGGCTTTAGGGATTCAGCCACAAGAGCATTTGTCAGACTTTGTGTTTTTCCTTCTTTCCCGTCCTGTTAATTATCTCGCTCTGCCTCAGATCTGCGTTGCATCCAGAGGTCCCGACCTCCCACTTTATTCCAGGATAGATTTTTCGATGTATTTGAGTGATGGAAACAGTAACTCCCAGTGTAGCTGGAGGGCAGCGGGAAGCAGCTTTTGAAATGCTTTTCTGTATGAACTCCTAATGCTCGTGCGGTGCTGGTGTTTGCAGGGAAAACAGCCGAAGAGGAGCCACTGTTTCCCCCCCATGAACAGAGAGCACCGCAAGATCATCCACGAGCTGGCCGAGGTTTACACCGTGGAGAGCGTGAGCTACGACAGCGAGCCCAAACGCAACGTGGTCATCACAGCCCAAAAGTGAGACTCTATTCAAACGGTAATAATACAAAAAATTAGAAAATGTTGGCTGTGGATTTGAAGAATTTGTGTCTGTTGTTAATTTTCTCAGGGGGAAGTCCGCCTGTCCAAACTCAACCCTGACATCACTGATAGAGAGAGAGACGTTTGCGAGGGCCCCTCCCCCCATCGCTCACATCAAACAGCACAGCAGCAAGTAGGTCTTCCTCTTTGGACTGTTTGCTCTTGTTGTTAATGTTAGATTTCACATTTAACCGTCTGCTTATGACTCTTTTTCCTCTTGATTCTCCTCTCAGGGCCGCCAGCGGAGGCACCTGGTCGAAGATGGTTAAAGAAGAGCCTGTGATAGATTATTTTGATGTCCAGGACTGAAATGAGGCCAAAATATTAATCAGAAGAAACCTCAGGATCTACTCATGAACATCAATCTGCCAAAACGTCTGAATCACCTTATTTCATTTGTGGCTTCATAATCAAATAGTTAAGTTTGGGAACACCCGCTTGTTTTATCTTGGAGGAGGAGAAGGAGTTGAATTTCGATATTAATTAAAGTTGATTGAGCTCTGCACGGATCATTTTGAAAAGCTTCTGAGTGTTTTTTGTTTGCCTCCTTTGTGTGCAGCCGGTTCCTCAGTGAACCCAACTTAATAAAAAGTAAATTCTTCCTCATTTAAAGGACACAATTGTCTAATTTAATGCGCCGGCTTCAATATTCAATCACTCATAAAACGAGCTCACGACTCAACAGTAGATGCTTCTTCAGGTTGAGCTGGAGAACATTTCCAGCAGTGGGATATCTGCTGGTGTTGAGCCAAGGCCTCCATAGTGGACCTCTGCTGATTGAGTCTGTGGGTGGGTAGGAGTGGGCTGCACTGCGGTAAGAAGGCTTTGTGTGGAAACACGGCTGTGACCCAGATATTGTGCTGCACTTTCTAAAAAAAAAACTCTTCCTTGGTAAAAACCTCAAGGAATTCAAAGGGGAGGTCAATTTCAGAACTTATTGGACGTGAGGGATTCATAAACGGGGAGGATGCTGGTCAGCGCGATGGTTTTGAACCTGTTCTCTAGCTGATGGACCGCTTCAGTCTGCAGCCCGAGAGGTTAAAAGAGTTTAGATGCTGACACTAATATTCTGACATAGACCTGAAGACGCTCCTGAACTGACCCGTTCTTTTCTTTCTATATATTTTGTGCCATTTTTATGCAAGAACATTGGGCTAAGTTCACCTGCAAGCGATGTTTCAATCGTACAGCCTAAATTGAAAGATTCCAAGTCTATTTTATTTATAGAGCCCATTATCACAAATTTGCCTTAAAGGGTTTTTACCATCTGTACAGCATACAAGACTTTGTCCTTAAGCCCTTAATTTGGAAACCTCACCCAAAAAGAAACTTAAACGGGGGAAAAGCAATAAATATAAAAATGAAAGGAAAGCAATATAGGATGTTTCTCATTTAATACCTCTTATTTAGGAGAACAGTCTTTATATCCCTTTAATCTTGATAATATTTCCATGCTTATTAATATGCATTTTCTCATGGTGTCAGTAAATCTCAGTAGTAGTCCTACATTCACACATTTCATATTCCCCTTTAGATACTACCTTTCTTGATAAAGGGGTTAACTAATAGCTTCATTAATGGTCAATCGATCATTTACTGAAGCTTTTTATATCCGCTATAACCCATTAACAGGAGCTGAATTTGGGTTGCCAGGTTGTGAAATCCCTTTGACTGGTAATCGTCCTTTAAATTTGGTAATAATGAAGAATCTCCAGTTCCTATTCGCTCTTAATATACTTAAATTTACAGAACAATACAAATAAAAAAAACAGCCAAACAAATATAAGCAGACTTAAAGATGTACCTAGCTTGACAATAAATGATATACTATAATGTTATAAATGTTGGTAATCAATTAATAGGTGATTCAGTGTAGCCAAGGGGGACTATTTTTCACAATCTGGCGACCAAATGTCGGCCTATAACTGCTCTATAAATAAATAAAAATATAAAGCAGTTACAACTCGCAACCCCTACATAAAGGGTGCTTTATGAGAAAGTGCCACAGTCCATGTGGTTAGGGAGCTGAAGGTGGTGTAAACAGGTTTTATTCAGAACATCATTGAGGCCTAGAATGAAAAACAAATGTCTTTGTTCTTGCACCGCACATTATAATAATAACCTGTAGTCATCATGTCACAGTCCTTTTGTTAAAGCTTGCGTCGGACAGTATACCCCCCCCCCCTCCAAAAAAAAAAAAAAAACCCTGCTCCTGAGGATAATTTGATGACGCTCCCTGCCACTGGTGATTTTTCATTATATCGACTCTCCAGCAGAGAGATCCGCGCCTGCGCTCATGCTCCCCTTCCGAACGAGGCTTCACCAATCCCGGCTCTGGCTCCATCCCCGACTCGGCGTCCCACAGGCCAGTGCTAATAAGTCGCCTAGCTGTCCAGTAATGGGGAAGTGATCGGAGAGACGCTGCTGTCTTCAAAGAAGAAAAAAAAAAGAAGAAGCCGTGCGAGGAAGTTGAGGAGTCACTGGAAGCTCCGCGCCGCGCTGGACCCGGACACCTCCACGGAGAGAGACACATCCTACAGTTCCTGTTGTTGAGTAGCCTAAAAAAAAAAAAAAAAAAAGAGCGCATAGTGATGGAGAGAAAGGTATGGATGCTACCATTTGTTTTATTGCACATCACTTTGCCTCAGCCGCGCTGCTCCGTATCCGCATCCACCATTAAAACTATTCTTTATCTTATTTTATTTATCCTGTAGGCGCGTTGCCAGCCGGATTAGTGCGCACCGGAGTTTTTTTTTTACCTCGTCTATAGCTGTAATTTACTGTGCATGTCTACAATAAATAAAAGCAGGATTATTCTCCACCCTCACGGTGTATTTAGGATTATTCCGGTGTACAGCTTGCATGGTGCACAATGTATCCGGGAATATTGAGCAGGGAGTGGGATGTGGTTGGGCATATGTAAGGCTACTGTAGCCTGTCTGCATCATCACACAGCTCACTCTATGGTTGGGCATATTTAAGGGGACTGTGTGAGGCTATACTGTCTGCATCCTCACACAGCTCACTGTATATTTAAGGGGACTGTGTGAGGCTACTGTAGCTGTAGTCTGCATCATCACACAGCACATCACTGTATAGTTGCAGCACCTCCACCCCTCCACCTCTCCACCTCTCCACCTCACACCCCTCCCCGTTTTTTCCAGCCGACGCAGACACACCAGCGCGGCTTGTTAACCTTGTCTGGTGTGGGAAACAGACACTTGAGGAGTAATAGACGGGATGCACGGTGAAGCAAGAGAGAGAGAGAGAGAAAGAGAGAGAGAGAGAGAGAGGATCATCCGCTCGCCTCTTTACGCATGCCTTTAATTCATTCGCAGTCTCTCCCCCTTCCTCCCTCCTTCCCTCCTTGATTCAGGGCTCACACAATGATATAATGGTGCTTCACGTTAGTGCCCCCCCCCCCCCTCCTTTAAGTGTGCATGTGTGTTTTGGATCTTGCGGGGAAAGTTTCTGCTGTGGGTGCACAGCAGCAGCAGGAGAGGAATTTTTGGGGTGTTCAGTTAACGCCAGATCTAGTTCTGCTGATCCAGAGGAAAAATGTAGTTTTTAATACTCCAGCTGTAGCCTGCAACATATTCACTTCTGTTGGAGCTACATCTGCTTTATGCACGTAGAGAAGCCACTAAACTCTGGATTAAAGGAATATGTCGACAGTTTTTCTGCAGAGTTTAGCTAGCCTAGTTAGCACAAAGATTGAAAACGGCTAACCTGGCTAACCTCTAGCTAAATCTCACAAACATGTTATATCTCGTAACACAAACCATATACAGTCTATGACAAAAACAAGGTGTAAAACAACACGTCACGTGGCCTTGTATATATATACTGGATTATTTATTGGTCAATGCACCCGGCCATGTTAACTGTTTCCACCTGCTCCTGGTCTTTAGGCAAAGCTAAGCTAACTAGCTGCTAGCTGTAGCTTCATATTTAGCATAGAGACATGAGAGTGCTATCCATCTTCTTGTAACTCTAGGCAAGAAAGGGAAAAGTTACTTTTTACTGTATTAAATTGGAGTGTACAGTTGAGGCCAGATCTACATTTGCTAATACAAATGAAAATGTAGTTTTTATACTCTAGCTGTAGCCTGCAATATATTCACTAGAGTTTAGCTAGCCTTGTTAGCTTAGTTTAGCATAAAGAATGTATGGAAACAGAAAATAGCTAGCCTGGCTAAGTCTCAAGAACATGTTGTTTATCATTTGTGTAATCTGTGTTAATATAAAATATAAAAACAACAAACTATGATGCTATGTGGTGATATGCTGGATTATTAGGCTAATATTTTCCACCTTTTACTTTTTAGGCAAAGCTAAGCTAACCGGCTGCTAGAGGTAGCTTCATATTTAGCATACAGACATGAGAGTGCTATCAGTCTTCTTTACTGTCTTTGGGCAAGAAAGGGAAAAGCTAACTTGTGACTGTATTACATTAGGACAAAGTGTGTTATTGTGCTTGTATTGTCATCTCATTATTCTAGCTCCCAGTGTGAGTCAGTAAAACTTAAAAAGCTTTGGGGAGACTTTAGGATGCCGAAATCTTTTTGATGAGGCCTTCATCCTCGTAAAATGTTCTGTGAATGTGTTGTCGCTGAATTCTTTCCACACTTTAAAGGCCTTCTCAGATGTCCATCTCTCTCTATCTTTCCTGCTCTGGTTTCATGTACAGAACTGTTGCGTTATGGAGCATTTGGTGACTCAGATGCTTGCACCATCACATGCACTTCGGTTTGATGATCTATATGAAACATAAAACACAGACGCTGGCATTTGGGTGCAACATAGAATACTGCATAACCACCTTTATTTCCAAGAAATTGCTGCTTTGTGTTGGCTTTCCATATCCCTTCCTGTATGCAAAGACTTTCTTTCCAGATACAATTTACATTGAATTTCCCTGAAATGGTGCAGGGATGGCCGACCTCTTCTATTCTCGCTGCTCAGTTTTACGTAGTCTGACCAGGAGGCTTTTGAGCTGCTCCGCACTTGTTTTGTGATTGCTTTTATTTTATTTATTGCTTTTGATTTGCTTTTATGTCAAATTATTCTTTGCCGTAGAAGAGAGTGCTTGAACCCTTTCAGCGATACAGGCACACCTCTCTATAAAAACAGGATTAAAATAGCTTAATTAAAATCCACAGTCTTCCCTGACCCAGCTGCTGGCACAGAGATTCCCTTCAGTATAAAGAAAAAGGAGAACAGGCACATTAGTATGCGAGGGGGCCGTCACAGCTCCAGAGGTCTGATGGAGGATCAGAGGATCAGCTCCTTTTACAGTCTGCAGAATGCATGACCTGACTTTTTAAGGAAAGCTGCACAGGACCCCCCCCCCCCCCCCCCTCTCTCTCTCCTCATATATATATATACACCCCACTCACTCTGCTCAGTCATGTTTGAAATTTAGTTTGGGCGACTAATCAAGGTCAATCAATGTCTCGCTGAGTGTTGGAGCTCTGGAGTTTTTCATAAGTTTCCACACTGTTTCTGCACCAGCAGTGAGATTGATGAGACGGGAAAGCTATACAGATCTGGCTTTGTATCAATCAAATGTTCCCCCGGCTTTGTGTTTTGTGTGACTCGCAGGGATAAACGGACAAAGGAGCACTTCCTTTTTTTTTTTGGGCTGGTGAGGAATGTGCTGGCTCAATGGCTGTTTGTTACCCCGGAAACTTACCCGGCTTACAGGGAAACTATTAGTTTCCCGAAATGTTAGGGCTGAAACGAGCAGAGATTAGAGGAATAGTTAACAGCAACACTTTTTGATAATCAAAAATCAAAACGCTGCTGAAATGCGACGATTTGCTGCTTTTTCTTTATCTTACATGATATCTTTTGAGTTTTAGACAGTTTGTCACCTTCAGCTCTGGGAAATTGTGATGGCTGCTTTTCACTTTTATATATATATAATAATCAAAAAAGAGAATCTGCATTATTTATTGATAATGAAAATCCGTTGGAGCCTTGCTAAATATTATTAAAGTTTAATATCATGTCTACCAATATTATATCTAGAGTGCTGCAGACTGTGCTGTATATAGAGGCTGCAGCTCTGGCATATTTTACACAGACAGACATACAGGGCTCTTATAGCCGCAATACTGAAGATAAATTTCATACAATTTCCAACCTATAAACTCCACTTTCACGCAGCCCTCTGAACCTCCACTGAGTCATTTCCTCTGAGAGATTGTAGGTTTTTATGGTCATAAATTTGAGCGCTTTGTAACCTAATTAACATGGCGTCCTCCCTGCCTACCAACAGATTATATCCGTGTTTTTTAATCACTGGTATCCTACCTAAAGCACTATTGCTGGGGTTTTCTTTCAGTTGCATATTACTCCCATTCATAATGTAGAATTGGCCGTCTAATGAGATTGTGCCTTCGACTCAGAGACAAACTGTCTGGGTCCTAATGGTGCTACAGTTCAGCGAGCGGCTGGTTGACCCACTTAGATGTTAACGCTCAATACTGCACCAAATACTGTTGGAGAGCTTCAGTACAACCCAATAAAACACATGCAGTGATAATGTATTATGTGTGCATGTTGATGACGCAGCTGCCACCTTCTCTCTCCGTTTTAAATGCATATTTAATAATATAACAAAATGATTTTAAAGAAACAAATTAAAGTTTAAAATGTATTTCTCTTATCTGGATCAGGTCTTAATGATGATTCCCTGTATCATTGGATTAAAGGCTGCCACCAACAATTATTTTAATTAATTAAGATGATCATTTTCTCAATGAATTAAAACATAAAGTGGAAAGAAATGTCAAAATGATCTCAAGCCCAAGGTGAAGTCTTCAAACAGCTCTTTTTATCTGAACATCAGGCCAGAAATATAATAAATGTAGCATCACGTATACGACAAAGAAAAGCAGCAAATCCTCACATTTAAGAAGCTCGATTAACAAAATAGTTGCTGATTAATTCTCTTTTGATTAATGGAGTATTTGTTTCAGCTTCTTTCCACTTCATTACGAGGCCTTTATGTGTTAGAACAGGGTGCTACCGTCGGATTGAGCACCATTTGTGTGGTTGTTGATTAAACCTTTTTGTTTTTATATTCCACTTCATACCATAAGATACGTGGGAAGTTGTTTAAGGGAACGGATGAAGTGCTTATGATTTTGTTGTGACTGATATGAGCTAAAGGTGCTACTTTATCTGGTTGTCTTTTGTTCTTATTTATTGCGCAGCATCTGTAAACTGTTAGTGTAAGAGTGAGGTGACATATATTGTTGTTGTTGTTTATTGTGTCATCCACATGCAAATGCCCAAACCACACAGTCCCTATAATGGTAATGTACATGGAGATCTTTGACTTTTGCTTCTGTTATATACATTTCTACACGTTAGTTATGAGACAGAATATATATGTTTATTGGTTTAGGTTCATATGAACATACAACATATATGTAAGTACAGTATTAGCTCCTTTGAATGCCCGCTCGTAGTCTATTCGTCGACTAATCGGTCGTTTGGGTCCTGGTCGACTCAGATTTCTGTAGTCCATTAGTCATATTTTTCTAGCTTTTTTTCATGCTGAGAAACATATGAGCACATCTCTGGTAAACACAAGATTTAACGTGGACAAATCGACTAGTCGACGAAAACAAAGAGAATAGAATTTCTTTGTCCCCTATTGGCACCAATTTTTACACCGATTACTCAAGTCAACAAGCTAATCATCCAATTAGAAATAAATGTGTTCAGTCATTTAACAACCATCTGGAGGGAGAAATATTCAGTCTGTTCTCTGTTGAGATTCTTTTTTCATACTCCAAATTTATTTGTATGAGTTGTATTAGTATTGCTGTTACTTTTGTTATGTTCACACATGTTTTTTATTCTTATACACAAAAGAAAAAGAGCAAAGATATGGCATTTTAAATGATCTGTGTTAGGAATTAGAGTCTATAAAGGACATGTAGTGAAACATGAGAGGCACAAACTATGTGAGTGCTTATTGATGATTGTCTCTAATTGCTACCTGGATGGTGTCTTATGATCCTGAGGGAGCGGATCTACTTTTCAACATAACATTTCATTAATTTCCGTCATTCCTTGGCGTGCAGACACCGTAGCAGTTGATTTCCCGGCCACCTCTCTGCCTCCTCTCCGTGTCGGATTTCTCATCTCTTGTGATTTTGCACTGGTCTCCATGCGGCCCTGCACATCTCCAGTCCTGGCCTCGTTCTGTCGGCTCTCTCTCTCATCCTGGAGGTGCAGAAAGATCCGGGCTAATGCAGAGCCTGGATTGCAGAGTAGGAAAGAGGAGAGAGAGAGGGAGAGTGTGTCGCGGTGGAATTACTCTGCCAGTTTTGATTTTTCATCCCGTGGAATTTTATATGGTAGCCGGGGTCAGTTTCATTCATAGTGATTGTTTTTCACTGTATATTTGTGTCAAAGTTGACCCCGTTGACTTCAGTGCTGAGTTAGTTGGGATTTCTTTTTTAGTTTTTACAGTTTCAGCTCCTGTATCAGTTCCTTTGCTCGGTTCACCAGCTGCTGCTGCTGCTGTTTGCTCCAGTTTTGAAGCCGCTGCAGTCGATTGGCTGCTCAGCTTCTTCATAGATTATGTTGTCGTCACGGCTCGCGCAAACAGGAAATGCCCCCAAAGCAGGTAACAGCTTCAGGCCTTGTTCCGGTGTGTGTGTGTGTGTGTGTGTGTGTGTGTGTGTGTGTGTGTGTGTGTGTGTGTGTGTGCGCGCGTGTGTGTGTGTGTGTGTGTGTGTGTTGCTCGTTGCTTGCAGGGGGAAAAAAACTGGGGCTCATTACCGCGGCTCTGCTTTCCATCTGCTCCCACAATGCCTCCTTTTTTTTTTTTTTTTTTTGAGGGAGCAGCCAAGGAGCTGAACCATAAACGCTGTCTGGATAAAGATGCTTTGTCCCAAACAAGCCATGAAATCCGAGGTCTGCAACCCTAAACTCTGCAGCTTCTCACTTCAGGTGCAAAGCACTGCGGCTTTGTGCAAAAAAACATTCCCCTATTTTCCTCGTGGTTTATTGTACCAAATCACTTTTATCCCAAGCTATCAGCAGATGCCCTATTATTCTCAGGCACCAGGGGAGACCTCTCTCTCTCTCTCTCTCTCTCTCTCTCTCTCTCTCTCTCCCCCCCCCCTCTCTCTCTAGGTTCCTCTTCAATACACATGCCAAGCCACAAGAAATGGGCCCTGAAATGTACTTCTCTCCTAATCCCCCCCCCCCCCAGTGAAGGTGCAGGTCTGCATGCCTTTGTGCGGACCCTTTGATGGTTAGCTGATGGGGCCATTGAGTAGCTTTCCGAGAGCTCCGGCCTCAAAGCAGCTTGAGCTTTGGTTTTTGTGTGCAGCTCTTAAACCGAAGAAAGAAAAAAAAAAAAGAGAGAGAGAGAGAGAGAGGCCCCAGCAGTGGGAGGGAATCAGACTTTACTTCAGTACAGTCCGTATATTCCCCCTCGTGCGCCCCATCTGTCTGTGACAATAACGAGGACGAGGGCAGGTTCCTGGTTTCTGGAATGTAAACGTTGCCACTGGGAGCTGTGGGTTTCACATCAGCACCAGCTTTGTATACTTTATCTCTCTCTCTCTCTCTCTCTCTCTCTCTGTTTTTTCCTTCCTCTCCGGGGCTAAAACCATCAATGTATAGATTTCTCTTCCTTCCTTCCTTCTTCGGCTAAAGAGAGCAAAAACAATCAAATACATTTTCCTTCACCAGGCTTTTCTTACCACTAATGAACTTCATTATGTGTACTTTTGGAGAAAATAGAAGAAGAAAATACAACTGCAATGCTACTTAATTGATTTTCAGGTAATTGCTTATCGATATTTCAACCACTTTGAGATCTTTATTGAATGTTAGCGCGTCCTTTCATTTAAACACCAGACATCTTTGATTTGAGACCCTTTAAAGACGCTGAAAACACTTTTTAAATGTAATTACTATGAGTGATGCTGCTCTACATTAACATTTCAGCTACAGTTTGTTATTTCATGTTTCTCTTCTTTTTATCTCCTTGCTTTTCTTAGTGGTTTAAAGTAGGCGGGGCTCACTTGGAAAAAGCTGATGTCACGTACTTCCGTGCACCAATCAGAGGAATTTAGAAAGATTTGAATCAGAATCTGATGTGGGGTTGTTTGTTTAACCCAAATAAATGACGTTTTTCTCTGACCTTTAGCATAGATTTGGGCTTATTTAGTGATGATTATTAGCTGTTATTGAGAAAAACTTTGAATTCTTCCTTTGATCCCTCATCACAGCATCACATTTAAGTCTATTTTCAAACAAAAAAGCCAAACATTGCTTAGTTCCAGCATATCATTCGTGAGTTTTTCCTGCTTTTCTCTGTTGTTGTTTTTTAATATTTTGGTTTTGGACAAAACAAGTCAGTTTCAGACCTTGGGTTTCTGGAGTACAATGACGAGGCATACATCACTATATTTAAAACACCAAACGATTAATCGATTGATCAAGAATGTAATACATGATGGAAATAACTCTTATTTAAAGCACTACTCCCTAGATTGTGTCATTTCTGAAGTTTCTACAGAGGCTTGAAGACGTGAAAGTACTCAGTATTCACTGTACACTATTATACTATAATACTATTATACTATAATACTATTATACACTATGAAACGATGGTTGCAGCCAGTATCGCAGGTTAGAAAACACAGCTAGACAGTTTGCATACTGTATTGTAGGAAGCGTGACTCTTAGCGTGGGTGCTTTGTCTCCCTCTTGTGGCCGAATACGAAATTGATGAATTTAAACATGAGTTCAAAGCAGTCGGCCCCTCCCTGCCTGGCTGTTTGCGCCCTCTGGTGGTCAGTAATACAACTACCGCTGCTCCCTTACCCCCCTCTGCCCCCCCTGTCTGCTACACACTGGGACATTACCATTTGGTGAGACTGACTGGCTTTGGTGAGGGAGACTGTGGGGGTCCGCCAGGGGGGTACTCCCCGTACCGAAGGCTCCCTTTTTGCATCGCCCGAGCCGCCGGATCTCTTTGTTATCGTAGAACCCACGTGGAGAGAAACGCGAGGTTTGGTACAATCTCAAAAAATCTGCGTGGATATGCTCGACGGGGTTTAGTTTTTTGGACCTTGTAGGACATTCAGACGCGCACCTTGTGCTTGTGTGCCTGTGTGATGAATATATTAAAAATCGTGTTATACATATGTAACACGAGGTTAATTTAATGCATAGTGGGCGGATATTTTTAGCAGTATTTGACTAAACGCAGGACACAGATGCATTTTGCAGAGGTTTGGGTTCCTCGTGTTCCTCAGAGCCTCGCAGACTGGATTAAAGACCGCTGCAGTACAGTCATCTCACCACCAGGTGTCGCCACCAAGCAAACTAATGCCAGAAGCCGTCAGCAACACATGTGAGAGGGCCCGCTTCTGCTCATCGATAAGTCCAATCCAATAATCAGGGGCGCGCGAAGGAATTTGAAGGACGTACATTTTGATCTTCCTGCTTCTCCTTTTAGATGCAACTTTTCTGTCAGCGATGGCGTCTTTAGATAGTGATGGATCACATGCATGCATTATAAAACAAACAGCTTGAGAGGCCTCTGAGGGAGGGTGAGTCCTCCAGAAGGTCTTGACCTCCGGCCTGGATGTTGCAGGACCACTAACCAGCTGTCCACACACACACACACACACACACACACACACACACACACACACACACACACACATATACACACACCCACTGCAGAGCTTTCAGAAGAACATCTATCTCTGACTCTATTTTTTTAAGGAACAGGCTCGTCGTAATGTGATAATTGAAGGACACATTTGGTGTCAAAGCTCTCCGTCACCTCTTGAGGGGCAATTTCCTTATTGTGACACCTGGTTCGACACTTTTCTGCAATTTTTTTTTCCGCGCCGGCAGAACGGAGGAAGAGGAAAACGGTTGACAATATGATGCCGTCATGTGTCACAAAGCCAAGCAACCCCCCCCCCCCCTCTGAATCACCTCCTTTGTCATTCAAATAACCTCATGAATATTTCACTCCCTTGATCTGATGGCTGGAAGAAGGGAAGGAGAGAACGACAGAGGGGCCGGAGTGGTAGTCTTCAACGTGGCGTGGGTTTTTTTAGTCTCAGTAATGACCTGTGTGGTGTGTTACTAGAGTGGGAAACATGCATGCAGCCTCCGGGCCCACTACTGGGTGAAAGGTAAAAAAAACTTAATGAGGCGAGTGGAGGAAATACTTGTAACCTATGAATGCACTCTGACTGAAACACAGGAAGCGAAGGTGCTCTTGACGTGGCCTCGTGCTCTAGTGAAGTGGGGGGGGGGGGCTTTTAGAAGACAAATGACCCAGCCTGGAGTGGCTTTTTTTTTTTTTTAAGTTGAGAAACCAACCCTCCTCCTCTTCCTCCTCGTCATCACCACCACGTCACGACTCCATCATATGGCAGTGTATGTGCACATGTTTAGTGATGTGTTGCGTGGCCCCTTTAAGAGCATAATGTCCAGGACTCAGAGGTCTGTGTGCGCTGACCATGGCCTCTGGGTTGGCCACCAGTGTGTGTCTGTGTGTGTCTGTGTGTGTCTGTGTGTGTCTGTGTGTGTGTGTCTGCAGCAGAGAGGAACTGATTCAAACCTTCCCCAACCCCCGATTAGGACCAAACGGCAGCCTCGCCGCGTGCCCTTATCTACCAATGGAATGCAACAGCTGTGCGGGGGAGCGGCGGGGTGGGCTGTCTGAAACCCCCCTCACAGACCCCCTCACAGCCCCCCATCCACTCCACCTCCAAGCGACGTGCAGGGCTCCTGAAAGGCAGCTCAACTAAAAAGTGAGCTAGACACACACACAGTGAGAGACTCAGGCAGGGCTGCTGCACATTCAAAATAGAGTCAGAGGGAGGGAAGAGAGAGAGAGAGAGAGTCAGGGACAGGCAGCAGTGCTGTGAAGGAGAGCACAAAGAGAAGGAAAGTGGAGCAGGGGAGGGGAACAGGAGGCTGGGTGAAGGGAGAAGGGAAAGACAAAAGAAGGAGAGAGGAGACGTAAGCAGGGTGAACGGAGGGGACCGAGCAAATGGCCACGGAGGAGACGGCGGGGGGAGCCAGGAAAGCCACCAAGAGCAAACTGTTTGAGTTCCTGGTCCATGGAGTGGTGAGTGGCGCTGTCCGTCATTCCCATGAAGGGAGCTGGCATGCATCTGTGTGTGCGTGTGTGTGCGTGTGTGTGTGCATGAGTCGGCGCAGCAGCAGCAGCGGTCTGTGTGTGAGAGATAGCTGGGTAAAGCTGGCCATGTGAAGGTTATTTCCAGCCCCCCTCCACCACCCTCCACCCTCCTCTGGATCCCAGCCTGTTAGGACATGGCTTGAGAGAACAAGAAGTGGAGCAGCATGGATGGATGGAGCTGAGCAGGAGAAGGATGAGGAGCAGAGGATTTCTAACACACACACACACACATACATGGGTACATGTAGGAATAGAAGCTAAGCAGCAGCAGCAGAGAAGCAGCCAGCTCCCCCTTTGGCTAACAGAGGAGCACACTGCTTCCCAGAGAGAGTCACAGACAGAAGGGAGGATGGAGGAGAGGATGGGGGGGGGGGATGACGAGTCCACTCACAACAACACAGTGAGAGTAGCCTTGCAGGCAGCGTGCTGTTGGTTCGGCGTGGAAGGATTTGAACCTGTGAGGTCACGAGACAGATAGACGGACGGACGTAGTAGCGTAGACGGAGCCCCGACTCCTGGAAGTCGTGCAGATACAAATCGGTCCAGTTCATGTGTGAAATGTCAAAGTCAAGCGCTGCTCTCGGGTCAGAGGTTGAGCAACTGTTACCGGAGTTAATGGCAGAACACGGAGGAGTTTGTTTTTGGTAAAGAGCTGAATGAATGAGGAGGATGTCGGAGTCGGCGACACTCGAAAGTTTGTAGCAGACGTGGCTTTGACATTGACTCAAGTGTGTAAATAAGATGGTGATTTACGGCAGTAACGATGTCACAGTGTGCATGTAATCTGTGAGTTCAATCAGTTAACCTGTCACTGTTTGACGTATCTTTAACTCAGTGTATAGTCAAATAGAAAATGTGGGGGGAAAAAATACACATTACAACTTCGCGAAGCTCAAGGTGACATCTTCTAATGTTTCGTTTAGTCCGACCCAAAAACCCTAAAACCCGATGATGTTCAGTTTCCTTTGATATGCAACGATAGAAACAGAGATTGCGGTAGGAATCTACCACAATTTCACTATTTTCTGACCCAACAATGACTCCACTATGACCTGACTCCTACATCATAAATGCGATGTGGTTTCTTTTAACTTCCCGTTGAACTGCACCTCTGCACGGAGGCCCTGAAACTTGGAATCACTTCCTAATCCTCAAGTACACGGAGAAGGTCAAAGAAAGACTCTTTGACCGTTCGTCAAACTGAGGTCCGATTGCAGGCGCTTTAATCAGAGCTGATGTTTGGCGTACTGACACCAGGTAGATTTATCCACTGAAACAAGATGAGGTATTGACTGTTTGACAGGAGCGGTCATTACAGGGGCTGTGGAGCTGAAGCCTCGTGTGCAGAGACAGACTTTAGGAAACAATGGAGCAGGTGATTGATGAGCCAGATGAGCGTGTCCTCTCAACAGACCAATTAACCTTGATGAGGTCTCTGGCTGCGCCAAGCCAAATATTTCCCTCTGCTTTTCTTTTTTTCTCTCTCTCTCTCTCTCTCTCCCCCCCCCCCCCCCCCCATGTTTGAAGATGGAAAACTCTTGTTATAATAGTTGCGGCAGGTTCCCTCCTCGTGTATACTGCAGAATGGAGAAATATTTATACGATGGGATATAGGGGGGGGGGGGGGGGGGGGGGGGGTGAGTCGGCGCAGTTTGCTAGCCTGTGGCGAGTGATGACGTCCCCCCCCCCCCCCCCCCCCCCACCCCCTCCATCATGTGTAGATGCATTCACACACACACACACATATATTTAAATACATGCACACATTGTTGTGGTTACCGAAGGTCGTGGTGTTCCTGCCTCCCAGCAGCAGTGTGTGTGTTGTGGGGGAGAGTGTTTTGAGGACTGATGGGTGGGCTGAAGGCCCGACTGAGATCTCTTCTTCTTCTTCTTCTTCTTCTTCTTCTTCTTCTTCTTCTTCTTCTTCTTCTTCTTCTTTCTCTCTCATTATCTGCCCCTCCTCAATGCTTTGTTACTTCTCTGGCTCCTACGTGTGCACGTGGAGGTCAGCGAGGGCCGCGGCGATGAGAAAAAAAAGCCTTCCAGCGCTCTGCGTGGGAAACCCCGATAAGCGGAAACATAACACGCCGTGGCGTCGTCATCTGTTGAAACTACCGTGTTTTTTTTTGGGACACCTTTGAAACACTGACCGCACCTTTTACTCTCAGATCTGGATCATTACAACTTGCTCAAAGGGTTAGGTCACCCAAATTGCAGAAACGTGGCATAGTTTCTTTTTCTCCCTCCACCCACAACACAAAGGAAGTGAAAGAAATGTCCTCACATTGATATATAATATTAGGTCCTTAAATACAGGGACATGAGTTAATCTGAAAGTATTATTTTGACAAGAGTCAGAGTAAAAACTAAGAGTTCTTCCATAACGAAATATATTCATGAGTTACATTGTTAATTGTTGCATCTAAAACAACGTAATAACACGTATTCCTCCATGAATATCTGATAAAACAAGCTTTTCTTTCATTACAAACTTGCTATTTTCCGACACTTCATTGACGATAAGTTTGAGCCCTAAAACTCTGACTCTCGTCCCACTCGAGTAACCTCAGTTTTTTATAGATTTGATTCCAATCAAAGCCTTTTAAAAGGGAGCATCCGTGTTGCAACCCACAGACTCGTATGTTTAGTTCCGTGTGGGTTAAGTTTGGCCTCTTCAAATCCCTCCAGAGATGCCAGCACACTTCTCAGATATCCATCCACATGGCAGATTCGATTGCTTGGCTGGCTGGCTGGCAGAGCTCCGGGCAGAGTGTTGGAGTCAGTTCAGCAGGTCAGATTATAAAGTACCACATTGTGTGTGTGTGCGTGTGGATTTAGGGGAAACTCATCCTACACATTATCCAGCGTATACGTTTTTTTCTTCTGTGTCTGTTATCTGAAAGGCTCAGATTCTCCAGACAGACGCTTGTAACAGAAGTCTGGCTGCTGAGGGTCTGGCCTGTTTTTCGGGCGTTATTGTCCAGTTTAGGTGGGAGGCAGACAGAAAAAAAGACAGTTTAAAGCTCCACAAGGTGACACCATTGGAGCAGGAGGCCCTCGACCATATGTTGTCTTATCCCCTCCCGTTTTGGAGACCCCTTCTCAGTTGCTTTGACCCCCCCCCCCCCAACATCCCCTCCCCCTCGCCGACCACGCTCCCGAGCCGGAGTGACAGCGACGCCTGCTCGGGCTTCTTATCGCAGGATCTCTGCTCGGTCACCATTTCAAAGGGCACATAATACGTCAGTCTTATCCTCTGCCATAGTCTGCTCTGAGTTATTAAATCTCCCCGTGAATACACGCATCTGGTTTGATATCTAGCGTTGTTATTGTGCCCTCTCTGCATTTTATTACCTTCTTCTTTGTTTGTTTGTGGACGGTCTAAAGATCAAATCTGATACGTGTTTGTGCATGAAGCAATCCACGTTGAGAGGTGACAAACAGTGTGAAATGTGAGCTCATGAAACTCCTAACTTGTATCCTTCAGCCGTCCTTCTCTCCAACATTTACAGTTACAGTTACAAAGTGTGGCAGGCAGTTTTTCTGCTCCCATTTGAAAGGAGGACATTGTTGGTGGTTAAACATGTGGGTCTGTTAAGTCATGGCTCTGCTGAAAATCAAGGTTTAGATGTTTTTATTTAATAATAGAGAGGTGGTAGAAGAAGAAGAAGAAGAATAGACTCTCAGTATCTTTCATGGTTTAAAATGTCTAATGTGACAAACTGTCTGTCCTTTGTAGAATATTTATAGTTTGATATTAACTGAGAAACTGTCAATGATTGTCACATTTTTGGATCAATTTGTGCTCATAATACATTTCAGTGGTGGAGTATTTACTCCAGCAGTGTATTTTAGTTTAGTTTTGAGGTACTTGTACTAAAGATTTTACACTTATATTCTTTCATACTTCAGAGGGAAATACTTTTTACTCCACTACATTTATCTGGAAGCTTTAGTCACCTTGCAAATCAAGATTTTATATACAACCCCTGCAATGATTCTATGAAATATGATTCGTTGTTTTAGATTAAACCCTGCAACCGTCAGGGCCGCATTAACCTGCCAGGCAGCCCCGGGGCAAAGGTAAACCACGGGCCCCTAATGAGACCCCCCACCCTCCCTATTTCCCCTGGGTTCCCTAATATAGCTTTGTTATAATTTAATTAAATTCAAAATGATGCAAAAACAGGGAGCATGTAAGCATAATATCGACTAGCTTTATGCTACATTTTCGTGGCGACGTTGTGGGACGGGACGGCGTAAAGCGTCAGTTAGAGCGTCTTTAGCTTCAGTAATGTGACGGATTTCAATGATTTTGCTTTTACTCTAAGTAAAGGACAGTTGTTCACACACACACACACACACACACAAACACACACAGTAGGTCTGTGCTGTGTCAAAGGCCTTCTTTCTATCAGGCGAACCCCAATCTGGTCTGAGACAATAAACTGAGGCAGCTGTTGTGTCATGGGAGTGACAAGCGCAGGTGAGAGTTCCCCAGTTGTTCCCAGGCGTCAAGTCGGGAGTGTGAAGCTGTGGGCTCTGACACTGTGAGCATTGTTTAGGGGGAGTGTGTGTGTGTGTGTGTGTGTGTGTGTGTGTGTGTGTGTGTGTGAGAGAAAAAAAACTTAACTAGTGTATTTATCCGTCAAACCAGCTCTAGTATCCATTTTTCAGATGTATTTCACATTACTGTCGGATCGGTTTCACTGTCGCTTTTAGGCTCTCAGAAGTTGCCTGAAGTCCATGCAAACAAATCCCTCATTGGGTCGCACGTCTTTCAGATCTTTACTACACACTTTCTTTCATGTTTGCTGCCCCACATGGTAAAGATTCAAAAACACAGATATCTCGTAAATTGACGTCACAGATTTGCTTAGTGTGTGTGTTCATGTTTACCAACTTGGCTGCTGTTTGCTCGGAGTAATGTTACCAAACGTTACGAAAGTCAGGAGACTCTCCAGTTTCAATAGAACGAGAGCAGACGGCAGGATTTCATTTGAAATGGGAGGAATGAGGTCTGGATCAGGATGCGACACAGCTTCACTTTGTCAGATGAGACGAGTTTGTTTACAAAAAGCTTCTCCTCAGTCAACCACGATCCATCAGAAGGAAATGTGTAAAAAATGTGCTATTGATCTCATGTTTTCTTTGTTATATTTTTAGAAGCACTCATTTACAATTATAATAAATCGGAGTACACAGCGGAGGATGTTGTCTACATATATGTGACCCGTCTTCTCTCCTGCTTCCTCCCCCCTTAGCGTCCTGGCATGCCGTCTGGAGCGAGGATGCCCCACCAGGGAGCTCCCATGGGCCCCCCCGGCCCACCGTACGGAGGGAGCCCGGCGGTGCGGCCCGGCCTGCCGTCCACCGTGATGGAGCCCAGTCGTAAGAGGCCCGCCCCCTCCCAGCAGGTCCAGCAGCAGCAGCAACAGCAGCAGGGCGTCCAGAGCCGGGCCAGAAAGTGAGTCCTGTCGACCCCCCGAAACTCCGACCTAAACGCTGCACGGCTTGTTTGTAGAGCTCCTTTGTTTGTCTGCTTTTGTGTGGAGGGATTGAGATGGTGAAGAGGCTGTGGTTGCTCTTTGAACTTCACCGGTCGGGGCTTAGATCTTCAAAAAACCCAAACATGGAGATGGTCATGAATCACGTAGTAAGAGCTGGGCATCGAAACCAATATATATCAATATCTTTCAGCACCAACCAAAATGAGTATGAACCTAAAACTGAACCGATACTAAACGCTGGTATGAAACTTTTTTTAGCAGATTCGTGGTGGGCTTTATTTATTTTCTCGCAATTTAGCTCATTTTAGACTTTATGTCATTCAGGCAAATGTGCACACAGCTGCTTGTGCTAAGACGTCATGAAACAGAACGCACTTTAGAAGTTTGTTTATTGATAGAAAGGGTTTGAGAGAAAAATACAAAGTATTTTAATGGTCCAGAGTCTTAGGTATCGTACTGGCACCAGTATCAGAAGATTTGTTATTGGTTATTTTACAATAGTGCTTAAATGATGAGTAGGTTAATCAAACAACTGTTTTTATAATTGAGTCATAAAAGTGATCTGTAAAGTAACAAGAGTCTGCAGCCTAAATGCTAGTGTCAGCATGCTAACATGCTCACAGTGGCGATGCTAACAGCAGGTTACTTTAGCGAGTCAGCATGCTAACATTTGGTAATTAGCACCAAACAGAAAGTAAAGCTGAGGCGGACAGGAGTGTCATTAGTTTCACAGATAATAGACAAGTTATTACAATTCATCATGAATCTTTCAACACAAGTTCATGGTAATGCATTTAAAAGCTGTCGATGTATTTCAGTCCGGACCAAAGTAGTGGACCCCAGCGCCACCATGTGATTAGCAAGGCTAATAAAAGAAAAGCTAAATAGATTTCCTGCTGTTGTCTGTTTTCTATCATCGTAAATTAGCTTTTAGACTATTAATCAGAGAAAACCAATGGAAGTTATGATATTAAAAATATATATTTTCATTGAAGGATTGTGGATTAATAAGAGGAGAGCTAATGAAATCGATCATAACTTGCAGCCCTACAGTACAAGACACCCACAGCCAATTCCATACTGTGATCTCCGAGAATCCGAGAAGTGAAACCATGACCTTTGTGTGTCTCTGTTCAGCTTTCATTTCAATTTTAATTTTTGACTCTCTCCCACTGCTCCTTGTTTAGGATGCACCCTTTGCCCTGCTCGCTGCTCTTTGCATCCTCTCCTCACCGTCCCGAACACAACTGTGACTGAATGTCTCTCCTCCGTTCACTCTTTGTGTCTCTTCGTTGTCTGGTTTGCCCCGCGGTCTCATCTATGCGGTGTCCATGCTGCTGTCTGCAGGCGTTCAGACTCTACTTCTATCAGTACGATCTATTGTCTGCTGTTTGACAAAGGATCTGATCATCAGTATCCAGACACACACACACACACACGTACACACAGTGGATGGATGTCTGTTAGGAGACGAGTGTGTGGCAGGTATGGTCATTAGAAAGGAGATCAATATGCGCACTCAGTGGACCTCTGTCTCTCTCGCTTTCATTCTCTCAGTATCTGCAGTACGATTGATCCACTTACAATTAAGCGGGCTTGTCGAACAGGTCGGGGGAAATGTTCTCCCGCGTCGGGGGCCTCAACCCCCAGAGCGGCCCTGCTGGCTGCGGAGGGTCTGATCGATGGACCAGGGTGACCCGTCCAGGTGTCTCTGTAGAGAGAAGTGCGCGTGTCCTCTGGCAAACAAAGTTGATGCTCCGGCTCTCCAAACTCGCTATAACTCCGTCCAGCTCAGACCCCACGACGCTGCCAGCTGGGGGGCCGGACCACCTGTGTTTGTCATTGAGATCTCGTGGCCCCAGCGACTTTCGCTCTGCAGAACAAACGCTGTCCTGCGCAGGGCTGCTGCTATAAATAGGATTTAATTCCAGGTTTGCTTTGCATAAAGTGCTGTGAATACTCAACCTTGTGTCAGAGGAATTACGTTTATATGCTACTAATTTGTTTCCCCAAAATACCGAAACACTTTGTGTGCCCAGGACTGTGACGCCAGTGTGCTTAAGCGACTTGCAATGACGTAAAAGTGTAGATTGCAATGTAGAGGCTTTTATTTCTGCGGTGTGTCTCGTAGCAGGAAGTACTCAGGACAGATGGTCTTAAAAAGCGTGTTAAAGCAAAGACATCTGTGCGTCCTGGGCAAAACTTTTCCATTGCAGTTTATATTACTCATTTGGAAAGTTGATGCCATGTGGAGTAAAATCTACTTGTGCCTTTTTAGTAGCTTTTTCTCATCATATTTTTGTACAACATAAATTGTGGATTGTTTTTATGCAAATCAGTTGCTTATTATTGTAGTTGTTGTGTTTCATCATGGAGCGTCTTTGTATCACAAAGGCGGATGGTAAAAAACATCTTT
Organism: Anarhichas minor; assembly: GCF_050575085.1. Lineage (NCBI taxonomy): Eukaryota > Metazoa > Chordata > Actinopteri > Perciformes > Anarhichadidae > Anarhichas > Anarhichas minor. The sequence continues at coordinate 4,533,929 of NW_027466520.1, read as the reverse complement.
AATTGCATGAAAATGAGTTAAAAACTGTGGACTTCTTCCACGAAAACGCCGTGCAATTTCACACTTTTAAGAGTCGACTTGTTTCAGTTTCCTCGTCTGGATGAGAAGGTTCATTACAACGAGTGTAACCAAACCCAGCGGGGATGTCAAAGTGCACTGACTCACGAGAAATGTAAGCACCGGAGTGATTTTTAGCTGGTGTTAAGTTACTCTGGAACGATCTGCTCTTTTGTTTTTGAGAAATCCAATTTCACCCATTTCCTCCATTAGATTGGTTCACACGTTGGGGACTTTCAGATGAACATAAACCTTGGTTTTTATTGTAAAACTGTTCCTAGCTGCTCAAGACGTTTGATATAAGACTCTTAGGGTTGCTTAGGAACTTCGCTGGTTCCACTCGATAATTAAACAGGTTTCTTGTTGCTAGGCCAGATATTTTAAGGTGCTTCGAAATGAGCGAAAAAGGTGTGAGCAGCATGCACGTTGTCGTCATTCCGCACATCACTTCATCTATGCAACATCCATATTTGCCATCCAGAGCCGAACGATAGAGCTGAACCGCCTGTTTTGCTCCTCTTTCCTGTGACACACACAAGTTCCCGGTGTGTCCGTCTGTCTGTGTGTTGTCTGTCTGCGTGTGTGAAGCATGATTGTTTTGGTTCACAGAGAGACTTTGTTGAATGAGCGTGTCCCTCAGATGAGCAGGACGCCTCCCAGCACCTCCTCTGCTGCACTCTGTGCGTGCATGGACGCAGACACACGCCCATCCCAGTGCCTGCCCTTATCTGGGTTTATTAAGAGTTTGCACCCACTAACAGACCCTTTAACACACATCCTACACATACAGACACTCAAACAGCCAGAACCACCAGGTGTGTCCCCCCCTCCCTCCTCCCTCCTCTGACATCGTACTTGAGTGTGTGTCTCGCCACAACTCTAATCGGACAACCTTCGAATCCTCACCAATCCTTAGGAAGCCAGTCGGATTCCCCGGAGCCAATGAGATCCCGGCGAGGCAGATGGACATGAGAGAGCCCCAATCAGATCCCACGCTCGGATCAAAGTAGGAGCTTGTTCTGCTGCATGTCCATTTTCTTAACGTTTTGATGACTCCTAGCCTTTCGCCCGAGCCCAGCACTCCCTGAATGAGTTCCTTTGGCCAACCGTAAGGTTCAGGCCGGGAAGTTGAGTCCCTAAAATGTAGTGGTGCATGCTTTGGACTGGAGCATGGCATGATGGGAACCGTTTGTTTCAGCCAGAACAGAAACGTAAAGTAGAATCCAATCTAAAAAAAACTTTTATAAATAGTTGAAAATGGCGGGTTGTTGTGATGCAGATGTGTGTTTTCCTTTGCAATGCATCCCCGGATCTTTCGAGCGTCCTTGCAGCAGGCTTGTTTCAGTATTTGGCATGCTGATGTAACACACTGCCGCACAGACCGGTGCAGTGCTCTGTGATAGAAAATTCCTCTACACTGCAAAAAAAAAATCCCCTTCTACAAACAAGAACAAATATTACGTGATCTAAAGAAAATGTCTACCAACAGCTAGGGTTGGGCGATATGATGATATATACCATATAAACCAAGGTTTCTCTGTGTTATTTATAACGTTGTATATATGTCCCTGCTGCCGCTCTATTAGGTCATTGTGTAAACAAACATGCACCTTCATTTTTCTGGTACCTTGGATTAACCAAAAGCAGACATTTCCATTTATTTTAACTTTAATAACAATATCTAATGATAATGCAATATAAAATGACCAATTCTGATGATATCCATATCGCCCACACCTAGTATCAAACATCAGGTTAGCAAAAGATTTTGCACTAGCATAAAAGCCAGACCACTGCGAAAGTCCATCTAAACTAAATCGCATTTGTTGCAGAGAGCGAGATGAGGAGATGCGCTTTTGTGCCTGTATGCTAAATATGCAGCCAGTTAGCCTAGCTTAGCGCAAATACTGTAAACAGGTGGAAACAGCTAGCCAGGCTCTGTTTGAAGGAAACTCTAAAGATCACTGATTAACGCGTTGTATCTTGTTTTAAATCTGTACAAAAAATGACACTTCAGTTTTTGTACAGTCTAAACAAAGGCGATCCATCCATCCATTGTCTGATGGATAATCCCTCCAGCTCTACCCCAGGTCCTCTTACTAGTTGGCTGTGCTCTAAAGGGTGGCCGTCCAGGAGGCATCCTGATCAGATGATTGGCCCCTTTCAATGCGATAGAGTAACAGCTCTCCTCCGAGCTCCTCTGGATATCTGAGCTCCTCGTTCATTCAGTCCAGACACCTTACGGAGGAAGCTGATTTCCAGCCGCTTGTATCCGCAATCTCTACCTTTGGTCATGAGCTTTGAGTGGTGACAGAAAGGATAAGGGTCGGAACGTGGATGGACTGGTAAATCAAGAGCTTTACTTCATGCTCAGCTAAGCTAGCCACCTGCTGGCTGTTGTCTTATATTTAGTGGACAGATACGAGAGTGGTATCAATCTCCTCATCTTAATATAAGACTTGATATCGGCAGTGACACTTGGCAAATTCACAATAAAAGTGCTTAAAAGTAGACTGTACTTTAATTTAGCACCATCTAAGAGGTAATATCCTAAAACGCTACTACAGAGAAGAACCCGACGTCTTTGAAATAAACACAAATCAACCTAAAATAAATTATTCCGACTTTTTTTTTAATTGCTCTTTTTGCAGTGTAGTGCCATCCAGGTGTTTTATAGGCAGTGTCCTTCTGCAGGCACCAACATCAGAACACTTGCATGAATTTACAAGGGTGCTCCACGTATCACAGGTGTCCACAGATCGAACATGTAAGGGCATTATGAACAGCTGAAGGAAGCTGAAAGTGTTATTTTTGTAATCGGTGTCACCGAGTAAGAACGTTCTGAGGAAGGCACAACGTTGGCACAGATTGTCTCATTGTCCTTAGTCCCTCCGCGGTAAGTATGAGATGATAATAACAAAAAAAAACATGATTTGAAATGTTGTTCTCACGCAGCAGAGACATTCACGAATGAAAACATCTACCTGCACACACATGCATTCTCCTCCGGGAAAATCATTCCTAAAAGCTCTTGAACACACATCCCGTCACCATCCGAGAGTCTGCAGAGTGTGTGTGTGTGTGTGTGTGTGTGTGCAGTGAATACATGTCAGGCAAGAGGTGCGTGATGTGACACTTTCTTGGCTGTTAGAGGCTCTCGTTCTCCAGGTGGACCGCTGCATTTCAGATACCACACACACACACACACACACACACACAGCTGGGATGCTGGGGTGCTGGATATGGCCCAGCATTTTAGCAGATGGCCTGGGTGCTACGCTATCAGTCACCATAGTAACATGCTCTCTTTTTCCTCTTTCCCTCTGTCTTTCTCTCCCTCTCTCTAGTGCTAAGAGAAGGAAAATGGCAGACAAGATTCTTCCGCAAAGGGTGAGGCTGCATCTTTTTTACCTTTGTTGCTGTGTTTTTTTTGTTTCTGTGTGTGTGTGTGTGTGTGTGTGTTATTATCTTTTGTGTGAAGAAAAGGGAAAAAGATAAATCATGGTCGGTTTTTGGATGTCAGGGGTTCTTGGAAGGCGCAGAGGGCCAGATGATTATGTGTTATGTCCAAATGAGGAGAGAGCGGATGAGGGCAGCGATCAGGAGGTTTTAGGGAAAACATTTTTTAGGGGTTTCATTCTGTTGTTTGGATAGTGGCTCGTTGATTTAAATTGGAGCAGTCAGCGGGATATGGCAAAGAGAACCACAAGTAGAACCGAAAGAGAATTGCCACAGGTGAGTCTTAGCCGACAGAGGTTGTGATTTTCATCCCGTGGTCTCAGTTTTTCGGGCCCCGTGCCACGCCATCACCTCACCACGTCCTGGCCAGCACACAGAGGGCTCTCACACTGAAACTATGGAGGTCTGGAGCCCGTGAGCGTCTTGGCTCAGGTCTTATCCCCCTAACATAACCCAGACAGAGAGATAGCAGTAGGCATGGCCGGCGCGCCACTCCACAATAATGAGTCAGGGACAGGGAATGTCTGCCACACTCCTCCGTCTGCTCGGCACCTCGGCCCGGTGAAAGACAGTGAGATGGAGATAAAGAAGGAATGGGAGGGAACAATGGAGGCAGCCATTTAGAGAGAAACATGAAAGAGAGAAGTAGAGGGAGGGAAGAGAAGGGGAGAGAGAGTGTGTGTGTGTGTGTGCACAGTTTGGTAAGTAAGCAGCAGCAGCCCTTGATGCTTCGAGGACTTTCATCGGTATGGTAATGTCTGAGTCCCGGCTGGTTGGCTGCACACTCTGCATCTCATTTTTTATCCCCCAGTGTCCCCAGGACGGTGTGGACCACCGTATGAACGGCAGGCTGGGCAGCAGTTTTTGGAGGAAAATAAGTCTTATATATAGAGCAAATATTGCACACAGTTAATTATTCTCCATATACTGTAATCATTTGAATATTGGTAATCTGATGAGCTCTATTTGGGATGACAGGGTATTAAGTCCTTAGTCTTCTCAAGCCTGTTTGGTGTCACAGGTGTATCCAGGTTTTTTGCATGCAACGGCATACAACATAAGTCCCTGGCTGAAGTTCAAATCAGGGCCATTACAGCTCACGGTCCGCATCTTAAACCCCCACTAACCTAGCGGTGGGTCAGTCAGCAAAAACTCATTCTGTGCAGCCAAACTTTGTTCAAACCCTCCGAACTTTATTTAAAATATAGTGGCGATCCTAAACATCCAAAAAGAAAATATGTTGGTCTGAATTTCTGGGAAATGGGTATAAAATGATGCGCAAGAAATCAAGAACATTTCCATTTGACACTGTCTTGGGTTTGATTGTTTCACCCAGTCTCAATGGAGAAGCTGGCAAGTTGATACAGAATATGTATGTGATACTGTCAGACAGACAGTAAGATAGCATTAACATTAAAGGTTCTTAAAGAAGAAATTAGAGGATTAGTTTTGAGATTTTAGGAACTTCGCCTATTAGCTTCCTTGCAAAGTTAGATGAGAAAATCTCATAGACGTCTATAGGATCTGACTACTTTATGCAACCACGAGTCGCCCCCTGCTGGCTATAAGAAAGAATGCAAGTTTAAGGAACTTCCTTATTGGCAGAACCAGAGGTTGCCGCCAGGATTAACAAACATAAATAACATTTAATTATTTCTTGAGCTTTAGAGGTGCTGGTAGGTGGATTTTGTTTCTTTTACACAGAGCCAGCCTCGCTGTGTCCCTTTATTTTCGTGTCTTTTTGCTAAATGAAGCTAACCGGCGGCTACTATTAGCTTCCTATTTACTGTATTTACTGTGGTGTCGATCTTCTCATTTTAGGATAACTCTCGGCAAGAAAGCGAATAACAATTTTCACAAAGCTTTCCTGTTATTCTATATAAATGATACCATTCCTTGAAACAATATGTTATGGGGCTAAATGTCCTTGAAACAAGTCCTTGGACCCCCTGCAGCACAAAGACAGGGCAGACAGCTAATCTGTTTAAGCCTTTTAGTGATATTCAGATAGCGTATGTGAAGAAAGTCTTCTTAATCTGATGTGTGTGAGATCTAAAGATTTTAACGTCAGACCGTCTCCCCTCTGAGTAGATCCGTGAGCTGGTCCCAGAGTCTCAGGCCTACATGGATCTGCTGGCGTTCGAGCGCAAACTGGATCAGACCATCATGCGCAAACGTGTGGACATCCAGGAAGCACTGAAGAGACCAATGAAGGTAAGGGGAAAAATCAGGAGCCAGGGAGACCTGCTGTCCTTCAAGTGTCAGTCTAATTAAAATCATATTTGCACCTAAACAGGTATTGAAAGGTCGCCAAATAGTTAATAACTTTATTTTTCACCGCATCTTTGAAGACAGAAAGCATCCTTTTTCCAGACTAAAGACTCATCCAGAGTTGTATTTATTAATTCATTTATTTTTTAATTCATTTATTTATTCCGAACTTAATCGGTGTGCATTAGTCTCTTAATCGGTGTGCATTGGGCCGCCTGCACCGTGACCGTTCAACTGAAGACTTGGTGAAACGTCCGTTTAATTTGTGGTGTTGTTATGTGCCCTTGTGTCAGCAGCAAAAGCGTAAACTGAGGCTCTACATCTCCAACACCTTCAACCCGGCCAGACCCGATGCCGATGACTCAGATGGCAGCATTGCATCGTGGGAACTGCGAGTAGAGGGGAAGCTGATAGACGATGTGAGTTTTGTTCCTCTAAAATACACAGTGTCTATTTTATTTATTGTTTCATACTTATGATATTTAAAAATTGAAATAACTGAGATCATAATCTCCCCATTTAGCATGAACGTGTGCTGCTCTGGGTCGTTTTTGGGCCGGCAGTCAGTAATGATGTGCTCAAACGAATTTGGACAGAAAAGTATCGTCTGGCTCGGAATATAAAAATGAATGACTGCTGTTGTGAAGAGTGTTTAGAGAGACTGTAGATGCAGCTTGAAAAGCACAAGGATTTTTTAGCTTCCCTTGAAAAAAGCTCTGATGTTCTTAGCAGGCCAAGCAGCAAAGACGTCATCTCACAGCGGTAGGAAGCATTTAGGTTTCTCAAACCTCAAATATTTCTGGAGGAAGTGGACCCTGAGAATAGTGTCTAGTGTCTAGTGTCTTTCCATGCTGATCTCACTCAGCCCTCTTGTGGGTTTTTTGATGACTGCTACGAGCGAACACACGGCGGCTAATGTTTGCTGTTGCATTTGTGCTTCCGATTCAGACATTCGTTAACCACAACCCCTCTCTGTCCGTTTCACAGCCGGGGAAGCAGAAGAAGAAGTTCTCTTCGTTTTTTAAGAGCCTGGTGATCGAGCTGGACAAAGACCTCTACGGTCCTGACAACCACCTGGTTGAGGTTAGTTCAGACATGGCCACTGCATCCTGACCACAGAGGAAGAGGCTCGTTTTAGAACGACCTTTTACCTGCTCTGACAAAATGATTGCAGACTTTCAAGTGTTCACGATGATGATCATCGGTTTTGAAATGAATGAGCTTCAAATATCATCAGTCGAGGTAGCACTACATGTCTCTGGCTCTCATTTCTTTGTATTTGGATTCTTCTTGCTCTTTTCTACTCGTTCATACTCTCAGAATGTTACACATCTTTCATACATTCTGGGTATTATTTAACTTTTAAATCCCTTTAAAACTTTATATGAAGCTCAGTAAGAAATCCGATTTTTTTTAGTGTTTGGATTGTTCAGAGTTAAAGTGAGTCACGTCACCGTTAGAGTGGAGAGAAGCTTTAATATCTTCCTTAAAAAATTATCTTAAAGTTACTCTCATTCCCACAATTTTCGTTTCAAAACGTAGAAAGCCTCAAAAATGAAGCTACAGCCAGAAAAATGTTGATGATCGTAAAAAGGCAAAAGGAATTTTTATACTTTGCCTTTTTTTTTTTTTTGATTAAACAAACAAAATATAACATGCTAATCAGTGAGCTTTACAGGTGCTGGTAGGTGGAGTGATATCACAGGTGGAGCTAATTACATTAACGATGGCTCACTTGCATTTCACAGCTGTAGTTTTTAATACGCTGCATGATTAGACCTTCTCTTAAAGCACATGTTTTTATCATCTAATTGGCTTATTTTCCCCCGCTTCAGTGTTTAGTTTTATCTCTTCAACATTCTGGACAACTTGCTTGTCACTTCATAGCTAAAAGCTTCAATTTGATAGTTCACATCCATTAGTATTATAGCTTTTGTACATCCAAATTCTGTGAATCAGACTCTGTTCAGCCATGCAGTCAGGGTCGGTGACGGTTTTTCACTGAAGATTGTTATTTTGTGACGTCTGGTTAAGTCTCCAGCTACACCCCAACTAACCTGCTCCTTTTTTTTACCACCCTCTTTGAATTCATACAAAATCAAACAGACAGAGCGAGTGGACTGCCCTCTCTCTTCTTTTTAATATTTGATTTTCTAAAACAACAGAAAGGACAGACTTTTTTTTTTTTTTTCCCAAACTGTGCAAGGTTGTTTTTTTAACATGCAGGTGTTAGAGCTGCAGAAAACAAGTGCTTACTAATTAAACACAATCATTAGCTGCCCTTCACGTTGTATCCTCACTAAATGTATTGATTTAGGAAAAAAAAATAAAAAGCTTTAGAAATTTCGAAAGCGAAAAATTATGACTTCTCAAGGTTCCTCCTTTTAAGAGGGCACTCAGGTGCATCGCTTTCAATGATTTTCCATCAAAAGAATTTCTTTCTCTACCTTGAGGTAAAATCAGTACTTCTGAATCAGCCATTGGTTGGAGGAAGACATTACTCTGTATTGCATGCCTAGTTGCTGCAATCCGCTGTACTGAAGACGGAGCTCAAAGTGCTTTTCCTTTCAGTTTCCAGATAAAATGGAGACGTTAAAAAGCATTTCTTCTGCGGTTAGATACAGAGGAGGTTCCGATATACGTAAACACAAAGACTAAAACAACAGAATCATTTGGAAATAGTTAGTTGAATTGAGTTTTTCTGTTTCACTTCAATTCTGCGCTGACGGTGTGATCCTGGGTGTGATAACATTCAGCTTCACAGCCACATGGTTAACCTCTTGCTATCTTGGTTTCTCAGCACACTGTGCATGGCTAGTTTGCAGATATTTAACCTCTCGCCGAACCACAGGCTCTGTGCTGTAGGTCAAGATCAAGGCTGCTGGATGCAGGTGCACTCAATGACTTCTTTTGTACATTTGTTCAATGGGCCAAATCTCCTGCAGCTTCATTAAAGCCCCTAAAAAACGTTCACATCTTGAAGTAATTCTCTGTAACATTAAATATAAATCAACAATTAAAGATAAAGTTCAGGAAGTATTCTTTTTTTAAGAGTTCTACACTCAATAAGGCTAACGCTAAAGCTTACAATGACAATGCTAACACTCTGGTGTTTAGCATGTTCACCATCTTAGTTCAGGGGGGTTAGCATGCTAACGTTTGCTAATGAGCGCTAAACACAAAGTCAAGTTTTTGTAGGTATTTGGTCGTAAAGCAAAGTATTGAACAAATTAAAATGCGCATGGTTATGTATATGTATAAGTATAAGTATATGCTTGTATACATTGTCCGTGTACAGTCAATACAGCGTGCAGGATTTGTATTGGACGATGATGGATGATATGCACATGTTAAAGCACAGTGTGTGTTTTAAACTGTAAAATATATCATCCATAATTTGTAGGTATGTGTATGTTTGTTTCACACTTTCAAATGAAGCGTGAAACCAACAGGAAATGAAGTGTGATACTATATAAAAAAGACAATTCAGTCTGAATAAACCACCTCAGTTTGGGGTGTGTAGTCACTCTGCGGCGGTTTGCTCTTTCAGTGGCACCGCACGCCCACCACTCAGGAGACGGACGGCTTCCAGGTGAAGAGGCCGGGCGACGTGAGCGTGCGCTGCACTCTGCTGCTGATGCTGGACTACCAGGTGAGGGCGCCGCACAGTTAATACATCAGACCGTTGTGGTGACAACCCGCAGGCCTCACATCGCTGATAAACCACCAGAAACATTACAGAGTGCATTAGAGACTCCATTTTGAACCTGACATCCGTCTCCAAGCCCGGTGAAAATACGATAAGGATGCCAGATGCGATGATGTAAAGGCTCCGAGGTGGGCGGTCGTACAAAAAGAAAGTGTTGTAATGCGATCATGTCGTCTCCGCAGCCTCCCCAGTTTAAGCTGGACCCTCGCTTGGCTCGCCTGCTTGGCATTCACACCCAGACTCGCTCCTGCATCATCCAGGCCCTCTGGCAGTACGTCAAGACCAACAAGCTGCAGGACTCCCATGACAAGGAGTACATCAACTGTGACAAGTACTTCCAACAGGTACGGGACTCTGTGTGTGTGTGTGTGTGTGTGTGTGTGTGTGTGTGTGTACTATAAATCACGCTGTTGCATAAATATTAATATCCGTGTTGCTGAAAATCTGCTATTCCTGCGACAATGTGAGTAAAAACATCTATCTTGCAATACTGACCTCTGTAATTTCCATATTATACACGATACAAACTCCATTTAAACAAATTAGTCTTCTACAATACAAGTAAAATCAATTAACCTAGCCGTACATATTAATACGCCCCATGATAAATGTGTTTTGGCACTGTGTGTATTATTAACAGACTCTTTCCCTCCTCTGCAGATCTTTGACTGCCCTCGGCTGAAGTTCTCTGAGATCCCTCAGCGCCTCACCAACCTCCTCCTACCCCCCGACCCCATCGTCATCAACCACGTCATCAGGTAAACTATTATTTAACCCAGAAACAACAACATAAGACAAGTATGAGGATGTGCATGTATACGTTTTTCAGTGCGAAGTTGTGCCATGATGTATTTATCTTTGTATGACTTAACATTGATTCAGCCTCTTTGCAGGCATCATGACATGCTTTAAAGGATTTGTTGAAATATTTCTCTCTATGTTCCGTAATTATTATCTCCTGTACAAATGAACGTTTGCTCTCCGCCAGCGTGGATCCCAACGACCAGAAGAAGACGGCCTGCTACGACATCGACGTGGAGGTGGAGGATCCCCTGAAGGGCCAGATGAGCAGCTTCCTCCTCTCCACCGCCAACCAGCAGGAGATCGCCTCACTGGACAACAAGGTGATATCACCAGCATCACAGAAGGAAAGCTTTGGATTGATTCACCTTTCATGTTGTAAATTGTAAATGTTCCTCATGGGAACAAGTAAATCTACTTTTAACAGGAGCTGTTGTTTTATGGTAGTTTGCTTGCACAGGATGATAGTAGATCAATGTTTTGCCAGTTTATTACCATTTTAAAAGAGCAATAGCTTATCGGGGCCATTGAAGGTAAAAAAAAGAAACGAAACCAGGAGAGGGTAGTAATACTCAAAGAAGGATTTAAGTTGTAAATATCAGAGAACAAAACTTGAATATTCTCTGAGATTATGACGTCATACATTTGCAAGAAAGAACTCACACATTTCTGAGAACTGTCACAGTAATGTCTGCTGATTCTGGTAGTTTGATGATTTCCTTGTTGATCCAACTTTGCAAAGTGAAGCGATGCGGTTCCTTAATAAGAGAACACTCTTTCTACCGGTTCATTTTCTCTTAAACGTGTGAGTTATTTCTAAGAGAATATCAGAGTTTTTTTCTCTCAAATTTACGACTAAAATCTCGTAAATTCAAACTTTTTTTCCCTTCAAATATTACCGTTCTCCTCTGGCTCGGTGATTAATTCATTATTATTTTTGTGCCTACAATGGCCCTGATACGCCGGCGTAGAGATAAATCTGTTTCTATGTGATCCATTCTTTTTGAGAAGATCAACATACTTCAGACACAGTTTCATTTTGTAGAACTGAACTGTTGATGTGAGCCGGTTTGGAGAACTTTTCTTCTGTTGCCCCTGATGTTTATATCTGTAAACATTGTTATGTACTGAGTAAATATGTGTTTCCTATTTTTAAATGTTTGGAGATTTGATTCTGAGACTTAAACACAGAATCAGTTTTACTAGATTTAGTATAATTTTTGATATTTTTATTATGAGGATACAGAGTTTATTTAGTTAAATGCTAAATAAATAAAGAACATTTTCTTGATGTACTGTAACTGTTTCTCTTTCAGATCCATGAGACCATCGAGTCCATCAACCAGCTGAAGATCCAGAGGGACTTCATGCTCAGTTTCTCCAGAGATCCCAAGGGCTACATCCAGGACTGGCTCAAATCCCAGAGCCGAGATCTTAAGGTTTGATATTTATACACACACACACACACACACACACACACACACACACACACACACACTCATGCCTTTTCTTTTGTAATTTAAAGTTCCATTGAAACAACTCGCTGTGTTTATTTGGACATATGTTCGGGGGGGTAATAAAATGCAGGAAGTCACTTTGAATATGAAAACATACAAATAATGTTCTCAGTTTATGAAATATGATGCATTATAGATTCAATATATATTGATTGTCGATTAAACCATTCAATTGTATATAAATTGGTAAAATATATATATGAATTTTCACCAGCTACAATAAAAAAATACGACTAAATAATACATAATAATATAATGTCACACTGAGGGATCATTATGTCGCCTCATGACAACTTTAACTTTTGATACTTTGAATATTTCTGTTTCTGTGATTTTGACCTGCAGTGGACTAACTGGTGTTGCCATGTTTACTTCCTGTCACATATAATATTAATGTTGGTTATTATTTGGTCCTGTCATTAATGGTTTCCTTCTCGCCGGCTGCAGTTAATGACAGATGTAGTCGGGAACCCTGAAGAGGAGAGGAGGGCGGAGTTCTACCACGAGCCCTGGTCCCAGGAGGCCGTCAGCCGCTATTTCTACTGCAAGGTGAGGAAACGTCTTTTACACTCACTTTCACAACAACTTCCCAGCTCGGCCTCCAGATGCTCAGGCGACGCATTTCTCCTTTCTCCTCCGTTCCCTCTGCAGATCCAGCAGAGGAGACAGGAGCTGGAGCAGGCCTTGGCCGTCCGCAACACCTAAATCCAGGCCCTCCTGAATCTCTGCGTGAGTGTGTGTATGCGTGTGAGGCCATCGCTGTAGTCCGGTGAAGCCTCTAAAAATGGCGGCGACCTAAAAAAAAAAAAAAAATAATAATAATAATCTTTTGTCAAAGTGATAAAAGACAATGCAAAAATGTGAAGTTTAGAGGAAGAGCGATGTTCACGTATGGAAGCCCAGATCTCGATGCACACGTGCGTCCGCTGCACATTTGTCCCGTTTCGTGCAGGACCGTCAGGACGTCATCATTAACCGCATGTGTTCAGCTGCACCCTTCCGAGGTCAAGACCCTCGGAGACCTCCTCTTCATCGCTACTCTCTCCTTTTTTTTGTTGTAAATACGTCACACACACACGTCAAGACGAACTCTGAACCGGCTGCTCACACACCGCGGTGTTTTTTTGGGGGATTCTCATCTCGAAAAAGAGTTTCCTTCTGGATGAGTCTTCAAATTTCATGTTTTCCAACTCTGAAACTGATTTATTGTTTGATTGTAAGTGTGACTGTGTGTGTTTTTTTTAGTTTGTTCTCATTAGGAGAGTGTTTTTTTTTTTTTAAATATTGATTAACTACACCAGCAAAGTCGAGATTACGGTGTGACACAGGAATCAGTTCTATCTATAACCCCCGAGGTGTGGATTTCATTCATTTTCAGGTTTGAGTGAATCAGTTCAAACCTCCAGTGTGTCTCATTCTAGAGTTATTCGCCAGTAAACAGTGTTAGACAAGTTAACTGAAGTGTTATCACATGATTATCACCACAAGGATAGTGTTTTAATGAAGGAGAAATAAGTATTGATCTTCCCAGCTTTTTCTTCCCTTAACCATAGCAAAAATGACAAATATGCCTAAATACATGTTGGGACTGATGTGTTTCGTCAAAGTCGCTCACTGCCTCCTCCTTGTGTCGTGTTAGTCGCGTGTTTATGTCCTGAAGGTGTTACCAAAGGTTGCAACAAGAAGAAGAGAACATGATCACTGAAATAGAAGTGGGCAAAAAACACTGCACCTGGGGTTTCACCGCAATTTGCAACAACATTTCCCTTGTAAGGTGGTCATAAAAAAATCTGAACAATCTGGGTAGTCTCAGAGCGGATTCAGTCCCAAATGTTTGCCTTTTGTAGCCAATTAGGCCTCAGGTTTTTATAAACAAACTCTAAAACTGTTATTGCAATGAACACTAAACCCCAGGTCCGGAGGATTTTGTCCATTCCTACACTTTTTTTATGTTACATGAAGAAGAAAACGATTCTAGAGATGTGAATGTACATATGTTTTTTTCCCTTAAGAGGGCCAACTGTACAGTATGTGACAGACTATTTGTGTGTTTGTTTAGGGGGGGGGGGGGGGGGGGGGTGAGTTACGTGGTGCATTGTGGGAGCTCCATGAGTTTTGAATTAGTAGGGCAGGAATGTTAGTGTTCCTCTGTGTACTATCTTGGGTTGGGGTGATTTATTTTAGGTCTCTCCCGTTACTATCGTGGGAGCTAGAAGCTGCAACAAAGAAAGACTCTCAGTAGCTGTAACACATGGTATAATCTGCACCGATCTCCTTTTTACACTTTTTTTTAAATGACACTTGACTTGTATGTATATGTTGTAATGTCAGATGGAGGGATTTTCTTCTTCTTTTTTTGTCGTCTTCTCCGCAGTCAGTTTTTTTTTAGCCTGGAACCTGTTCTGGGTTTCTTTGCACTGTGCTGTAATTCTCTTGTCGGGACTCTCCTCTCGTCCCGGGTGAGACCCTCTTTATGATCCCAGCGTACACAACAAGTGATCGGATGATTTCACGATGACCTATGCATGCTCCATGGACATTAGATCAGTACATCTGAAGAGATAGTGTGTGTGTAAATATCAAAAAAAAGCTGGCGTATAGCAGTCTGTGTGACGAGCAAAAGACTTGTTGAGATGCCTTCTGGAAACTTTTTTGCCAAAAATGATATGCCCTACCAGCAACTAACTGTAGGTGTGATTTTTCTTCTGAACTGTGTTTTTGTTACTAGGACTACGTTATAATAACTGCACTCATTAGAGGAGGAACGCGTAGTCATTGGTAGTCTCTTAGTCCTGATTTGCCTTCTTGTCATTCAGTCACTGATTCACTTGCACCCTCTTGTGGAGGAAACTCGAAGCTGCAACTCCTGGGTGACCTCAGCTTTGAGCACCACAGCATCCGAAATATCTGACAGAAATGTTAACACGACTACTGTGTCTCCTGTCACTAAACCCTGACATACTGTTGACATGTTTTTCCGTCTCCCCACCCCCTGCATGTGTTTGTGAAGAGTGGGAACCGCTCTTTCTCTCTGTTTACACTGTTGTCCGAGCGTCACCGACAGGGAGGTAATAGTATACTTAACACTGTACATCTGTTAACGAGCAAACTTGATTGGTGATTCTACAAAAAGAAGACAAAAAAAAAAGGGAAAACAGCTGTGACATTGTGAGACAGCCTGGATGTAAATAAAGAAGCGCTTGCCAAAGTTTGTAAATGCCATGATATCTAAAGCGTCTTTATTTCACCTTTATGGACGTGACGTGTTGATGTGGACATAATAGAAACTGATTAGATTTCTTCAGGTGCTTTGCTGCAAAAATGTACACATTGTGTTAAACTAATCCTCTTAAAGCTGCATTACAAGGTGGAAATATACTTAAATACTTATTCCTAATGACAAACTGGAGGACTGATCCTTAAAACATGATGAAATTAAGGCTTGAATTTTGGTTTATATCTAGTTTAGTAACACTAGGTTGTCCTTTTTATTTTGAAGTGATGATTCAGCATTTTGTAGAAATAACAGCCAAGAATCAATGATAGTACAAAATGTCACTGGGATTAAAGAAAGATATGAAGTAGTTGAAGTGCCTCTTGTTTCCACATCTAAAGGTCATAAAACACTAAATGAAGTCTTGAGGCAAAACTAAAAAAGGGGGCAAAATTCTTTTAGCCATTTAATTTATACGTATTATGACTTCTTAAATAACAGCTATCTGGCTATTTTTACATACGTACATATAGTCATATACTTTAAGTCCAAGCACAGAGCAAAATATTTTGAGTTTCTATAAATAAAATGTTAAATCTAGCAATCTCTCAACTTTCATATATTCAGTGTACTGTTGATAGTATATAGATTTTGCTCTGTGTGCTAATGCTGCACAGTATACGATGACTAGATATGAGGAAAACAAAAGAGCACATATACTTAAGTATACCTACGTATTTCTGCTGACAATAACAGGTATCTGAGGTCTCAAGGAGTGTAACCTACCTGGACTCTTTAATTACGGGTAAATGATAAAACTCATTTCATTTTTTAAGAACTCTCAAACATCCATGGGCAAAATTACTCAAATGCACCCTTTGATATCCACGTCTTTATTCTTTTCCACCACAAAAGCACTCCACTCCATAAAAACCAGATTATGTTTTTTCCCCCACATTCCATTTCTATGCTGTTCACTGTTTGTTCTGCAGATGCAGGAACCAATTATGCAAATAAGTAAGCAGGCCTTCATTAAAGGAACACTCTCACACTCAGTAACGTGTTGACTTTGTGCCCGAGCTCATTGGTGGGTTACATTTTTCCGTTCCTCATGAGGTGGCAGACAGGCATTGTATTGTCCGCCGGCCTCACCACGAGGGAGCAGGTGGAGGCCCTCTCCACGGCCCCGCTCCCCACCTCAGAAAGAGCCTCTTTCACCCGGCTGCTCCGCTACTCTCCCGACAACATGGAGAAGTTTTGTGGGTGGGAGGTGGGGGGGGGGGGGGGGGAGGTTAAGGGGCCTCACTGAGACCGTCTGAGGCAGAGTGAAGTGATCCATTCAGCTTGTTCAACCACCTCGCTGTGAAGGTTAGCCACCCACACCACTAGGCTATAGGGACCTTGGCTAGCTAGACACGACCCTCCCCCCCTGGCCACTGGGTTCACTTCTCTCCCTAAAGACATGTGTATACAGAAACACTCGCCAAAAAAACCCAGGGAGGCCCGGGCCGGGGATTTACTGACTCAATGTGGGGAGACGAGGCGGGGCCGGCTGCTGTGGAACAAACTGTTCACTGCCTGCAGGCGCTGCAGTAAAGAGCTGCCGGACAGACCGGACAGACTGCATTATATTATTGTGAATAGGACACCGCTAACCACATACAGATACCTCGGGTACTGTTCCAAGCAGGCCTCAAACAGACATCTTCTTGTCTGATAGACAGTAGGAATGAAGAAACAACTCTGAACAGAAACAGAGTTTGAATCACTCTTTAATACCTCTTAAAAAAGAAAAGAAAAGGCAGCCAACGGCTTCAGTTTGTTTCCAGTATTATTTTAAACATCTTCACTCGGGAAGACTCAAGCTCAAGTTTTTGTATTTCAACACACACCCTCCTATATTTTTAAGTATAAATATTGTTGCTCAGCTCCTGTAAGAAGAATGGCAGGAAAACATGTAACAGTAATCCCGTTCAGACGCCTCCGTCACTCATCATAAGTCTAGACAAGACTGAGTCAAAGTTATAGACTCATGAGTCAGGTCAAGGGGTGGTACTCATATGTTCTGAGCAAAGAGATTTTCAGCTGGAAGAGAACTTATTTTCTTGGTCAAAGTGTCCATGAGCAAGATGATGCTGTCCCTCAGCTGGTCCTGACCTCCTTCTGCCAAATACAAGGGTGTGAATTTCCCTGTATGGGTCACAAAAGTACCATATAATAATTCACATTACTCTGTGCGAGTCCAGGCAGGCTCCTAGGTGCTGTTGGCCTGCTCTTGTTCAAAAAGAGCCATGGCTAGATGTGAGCGTGAGCCCAGACCCTCCAGGTTGCTGAGGACGCAGCGGTGGTAGATGTCCTCGCTGAATCGTGGGTTGCACGCTCGCCTCACGTACTTCTGGATCAGCGCCGGCTCCACGGCCCTGAACACGTGCAGGCCCGAGTAACGCACGAATATGTCGTACACGTCCATGCTTTCCAGCAGCTCCTCGTTGTCTAAGATGTCGGCGGCCATCTTGGTCCGTGCGGTCATGTAGTCGGCGTTGTAAAAGCAGGCCTCGTCGAAGACGTGACGGTCGAAGTGTCCGTCTCGCAGCGACTCCGACGCGAAGGAGGAGGAGGCCGCGGAGGGCTGCTGGTCGCGGTACATGACGGCGGGGCTGTACTCCTGGAAGTGGATGGGGAAGAACACCTGCCAGTTGCTGATGGCATTCATTCTGCAGCGATTCAGGAAGTCGGCGTTGACCTCCGTCCACACGCCGGCCAGGAAAAACAGCGTGTCCACGGGGTGCTTCTTAGAGATGATGTCCATCAGCTTGACCTGTGAGGGCACCTCCGTCTTCACGCTGATCCAGGGGATCTTCACGTCTCCGTAGCGCTTCTCCACCTCCCCGATCATGGCCTTGATGCCGGCGAACACGTCGGTCTGGCTGACCCGCTGCGCATCGAAGGGATCGTAGATGAACAGGAACGTGAGTAACACATTGTCATGTGTGTCCAACGTGTTCATCACGTACATGTCCAGGAAGTTACCCACAAAGTCCTGATCCTGGGCAGTAACGGGCAGGATGACCTGCACCCGCGTTGCCTCAGTCACATAGGGCATGGGGATAATCTCGACGGTGCTCAGCGGTCGCAACAGGTTGACCCGTTTGGCGATGACTTGACTGTGGCCTTTCTGGGTGTAGGCCTCCAGCGCAAGGTCCAGCACGTACTCCATACCGCGCGTGGGATCGAAGCGCCTGTAGCCGTTAAGCAGACGGCGCTTGCGGAAACGAAGCTGAGGCTGGTAGCGCTCGTTCAGCCGCTCCACCGCGATCTCCAGCACTGCGTTCACGTCCGCGCGGTCGGCCCCTCTCATCTCACACTTGGGGGAGCTGTCGATGCACGAGTAGATGTGCTCCTCTGTGAAGTACTCCCAGTTTATGACCTCAAAACGGGTTCTTGGTTTGAAGGGGGGGTTGATTCCGATGGGCCACGTGACTCCGGCTTTGCCCTCTGGTGTCAGGTCACTCAGGTTGTTGATCTGCACCTGAGGAACACACACAGAAAAAAATAATAAAAGCTAAAAACGTACTCACTGTCTAGTGTGTAAACACTTCCCTTTAAGGCATTCGTGATTGCTTTGTGGCGTGAAGCACATTTAAAGTGATGTCAACACAATGCTAATGAGCTATCATTAGCTGCTACTTTAATTACATGATAAGGGTTCTCAGGCGTGCGTATTCACAGGATGATAACACTGGAATGTAACACTTCATGCCCTTGTCTTTGGCTTTCCTGACATGTTGAAATATTGTATTACTCAGGAATTTTCTGTGTTAAGTATTACGAACCTGTAGCTGTTGTATCTGTAGGTACGTCGATTCCAGCTCAATCTGGCTGAATCGTTTGTGCAGCCGGTACATGAGATTTGGCTCCGATATAGGGTGGACCGTGAAGGCATTTTTAAACTGAACGCCATCTTCACGCTCTGGATCTGCGTTTTTCCCGAGCTCAAAGTACCGGTAGGTCATCTCCTGTGAGCCACACAAACATTGAGAAGAAAAATAAATGTTAATACCGATATCCCACTGATAAAACTGTGTCAAATTGATCAAAATACCATGCACGTTTCTATTGCTGCCCATGCATTAGTCTTACCTGGTGCACCTCCACACAGCTGAGACCCAGGTAGTCAATAATGCAGCGGCCCAGCCACTCATCGGGTCTCACACTGAGGATGTCATTACGGCAGGTGTCGAGGTGTGGCTGCAGACGGGCCAGCAGGCTGCGGGACAGCAGGTAGCCGTAGCCGCCGTGGCAGTAGCGTGCCTTCTCTTCCCCGCCAATAAACTCCTCCGCCCTGCCCATGTAAAGGTCCTGGCCCGCACTGAGGTGGCCCACCAGCTCCGACAGCCGATCCGCTTGCATGTAGGTGTCGTCCTGGGCTAAGAGGAACCAGTCGTAGTCGGAGCCGTAGTGCTGATGGAGGTGGCGGATTGTCTCGTACATCAGCCACACCGGACGGTCGTCGCCGTGCGCCACCACGGCCATGCCGTGAGGCACCTTGGGGCTGCGCAGGCCCGTGAAGAAGAAGGTGCGGTGGAAGCGGTGGGCGACTGTGCGATTCACCGCCACGGCCAGCGTGTTGAGGGTGGCCCGGGAGGTCAGCACGCCCACCAGCAGTCGCTCTCTGATGCCCAGTTCAGTGTGAATGTAACGAGTTCTGGAGAGAGCAAATAGATAGAGGACGTACAGAATGAAGGGGATCATTTATCATAACAGTCGACTGAAATATAGATTTCAGGATAAGATATCAATCCAATAATCAGCTGTCAGATTTGAAATAAGACATGAAAAGGGAGATTTGACTGATCTCTAATCTATCTGCCTACTAAACTGTATATCCCGCTCAGTGCATTTAGATTATTGCAGGGGAGATTTTAACAGAATTAGCAAATGGAAATCCTCTGGATCTGTCTTGCAATTTGTTGAAAAAGGGCTGCATGTAGCTATGTTATTGCAAAAAGCCCTTCTGTACCATTGACACAAACTTTTCACAGAACATTACTGTGGTGTTTGGACTTCCACACTCACCTGAGGACTTTCTTGTGCGGCTTGTTTGGGTCCTTGTGATAGGGCACGATCCGTGGCTGGACGTCTTCATCTCTGGCCCCATCCCTCGAGTCCCTCTGGGCATCTCCTCGGGCCCTGAACAGCCTCCCATTGCCCAGTTCATCTCCACAGGAGTCGTCGGTGTCCCCTTGTGTCCAGGACACCATCAACAGGCTCAGGCTGCAGCCCAGAGACAGCCCGAGGATGAGGGGTAAAGCAGGCCTGAACACGGCCAGAAAAGAGGAAAGACGCATATCTAGAAGTAATGAGCTAGACTAGATGAGACTGCTCTGGAAAAATGTACCAGCTAAAGATGAACCTATTTTAGGGGAAGAGAAAATGGCCTCAAATGTCACATAGTGTCCCTGTCTTCAGGTAGTCGTTATAAAGTTTAAAATCAACCTATCGTTACCTCGTAAGATTTAGCAAACGTAAGACACTTTGTCTTATCTTCGACCTCATATTCGAAGATGCTTAAAATTGGAAACGTGCAGGTTAACGTCATAAACTAACGTTTGTTTGCAAATATCGTAGCACTATTCACGTTTATGGCGGTGTAAGCTGGTTACGTCATATAAACTCCGGGTATTCATTAACGATATGTTAATTAGCTGAACTATATTTTTTGGGGGGCTAGCCTTAACACTAATAGCTGCATCTATAGTCAGCTAACTAGTGTAGCAAGACGCCAAACGTCACCTGGTAAAGTTAACCGTTTTAGTCTACGTTACTCTAATTAGTCGGCAATTTAAAAAAAAATACGGAAGAGGATTCAAAAGTTCTGTCCTCCGTGTCTGAATTTTTAACCTGAACAGCTAACGTTGTGTGTCGGAGGACCAAACATCACAGCGCAAGCTAGCAGGCTAGCATCGTTTAGTGCAGATATGTCTCTCGTCGATCCATTTTGAAGGAATAAGTCCCATTTTTCACCGTTGATGAGGGTAAAAAATCCGTCACGCATAGCCA
This sequence comes from Anarhichas minor, assembly GCF_050575085.1. Classification (NCBI taxonomy): domain Eukaryota; kingdom Metazoa; phylum Chordata; class Actinopteri; order Perciformes; family Anarhichadidae; genus Anarhichas; species Anarhichas minor. The sequence goes on along the minus strand of NW_027466520.1, from coordinate 4,512,841 downwards.
TATGTCGTCCATTTTCTTCAGTTTCTTGACTTCCTCAAAAACTGTGTGCCACACACACACACCTCTTCTTCTTCTTCTGTGGTGTTTACCGGCAGCTTTAAGGTTTTACCCTCATCATCACTGAGCTGCTGCAGCATCACCTATGACTGACTTATGCGTGTTTATGCGATAAGGATGGTATATGTGATATATGTATGATAAGTGTCAATATATAAATATATGTGAAAAAGGTCCACTTAGAAACATTATCTGTATGGTTACATCACAGTTTTATTGTCAGGTTTATTAGCAAACGTTAGAGTTAATAATTGAGCCTCTGTCTAGTTAGTCCCAACCAACAAATACATTATTACCGATTTATAAATTAAACATGCGATTAATTTAAGTAGTAAAAGGACATTTTACTGCAGTCCCACGGGAAGGGGCGGGTAGATTAATTGTCACCGCCCCTGTATGGCCATATATGGTCCGTCTGGCGGTGTGGCGTGCGGCTACATCCACCCGGCAAAATTGGACACGAGACATCGGTGTGCTCCCGAGACCAGTAACACATTATCTAGGTAAGAGATATTTTCTGGGTCTGACAACTACGGGTCAAATGGCTGATATACACAGTTTTATGTTAAACGTAAATAACGGGCTTGAAAAACTAACATTAACCGCCGAGTTAGCCGCTTTCAGAGCTTGGTAGTAGCTAGCTAGTTGGGCCTTGCGTAATGTTAGCCTTAGCCGCTCAGGCCCGTCAGCTGTGGTTAGCTAGCATTGTTAGCTAGAGAGCTAACGTTAACGCTAATTAATCAAATTTGCTAAGTTCTTTCCCCTATAACGTTGTATGACATCCTGTTTTATAAAGCGAACACTACTATGTGGGTACTGTCGTCGATTATTAATTCACTCTGAAGGGACAAATCTACCGTTAATGTTGGCGGCATCCGCTACCTTTTTTTTTTTTTTTAGCTTTTATCAGGCTGTATAATGCGAGGAACCCAACGTGCGAGCAGGTGGGACTGGAAGAAATCAAAATGCCGCCGGTGTTCGTTAGCATTGTCACCGTCATCATTAACGGTTACCGTGAACCACATTAATGTTGCTCCTTCCTTAAAGTCAACTGGAGATGAAGTTAACGTTACACCCGGAGTTCATTTACCGGCACGTTTATGACGCCGGTTAAGCCGCGCGTCATGTAAGTTTCTGCACACGCTACTTTCTGTAGGCTATTACCGTTAGCCATTTTTTTTTACCCAGATTTATACCCTCATTAAACCAGTCAGATATTATCGAAATCTTCTAATAAGTGAGAATATGAGTACAATATACATACAATTACATCACATTGTATATCATATTAGAGAATAAGAATGTTAATCTATGTCTTTTTTTTTTTTTTTCTCTAGCCTTTCACAACCATGCCATCCGACCTAGCCAAGAAGAAGGCATTGAAGAAGAAGGAGGCTGCCAAAAATCGCCAGCGTACCAAGAGAACTGATGAGGAGGGTGAGGAGGGTGACCAAGCAGAGACTCAGCTCAATGGAGCCGATAGCAATGGTGAGAGAACTGATCTTTGAGTAATTGGTATAGGCTTAGTTGTGATTTCCTAGGGCTTGTATCATTCCCGAGATGTCTTGTATTAACTTTTGCTTTCTTTATAGGGATCGTCAGTTTGACAAAGGAGCTGGATGAATTTGAGCTGGCGAAGACGGAGGCACGGGCGGTGACCGGCGTACTGGCCTCGCACCCCAACAGCACCGATGTCCATGTAGCCAGCCTGTCGCTCACCTTCCACGGTCAAGAGCTGCTAGCGGACACAAGCCTGGAGCTCAACTCAGGCAGACGCTATGGTCTCATCGGCCTCAACGGCACAGGTAAAAAGATTTCTCCTGGCAAATTATATATACTAGTCAGTATCCTATCAGTCACCACACTTGCACATTCGCTTGTATACAGCAGTTCCCCTAAGTAGAGGTGGGATAAATGTAGCACAGGATGGATTTTTGATATGTTGAGCAAAATAAATTTTCTTATCGACTTATGTCTTCCAGGAAAATCCATGCTGTTGTCGGCCATCGGGCACCGTGAGATTCCCATTCCAGAGCACATAGATATTTACCACTTGACCCGGGAGATGGCCCCCAGCGAGAAGACTGCTCTGGAGTGTGTCATGGAGGTGGATGAGCAGAGGATTATGCTGGAGAAGGAGGCAGAGAGACTTGCCGCTGAGGACTGTGAGTTAAATGTACCAAGCAGTAACTGCAGAGGGCAACAGTTTTTGTATTTATTATTGTATATAGTTATACTATAGCTACATTGATTGAAATGTATATTAAATGCCTTTCTCTCACCCCTGCATAGCCGAGTGTGAGAAGCTGATGGAGCTGTACGAGCGTCTGGAGGAGCTGGATGCGGACAAGGCAGAGGTGCGAGCTTCTCGGATTCTCCACGGTTTGGGTTTCACCGGCCCCATGCAGAAGAAGAAACTCAAGGACTTCAGTGGAGGATGGAGGATGCGTGTTGCTCTGGCCAGGTAAAGATGAAGTGCTTTGTGTTACACCATTCAGTGACATGATGTGATGCATCCTTCTGTGGCGGAGCTACTATGGCGATATGTTTTGGGTGGTGCGCTCTTGATTCGCACTGCATCCTCTAAAGAGCTGATAACGTATACAGAAAAAAACAATTTCACAATGAAAAGTTTCCTCTGAATCTAAATTTGAATGACTTTATTTATTTAGGGCCCTGTTCATCAAGCCCTTCATGCTGTTGCTGGATGAGCCCACTAACCACTTGGATCTGGATGCTTGTGTGTGGTTGGAGGAGGAGCTCAGTTCGTAAGTTCACCCCCTACTTCCTCAATTGTGTACAAGTCTAACAGTTGACATGTGGTGCTCATCCTGCCTCTCGTTGTCAGGTTCAAGCGAATCCTTGTGCTCGTCTCACACTCTCAAGACTTCCTGAATGGTGTGTGCACCAACATCATCCACCTGAATCTCAGGAAACTGAAATACTACACGGTAAGCACACCTGGCTGAAACCACCTTTAAGTAAAATGAAGACGCCTCAGCATCCCTTGGAACATCCTAAATAAGCTCTGTTATATGTGATCTCATCACGCTAAAAGGCTGTTACTAATTCTGTGTGCCACCCTTTTGGTTAACCGTGCACATCTATTTCTGCTTTAAGGGTAACTACGACCAGTATGTGAAGACCAGAGAGGAGCTGGAAGAGAACCAGATGAAGCGCTTCAACTGGGAACAGGACCAGATAACACACATGAAGGTAAACGAGAGACACCATGTGGTGGTAAATTTCCACTGCACACAATGGATCGATCAGAGCAGACTCAAACTCATCTCTGGTCGTCTTTAGAAGAGATTTTAACAAACTCTTTCTGTACATAGTTTCATCTTACACTTGTAGTCATTGTTCTTTTTGCATCCCTCTCCTCTAGAATTACATTGCCAGGTTTGGTCACGGCTCTGCGAAGCTCGCCCGACAGGCACAGAGCAAAGAGAAGACGCTGCAGAAGATGGTGGCCTCGGGCTTGACTGAAAAAGTTGTCAGCGACAAGGTGATGTACTGATGTGGTCGGGCTGGTTTGGAAACTTTCAGTGTTTGTCAGAAAGGGCCACACATTTTGAGAGAACATGTATATTCTGGTACTAACGCCTGCCTCTTGTCTGCCACAGACTCTGTCATTTTCCTTTCATCCCTGTGGGAAGATTCCTCCTCCTGTCATCATGGTTCAGAACGTGAGCTTCAAGTACAGCGACGACACAGTGAGTACAGTTAACACTACAGCACGGACGGAGCTTTGTTCACTTGACGTATGGATGCATTTCTCAGTCTCACTCTCTCAATGTTTCCTGTAGCCGCACATATATAAAAACCTAGAGTTTGGTATTGACTTGGACACACGAGTGGCTCTGGTGGGGCCCAATGGAGCCGGCAAGTCCACGCTGCTGAAGCTGCTGATGGGAGAGGTAGGCACAGTCGTTCCCCCACAATCATGCAACAACCTGCACTTGTCAAGAGTATTGAAGTTCATTCTCCTTTTTCTTTTTGTAGCTCCTCCCCACTGATGGCATGATCCGCAAAAACTCTCACGTCAAGATTGGCAGATATCACCAGGTAAAACACTGTCGACGTCATCTCTTTTTAAAGTCCCAGTGGAACGCAATATTTGAGTAGTGTACAGTTACAAGAGGGATTTAAATCACATCTTTTGCACATGATTGGACCGCTTTAAAGTAGGCGGGCTTAGAATGTAGCTACAGAGGACTGTGGCTCCACACAAGCCTCCCTTGTCACTAAAATTGCAGATTGATTGTTGGATAAATGTCATGATATTGTGATTGGTATGAGCATACCTACAGACGCCCTCTAGAAGAAAAGATCATTGGATTTTGATGTAAAAATACGAAGGAATATTTTTTTGTGGTTGTAATTTCCAAAGGCTCCATCGGATTCAGGGCAAATGTTAGACCTGGGAGATAAAAATTATATTTACTAAACGTCTTCTGTGTATCTGCTCGTGTTCCAGCATCTGACGGAGCAGCTGGAACTGGACCTGTCTCCTTTGGAGTACATGATGAAGTGTTATCCTGACATCAAAGAAAAAGAGGACATGAGGAAGATCATCGGCCGCTATGGGCTGACTGGAAAACAGCAGGTAGGCTTGGGATACTCCTCCCAGATGAACATGGGAAAGTGCTAAATGGAATTTAGTTATTTTTCTTTGTCTGCACTTGTCTCTAAATTTACAACTGAAATGTCTTCCAGGTCAGTCCGATCAGGAACTTGTCCGATGGTCAGAAGTGCCGGGTGTGTTTTGCCTGGCTGGCCTGGCAGAACCCTCACTTGTTGTTCCTCGACGAGCCCACCAATCACTTGGATATCGAGACCATCGATGCGTTGGGAGAGGCCATCAACGAGTTTGAAGGCGGCACGATGCTAGTTAGCCACGACTTCAGGCTAATTCAACTGGTAAATATCTTATCATTTGACTTCATTCAACGTTTGCTTTTGAAATAGCGCAGGCCTAGAGTGTAATCGTCGTCTCTCTTTCTCCAGGTGGCTCAGGAGATCTGGGTGTGCGAGAATCAAACCATCACAAAGTGGAATAGGGACATTCTGGCATACAAGGAGCACTTGAAATCAAAGATCGAGAAGCAGCAAGCGCATGACATCTAAAAGAAACGTCACACTCTGAGCCACTCCTTTATCTCGTATCATGGATTTGACCTGCAAGCTCCTGAGGCGACGAGCAGGGTTTACATTGCAGGAAATGTCGTTAACAGAACTGAAACAATCTCTTATACATCTTATCGGACACGTCTCTTGTACATGTACTGTATTTCCATCTCGGTTTGACAGTGCCACTCGATCCAGCCCTCCCTCTCACCTCAGGCTGCACTCTGATTGGCTGATTCATCTGAATCATCTCAGTGTAATTTGGACGCATTCCATTCTGCTGTCTTCATAGAAAAGTTTTGTTTTATCCCACCATGTATTGCAGCAACATTTAGGTCATATTTTATGATATTTAAAAGTTGACCTTTTTTCTTTTTCTGTGTAAAAGAGCAGTTCTTAACAATTCCTTATTTAACAATGTAATGCAATAAAGGTTTGTCTGAATAAACGGAACATAAAAACAGCATATTAGGATTTCGAAGACTTTATTTTACACTTAACGAATACAGTGCTCGTATCCAAAAATCAAAAGACTTTAGGGAAAATAAACTATTTTACATCTCTGTAAACAAGAGGACAGAACTGGATGTGAGTAAAATAAGTTGCTTTGGATTCTGGCTTGAGAGCCCCATGGCTGCATAGATCCTACTTCATCTTAGTCTCACTGTACGCTGCTGCTGCTGCTGCTGCTCACCCCGTCGTCCATGGAACTGAAAATGGCTGAACTGGTCAAAAAGATGGTCGCATAACTAATGCTAGTACAACAGCCATTTATGAAATATCAACCGAATCCAATGCACTTTAACAAGTTAAGTGACTTTGTGGTTTGCAGTAACTTCACAAGTTATGAGCTCTTCATTATGAGCTCTTACAGTAAAGCTTTGTTTATGTCAGACAGGAAAAGTGTCAAAGAAACAAGTTTGGCCAAACTGCTGCTACCAGGACGAATATGTTCAGTTTCTCACAACAAAGTTCTAACACGACTCGTGTTCTCATTACCACATATTCCAGTTAAAACGACACCACTTTATCACAGATCAACTTCTCTTATCGTACCAACTTACGAAACATTTGTTTTAACAAATTGTGGTACAACAAGAAAAAACAATCAACGCCTACGTAGACCAATTATGTAGCATAATGATCCCGACATCGAGCAGGATGGTACTAAGTGTGCACTGTCGTAATGAAATAACAAAATGAGAAACTGAGCAAATAGTGTCATGGTGGCAACACAATACTTTTTATCATCTTTCACGTGTGTCTAGTGTTTCCTGCATGTACTGTACAATTAATAGTGCCAATTATTCACGCTAACCTAACAAAGAAATGGACCTAAATCTAATAAACATCCCATTTTGAAATGCATTCTCATAAATCCAACATGACGTGAAGCTTCAATGTTAGTTTTAATAACTCCGACTTCACATCCAAAAAAAGATTTAGTTGAACTGACAACTTGTTATTTAGGTTTTAATTGAATTCAAACATATCAGGCTGATAGTCTTTACAGTCGGAAAATACATGCTGTGTTATAAGTTACATTTCCAACATTTAATATGTTCCTGCCGGTCACCTCAAAAAGCTCCGAGGAGAAACGGTTCCGACCTATAGGGCTTCACATAAAGCGTTAACGTTTGTCGGGTGGAGTTGTTCCAGAGACAAAGGGCTGCAGTGTATGTCTATATATGTAAACGTTGTTAATGGCCTAGTTTTTAAACCACCAGGCTCTCGTTTCAGGTTTTAACTTGGTAGTGGCTGTGATTGACAGATTAGTGGCCCGAGCTGCGTATGAAACAGTGCAAATAGGAGTGTTTCAGTTATGCTGCTTCAGTATCCAGACGGCAGCGTGTTTCCGGGGATAAAAGGAGGACCGCAGCAGTCGGATGCTCAGGTACAGTATGCACGGACCAACGGAAGCTCTCGATGCTCACTGGGCTTCCCACTCCTCATCCGAGACGTCGTCGGGGGGAATGCTGCGGGTGTTGCTCGCTCGGATGCTGCTGATGTTGGTGAAAGAGAGGAGGCTGGCAATACCCATCATACTCACGCCGGTGCCGTCCAGGTTCACCTGAGCCAGAGGCATGTTTTTCAAGAACTTTAGACCTGAGGGGGAGAACAAAAAAAAAAACGTATAAAAATGCATCGCGATTGTTCACCCGTGTGAGAAAAGGTCACATTTATGTGTGGTGATGGAGTCAAGGTCAGTGATTGTAGACCTCACCATGGTCTGTGATCCGCGTGCGGCTGAGGTTGAGCTTCACAAGTTGATTGCAGCGGATCAGACCTCTCCTCACTACTGTGTCGCCCACCTGAGTGCTGGCTAACCCCAGTACCTAAAAAACATTAACAAGCATATTAAAACGAGATCATTTCAGACATTTGAACTCGTTACCATTATCGACAATACGGGCAGAGGTTCGCATGGAGACAAAATACAAATTAACTGCAAGTCTCCAAATTAGTTCCAAAGCAGCAAATTTCTCAACAATTTCTTCAACCACGCTGGTGCTAGACAGTAAAATCACCTGGAGGTGCGGCAGACAGGTGACGAGTTCGGCCACTCCTCGGCTGGTGACCGCCGTTCGGTCCAAACAGAGCTCCTGCAGCTCCTGCAGGCCTCGCAGCGAGGGGAGCCCTGCATCCGTCACCTGTGTGTTGCTCAGTGACAGCTTCTTCAACCTACGCAACGACGTACACGCAACACTCCTGTCAATATCTCTGCTGTCATCATACCGAGACAGCTGTTATAATGACCTGCATGTGTCGTACGGTGTGGGAATAACCTGTTCATGGTGGAGAGCTGGCAGACTCCCTGGTCCGTGACTTGTGTGTAGTCCGTCAGGTCCAGCTCTAAGAGCAGAGACAGTCTAGAGAGGAAGGACAACCCGCTGTCTGTCACCAAGTGGCGTCCTGGGAGGGTCAGCTGAGTCAACTTTAAACCTGGAAGGAAACCTCTTATTTTTAAGAGTTCGATTCACCGCAGACCCCGTCATTTCTTTCTTTCCATTTTACGTACCTGAGATGATCTGCAGGGCGTGATCACCATCTGCTACGGGGATTCCCGCCACACTGAGGGACGACAGGGCAGGGTGGGTGGCGAGGTGCTCCAGAGAGCTTTCCGTCACGCATGTCCCATCCAGGATGAGAGTCTGCAGGATGGACAGCTCCGCCAATGCCGACACATCACTGACCTGGCAGAACAAGACCCCACGAAGACGAAGAAACGTCATGAGAAAAAAAAAAAAAAAAACATAAAACGATAAACCGGCTGGTCAGTTAACAGACGTGACGGCCAGATGTGGCCGGTAGAGCCGTGGTACCTTCGTCTGCTTGATGCTGAGGAGCCTCAGTTGTGGCACACAGGTGGGCAGGACTGCCAGTGTGGCTTCAGTCACAGCTGTTTGGTTCAGGCTGAGCTGAGAGAGACAGGACGGAGCAGACTGGAGGTACAACACCATCCCAGCATCTGTCACTTTGGTCTGGTCCAGCGACAGGAAACACAGGCTCTTTAAACCTTGTAGACACAGAGAAGGGAAATGTGTTGATGTTTGGCAATAACCATTCAGCACAGAGCAGCTTATAATGGGATCTGGCGTCCTCGCAGGACAGTTTTTGGAAAGCCTAACCTGTGATGTGCTGCAGACAGGAGTTGGTCAGTTTGCTACAAGAGGCCAGGTTGAGGTACTGGAGTTTGAGCAGACTGGAAATGATTGACAGCCCGGAATCTGGACAGAACACGTTTAGGAGATTCAAATGAAACGGCACATTGAGCAAAAAATATCGCAGAAGTTAACATGGCAACTGAAAAGCCCAAAATTTCCACCCAGAAATGAACTTCTGTACCAGTGATGAGAGGAGAGCTGACCAGACTCAGGTGCTTCAGTGCCGTGAAGGCCCGTAACTGCCGCAGGAGCTCGTTGGTGGAGTAAGGGTAGCAGTTCAGGACAAACTTCTGCAACGGGCAGCCGAAGAAGAGCTCCAGGGTGCGCGGACGCAGGAGCCTCTCGCGGGACATGTGGTTGAGCAGAAGCTCCGCTAGCTCCGGGGTGAGGCATGCCAGACTGCTGCTGTACTGCATGCTGGGAGCTGAGGGCCAAGAGTGACCACAGTGAGTAGAACAAAGCGACGAGACACGGTTTCACGTCAGTGGATATCCTACGTGGTCTCTCACCAGTCATGAGGTGGACGGTTGCGCGGGTCGCCAAGGCACATAGGGACGGCACGCTGGGTGCCCTGAAGGGTTTTTTAGGGGGTGACGGTTGTCCCTGGGAGGCTCGGGGGTCTTCTTGCTGTGCAGCTCTTTGAAGACGCTCCACTGCAGCCAGACCTGCAGCTCCAGGGGCCTCCCGACCTCCAGCATCCTCAGGCTCCGCTGGGTCCTCCTCCGGAGCCTCCCTGAAACACACAGAAACGCAACTCTCTTTTATAATAATTAATGTCAGCCAATTAATAGATTCTTCTCCAAATAAAATACAACAGAGCTTAACAATAAAAGTGCCAAAGCCCTAAACAGGGGCTCCCTCAGAATGATTCATTATAACCAGCTGCTAAACACACAACACAAAAACAACTGCATCTATAATACATATAAAGTTACACGAGTTTACAGTTGTGACATTAGCTCCATTCTGTCTAGAACACCCACCTTAGGCGGTTGCCTTGCTCTGGCCAAGCGTGCCGCGCCTCAAATTCTCCACGGAACCGATTGTCCGGGAAGAAAGGCAGCCGCGGCATTCCTGTGAAAACAACAAAAGTAACGATCGTAAGATGTCACAAAGAAGTCGTCCCCAACATCAAAACCAGCTGATACAGATACAGTAAAAGTCATTACGATGAAAAAATAAAAAAAGTTGCATTTCTATATCCCACACCTTTAATCAACAGTAGGCAAAATGTAGGTCAAAGGAGGGATGAGGTGCCGTACCGTTAAGCATGTAAGGTGGATCTTCCTCATCTCCTTGTTCCTCATCGACTTCTATGCCCGCAGCTTCCTCGGCATTACCAGTAACCATCCTGTTGCCTCGGCCTGTTGAACAGCACCAGGAATGTCAAATAATGACCAAACAGCTATCTAAATAACAGTTTTTGCATAAGCTACTACAGTAATACTGTACACAACAAATACGCTCTGATGACTTTGTGAGTTAGGGCAGCAAAGCAGCTTACAATCTGTTTTTTTTTACACAGTATTTAATACCTACCCCAGAAGTGAGATGGCCCAGTCAGAGAAGGACCAACTCCAGGAATCCCTGCGTAGTTCACCGCCTCCTCCCACAGCTGGTTGGGTAGTGGAGGAGGGAGAACCAGGTCCTGCCCTCCCGCCCCCTCCAGGACCGGGACGTGTGGCTGAGGACACGCATCACAGGGAGAGGGCTCAATGTGTCCCACTGACGGCGGATTCGCGGGACTCGGTGGATCCTGAGGAGTCTCGGGAGGAGTGGTCTGAATGCACAGTGCGGCGTTGGGAGTGAGGCCAAGAGAGTGCAGCGAACAAGCGAGCTCCGCCTCCCCGAAGCGCTTCCGTGGAAAACCCTGGAGCAGAGAAAAGGAGGGTAGGGAGGGGTGACGCCCGGTGATGTGCTCCATGACGCTGCGCAGAGGGGCGTCGGCTGGGAAGCGCTCACGCATCGACTCGCCGGATGGCAGACGAATCTGCAGCAAAAACAAACAAACACATGAGGTTTTACAATTCTGTAATTTGACGGTATCTACATCAAAAATGAAAAATCTCCTCACCATGAGGACGCAGTTGTTATCCACATTAGTCTGAATCTGTCCTCCAAGCTTCTCCCCTTGAGCACTGGGAGGAGACGTCTCTGTGGCAGCGCTGGTCTGCTTCTTCTGCTGCAAACTCCTCCGATCCTCAGCTATCCGCTTCAACACAGACTCACGCTCCTGAACACACACACACACACAAGGCAAGAGGTCAGTTCTGACATTCACATTCTGTGTGGTAACAGGCAAGTTGCCAGTCCGGCTGAGTTGGCACTGTCCGGGCACCAGAAGTTCTGCTGACCTGTTTCTTTTGTCTTCTCTCTGTTCTAGCCTCATGTGCAACGCGTTGCCTCTGCTGCTCTTCAAAGTCACTCTTGTCTTGTTTAATGCGCGACTCAACTGGTAGTGGGTCTGGGGACAGGTTGCCTGACTGTGAGGGTCTCAGCAACAATGAAGGGGATGCTGTTTAAGATTAAAACAAAATTAATTTTGCTCCCTGAACCATTAATTTCTTAAAGTCCTATTGAAAACTTCAATGACAGATATTACAATGGTTAATTAACTTCCATATGACTCTATCGTTAAAAGCAACCTGCTTGGTATTATACCTCTGCTGTCAGAAGGAGATGTATGCATCTCTGAAGTGCCCGCTGCCTCTTTGGGCAGGTTGAAAGCAGAAATTGCCGTCTCAGCCGGCTGTGATGACTGCTTGACCAACCTGTGATGTGGATACTGACCCTGCAAGAGCCTGTCGACAAATAAGAGACGGATATAGAATTATTTTACTCAACATCGTGGTCTTTTAGACACTGAATGGAAATTATATCAGCATTTTAAATGAATGCTAGCTATTTAAGAAAAGAGCTGGGGAAAAACTCACCACTCAGCTGCGTCTGACACAGAGAAATGCCCGGCCTGTACAGCTGCCTGGATCTGCTCCTCTGGGAAGCCCATCTCACCGAGGATGAGGAATAACTCCCCAATCGTCTGCAAAACAAGAAAATAGAAACTCGTCAAAAAAAGACACGTCCTGAAAAAGGATTGACCTCTTTGTTTGTTTGTTTTCGCTTATAAGTTATGCACAACCAATGGCTGCTGGGGTACAGTTTGTCTGGCTCCTGATGTCCTTCAGAGCATTTTCAGTTATTGTTTAAGATGCATTAAAAACACACATTTTAGACCTGTTTTTACTTTGCTTATGGTCTCTATTCTAGTTTTATTGTTGCCTCGTTTGATCAGCCATGTGCAGTTTGTAGGGGTGCCAACGCCACAATCCAATAAATCCATAAATTCAGTATCCAGTTATTTCTATTTTTGATAGAACTACTTCACACCGTGCAACATTACGTTTCCCTTACTAATGTATGCTGCACAGAGGCACTATAATTTACTTTGCATATAGAGTTAAAGATGGTTATGGTCTATAGCTTCTATGCTCGTCTTATTATTGTATTTCCTACTTTTATTTACACTGTATTTTGCCTCAGCTGTGGGATGAATGAAGTACACCATCTATCTATTTATCTGCAATTTGGCAGTTGCAGTAACAGCTGTTATCAAAGAAATATTAATACACAATATAAGAATATTATAAGGGCTCTAAATAGGTACAGGTGAGAATGCTTAATTGTTGCTTTTAACCTTCAACTCATGTGCATGCTATCTACCAATACCAGTCCGTGTTTAATAAACGTGGACAAGCTACAACATATTTATTTGTCCTTCCTTTAATCTGACTGGAGCCGACCTGCAGATTCGCCGTTGGACTCTTTCATTCTAAGTTCATATCTGTTAGCAAAGTTTTTAGCCGTTAATTAGCCTCTATCGGGGTAAATGCATTAATTTACCCTGATACATTTATTTCAAATAAACCAACAGATGACAAGCTAACACACAGCTAACGCTAGTTTTGTTGTTGTGTCTGTGGCACAGTGAGGGCTGTCAACAAACGACGTTAGCATTGCGGCTAACAATTAGCACGAAGGGGAACGATGGCGATGCTAAAAGAAGCTAGCAAGCTAACATCCGTGTGCAGCGCAGTGTCACGTCAAAACGCAGCTCGGTGGTCTGCGGCTTACCGGAGGGGCGGCAGAACTCATCCCGTCGGTTCAATGTTTATGGATGTATATCGAAGTAACGCTAATATTAAATTACAACTTTGTTGACTTCCTGGTTGGGTCCTGCAGCGACGCTTTCTTATGCTAGCAGCATCGATCGAGCCCCTTTGAGTTGCAGATTGACAGAATATCAACAAAAAACCAGCCTATCAACACCGCGGAGAGCCAGCGGTGCGCAAATCCAGCCAACCCTCTCGATGATTGACAGGTTCAAACACCAACCGCCGCCCTCACAAAAACGTTATCGCCTATGCCTAAACATATCTGCGTAGTCTGCGGAGGTTGCTTTTCATTTAACAGTATAATTTATTAAACGTGACTCAGACAGATCATAGCAAAATTAAACCAAATAAAAATAAATTAAGAAAGAAAGGATTTATATGATAAATATTATATTTTCCAGGTGAAAGTCCTGGCTTCAGTAGCAGCAAACAACCAGTAGGGGTCACTGTTGACTATACCTTCTCCAATCCCATGACATAGAAGGTATTACTACCACTACTACAGGAATAGTAGGTGATACTATTAGTGATAATAAATGTAATTACATGAGATAAGGTAATCATAAACTTGCTACTGAATAGAGTGTGATAGGAAGACAAGTATCTGAACAGCTAGATAAACTATATAAACAAGTAGCCTTTTATTCTGGAAGGAATTAATGTTTCCTACCGGTGTTACAAAATACTGTTTATCCCTTCTTCTTTATAAATATATCCAACTACAGTTAGATAGATAGATCAGATAAACACATATAAAGGCAGGCAGCAAAGGCAGGTATGTCCAAAGTGGAAGCAGGAAGGCGGATAAATAACGTAAACAGGCTGAGGTCATTAGCAGACATTTGGGCAGATAGAGTAAACAAAGGCTGGACCTCTATGGCTATGAGGCACAATAGCTGATCTGACATCTGGCAAAGAGTGTGAGTTATGGGCCTGGTGCATATACTTGGTGACTAATTAGGGGAAATGAGGGGCAGGTGTGCAGGCAGGTGAGAGTTAACAGCAGAGCTACAGGACATGTTGAGGAATATGGGCCAGACAACATGAAAATATACTGAAATGATGCTGAAAACATGACAATATGGTCATTTGATGAAACATTAATCAAGGAATGTGCACTATAAGCACAGCTCGGAAAAAAGTGCTTCAAGACACGGCCTCAAGATCAGGTAAAGCAGGACCTATACCTTAACTTATGCTAGTGGATACTGTGCTTTATTGGTATATCAAACACATTTGGTATTACTCTCGCACAACCCAGATGATAATTAGTAATCCTGGAGCCTTTTGGGGCTCTTGGCTAGCTTCTAATTGAATTAATTAATTACATTTATCATGCATTCTGTTCTTCCTTCCTTTTATTCTTTAAAGTTCCCCAACAAGTGGGCAATAGCCTACTTAATTGTATCTATCTGGGGCCTATTTTGATTTAGCTTAGATTTGTTTTATGATGATAATAATAATGTTGAAACAATGTTAGTTCTCCAAGGAGAGTAAACTGAGCCTCGCTGAGATAACAACTTACATTTTCAATATCTATTTGAGTAGAGAAACAGGAAAAGAGCAGGAAACTCTACTGAAGAGCCTTCAGACCTTGCGCACAACCTGTTTCATCTTCTCCCCTCTGGTCGGCGCTACAGAGCTCTGTACCTCGAAACAACTACACACAAGAGCGGGTTCTAACAGGTCTGATGAACAGTAACCAGCAGCTAAATGACACAATATATTTATTTTATGGTTTAAAAATACACTTTTTTTTTACAACATGTACATTATATGCATGTCCGTATATATCCACCTCTGTCATGTTATTAAAGAAAAACAATATTTATTCCAGCATATTTGCACACCTTTGCAGTGTCCTGCAGAAACAGATTTTACACATACACATACATTTCTGCACGTTTAATTTATATTTAATGTGTTCCTGTTTATGTTGTTGGGCGTACTGCGCATCATAACGGTAAAAGACGAACCTCCTTCAGGCTGTCATCAGAATGAATCATGATTCACAGCGCAGGCGCAACAACTTCTCTCGAAAAAATGGCGACAAGTTGCCAGAAATTAAAGTATAACCGGAAATCGATTAATGTTGACTTCAAAATAAAAGCGTGGCATTGCGTTAAAAATAAGCCAATGACTGTATTATGCTGTAATATACTATTTTTCTAAATATAATTTGATTAAAATGTACTCTGTATTGAATATAAAATGTTTTAGTCGTGGTAAATGCACGCCTTCGCTAACGCTCGTCACGTCGGGATTTTAATCTGAATTCCATACCGGAAAGGAAAGTGTTTATATATTCTGCGTCTTGATGCCGGTTGAGCAAGTCACTCGGACAGAGTTTGAGGCGAGTACCAGGCACCGGTGAGTGAATATGACAATGTGTGCGTGTCTGTAAGCCTCAGAAGGATTTGTGAAATCACGTTTTTCGCTTTGAGCTCTTTGTTGTTTTAAAAAGCTGCGATGAACTGGCTTTAACCGTTGACTTATCTTCTTCCTGCATTGACAGCCACCAACTGCCACACATGCACCAAAGTGTCCATTGGTGCTGCTGGTGGATGACTTCGCTTTGTTCCTCGGCTTGTTAGTCGGTTATTAGAGGAGAGAAAGTCCTGTAAGTGTGCTCAAACTCAACTTTTTGTCGTGGTTTAAGCCTCCTCACAGACGGGTGGATAGTGAGCGATAATGTCAACGATAACGTCTCTCATCCTAGCAAGCTAGCGTCTCTCCTTCATTCCATGTTCATGTCATATTGTACCATAGATTTGGAGATGAAAGTGGAGCACACTAATGAGGGAGCATAATGAAGCATTATGCAACAAAAAACAATTAACAGAGGCCCAAAGAAGTTGCTATTAAAGCGCTATCGTAGTTAAGAAGTATTCGATTTATAATGATGTAAAACAAAAGTAAAACTGTAACCAGCAAATATTCTGTCTTTTTCTGCTGTGTGCTTTTTCACAGCAGACATTTTGAAACGCAGGTGAAACTAATATCATTAATTGCTGCATTAAAATGATGACTGGCGCTGAGCCATGCTTTGTGTTACGAGTTTTGTGACAAGTCAAAACGTCTGCTTTGTAAAAGTTCTACAGTATGAATCTGAGAAAACAAGAGTGCTCTGATGCTAAGCTATTGAGACAGACGTATGACATGTAAGGTACAGGAAAAGAAAACCGGCGATGCTCATGAAGGACATGCCAGTCAAATCCAAAATATTTGGAAGTTTATCTTGCTCTTGAGGTCAGTGTCAACATCGAGACATGTGTAAAACAGTTTAGGAAGTTTCATTTGTACGACAGAAATGGAGAAAATTCAACGTGGCTCCTTTTAATTTCGATGTTTTGTGTGCCATGGACCCATTTGAAACCCTCTCCAGGCTCCCTGCAGGTCCCTGCACCCTAGTTTGTGAACCATGGTCCCTGGATTGTTTGTGTCACATGGCTATTAGATCTCAGGACATGCCCTCTGGCTGCATGGGAGGAAGGATGTGTCTCTCTTCTGCTGACTCACCAATATCATCACCATGTGCACTGCAGGTTATTTGAGGAGATATTGGACTTTGATGCAAAGCAGAGACGATTATCTGTCTGCAGCGGTTTGATTTACTTAGGTTTTATAATCTCTAACCATAATAATAGTCCAAGGACTCGTACAATCTGAAATGTTTGTCTTGCTAAATCTGACCTTGTTCGATTCACGCTCTCAAACTCCAGAGTGCTTCGGCTTCCTTTTAGTCGTGTGATCCTGCGCGGGTGCTTTTGACACATCGGATAGATCCGTCTTATCCGCGTGACCACAGTCTCGGCTTTTTTTTATTTGTTTTCCTTCGCCTCAGTGCAATACGTCAAACAGACTTATTGTAAACTGATTCGTGACAACAATGGTTTGTTTGCCCTGAGAGAAAAAAAAAGACTGTCAAACAGTTGAGCAAAGTGTCTCCGCATTCTTGTTGGAAATTGCTTGGTCATGCAGAAGACGAGGAAGGAAAAGAGGCTGATGATAAGCTTTTTTTTTTTTTTTTTTTTTTGTCGTGGCCTCTTGGGTCTTCATGTTTATTTTACCTTCCCCTCTGCAGATAAACAGACCCAGAGTTTAGTTACACCAGGCCTAAACATCGGCCTCATCCTAACCTAAACACTGTTATTTTAGGTCTGTTTACTATTAGATATTGTGAAGTCCCACCATATATAGTTCAGTTTGCGTGTTTGGCCGTCGCTCTGCTGGAGACCGCTAAGTTGCATTTGATTACTATTAAGCGCTTTGGCAGTGCACCTTGGAACGTGCATGGTGTGGCCTACCGTCCTCCCACTTTAAACTTTTTTTTTTTTTTTAAACGTTTGTGGTCTCTTTGGAGCATCTAATTATACACTTAACTGCATAAGACATAGCCGGGCGTCCTCACTGTTGTCTTCCTTTCCCATGTGGGTGTAAGAGATTTTGTGGTTGTGTTGTTTGTCCAGAAAATGGATAATGGCTGATTTGTATTTTACCTTTTTTGTTTGTTTTGAGGCCTTTTGTTTTGGGTCTGGGAGCCCGGGAGATATTTTAACTCCCTTCCCAGTCTTGAGTCTCAAGAGAGTAAATTCAGTTATTACAAGTGCACCGGGTCAAATCTCCACAATTATCATGTTTCTGTGAGAATGCGGCTTTATCTTTTGTGCAGCTGGTGCAACCGGAGCAGCCCTGGCTGAGCTTATGCCGAGGAATGACCACGCCCTAACACCTCTGGACTCACGTCTCTATGTTGACACTGAACTCAAGAGCTAGAGAAGCATATTTTATATTTTGACTGACCTGTCCTTCATAAGCATCACTAGTCTTCCTTTTCTTCCACCGACAATTACCCGACTCTGCAGTTCTCCGCAGCCCTTAAAAGATCTCGTAAATATACATCTACTTATATTCCTTGTCAACAAAGACTTATTGTTTTTGCCTCTGATTTTTGCATTATTATTTTGCATTATATTTTGATTATTTTTGCAGTTGAACAACTTTATTATCATTAAAAATAAGTATTATAAATATTTAAAAATCAAATGCAAGTGTCAAAAATATATGAAATCTACTTTTGTATCTCAAGAATACACTGATATCCTTATATCTCCAAGTCTGCTGATGAGTCTGGATTTACTATTTCATTTATATATTTCATTAGTGTGTTGCGTACATGAAGATGATGATTTAACGTCTAGACAGGCTCCATTTTTTTAGAGGAGCTGACACTTAAGTAGAATCTTTAACATCCAAGCCTCAAACAAAATAGGAATTATGAATAAACCAATGTTTGACCTTCTGTTCATTGCATGAGCTCTTTGTTGACTTGCTTGTTTATCTCTTCCACATTCCGTCGTCCTCTTGAGCGTTACTCTTTCATATTCTAACTCAGTATTATAGCTCGTTACTATACGAGCCTAAGGACGTTTCTAGTCTGCAGGCAGACGAAGTGTTTCCACGTGACATTTGTTTCCACTTCAGAGTGTGTGTTGTTGGCCTCTTACACTCTTAACCCTCCTCAAGATATAAAAATACCTGAGTGGTGAAAGCTTTTTCTTTTCTAGAGTGGAGGACAATGGACCGGCGTTATGTAAGCTGCCAGAATTAAGTTGCCTCTTCAATCCCTTTTCACCCCAAAGACAGGTGCTGTGTTAGCTGTAAGAACAGCCGCTGCTGGCTGACGGGACACAGAGCGAGATGCAGATGGGCATTCGTTGGCTTGAATGCAGCTGTTAGCTCTGTCTGTGAGACTGGAAGTGTTCCAGTGACTGTGTGCACATAACTTAGCACAGTCATGCTAAAGTGCTGGACCCCTCTAGACCCAGAGTGACGTTAGTGTGGCCGCTAAGCTGTGTGGAACAGAGCGGGGAGGTAGAGAGACGTCTGCATGCTGAGAGAGGAGCTATTTCAGGCTGAAAACACTCGGAGGCAACAGAGGCACGGCCATCAACCTACACCACCGGCAAATCCCCAAAGAGATCCCCCAAACAGGGCAGCTATCAGTGGTATACAGTGGCATCGAGGTCAGGCTTTGCATTACCAGGAGACTTGAGTGTGCGAGAGCACCGAGCGGTGTTCTGGTGAGTTTTTCTGTCAGTTCAAGCTTTGGTTGTAGTAGTCAGCTGTTGGCTTTAAAGTAAACAGTTTGTCCGGGGTTTACCACCTGAGTGCGTTTCCTTAATGTCTAGGAATAAAGCCTATCAGAGTTGTTGTGGACTTGAAGGAGAGAATAATAACAGGAAGCTGGAGGGAGAGTTTCCGAGTCGTGTTAACACTTCATAAAAGTTATCTGTTGTGTAGAATAACTTTTTAAATGTTGTTTTTGGTCTTTTTCTATTTCTTTCAGCAGAGACAATGTGGTTTGAAATGTGCATGAGATTTCTTAGGTGTAGCACAGATTCCTTTATTGGGTGACAACAAATGAACCTGGAACTATTTAAAAACCGGCTCAATTAACATTATTATTTAAATTGCCACAGCAAGAGTGAGGCCAATATTTCTATTGTGCGGTGGTGTTGTGTAATCAGCATGTTGTCTGTTGGTCATGGTTAAGATAAAGTTGTGAATCGACCTTGCACGCATGAAGTCACGGCTCTTTATATGGTGGACCACAGTGGATAATGCTATTATTAGCACACTGTGTGGATCAAGGAAAGCCCCACGCTTTGAAATGGACTTCAATTTTAGCTGCTTGTGACTTTGACTGTGTTTCTTTTCCCCCGCAAGACATGCATGTGACTCCACAGTGATCCCTCATCCCCCGGGGACAAACAATTATAACGCACACACACTCAGGTTCCTCCTGAGGTTGGGTATTTCTTTAGCCCTAAGGCTCATATAAGCTGATGTGGAATGCAGCGCTGGATTATTTGGCGAACGTGGAAAGCAACTTGTTTAGATCACAGGACTGTTCTTTGTTCGCTGCAAAACACAATTAATCTGGCGGCTTTTATGACTTTAGGTGGGCTTAATTGTGTAATAGTGTTGATTCGTCCATGACACGACAAGTTATTTTTTTCCATTGCCAAACACAATAAGAACCTGTAGCATGCCAGAGTGTATTTGAAGGAAACATTACCGTGAAACTGTACAAGTACAAGCAAATAGTCCTGGTGAACTCCAACTAAACTGGACATATTTAAAATGTCAGCACTCACAATGATATCAAAAGTCATTACCAGTTAATAATTAAAGAAGCATTCGGGAACATGTCATTGCTTTCCCACTCATTTTACGCACACTTATTAACAAAGGAATAAACATCCTGTGCCAATGTATAAACACGCAGTTCTAAAGTACACGTACTACTTTCATTTTGAACTTGATATATTCCCAATGCCTTTTGCATCGCTCAGTTCAGAAAATGGATTACTTATTCATCACTAAGCATTACAGATGTTTTAAAATGCCCTTCATGAGAGTCAAGTTGCCCGATGTTCTAAAGAAAGCCAGTGTAGTGACTCACTTCCCTGTCTTCTGTCTGTATTGTTTGAAATGAGAGAGCGCATTGATTTTGCTGCGTGTGGTGGTAAACCAGGCTTTTGTGGCGCGCCCTCTCATGTCACCCTTTTAAATTTTTAATTTTAAAAGCCTTTTTCATTACCAGCTGCTCGCCTATTGTCTGTGTGTCGCAGCATGAATTTGATTCCCTCTCGCAGACTGAAAAAGATCGTAATGGACCTTTTCAGAATAGATAACAGTATTTCCACATGACACTGAATGTAATCATCATGTGATCAAAGGACCGAGCAATGTTCTGCACGTTCTGCTACACAGTATTATGCTTATTTTTTTCAAACCTACGTCTCATCCTTGAGTTCTAATTAATTTCTGGATAATTACTTCTTCAGGACTATAAAAATAATTGAATAAGTTGAGGATAGTATATTTTTGTGTCTCGCTGGTCACAACTGGTACACATTTGCAACCAGTAACGAGGAGTTGCAAGTTGTCACTGCTTTGTTTTTAGAGTTCACCAGACAAACAGGTGGGGAACCTCTGGGCTAAAACATGCAAATCCCCCACTGGCACAGTCTGGACAGATATTGATCATTGGGGTTAAATTTCCACCTCACGGTTGAGGTTGTTTGTGTGTGACAGACGGATCAATTTGTGTGTGCTCTGACTCAGTTTTGAATGGGTGCTGGAGTCACATGGCTACTTGTCAGCAGGCTGGAGGAGGAAACATAATCCTGAGGAGGAAGGCTGCCGCTATCAGTTGGTCTGAGAGAGGGAGAGAGAGCTCTCGGCAGGTCGAGAGGCTGGACCGCACATGATCGGCTCAACATCTCTAACTCTCGTTTCGTTTGTCTCCCTATCTCGCCCTCCTCCCTCTGTTTGTTTTTGCCCTGCACTCTGAACCAGCCCCGGGTCTCTCTTCACAACAGAGTTCAGAATTGCACTACAATGTCTGCGGTGGCCTCTCTGCTGTGAGCACACAAAGGTACGGTACAAATATTGGATATCTTAATTCTTATCCACTTGTCATGTTGTCTTATTTGTCAAAATGTTACTTTATAACTGCTTCTATTTGATTTATTGTCTGTTCAATTCATTGTTTGTACGGGTTAGTCTTCAATTGTTTTTCAGGTCAAATCAAACTTAACAGAATTCTTCCTGTTGGTGTCTCCGGCTTCAGCAAATCCTGCTTAGTTCCACAGCAGAAAACAGGGCCATAAACAAGCCACTTTGAGCCCACTTGAGTTTTAGCAGCACAGGTGCTTTTACACTCATGAATCCTAAATTAGAGCCTTTTTAAAAGCCATGTTTTTGGGTAAGTGATGACCCTCTAAATGCTGTGCTTGAATCAAAATTGACCCTTCATAGCTACAGACCTTACTTCATAAGTTTCTGTCCTTTTTGTTTTCTTAAATCAAATCTTGCACAGGCGATAACGCTGTTGATTCTGTGAATTCATGCAGAATCTTTCAACTTGTTATTGTGTTTGCTAAAACACGAAGGCCACGATTTATCTTGACGCCATTGGAAGATATCACAACAACACAATCAGGAGGAAAACAAATCCTTTTTAAACATGCATTGTCTGCTGAAATGTAACAAATGAATCAGACACCGTCTGGTTTTCTGTTCGCCCAGTTCTCTAATGAAACCTTCCACTCCTCTCCTCCCTGTCATTGCCCTGCTTTCATAAGTACAGGCCTGTTAAGGTTTGGACATTGTGATCAAGCTGCTATTTCTGGATGAGCGTTTTTATCGGCAGTTTGTGTATTTTATTGGACTGTTCTTTAATTATGCCCTTTTTGATAAAAGTTTGTAGATGATCATGCAGTCTGTGGTCGACGCGTGCCGAGCTGCGTGATTGAAGCCGGGCGTCTCACCGGCTCGTGTCGTGAGTGCGAGTCTGGTTCATGACTTCTGTCCCGTCTGACTGGCTCGCTCCTTTCCCTTAATGTCATTATGTGGAGGCAAAGAACCTTTTAACCGTTGTGTCTATCTTTCACCACAAAGGTCACATGAGATTTCTCTGACATATGCGGAGGAAGAAAATTGACATTTTTGACAAACAAATCTTCGTCGTTTCTTCTCTCGGCTCCAGTTCTCTCTGAACATCTGAGTGTCCCCGATTTTATGTAACCTGTCGTTGTCCTTTCTTCAAGAAAAACCCTACAGAGTATCCAAAAAATACATCTAGCCTCTCAAATTTGACAGAAAGGCATTGTGTTCAGAGTGGCAGGCTAAATTCAGTATTTCCGAGGTGAGCAGGGCATTTATTTTTAGCAATACTGGAAATTTACAACGTACCAACGAGACTTTGTCGGGTATATTTGCACTCTACAGGAAAGATGAGTCACCACATCAAAGCTCTTAATACTGACGGAAAAAAACCAAAAGTTGTGGTCTTGAGTTGTCACATTCCTCTCAAGATGTGACGCAAGTGTCAACATTTTAGTGATTACATTTTTAGACTCTTAAGAGCATCCTTTAAAGGTGAGGAGTGTTTGTCTGCTATTTTTTCATACCCGATATCTAAAATGTGTGACATCTGAAGCTCCTAGGCCTGATACATCTGTGAACTAAAAAGCAACTACAGTGTATTTGCTTTTTACTTTCTGTAGATGACCAAACGGTCAAAGGTAGCGTCTTCACACATGACCTGATTATATAGTCTGCTCTCTGTAGGAGGGATAGTGACGGTTTATTATGCTGAGTTAACCTATAATGTCACAAGGTAGACATTTAGTTTTAACCATTATTATCTTTAGAATATAGGTCTGGTCCAAGCATGCGAATGGTTTTTCAGTAAATCTTTTCCAAAGTCTAACATTATGTACGCTAGAAAGAATTCCAAAATGCCCAGTTTCTATTTTTTTTTTTTTTTAATACGTTTGCAGCTCTTCCTCACCTTCTTCCTGTTTTCATACTTACTTCCTCCCAGAAGGACAGTTTTCCCAAAGCCCTGCATGCACACATTTGAGGCTGTGACGAAATCTTGAATGGAAAAGTAGGGAAAAAAAAAAATATCCCACTGTCATCGTCTTCTTTTAGGAAGGTTTGTGAGGCACTGGGCTTTTGGATCATTTTGGGAAGACGTGATGAAGTTCTTCCAGGGGAAAGAGAGCGTATTGTCCTCACTTCCTCTTACACTGTCAGCATTCATCCATTTGTCATTTCGGTTATTGCATAACGGACAACCAGTTCCTTTTTGTTCAATCCTCCGACTGATTGTACCCGATTACAGACAAGAATGTTTAGATCATTGAGGACAATGCTTTTTTTTTAATAGAAAACAAATTGCTTGCTCACCAAGACTATTGGCGTTATTGTTTTCTCCTCCGATCATTACTGTATTCTGTATTATTACAGCCGTGCCCTGAGGTAGATAAGCTGGTTCCCATGCTCTGTATCCCAGGGTTCTGTAACTTTATCCGTGTGTAGTCCGTCCTGCCTCTTCCACAGAGGTGGGGTCTAGGTTTACTGAGAAAGTAATCTTCAAACACACCCAAACTAACTCCTTTTATTGCCTCTACTACAGGGATTAGATTGTCTCGAACAAGTTAAAGTTGTTGTTCTGAATAGAAGAGCTGCTGGTTTGTAATCACCATTTTGGCAGAACAAAGGAGGAGCGTTGCCAGAACCTTGTGTTGTCTGCCAGGCGTCTCAGTTTCAGGTCTCTTTGGCGGATGATGTCTCTTTTTCATCTGCACTGCGTTTAATCTCTAATCGTTGATTTGTGTTTTAGTGAAATATAGCTCAGAAATCCCTCACTGTCAACAAGGTCATTGATATGATTGTAGTCAGGCAGCAGAGAGGCTTATCAGAGAGCCAGAACATGATTTCTGACTGTCTAAAGCACAGGGACGCCCTCTTTAGGTTCACTTCACAGATTTCTGTAAAGTCTAATATGATCACGACCGCCTGGGTGTCTAGAATGTTTAACGTCACTTGCTTCAATTCATTTAGATATGTCCCGTTTAGCAATTCATCCTCGGTGTCATTTGAGTTTATACACTGTACACCTGTTGACCTTTGCTGCCTAACACTAAAGCTTTATTGTATCGAGAACTAGGGCTGCAAGTAACAATCTTCTTGATTGATTCACTTCTTGTTTGGCCTCGAAAATGGAGTTTTCCTAAAAACCCAAAGTGACTTCTTTAAATGTCTTGTGTTGGCTGACCAACATTCTGAAAACCAAAATATTTAGTTTACAGTCAGAGAGAACCAGCATATATTCACATTTGAGGAGCCAGAGCCACTTAATTTTTTGGCCTTTTCCGATAAAAGGGCAAATAAACGATGATAAAAAAATAGTAGCTTCATCAGGATCTACAATGCTTCCATTAATTGCCACATTGCAGCATATTACTTCTGTACTTTACTGTCTTCTTGTGCATCTCTATTAAAACTCCTCCTCGGGCCGACTGAAACCTGATTACGTTTGGATTCCTGTGGTTGTATGTCGTACGAGAGGGCCGAGGCTGGACGTTAGCCGAGGCACGTGCTGCCGCTTATCACAGGGTCCTCTGCACAGTAGCACCGTGCTATCTGGTTCTTATCTGGCTCTAATGGTTAATAACCTTGAATTGCTACAAGGCCTGAAATCATAGAAATGAAAATAGACGCAGCATGTTGTTGTGCACTTCTTCTACCGTTGTAGCCATCATGCCTCTTGTAGAATGTCTTAGTGTGTGTGATGAAACATAAGAACGACTTCAGTTAAGGCCAGCTGTGTTTATGAAGTGGGACATTTATGGGACTCAAACGTACTTGAGTGTCTTCCAGGAAATCCGGGAACTGTTGATTACTCCTCAGTGTGGTCCTCCAGTGAAGTGTGTTGCTTTGTGTTTTGCTGGCTTTGCGCGTCAGCACAAGTAAAAAAAGTCAGCACTTTATGAGGTTAAAGTGCAAGTAAGCGTTGTCATATGTGAGTATGTTGGCATGCTTACGTGAGCATGGAGCTCAAAGTAAAGCCTCACAGAGATTACTTTTTTAGGACAGAAAGTAACATAATCTCAGTACGTCTGCATATTTTATATTTGGTTGCAAATGTTTTGTATGCAATTAATGATGTCTGTGACCCCAAGATATCAGCAAACACTTAAATACCTTAAGTACCTGTGCTGCAGCAATCTTCACTTATTCGTTTTTGTGTTTTTAGGATCATGTTCTTGCTGCAATGTCCTAAAATGTATGAGAAGGGATTTCAAGTCCTGCACTGCTCATCTCACAGCTGTGCCTTTAATGTTCTAAATCTCCAGCTCAATGTGGATCTGTTTCTGTCTCCAGGTTATGCTGCCCAAATGCTGTCTGAGTCCCAGTGAGAAAGAGAAAGAGAAGGGCTAAAGCCGCACCGACCCACACCAGCGTTCCAGAGCCTCTCCTGCAGCGACTCCACCGTGGAGCCATGAGCAACCCCAGCGCTCCCAAACAGATTACAGATGCCATGGCATCCGTTATTCACAGTGTAAGTCCACCCGACCGTACACAGGCGACACATGATAAAACGTGTGAGTAGGGACTAATTCATGGATTACGTCTGTTTATAATCTGGTGAAAGGTTTGTTTCTATCTGAATGTGACGTGATAAATACCTTACACATGGGGCAGAGTCTGCGCCCACCAGGTTAAATGCTCCTCAGGAGGAGATTAAGCTCACAATTAGCAATTTGTTGTCTTTTCATGCATGAGTCTTTAGCTGTTTAATGTGTAATTTTCCTCTACTTCATTTAATATTCTCCCCATGCTTGATTTACGCTGCATCAGCTCCCTCAGTCCTCTCTGGCATCGGTGTGTGTGTTTTGGACAGTGCTGTTTCCTCCAGACCTACTTGTGTACAAATCTAGTCACATCCTAGAGCCTATTCCCTGGAAACATGCAGTACTTGTAACTGCAAATATAAAACCGTTAAGAATAGTTCAAAAACTCTTCAGATCTGCTCAGAGAGAGCTGCTCCTGTTGAGCTTCCCTTTTCATCCGAGCACTGGAGAATGAAACGGTTCCACAACTGAAACAGTTTCCTTCCTCTTTCCTAAAGGTCGATGGCTTGCGAGTGTTGGAAACACTAAAATAATATTGGCTTATAATGAAAGGCATAATTGCATTGCTGCTGGTGGGATTGATGTGATAAAAATGCTGCCTGGAGGGCAGCTGGTCAGCAGCCAAAGAAAACCAAATTCCCCAACTCGAGAGGTTCTCAACAAATTCATTTCAGGATGATTTAGAAGCTGCAGCAGAAAATATCACAAGCTTAACGGAACAATCCTCCCCACGACAAGCCTCATATTGTTATATAATATCAATTTATGATGGTTATTGAATTTCAGGAATTATTAAGTCCGATTGAAATCCAGGAATTATCAGGATTGGTTGGGGTTTTTTCTGATTTTCCAACCTTTCTCATGTTCTTTTTATTAAGTTACGGATTTCTACGTTTCCCTGAACGCTTTTCAACGGCCCAAATTGAAAAGAGTTTACTATGCTGTGAGTGGGAATAGAAGATGTTTCACAGCACAGTGGGAGCAAAAGCGAAGACATTTTCCACTCTGTAACAAATCCGGCTACTTCTGATGAGGTTTAACTTTTATTGTACTGTTGAGCGACTGAATATTACGCAATCTTGTTCAAACGTGCCTGTAGACGTTCTCATGGTGTTCATTTGGCAGCACCAGAGCTGCTTTGTTCTTCATTGCAATACAAATGTAGGAAATGCTTGCTTTGCATTTTTTTTGCAAAGCTGCTTCCTTTTCCAGTGTTTCACAACTTTATGATCACCATGTTGACAACCACTGCATCTACCTGCAGGACATGCACAACATAAGTGCTGTCTAAGTTTGAAATCCAACCCCACCCGTCCAGGCAAAGAATGCAGAGTGTTTCAGAGGTGGAAGTGGAACCATAACACGTAACTACTGACCCATGAAGTGCAGAGAGACAGAGGCCATAGGTTTAACTACTTGTCATAATTTGGATGATTTATATATTATTTATTTTCTCAGATGTTCACATTATTAAAACAGTCGGGAACAAATGATTTAGTTGTTTATATCTAAATCAACACATTTAACTTATTCAGTATCTTAAAGATAATGTATTTATTTATTTTTTACGTCACCCAAGTGTACACTTTCCACACAAAATACCACAATATGTAACATAATGCATATTCTGTGATCGAAAAGAAGTAGGAAGAAGAGAAATCTTAAATTACCTGCCCACTCAAAATAATAACATAAATGATCGGCCATAGATGGTCTTAAGGCCCAGCCACACGCATTAAAACCCATTCATTTCATATGACCACATTATCTGGTCTCTATGCATTTTATTAAATTGAATAATAGATCAACTTTTAAAATACTTTGACAGTTTGACTTCAGACACTGAAATACATTTCTGCTTTAATGTAGTTTGTGCAAACGTTGTTAAAAAGTGAAATGTCTAGAATCCACCTCATTTATAATTTGTATTGCTTTTTTCTGTAGTTTATTTAATGGATTTACATTAGCTGTAGACGCCTACTGCAAAGTAACTGAAATATGATGAAGTGTAAAGTACAACTTTTAAAGTGCTTTATAATCCAACATATACTTGGACACAATTGTCTTTGTATCTGCTATATGCGGTTTCCCAGATGATCTACCCTTTAGTTGTATACATCACACAAAACATTGTCTTTAAACGGGATAAGACCCTCTATTACCTTTGTTCACATTGATCTCTTGCAGAAGGTGTTGATTGACATCCTTTACGAGATTCTGTCGAGCCTCTTCAGAATCTCTGTTTAGACTCTCTGGCAGCGTGATGACCAAGAAGCTCACCAAAGATAAAAATGTTCGCTGTATGACAGTTCCTTTTTATTGGTTGTTCTACTGGCTCTCAACTCTACCAAGTTAATTATTATCTCCTCAACAATGTGGGTCTGTCTGCGTGTGTGTGTGTTCAGGGAGAGTTCAGATAATCCTGTTTGGATTTTTAAGGGCTAATTGTGAAACTGAGTAATGTATTTTTCCCCGGTCACGTGACGAGGGCTAACTGAAATGGGAAACAGGTTGCCTTCCATGAAAGTGGCGGACATATCTAGCTTTTGCTTTTGACATTGTAAAAGCAAATATAGCTATCTTGTTGTACTTTAGGCGGCAGCAACACCCCTGCGTGTCATTTGATGGACTATCTGTATTCTTTAAAGGTGAGTTTGTTTTGTCAAAGCAGTTTGTTAATAGAGGACTCAACGTGACGTGTTTCGGTTTGTGAGATTTCAGTCTTTTTCTTATCATTCCCAGTCGGTCATTACTCATTATCCTACATTTGGAAAAGTTTCTAAGCCCATATGTCGACTGACTTTCTTCTTCTGACTTTGCTTTTAAAGATAAAGTTAACCTCAGCTGGTTAATGTTCAGTCGACTTCTTGTGAGTTTGAAATGCACTTTTACAGCTCATTGACTTTTCTCAGGCATTACAAATCCAAGGTAATAATTACAGCTTAATGTCATCTTAATGCGTCACTAGTTACAGTTGGTCACCCCTCTAATGTCGTCAGGTCGATTCTGAAATGTTTCTTGAAAGGTGAGCGTTTCAACCGGTTCTCTTTAATTAATAAGAAACGAGTAACATTAAGAAGCCTGCTGTGCTGCTGGTTCACAGTTAAATTGTTTGCAAAGGTTTGTTTTGTTTGCTTTGCAGAGCAGAGCCACTGGAGCTGGTAGGGATTCAAGGTCTTACTCCGGGGCATTTCATCACTGCAAACAATCCGGGAGATGAAAACTGTCTAGATTATTGGATTTCAACCCATTTGGCTTGTTTCACCTTAAAGGAATAGTTTCACATTATCAGAAATGTGTCCATTTACTCTCTTGCTGAGAGTCAGATTAGAAGCTTGGTACCACAATCATGTCTGTATGGTAAATGGGAAGCTGGAGCTATTAGCTTAGCATCAAGACTGGAAAAAGGGGGAATTGGCTAGCCTGGCTCTGTTTAGAGGTAACAAAATCCACCTTCCAGCACCTTCTTAAAGCTCAAGAATTGATTTTATATCTACTTTGTTTAATACGGACAAAAACTGAAGTGTAAAAACATCCGGTAGCGGTTTTGCGGGGGTTCTGTTCTATTACATTTTTTGGCCGGCAGTCCTTGAGTCTCACAGTGATTACAAGAGATGTCAAACTATTAAGCTGTGGTTTCATATTTTGTGAAATGTGCATATTCTTTTTCTTGTTGGGAGTTGGATGAGAATATTTATATCCATATCATGTCTCTCCATTAAAGCACCAACCAGCAGCCGGTTAGCTTAGCATAGATGACACGGATTAAACAAACAAGATATTTGTTTATTAGTGAGCTTTAGAGGTGCCGGTAGGCAGATTCTGTTACCTTTGGACAGAGCCAGGCTAGCCGTTTCCCCCTTGTTTCCAGTCTTTATGCTAAGCTAGCTGGCTTCTGACCGAAGATTCATATTTACACGAAAGCGGCATCGATGTTGTCATTTAGCAAGAAAAGGCGTTGAACTATTCCTTGAAAACAAATCTGTGTTTACAGGTGACCACCCCCCCATCACATGTTTATTGTCTAATAGTCTTTGGCAGTGACACAAATGGTTTCATTTGATATTTTTGAGGCCTGAA
Organism: Anarhichas minor; assembly: GCF_050575085.1. Taxonomy (NCBI): domain Eukaryota; kingdom Metazoa; phylum Chordata; class Actinopteri; order Perciformes; family Anarhichadidae; genus Anarhichas; species Anarhichas minor. The sequence continues at coordinate 4,482,739 of NW_027466520.1, read as the reverse complement.
AGTGTAAAACTATCCACCTTATCAAGGTTTTTGTGTCTCTTTAGTCCGGTTAATCACATTGTGACCTCTTATAGTTTTCTTGCGACCCCTTTCTGGGGCTCCTAACCCCCAACTGTGGAACTGCTAATCTTCAACCTCTTAAGCACGACGCCCCCAAATTTGGGGGCTCTCGGGCTCAGAACCCCTCAAACTCACATGCAGCAAATAGCCTGATTATTAGCCAGTAGTGTGGACACGGCCACTTTTTATTTTCGATGAACCAGCAACGTCTGGACAACAACATCATATAAGTCACTTATTATAAACTCCAAAGACAACTATAGGCTACTCATATAAGCACAAGTATATCGTGGCATAAAAGCACCAAATCCGGGCCAGAAATCGGCGCTATGAGTACAGTAAATCAATGTTTGTACCCTCATGCTAACGGCTACCCAGTCATACAATGCATTTATTAGCATTAGCACACGTGGCGGAACACGTAACTAACTTCTGTTTTACGATCCGTAGAAGCACTAAACCGTTGTGGATGATCAAACGTACCTTCATGCTGAACTTCGCCGACAAAAATCGTGGTTATGCGCCCAAGTTTTCTCAAAATATGGATAATAACGTCGCGGAATTTCCGTTCCAAAGCTGTAGTCATTGCTGCCAACTGCATACTGTTGACTTCCGACTTGTTTCCAGAATAAGAGCGGTCAAGGGGGCTTGGGCGAGTGGTCAGACTGCCTGCGACCGGAAATGTCCGCCGGGGTACACGCCTCACTTCTGGCAACTTTATTGTACGAAATCTTTTGTCGATCACCACCAAATTTGGCATGAGTCTTCCTAAGCCTGTGACGCGTCTAAGGAGGGGTTGTTTTTGGAAATCGACCGAGGATAGGCTGAGATCCAGCCACACACACACACACATGAACTGAGAAAATCCTACAGATGACAGCCAAAACTGGCTCTGATGATGTTATGAATATGAATATGATTCCTATTATCTGTATTTGGATGTATTGAATCATATGAGTGATAAAGAAAGTGAAATATATAGTTATATAGTGTATAAAAGTACAATGTAAGCTGCAACAGCTGGTTCGAAAATGATGGCCTCGCCTGACTAAAACCTCTTATTCTTAACTTTATTCCACTTTATTCCACTTTAACCTTTTTTTAATAACTACTGATCAGTTATGCTATGACTTGGGAAAGAATCAGGGAGCTAGCTGCATTATTTCAATAACCTTTTATCACTGAAAGTGCATTTTTCCCAGGCGAGGCTGAATATTTTCACTTTCAGCTGTGTTATGTCTTATTTTCTATATTAACCAGCAACATATTCACAATATGACCAATGTAAACTATGTCACAGGTGTTGTGATCTGATTATATCAACAAAAATTATTAAAATCGACCTTATAGTTACAGAGCTATGGTCAGTTTTGTAGGGCTATGCTTTTTCGCTCAGAGACCTCAAAAACGGCTCCGAGATTAAGAGGTTTTAACCCAAACTTTGCTGTCATCATGTCATATCCTCATGCTATAAATAATGGTGAACTTTCACATTAAAGTGCAACGGTATCAGTGACTGTGTCAGATCAGTGCAGAGTGGTTCACACCCCCTCCTTCCTATCAGGTTTTATTACCTCGTAGACTTCCTGTGACGTGCGTCTGGCAGCTTCTTCAGAATCCCCCCTGCTCAACAGAGCTTATCATTTGGACATCTTCAACTTAGATAAACCTGAGGTGGGAGAACACTATCTCGGGAGAGTGATCTTTATGTGTTTAGCTACTGGAAACCCTGTTGCATAATATAAAATGATAAAGCGGATAAACCCAATTTCCAATGCAAATATAATCTGTCAATAGACAGGAAGCAGAAACAAACGCATTGGAGACTTTTCTTCCGGTCTCTGACTGATTGGAGGATCTCTTGATTAAATTGACTGAGGTTATGACGTAAACATTTGTATTTGATTGTAAGCAGTGCAAACATGCCGTTTTAAATCATGATGTAATTGGGAAGTTGTGTAAATGTGTGCTTGCATAACACAAAACTCACAGTTGGCTGAGGACAAAACTGGGTTACAACTCGCACGCTCCAATTGAATAATCGGCAACTAGAAGCATATTGTGCAACAAGATGTCCTTGCAGACTCATATTGAGATGCGTAGGAATGCAGTGACTCACCAGACACACGGTACGACATCCGCTGCCACCCCCCCAAATGCTGACTGTGTGGGATTTGAGTCTACTTCAAGACACGGATAATCTCTTCTGCAGCCTCCACACACGGTCGAGTGTCCACCTCATTATACAACACAGCCACTGCACATGCACTCTACTTTCCAAAACTATGTTGCTGAAAAGATTTTTACAACTCTTTGACTTTAATATGTTCTCACCACTAAGCTTCGATGAATTAATGCTAAAAGACAAGAACATTACCTTGTTTTTGTTTGTCCACTTTGGTCCAAACTATTGAATGGATTGCCATGAACTTTGGTACAGACATTCATGCCCCCCTGAGGATGCATTGTAGTAACAACTTTGGAGATCTCGTAACCCTCCATCTAGCAACATCAGCAGGTCAACATTTTGATTTCTTTAGCTTATGACAAAGTACCTGCAAAACAAATGTCATTCCCATCAGTCTCGGCTGTAATTTGTGCTCCATGCTAATTAACGTCAGCGTTTAGCTCAAACCACTGCAGCAACACAGAGCTGCTAGCGTGGCTTGTTTACTGGCATTTCCTTAACTCTTATTTGGCAATCATTCAAATAAGTTTAAGCAAAAAAGATTACATTACTTTTCTCATTTTCAGCACAGTCTTTTGTGCAAAAATAATATTTCTCTTGGTCGTAAATGTTTAGAAAACTTGGTGGTAAATTGGATTTACAATATTTGCTTTCACAAGTATAAATTCTAAATCTTATTGATTGCTAAAACAAGTTTAGTTGCACTTTTATCAAGACTTATGAGAATGCTCTTGTTGAAAGGTACCAACATGCTTGTACTAATTTCAACTTTAAGACTGAAGTTAAACTAAAGATGTAGGAACGTTTTCGAAAGAAATTCTGAACGCAACAGTTCAGTTTTTTTTTTTTTTTTTTGGGTTAATGAATTGCTAAGTTTGATATTTTTGTTCATCGGTCAAATGTGTTTTCAGTCATTTGTCATTTCAACCTTTCTGGTGCGCACATGTATTTAATCTCATTTCATTCTAGCCTGTTGCTTAACAGGTCTTCTGTCAATATTAGTCCTCAAAAAGGCATCCTTTGTAAATGCATAGGAACTAAACATCTGACGATTTACATAGTCCTTCGAGGCAGACCGACTAAGAGCACCTTGGTCAATATTAAGTTAAAATGTGGAGATGAATGTCAACGTGAGGTTTTGTTCCCGTTCAAACACGGCTTGTCCTTTCAGGCAGCGTTTGTCCTCAAAGCGAGAACGAGTGTCTTGTTTATTCTGCCCCGGTACAATGGGCAGACCGGTGAAGGTGGCAGGTTGGCCGATAGGGCTCTGATTAGGGCATCACGAGGCTTTGATAAGCTGAGGGGGAGAGGGATGTCTCCTGCCTGCAGTTCTTAATAGAGGTATTGAGGGTCAGTGCTCCAGTTGTGTCATGCTGGAGGGCAGTGACACTTGTTACCACCAAAAACGCTGATTGCAATTAAGCTCACGTTGCCATGAGCGAGGTAAGTCCCTGAAACTCTTAGTCAAAGTTTTTCTTCGCTGTCTGGTCAGTTTTTGTTTTTACTCGGCTCCCCTCGGCTTGTTTTTGCACATGGTTTCGGTTGTGGAAAATTCTCTCACCTCCTTGAGAATCCCTCGCACATCTCTCCCACCTCTAGGGATTCATTGTGAAACCATGATATGAATGAGAGCTCTGTAAAAATAAACTGCTGGATAGTGTAGCGGCACACATCTGGATGGGATAGGACATCTAATTAAATATCGCAAGTGTTGCGACGCAGACGTGGGGTGATGCCTATTTGCAGAAATTAAGAGGGTTTTCTTTTTATTTATCAACAATATTTTGATGAAATCGTTGCAAAAACTGTTGACTACTTTATCAAGCTACTCCAATATATGATCTTCAATTCAACATTTGTAGTTTAAAAGAGACGCGTTTTTTATTTAGGCCCTTAGAAATCCGCTCAGCTACTTAAACAGTGTTTGGTGCTTTAAAGGGCTGAATTGTCTTTGGCAGTGTGTTCAGGAGGTCGCTGAGGTGAACGTATAGTTTGTTCTATGGAACTCTTGTTGATCCGTCGGGTAAAAAAAGGCTATATGAGGAATTGAAACTTGGGTCAATATTGAATGTGTGCTTAACGGGCTGACCTGTCTTTCTTCTTTTACTCATAAGTCTCAGCCCGTCCAGAGTTCAGTGCAGGGCTTTCTGTTGCTGTCACCTGTGTGTGGCATGAAGAGTAGGACTCTGCGCGGTAATGTGGGTCATGGGAATCAGTTCTTCACACTTTCTGTGCACATGCCGTGATTCATGAACATCTGTCGAGCTGTAAGTATGATTGATTCAGGATGAACTGAGTTTCCTGTTCGCATTTTCTTGTCTTGGTGGGTTTGATGCGCTTAATGTGATAAAAGTGGAACAAATGAAGCCGCAAAGCTGCTTCACATCATGTGTATAAGTTGCTACTAGTTCTTATTCTGTATGTGATGATTTAAGTTGATTGAAAGCATTGATTTGATTAAATATTATATTGTACATTTCTTTTAAAGTATTGATACGGTTTGTGGCACAAAAAAATATTTAGTTTGAAAAAGTCCTTTATTTGAGTGACTGTACCGATGCAACATGTAAATTCTCTCTAACATGTATAAATTCTGCATTCATGTTACTTAATTACTATCAGCAAAAGTAAAAGTACGCATTCTGCAGAAAAATGTCCCCTTGAAAAAGGCTGTGAATCTTTAACAATGTATTCTTATTAATAAGCTTATTAAATGTTTGTTTATGCAAAAGATAATCGGTAATTAAAGCTGTCAGATAAATGTTGTGAAGTAATTAAAAGTACAGTATTTCCCTTTGTATTAAGTACCATAAAATGGAAATACTAAAGTAAAGATTTTGAAGTACATGTACTTGTGCGAGAGTTACTTTCTGCTATTGTAATTTTTAATATCTTACAGTGCGTTCGTGTGCTCTGCTGTGCATAAAAGTGAGTCTGAGTGTAACTCTGACACAAAAGTAAGCAGGAGCTGCAGGTGGGAGTAGAGTCACCACGTGCTTTCTGTTACTCCCTGCAGCACTGAAGAAAATAATATACGATTGACATGTTGGGTGTCCTAAGAACCATTTGTGGGAGCATCAGATGACTTGTGACCCCTGAGCTGTGCCTCAGGAAGGGTTCGCTGCGGGATCTGAGGCACCTGCGCAACATTCACTCTGCCGTGAGGTGGCTACAGAACGATCCCGTTAGCCAGAGTGAATCCACTTGCTGTGTCGCTGCAGCCGATCCTTATCACAACATCCCACCGGCAGAGCAGGGCGCAGCAGGGCACGGCATCCTGCTGCAAGAAAACAGATCTCTTATCACCCCCACATGATCCCTGTCACACCACAGCGTGGAGAAAGAGTAACCGATCAAAGCACATGGCTATTGTTTGCATTTTCAGAAGAGCATGTCTGCAGGAGAGGACTCGTCATATGATTCCCTGAATGTGGAGACATTTGTCGAACCAGAACTCCCTCTGGTGTTGGTTGAGGTGAAAGGCAGTACGCTGTGTTTTAAATCCATACTGCTAGTTCAAAGCAGGTTTTAATATGCGAGTCTCAATGTCAGTGTACAGACAACCGTCATTTATGAGTGTGCTGTTGATGGACACTATTCTCCCACAATGCATTTATTTACATCATTATTTCCTAATGTCTTACATATTTATTGAACACTTTGAATCTGAAATTCTGATCAACTGACAGATCTTTTCTTCTTCTGTTTTATATTTCTTTAATGTATTTTGGTCATTTGTTGTGTTGCAGCCAGAGGCTCCTGCTGCCTCAACACTACACGGGACTCCGCACCCTGAAGAGGAGGATGAAGGGGACCTGAACAAAGCCTTGGGGGTCAAGCGCTTCCAGCAGATCCTCAGCCCCGCTGCAGCCGTACCCGATGAACAGCACCACAACTACCATGAGGAGGACATTGAATGTAAGCACGGGGTGGTGGTCTCGTTGTGCAATGCAGTTCAACATTCAGCAATCCAGGGAAATAAAAAATAAACAAACAACTTTAAATGTGATATGTAAGTAGCTCATGTTTGCGTATCTCTGCTTTATCTTCTCCCCAGACAACCGTCACTCCTCTCACCACATACACCGACCTCTGTCCAAACTGCCCTCCGACGGACGCAGGAAGAAGAACAACAAGAAAAGGAGAAAGGACAAAGATCACAAAAGCGGCCATGTTCCCAGCAGCGGCGCCATAGAGGAGGGAGAGGATGAAGAGGAAGAGGACGATGAGGCCACGGAGACCACGTCTGCTCCATCTGAGTCGGAGAGAGTGAAAGATGTGGAGGTAATCATTTGCCTTCATATTAATCTTCAAGTGAATTTATAAGTGAGTGGAAGGACTAACTTCTACTTTAACACATTATTTGTTTTGGTTCAAATTGAGTCTTTTAACACTGTATTTAGAGTAAAAATGTATCAGACAGTATTATTTTTGGGCTTATAATGTTGTTGTTGTTTTTACAACTAACACGTATTTTAATCAGCGATAAATTTGCTGAGCATCTTTAATCGTTTTGCCTATAAAATGTCACAAAATAGGGAAAACCAAAACTCAAAAAAAGTATCCAGTTTACTGTATCATAAAATATAGAAATGGCTGCAAATCCTCACGTTTGAGAAGGTAAAACCATCGTTTGGCATTTCTGACGATCTACCAATCGCTTCAGCTCTCACAAATGCACACATTTTTAATTAGGATCCTTCATACTTAATCAAGGCGTTATGACAAACATAAAGAGGAAAGTTGTCTCTTTTTACAGTAACCAGTGTTCTATGTATATCCTCCACAGTTCTTTGTTTCGGATGAAGACCATGTGGCCAATGAGAGCCCGCCCTCGGCCCGTGAGCTCGACATCGTGCCACAGTCTGCGGTGGGAGCAGATACTGAAGAAGCAACTTCCACAGAGTGAGTAAAGTCTAGTTCTCGGACTGAAAAAAAGGGGCCTGAGACACTTTATAACCGTGCTTTACCTGCTGTGATGATCGCATGTTTTTGCCATGTTGCTGAAATGTTCTCACGGACGTTCTGATTGGGTGGAACGGCTCAGGCACATTTGTGATTGGTCGGTGAGGTACACACTGTACGTTACCACGTCTCAGGCATCCAGTGGGCCTGCTGGGCACGATCTGATGGACCAGAGTAATCCTCTCGTTGGAGACCCATATATCACCTGTCGCTATAGACGACACAACACACCTCGGCAGCCTGAGACTCCATCTATGACATTTACTGTTCCTCTTCATGAGCGTCTAATCTTGGCTGGGATGAAACTGCGTATATACACCTTTTGCTTGTTTTTAGTCCATTGGAGAGCAACTTAATAACAGCGGATTAGTTTTATTTAACATCCTGATAAACGGGGGAAATAATTGAGGAAAAAAGTTGCTTTTGAAATGCTGTGGGCAACTGGCGTTTAAAGGACGGTGAGTTCATTCTGTTTATTTCAAAAGTGCTTTGAAGGATTTGTAGTCGCCGAGCATTTTTTCTCGCCACATCAATTAACATTTTTAGCGTTTTGAGCTGAGAGTTGCAAGCCTGTTTTATAAAGAGCAGCATTAGTGGGATCTAATACATCAATCAGAAGACTAAAGTGTGGAGACGACCAAATCACCAAGTATTAGGAAGTTGTTGTTTTTTTTTCACTCGTTTCCGGCTTTACATGTAAAACCTTTCTTGCGGAAAATGTTTGATCAACTAAAGAAAATGACAATAAAACACCCGCTTGTCATTTTCTGAGCAACAACTTTGTGATGTTTTTCTGCTGTTATCTAGTAAGCTGGCCTCTTCCGACACTGCCAGCTCCTCTCCCCAGTCGGGGCCACCCGAACACGTGCCACTGGCCCGGGTGTCCTCCGTCAGCCGCGGCTACGACCTGCAGGATCGCAGACGCACAGGCAACATGACGGGTGCTGAGGAGGCCAAGTACCAACGCGTCCCCACTGACGAGAGCGAGGCTCAGACGCTGGCCTCCGCTGACCTGGACGGCATCAAGAGTGAGTACAGATGAATTCTCACTTGGCAGATTTTATGTTCTTAAAACTTGCTTGGAAGACTTTAGTTCAGCAGGTGGGTAATAAGGACACAAGTTGATTATTTTAATTCAGTAGAGTTTGTGCCTTTTTAAAATGCTTTAAAGTAAGTGCATTCCTTCACCCATTAGAAGGACTTTTGAAAGAATACAGAAGGTCACTTCCATATGAAAATAAACCCCTTGAGCTCTGTGCTCATTGTTGATAAAGGCTATTGGGTTGTAATCATTATTTTTATATTAACAATTGATCATAAGACTACTTGTACCTGTAAGGAGTATTAACACCCATCATAAATTCTGCAGTGAAATCAATTTAGATATATTGTGTCTTGGTTAAAAAATGCAAGGTTTAAACTTTCAAGATTATTATTTTTTGTCAATACCGACAAAATAAACGTCAACAAAGCTGTGGTCATGTCACAAACATTGGGTACAGTAGTAGTGTAGTTGATGGTGTTTTTGTGTATTTTGATGCTGTGTTTTTGGGTTGTTTGTTCTACAAATGTCTTGAAGGATAAAATGATGAAGTGTTGACATTTTGGACAGACATGGATGCAAACTGCATTTTCAACCTCTAATCACAACAACAAGAATTCAGACAGCCAGTCTTGGATTTGTTGACGCTCAGACTCCTCCAGTAACATTGGGCCGAGGGCGGGGCCACCTCCAGGGCCTTCTACATTGCGGTCTGCTCCCCGCTGCCCTGTGACGTTCCCGGGACCCGGCCCCAGCGTGGGGTTGTGTTCAGGGCCGGGGAGATTTACGTAAGGGAGCCGACCCCTGAGCAGAGAGCAGCGGTTTATCAGAGAGTGTGGCAGACAGGCCCACGTTATTAAATTAGCAGTTCCCGCTGTCAGCTGAGGCCCTTGGACTCGGGCCCAAGCCAACATGGTGGCTAATTGTGAAACCTGGATCTCGGTTAACAATCTTCATGCATTAGTGGAATGAGGATGGAGGTAGGGGCTTAATATTGTCTAGATATTTGGTCTTTTAAAGGGATTAGTGATACAGAGTCGAGCCTCCCAACAGGTTCATCACCACGTATTCTGTGTCTTCTTTTATCCGAATCCCGCCACCGTAAATCATCCTGGGAAAGTGTCTCTGTCTCTGGCTGCTGCTCAACAATAGGAATTATTAGATCACTGTCCTTCCCCTTTTGTCCGACCTGAGCAAATTAAAACCTCCGCTCACTGATGCAGTCTGATAGTTTGAGCGGGGGTCAGGCGCCGGTCAAAAAACAGCTTGCACGCTCCAGTTTGAGGGCGTCACGTAGTCGGACGGCAGTGCCAGCAGCCACCGTACGCCCACCACAAACCCTCCTCCTCCTTCAAGAGCCTCATGCCAGTCGGGCCTCATTTTACTCCAGGGTCTGCCCCCAAACCTCAGACTTCATGAAGCAACCTGACTAGAGACCCTTTCTGTAAAGTAAAGCTGAAAAGCTCATCGTTTTAGACAAAAAATAGTTTCTCTGAATTTCTAATGACTTGAAACATTGATGAAGACCCCTAACAGCATCACAGTTTGTTTCATAGGACGTACAAGCTCTGATAAAGGTAAGGAAATAGGTATTCTTATTACTGTGCCTATAAGGTTATGCTAAGATTATTATTATTATTTTTTTTTATATATATAATCTGTGGTTTTGGGAAGAGAAGTTCCGTTGCTCGTTGCCGTTTTTGCTTAACTTTCACAGTTTTTTTTTGGTTTTTTTTCTGAGTTTTTTTGATCTTCGTAACACCTGATGGGACAATTCCCACTGGCAGTGTTGTGTCTGTGCCATCCGGTGTCTCTCTCCACATCCTTTTCAGTGCCTGGTGTGATGCCAGCCTGAGTAACTCTACTCCCTGCTGAGGGACCACAGAGACAAAGGCAAAATGGCCTGGCCCGTTGTGACTTGGTGGGCTGAGATTTGAACTTGGGGTGTCAGGTCAACGTGTGCATGCTGAGGGCTGCAGGAGCACAAAATATGACTGACATTGTGCAGCCTATGTGCTGTGCAGGGATTTAATTTCCAGTTATATTATTTGGATGTCATGTTCATTGACTTGTTCGCTTTTGGTTAAAATGAGTGTGTGAGGGTGTCTGACGTTTAAAGTTGCTGCCCGTCCATCTTCTCCGTATTCTTCAACACATCTCACTCTTCTTCTCTTCCAGGTCATCGTTTTGAAGATGTTCCCGGCGTGCGCAGACACCTGGTCAGAAAGAGCACCAAGGGACAAGTGGTGCACACCGGCAAGGACCACAAAGAGTCGACCACTCGCAGCCGCAAGCAGGACCGAACCCCACATGAGGTGAGGCATGAAGCCCGACACACATCAACTAATAACCTGTCAAGTAAGATGATGTTTGTCCCGTTTTTTCAGGCTCATCAGTACCAACATTTATTTTGGCAAACGTGTACTTGTATTACTATAAGTTACTGGGGTATAATCTTTTAGTTTTGGTAACGTTTAAGACACAATCTGTCATCATAAGGTAAACGAGAGTCAACTCATCATCAGAACTAGGGCGACCGCTTATGATCATTTTCTTGCTCAATTAATCTGTTAACTATTATTGCAATTAATTGATTGCAATCAATCATTTGAATTACAAAATATCAGTAAATAGATAAATTAAATGCAAGTAACCGGTTTAAAAAATAATGAAGCGTTGATAAAAATCACACTATTTTTAGATATATTTTTTTTTAGTCCTTAGATGAATTATAAGGTTCATGCTCCTTTTCTGCAACAACCAACTATTTTCAGGATTTTAAGAAATCTGTGTTTGAAGAATAAAATATACGATAACTTGGGCTGTAAGTTATTGTCGTAAAATAACTTGTTTTGTTCAACAAACAGCCTCAACCCCAGAAATATGAAACAATATGAAACGGAATGGTTTGACGACTTAATTAGCTATTAATTAGCTAATTGTTTCGGTAACATTAAAACCCATTTAAAAAGATTTACATTATAATTGACTTGTAATGTGTAGACTAACTAAAGTATGGTAAATGCTATATTTGTTATATAAATAAGACATCGGTTATTTATTTGGTCTGAAAAATTACTGACTGAGCTTTTTAAATTCAGCTGCAAAACTTTTGGGGGAACAATTGTTTTTGGTGCTGTTTTAATATTTTTTTTTTAATCGATTTTGTGTTTTAAAATGTAGCCATAAATCGTAGCAAATCCTGGGAAATGTTTTCTCATCTTTCCCTCCCTCAAATTTTGCACTGTCCTCTCTCTTTTGTGGATGGGACAGGGAGGGAAGGAGACAATTAAAAATGAATGAATGAGATCTTTCCTTTCACACACGGAAAAGAAAAAGAGGGCAGAGAGAAGCTTTGGTAACCAGACACTGAGAACGCCTGAGAGAGAGAGAGAGCGAGCTATGTTTTATTAACACACACACACACACACACATATTCTCAAACACGGCTCTGAGCCTCCAGCAGCCAGTGTAAACAACAGGTCCGTGTCAGGTGTGTGTGTGATGAGGAAGAGTTACCTGTGAGCATGTGTGTAAAAGTGAGGGTCCCGCCCTTTTGTGCCGCTGTCCGTTGTATCAGTGTTTGAGTCCTCTCCTGCACCGTCTCGCTCCTCCAGTCAATACCGGTGGTTCTGTACCGCTCTGCCTCGCGTCTCGAAGGCGTATTGCTGGACAAGGACTACGTGATGGCTCGGTACCAGAAGGTGAGGCTGGGTCACCGGCCAGAGTCAGGTTTGATCCGTGTGAGCGTGATTTCACAGGCATGGCAGACGATGTGTTGTATTAAGGGAGAGTTTTCCGAGAGTTTTTTGGTCTTCATCTCACAGGGGATTGTGACTGACCAGCATGGTGATCACTTAATAACTCGTTAACAGATATTTAATGCTGGGAAAGCTGAAGATTATGGTCTCTCCTGTGACTATTAAGCTTTTATATCATTGGCTGTTTTTCCTGTGTTTTTATGCAACTTCTAAGTTGAACATCTAGTGTGATAACATGGACAAGATGTATCCTTTGTGTGTGTGGAGTGAATTTAAATAAATCACCTGGTGACCCGGTAAGCATGGAGTCTGTTTTCTGATGTTGTCGTGCAAAATGCTCCACTGAATCAACTGACTACATACAAAGTGCTTTGGCTGTTGAGTTGAATATTTGGCAGGTGCTGAATGTGCATGTGGTTTTGTGTGGACAGTGTGGATGTTCTCCGGCTCACCTGCACGTGTTCCTGTGTGATGTTGTCTCCAGGTGTTCGTGGAGCTGAATGAGCTGACTATGGACAAGAACCAGGAGATGCAGTGGAAGGAGACTGCTCGATGGATCAAGTTTGAGGAGGACGTTGAGGAGGAGACCGACCGCTGGGGGAAACCTCACGTGGCCTCGCTGTCTTTCCGCAGTTTGCTGGAGCTTCGGAAGACCATCTCGCACGGTAAGAAATGGAAGCAGAGTTCACTTTTTAAGCCTTAAAGTCAGCGGTGCCGTTCACAGACTGCTGAGCTCAGTATGTGTGTGTCTACAGGTGCAGTGCTGCTGGACCTGGACCAGAAGACCCTGCCGGGCATCGCCCACCAGGTGGTGGAACAGATGATCACATCTGACCAGATCAAAGCTGAGGACCGAGCCAACGTCCTGAGGGCCCTGCTGCTGAAACACAGGTGACGTGCAGCACCAGACTGCAACAAACACGCAGTCATTTCCTTTTAAGAGGATATTGAGTAACCGAGTGAGGGAGTTCAGCTTCACTGATAGATTTGTTTCTTTCTTACAAGAATCAGAAGTAAGTGTGAGGCAAAGTTTTACCACAATATTACCACTACATTGTTATTCGCTCTTTTAGTTTGGAAAGCAGTGTTTTGTGACATCAGTCGTTTGCTCGTTATAGGCTGGAAAGTTCCTGCTACTCGGTGGCTTCATGCTTTGTCACTACCTCTCTTCCTCCTGCTCACCCTCTCTCTCTTCCTCTCCCCGCCTCCCATAGTCACCCGAGCGATGAGAAGGAGCACAGTAGCCCTTTCCCCAGGAACATGTCCGCGGCCAGCCTGGGCAGCCTGATGACTCATCACCACAGTGCCAATCACACCCATCACCCTGAACCGTCGGTGACCGACCCGCTCATGGGAGGCGTCCACACCGCGGGGGACACAGAGACGCGCATCGACGTGGAGAAGAACGAGGCACAGGTAAGACTACTGCTGATTCTCAAAAAGTCCTGGTAACAAGTATCCGTTATCCTGATTGTGCTTCTTTCGATTTGCAGCAGAAGGAGACGATGTCTGTGTCCGGTATGCACCGGTCCAAATCCAAACATGAGCTGAAGCTGCTGGAGAAGATTCCTGAGAATGCTGAGGCCACTGTTGTCCTTGTGGGTGAGTCTTGAAAACCACACGCACTTAACTTAAAAATATCTTATCAATTAAAAATCACTTTTACTCTGTTTTTTGACTGTTACGTCCCGCCCATCTTCCAGGCAGCGTGGACTTCCTGGAGCAGACCACCATGGCGTTTGTGCGACTGCAGGAGGCCGTGGAGCTGGAGTCCGTCCTTGAGGTCCCCGTACCGGTCAGGTTTCTCTTCGTTCTGCTGGGACCCCCCACCACCAGCATAGACTATCACCAGATAGGACGCTCCATCTCCACACTCATGTCTGACAAGGTGAGCGAGCTGAAGACATTCAGGGATAGTTATTATTTATACTCAAAACCTAAATCGCATAAAATTCGAGGAACAAGGAAACGATGAAGCAATAATATTTTCTTTTCCCTCTAAATAATTATAATTTGAGTCAAGTTGCATCCGTTTTTGAATCTGAATTTCCATCCAGCAATTCCACGAGGCAGCTTACCTGGCAGACGACAGGCAGGACCTGCTGAACGCCATCAACAGCTTCCTGGACTGCAGCATCGTGCTGCCGCCTTCAGAGATGGGAGGCGACGAGCTGCTGCGCTCTGTCGCTCGCTTCCAGAGGGAGATGCTGCGCAAGAGGGAGGAGCAGGGGGTCAAACTGGCCAAGGAGCCTAAAAGCAAGGAAGAAAAAGGTGATAAATCACATCATTTGTGGCCGTGTCGAAGGAAATGTCAGCCGCTGTTCTATGACTTCCTGTTGTTGTAATTAACAACCGGCTATTTCCCGTCACACAGAGGCCCTCCTCACACCCTTGAAGAAGTCAGACGACCCTTTAGAGCGCACCAGACGCCCCTTTGGTGGGCTCGTACGAGACATGCGGCGCCGCTATCCAAAGTACCTCAGTGACTTCAAGGATGCCCTGAACAGTCAGTGCATGGCTGCCGTCATCTTCATCTACTTCGCTGCCCTCTCTCCAGCCATAACATTCGGAGGCCTACTGGGTGAGCAGGAGTCGAGTTACTGTTTTTGTCATGTTTTTGTCTTGATGGTTCTCTCCATGATCTATTAACGAACCATTAAACTTTGTTGGTGTTCATTACCGTGTTATTTGTCTGTTGCTAGGTGAGAAGACGGAGGGTCTGATTGGTGTTTCTGAGCTGATTGTGTCGACAGCAGTGCAGGGTGTGATCTTCTGCTTGCTCGGAGCGCAGCCGCTACTCATTGTGGGCTTCTCCGGACCCCTGCTGGTCTTTGAAGAAGCCTTCTACACTGTACGTTGATCAACAACAACAACAACTGACGATTCTGGACAATAACAACAGCCTACAATATAAAATCCAGTTTATCATTACTTTCAAGGTTAAAAAATAAGCGTATTCACATTCTTGGCGAGAGTATCGCTACAAAAACTGTAGTATAAATACGACAAGTTGTGGTTCTAGAGGATTTATGGGCCATTTCTTGACCAGAAGGAGTCACCTGAAGTCTTGTTGCCGTGGTGAGTTTGCTAGGTCACCAGTGGAGACTCCAGGAAGTGACCGAGGTCAGCCAAGAAATGGTCCATAATGTTTTTACTTGAAGGTGGATTTTTGTCACCTTTAGACAGAGCCAGGCTAATACGTTCCCTCTGTTTTCAGTCTTAATGCTAAGCTAACCAGCTATTCCATAATGTAGGACCCCATCACTCATAGTAAGAGGCTGTTTGAGGAAAAGGGTTTTCATGGCAGCTGTGAACTTGTTCCAGTTGATGAGTATCTTGGCTCTGTGTCCTCACAGTTCTGCAAAGCAAACGACATGGAGTACCTGACCGGCCGCGTGTGGATCGGGTTTTGGCTCATTGTCATCGTGATCGTCGTGGTGGCCTTCGAGGGAAGCTTCCTGGTCCGCTTCGTGTCCCGCTTCACCCAGGAGATCTTCTCCTTCCTCATCTCCCTCATCTTCATCTGCGAGACCTTCATCAAGCTGGCCAGGGTACAGCTGAGACTTGAAATAACAACTCCTGATTACAAAAAGTTTTTGTTGGCAGGCTTGAGTGTTCACGTCCCCGACACTAAACTGAACAGACTAATCTTTGGACAATATTCAAATCTCGGGGTCGAAATGAGCATGTTTTTCTAACGAGTGCATTTGAAATCTTTCGTGATTGATTGTCCTTGAAAGTTAAATGGATTAAAAGTTGAACTATTATCCAGGCTTATGATTTTGGAAGGTTTGCTATTTTTAGAGTTTCATGGCACAGACTTAAAAGGCGTTTGGCTTCGGGATAATCTCATTTTCCAGAAAGTGCGGTTGTGCTACCTAAAAGAGTGATGAATGATAATCCAGCTGGTGTACATGTGTGCGTACGTTGCATTAATTTGAACCTCCTGTGTTGTCTGGCAGATTTTCAAGGAGCACCCGCTGAAAAGTTGCTCCCTCAACAACGGCACAGAAGTGGACGCCTCGACAGCAAATATCACACTCGTGCTGAGCAACAGCACCCTGCCGGTGGCGGTCCTAAACCAGCCCAACACCGCGCTGCTCTCTCTGGTTCTCATGGCCGGAACCTTTTTCATCGCTTTCTACCTGCGCAAGTTCAAGAACAGTGCGTTCTTCCCTGGAAGGGTGAGGAGCTAAGTTGACTTTAAAAACACCAGTTCTCCCAACATCAACCCCTAAATATGTAACTCAAACTATCACATCTTATGTGTTAAGTTGCGCAGGATTATTGGAGATTTTGGCGTCCCGATTGCCATCCTCATCATGGTGCTGGTGGATTACAGTATAGATGACACTTTCACACAGGTAACACTCAAATACTACCACACTTATGTTTTATAGATGTTTGACTTTTGGCAGCTTAAGATTCGCAACAACGCAG
The DNA here is from genome assembly GCF_050575085.1 of Anarhichas minor. Lineage (NCBI taxonomy): Eukaryota > Metazoa > Chordata > Actinopteri > Perciformes > Anarhichadidae > Anarhichas > Anarhichas minor. The sequence continues at coordinate 4,466,283 of NW_027466520.1, read as the reverse complement.
ACAGTCATCATCATCATCTTGTTCTTTTCTGTCGTCGTGTAGAAACTGAGCGTTCCTCGTGGTTTCTCTGTGACGACTCCTTCCAAGCGTGGCTGGATCATCAGTCCTCTGGGGACCAACGGAGAATTCCCCATCTGGATGATGTTTGCCTGCTGTCTGCCCGCTCTGCTGGTTTTCATCCTCATCTTCATGGAGACTCAGATCACCACGTGAGTTACAAGTCGCATTAAAAAGGATTATCATCAGAATTACTCGACGATGTGACATTTCAAGAGTCAGTTTGTTGTGATTGAGTTTGACTAATCTCTACGGTACAGCCTGAAACCGATATAACGGGATCTTAAAGTATTAACGTGCATTGCTCAGTCTGTTTACATCTGTTGTTGCTCCCCGACTCCCTGCAGCCTGATCGTGAGTAAGAAGGAGCGGATGCTGGTGAAGGGCTCTGGTTTCCATCTGGACTTGCTGCTGATCGTGGTGCTGGGCGGCTGCTCGGCTCTGTTCGGCCTGCCGTGGATGGCCGCCGCGACCGTTCGCTCGGTGACCCACGTCAACGCCCTCACTGTCATGAGCAAGGCCGTGGCCCCCGGAGACAAGCCCCGCATCCAGGAGGTGAAGGAGCAGAGGGTCACCGGGCTCCTGGTGGCCATCATGGTTGGTGAGTGTCGGACATTGAAATCTCATCACTGCTCTTTCTACTAGTTGAAGCCAGTATCTGTTGGAAAAAAAGGGACATTTAGCATTTAATTTCCCATTTCTTCCCCCCCAGGTATGTCCATTGTGATCGGTGATCTGCTGAGCCGGATCCCCCTGGCGGTGCTGTTTGGTATCTTCCTCTACATGGGTGTGATGTCCCTCAATGGTATCCAGCTAACAGAGCGGATGATGCTGCTGCTCATGCCACCAAAGTATCACCCTGACCACACCTACGTACGCAAGGTAAGAAGAGCGTGGGTGTTTGTAATGTAGGCTGAGCATGTTTTCACATAAAGCAATGGAAATAATAACTGAATCTAATTTAAAATCACACTAGTCATAGGAGAAGTTCTAAAATATAAAAAGGGTAGAGATGCTCTTCCAGCAACAACCAACAGTAATTAAGTTATTACTTTGAGGAATTACAATACCCAAAGGTATTCAAGTTACGATGATTAAAAAAAACAGTAAATTCTGTTGTGGTTGACATTTTTACTTCATAAGTAACTTAAACAATCAATCAACAAATCATTTCAGCTCTTATAAGCATCTGTTTTTTAACTGTTTGTATTGGGAACCACAAAAATCAATTGTTTCTCACAAAAAACGTCATTTTGATCCGGTCTCACACTGGTGCTGGAGAGTTTTTATGAACGGTCTCTGCTTCCTGCAGGTCCGCACGCTGCGCATGCATCTGTTCACCATCATCCAGGTGGTGTGTCTGGCGGCTCTGTGGGCCGTTATGTCCACTCAGGCCTCGCTGGCTTTCCCCTTCGTCCTCATCCTCACCATCCCTGTCAAGATGTTCCTGCTGCGCCGCATCTTCACCGCCAGAGAGATTTCATGTGTAAGTTGACCACAGGATGGCGCAATATGCTGCTTTATACCCCCGCACCACTGCCTTATTCACCAGCGGAGTTGAAGTTAAAACTCCTGATTGGCATTGACATTGCTAATAGTTTCAGAATCATATTCTATACTTCTTATGCTGAAACTTTGGAAAGATTTAGTGGAATATTTGTGATTGTAGAATATAGCATGAAGCTAAGGAATAAAACCCTCCCTCCCCAAAAGATATGAGATTATATAGTTTGGTTGTATTTATGTTTTTTTAGGTTATCTTTATATGTAATTCCCCCTTTTCCTCTGTTGAAGATGTGAATAAAGATACAAAACATTTCCACTGACTTAGAAAATGACACGGATGACAAAGAAAACGAGCTTACTTCTAAGGCATTCTGGGAAATGTAGGATATCTCTTTAGTAGCAAAGATGCAGAAATGTTGCTTTGATGAGTAACTACACAGATTACATCAAGGAACAAAATATATTCATGATGCCTCATACAGAGTGTAACCTTTTAAGAAAATGTTTCATATAAAATGTGAAATTTGCCGAAGCTTAATGCTCCAAAATACTGAATCCTGATGCGTCTTCTCCCTCCTCCAGCTGGATGCAGACGACGCAGAGCCCAAGTTTGACGAGCGCGAGTGTCACGATGAGTACTCTGAGATGCACATGCCTGTGTAACCCGCAACGACCCCTCACGTCACCACCCAACTCCTCTACGTGAACACCAAAACATCTTCTGACTTGCTCTACCAACCAATGACATCCTTCAAACTTGAAACATTCACAATTTGATGCCACGTCACTGTGCACCCTCTTCATCATCACCGAGACATGAACGTACAATATGACGGCGGTCTGGTTGGTTGTTGCTTCGGTCCAACTGTTTAAGTAGCTTTTTATCAGACCTGTTGGGGGATTTTCTGCTGGTTAACAGCATCCGACCGGGCAGATTAAAAACCGCTCGACAGCGTGTGTTCGCACATAATATGCTTTTTAAAAATATATATTTCAGGGGACGAGAGATTCCAAATCAAATGATCTCAAGCTCGAAATTAAATGTGATTACAGTAGATAGATTTGCAACACTGATGAATTTTTAGCCCTGAAAGGTTGCTCTGATTCACATTGAATATGTGGAGGGAAGTATGGGAGATAGTCTTTCATATTAACACTTTATCTATTCAAGTTTGTTGCTTTTGTTAATGTTTTAAACTCACAAAGCGCCTTATGAAGGAACGACAAAAAGGTAAACTGAGGTGTTATTTCCCCTCATTCTCTTATTTTAGACGGCTGATCACTTTATCCGCCTCCCTATGCTCGTGGCACTTTTTTTAAGACACCAAATCTGAACAATGACTGTATTTTATGTAATAATTGTATCTTCTTCGCATCCTCTTTCATCCCTTAAATATCAATGTTGCTTTAGTTTGTTTCTTATACAACTATCTGATTGATTTTTAGCTTGTCCTTGATTTGTTTTTTTTGACTCGACCGTTGCAGTTTAGGTGACAGTTGGGATTTCTTGGGAGATCTAATGACATGAAAACATATTTCTGATCCGAACAGAAGATTAACACAGTAGCATAATATATATATATCCTCTAAATGTCTCCACGCACATGTTTAGGGCACTAATGTATCAATGTAGAGTTTGTTTCACTTGCTGTGTTTATGGGAAACGCTGTAATTTATTGGTTTCTTTGTCCAAGTGCCAAATGTCTCGTGTAAATAGTTTTGTGATCAGAACAATAAGCTGCAGTTCAGCCATCTCACATCTCCTCCTGTAACGATGTTTCTTGAAGGAGCCTAAATTAACACTTCTAAGTACAACATTCCTTTTTTTTTTTTTTATCATAACGTTGCTCTATATATATATATATATATATATATATATGTATATATATATTATTATTATTATTTTGGCATCAACTAATTCAAACATTTCATTCGCACTCGTAAACTTGGTCGACCAAATTTACACACAAGCTGTGTGGACAATCTCAATATTCATGCATTGATGCATACTGAGACCGAAGGCTTTTTAAAATATATATGTGTATTTTTGTTTTGTTTTATGTCATGTTGTATCAGTGTGACATGGATTGGTTAAAGCTTTGACTGTGTCAAATAACTGAAATGTTCAGTCCTCGGTTACTCTCAAGTGTGTATTCCACTACTCTGCCCTCTCAGCTGCCGGTGTGATCTTGTGCCTGTTTGGTGTCAGAAAGGCGCACAAAATCTCAAGTGCCTCCGGGACCACGAAGTGATCAGCTACAAGTGTTCGTCGTGTTTGTCAGGACGACGCACGTTACGATAGTTTGCACTTTCGAAGATGCTCAAAAATCAAACATCTCTCCATTATTTATCTGTTGCAATATGAGGCATTATTGCTGCTTTTGTCGCTTTGTTTTTAATGTACACAGACACATTTGGCTGCATCGTGTCCGTGAATAATGAAGAGGACGTTGATGAGAAGTTGGCGGTGTCTGTTTTATGTTCGCTTCATGTGCCTGTGGATGGAGTGAAGTTGGTCTGTGGATGCCAAAGTATCTGTCAAAGTTGCGAAATGCCGATACGATATTTTGTCCCATTTCAAGAAGCAATAGACGGTCTGAGAGGCTATTGCTGATGTTCGCTTGTACATTAAAGGTTGAAATATTGATGACGCATAAAAGTTATTTTCTATTTATCCTGGCTGTTTTGTCATGTTTTTTTTTGTGTATCGAAGCGCTGCAAAGTTAGAAAATGCAACACAATACAGAGACATGATGCAAAAAACAACCAAGACACATGATGCAATACAAGAAACACTATGTAAATACAAAGAACAACGAGCTCTCAGGGCTCCTACTTTAAAATACTCAACAGATTAACCAACAGCTCCCCTCTGGTTTTTAATAATTATTATTTTTATTTAATAATAAAAAAATAATCTAGGTTCATCGTGTTTTAGCCCCGGAGCCTCCTAACGGGTTGACCCAGCCACGCAGGAACTTTTGAAACCTTTTCTGCTTTATGAGAAAAGCAATAAAAGCTTGTCACACAAACTTTGACATTACTTGGATAAGTGGTTCCCTACCTGGGGGTCCCCAGATGAAACAACTCGGTCACATTGACATTTCAGACTTTTCTATATTTGTTTGTGTGAAATACTGGATTATTTGACCTCTTCTGGCATTTAATAATCCTTCAAATGATAAGGTACGAGAAAAGAAGGGTCTCTCCTGTCACATTTTGGATATCTACTGTATGTTGTTGGCAGATTTCCTATAAAAATTTCTCAAATGGTTTCATTTTTACATCCCCAAAAAGGTGGATTTATCCAATAAATCCCCAAAACAAAAGTCTTTAGTTCCATCTGTCTGCATGAGTTTTCTAAATTGCAGTGCATTGAGCCCTCGGGGCCACCATACTAAAATTATGTTGAAATCTGCTGTAAATAAACATCAAATACAGTCAAGTAGAAAGAAGTAATGTTCTGTGTTTCCAGACTGTTCTGTCCCCGGGGAAAGGAGGGCTGGATGTTCAGAAAAACAAGGAGTGGAGGGAGGGGGCAGTTGCACAATCCTCTCGCTCCCATTGTTGCAGAGACACGGGAGAAAGATGGCTGCGTTGTTGCTGCTGCTCTTCAGCGTCGGAGTCTTGTTCCTGTCCTCTAATGCACAGGAGGCTTACGATAACCTCCCTGAAACCTACAGGAAAGGAGTGGATCTGGCTCTGGAGAAGCTCAAGGCTCACCCTGGGATCCATCACCATTTTCTCTTCCTCAGAAGTATCACGAAGTCGAACATTGAGGTACATGTGTTTTTCATTGTCAGAATGTATCTTTTGCTGTGCTGTGGCTCATTAGCGAGTGGCTTCCTGTGATTGATTTATTGTGAGTAAAATCCTCCAGAGAAGCCCTAGTCATCAAAGAATGTGAGGATTGTTTCAAAGAAAACCCCTCGAGGCTGGTTGAGAATTGCTCAAATCTTATCCTCTTCCTCTTCTTCCTCTCCAGCCTGGTTTCGATGTGACCTACATCTACCACAACTTCTACCTCAAGGCCACAAAGTGTCAAAAAGGAACAGTCGACGCCACATCGTGTCAGTTCAGAAACGACAGAGTAAGTTTTATCGGATTCAACCGAACTCAGAAGATTTCGGAACTTGAATGTGAATACCTGCTCTGACTCGTCTGTGCTGTTTTGTGCGTGTGCGTTCATGCAGCCGCTGATAGACTGTGCTGTCTGTTACAAAACGTTTGGAGGGGAAATTGAACAGGAGCCCATACCGTATGTTCACTGTGTCCACAAACCAGCTCTTACAGAGGTTAGTCTGTCTTTCTTTATGACAAAACCACACTGCAAAAACTGAATATAAAGTCATGATTGTTCCTGACATTTTTTCCACCTTTTGTTGTGAATGGCAGGACATGAAGACGGTCAGAGTGGATCACTGCAACGCAATGGGTTACAGCAGTGGAGCCCCAACTCTTCTGTCATCAACGGGAACAAAGTTAATACTTGAATGACTCGATTGCATTACATTACAGTCATTTAGCAGACGCTTTTATCCACAGCGACTTGCAATAAGTGTATTCAACATCGGTTTTCAAGAGAACTAGTAGTTACCAGAAGTCATAAGTGCATCTCCTTTTTTCAAACAAGCATCTATTGGGACACTTTCAGGGTTTCTTTGTGCTTTTTTTAATGTGCTCACCACCTCATAAGTATTCTTCTTGTAGTTTTTTTGACGTTTGAGTGACATTTTTATGTCAGCAATTTATTGTTTACTTCTATGCAAATATGTTAGAATTTAGTTTCACTTTGTGTAACAAATTTGTCAATAAAGTTTTTTTAAACGTCTTTTTTTAAATGCGTACACTTGGTATGAATGAGCGTTCTTGACCTAATTTGACTAAGGTCAGTATTTCAAAGGAGAAGGCTGGTGATTTTCTATATTTTTATTTTTGTTAAAAAAATCCCGTAAAAAGGCCCAAAACAAAAAGAAATATGCAACTAGAATGATACAAAGAATGATACAGGTGCAACAAAACTAATACCTACGATAAATGAGTAGTTCACCCACAATGTTGGTTGTAACATCGTGATGGAATTTGTTTTTGTTTTTGTTTTGCTTTTAATTGAACAGAATTCATCTTAAATAGTGTCCGGTACACTCAGCAGAAAGCACAAGTTCAAGTCAAAAGAATCCTTACAGATTTGTTTACCATTAATCGTCTCACACCTCCTCACGTTTATACTGTGACCCTGTGGAGGGGCCCGACCCCTAGCTTGGGAACCTCTAGTAAACTTACAAAAAAGTTCAAACTAGCTCCACCTCGACAGGCTACAACAGTTATAAACAAAAAAGCATCGTATGATGACCGTGTGTGTGTGACGCAAGAATGGTGAAGAGTACTCACTGCTTAGTCAATTTCATTAACGACCCCGTCAAGTGAATTCAAAGTTCAAACCTCACATTTCTTAGAAGTGACCTACTTCCCTCTTAATTCAACAACAATGGAGCCGATGAAGCAGAACCGAAAGAGTTAATTCCCCCACTGACCACTGCATATTGGTCTTGGGGCCAAATGCGTTTCATGACATGCTGGGCTTGTTTCCAGGATTGAGGATTATGTAAGTCTCTATTATAAAAAAAACACTGAAGGATATGAGTGTAATTTCACTTCTGCCAAGCAGCTTCTTCTGTGGAAACTCTCCACAGAGGATGTGTTGAGTTAACTCCAGATTTTCAGCAGACGTGTTACGGGAAGTTGTAAGTAAGCAGTCTGTGCGGCCTGTTGATGGTCAGCGTTTTTGGTTCCGCAGCCATAATAGGACTTGTTTTTGCATGTTAGTATTGATCCCACAGAGAGATAGAGGAGGAGTTCACCCACGCTCTGCTCACACACTCGAGGATGAAGATGGCTGCTGGGTTGCTGCTGCTGGTTTGTGCCGGAGCTGTTCTGTACTCTGCCCAGGCCCAGGACTCTTATGATGGGCTGCCTGATGATTACAAGAAGGGAGTGGATCTGGCGTTGGAGGAACTCAAGTTGCACCCCGGGGTGCACCACCATTTTCGCTTCTTGAGAACACTGGACAAGTCAGATATCGAGGTAGACCTGGAGTTTAACATTTCAGGTTTTTTGTCAATTATTGGCCTAAAAATGTTAAGATGGGTACCTCTGTTTGTTGAACTGTCTCTGTTCGAACATTTACAGACATGACATGCTGATTTTTAACAAATGTTCTCATGAAAGTCGTTAGGAGAGAATGAAAACACCTCACTTTGCTTTACTTCTTCAATCTGCTTTTCAGAGTTTTTGCCACTCCCACTCTTCCCTCAGGCAATTCTGGTTCACACTCGTTTTCATATCTGCTTTACTGGAGATATTCAAATTCCAACATGTTTTCAGAATGTTTGCCGAAAGATAAGGCGTGTCTTTGCTGTCGTGTTAGACACGGTGTACAGATTAATGGTAACGATACACACATCCCCGCCGTCCATCAACCTCGTACTCTGATATCTATCCGTGTGAATGGCAGAGTTTATGGTTCTTTTTGAATTGTTTCAGGGAAAAGTCCCATTATTTAGATTGCTACAAATCAGCAATCATTTTTTAACTTATCAGGTCCCAGAAGATTATATAACCACTCAAGAGAAGTATGAGCTGATATCCACAGCAGAAACTCGCTCTCTAGATTTGAAACCAGGCATCATGACTTTTGCGGGTCTATGATATGTTTGCTTCAGTGTGCAGAAGGCTTTCCGACCTTTTATTAATCGTTGAATAACTTTTCTAATTCAAAATAAAATAAGATAAACAAGCAAATAATATAAGAGTACGTTAAGATATGTCTGTATTAAAGTGTCTAAGTGTCACCTGACTTTTTGAGACTGTCAGTCGTTGACCCAACACGACAAATGTTTACTTTCAAGTGACAAAGTCCTCGAGTGTTCGAGTAGTTAAAACAGGAGCAAAGCAGGACTTTACTTTGCTTTTTCAATGACATTTGCCCAACAAACAAATTCACAAGACTGAGGTTTAATTTTGATGTAACTTATACATAAATGATACTTTAAGACTAAACCCAATTAGAACCATTGGAAGAATGAGTTAAAGCTCATAAGTAAGTCACTGAAACATGTTAAAGACAAGAACGCTGTCAAATTGTTTTCTTTACTTGAAAGCTTTAAGTTAATTTGAGATAACTCTGCTGTTATTCTGGTGTTTTTGTAATTTTAATGTTATTCCTGTTTTTATATCTAACATTTCTTTATTTGATATATTTTCTGTCGAAGCATTCCTGTAAAGAGGCCTTGATTGTTTGAACTTGTTGTTTCTCAATAAAAAAATAAAATGACCTTCTGCTCTTTTCCAGTCTGGATTCGGTGTGAAATACCTCTACCACCACTTTTACGTGAAACCCACCAGGTGTGCCAAAGGATCGATTGTGTCGAACGCTCAGACATGCCCCTTCAGGAATGACAGAGTGAGTGCATTTCACAAAGGGAAGGATTCATTTCAAATCAATGTACAACATCTTGATGCTTTGTTTTTGAATGACTCCACAGCCGCTGATTAACTGCGCAGTTTGCTATAAAACAGCAGCAGACCAGATTGAGTCGTTCCCCAAGCCGTACGTTCACTGCATCCAGAAACCGAGACTCACAGAGGTATTGTTCCTGTTTTTATCTCCTCTCTGAAAGATTCTGTGCAAAACGCTGAAGCTGTTTTAGCTTTTAGCTTTTTATTACACCTTTAAGCCCCTATGAGTAGTTTTTATGTGATTATGAAATACTTCAATTCATTCCCATCACTTGCAGCTGTTTTTTGTTTGTTAAAAAAATAAATTAAAACACACTTTTCAACTCTTCTTCATGCTTTATTCTCTCATCATATGTTTTGGCCATCTTGCCTTCATCAGGGTGGTGCCTGGGGTTGTTTTATATATTTTATAGTTCATTTTCAACTTCTCTTGATGTATTTCCATCAAGAGACTGTGTACTTGAAATGAATGCAGTCTATGTGTCGCTTCCTCACATACAAACGATGGCTGAACAGACATCTGAATGTGTTTACTCTCTTGTTTCAGGACATGAGGAGAACCAGGACGGAGCACTGCAAAAAAATGAATTACAACAGTGGAGCTCCTACGCTGCTGGCTGTGTCTATGCCCAAAAATTAAAATGTAACACGAAATATGATATTGCATAACAAAGTAGCCAAATAATCTGCACCTCACGTGTTGCATGCTTATTTCACTATAGTGAGGTGAAGTTGAAATGCAGGCGTATAATATGAAAATACAAAAGCAGCAAATCTCCACATGCTAAATGTTTATGTAACTCTCACTTTAAGCTCCTCTCTGCTGTGACACATTAGTTACATTTTGCCCGTAAAGTCAATGTATCACAGTTATAACATTCTGTAATAAAAAAAAGATGAAGAAAAAGGTTTCATTAATGTTTTGTGTAGACTTGTGAGAGATTCAGATTCTTTATACCCTGAATTCCTCCTCATAGATATCCGCCCAACTGGAGTCACGCTCACTCTCACTCAGTACTCGAGGGCATGAGACCGTCCAACGATTGTTCATGACTTAAATGTTGCAGCTTGTAAATTTGGCGCTAATGTAATAACACATCATCATTTATGAACACAGCAACTGAACTGAGATGGCAGGACTGTTGTGTTGGATTGCATGCAGGTCAATTTAGCTCCACCTCAACCAGCTGCAACAATATTATGTTGGCAAGTGGAGAGCGACAGAGAGCCTTGTTCGCAATTACAAAAAAAACAATATAAATCAATCTTAACACACCTCTCACTCGAGGGCTGTTTACTGATTGAATATCGTTGTTAAACTGTGTGCAAGTCTCGTACCTGGCAGCATACTTCCTAACGTAGCTTGTAATTATGAAAAGCGAAATGTCAAGCATGTGCAAGCTTGACATTTCTCTTCAAAAGTGACTGTCCTGTGTGTGTGTTTTGTATTTTAGTTAAAGTGTCAATCACTGATAATTGTCCAAAGACATTTGTCTCTCTTTCACCTCTATCAGTCCTTTTGTCAAATGTGCACGCAGGCTGACTGCAGCCTGGTCATGTACAACCAGAGTGAGGAAGCCAGGTGGCACACAACCTCCTCCAGACACGAATGTAACATGTGCCGCCTTCACCTGACCAATGAAGGAAAACCGGTGGTGAGCAGGCCATAATGTAAAAATACTCTATTAAGAGTAAACGTCCTGCATTCAAAATCGCATCATCATCAGCATGTTTTAATTTGCCTTCATGTGTTTTCTGACTAAGTTTGCAACGTTGTCGGACCCTGCAGTTTGAAACAAGATAGAAAACAGCCCCCAGACATCACATCAGACGATCCTCTCTCCTGTCTTGTCTTGTTATCTTTTATCACGAGAAAAGCAAATATCAGGGGTGCAGTCTGTGGAATTTACTGCCAAAAGGGGAACCAAGTAAATCAAATGTGTTGTGTGTGGACTTGTTCGAGACCAAAGCTCTCCATACACTATATTTTACATCATACTTTCCACACTGTATTCTGCTTGTGAGGGGAGTGTCGCTTTGTACTCAGATGGGAGGAAGATGAGTGTTTTTACTCCCCTCTCTGTCCTCTGTCTCTCTCCTCCTCCAGCTCAGATGTATATAAATGGAGTGAATTTCTCTTCTTGCACTTCACTCATTTTGCTCTGCTTGCAGTCTGACTGGACCTTCAACCCTGTAAGTGTTCTTTACTTTTACTCTGATGGATAGATTAATACATGTCTGTGTTTGATGCATGAAGGAGTCATTAAATGACTGTTGAATCTGTGCTGTTGCAATTCATTTTATAATTGGTGCATAATACTTGTAAAAATGTATGTAAAAATGTGAAAATAACTACTATTCAGTCAAAAAAAAAAATACCACTAGTGTTGCACAAATGAAATGGCAAACCAACCAACAGAACAAATGTTAACAATGTATCTTCAGTGTTTTACATGGAAACAACAGACTTTCTTTTTGTTGCAGAATCATGAGTAAGAACTACTTGTCCAAAAATGATGAACTCCGCAAGGGAGACACTCTGATGTCCAACAACGGGCAGTGGAAGGCTGTCTTCCAGGTGAGTAACTCTGAATATTTGTGCGCTCCAGACACTTATCATGGTGCGTGATGCATGAGCTCTGGTCTGTGTAAAAGTACATGATTCTGATAACAGTCAAATGTCTCTTTTTCCCTCCTGCAGGATGATGGTAACTTTGTCATCTATGGCTGGAAGCCTGAGTGGGCTTCAGACACTAACGGATCAGACGCTATCCGCCTGTGCATGCAGGCTGACTGCAACCTGGTCATGTACAACAAGAGTGCGCAACCCAAGTGGCAAACAAACACCTCCAAACCCGAACCTAACATGTGCCGCCTTCACCTGACCAATGAAGGAAAACTGACGTTGAACAGAGAAAGTGACGAGATTTGGACCTCTGATCAAAACAGAGGCAAGAAGTGATTCATTGTATGTGAACGTCATGTTCTACAGTCAGAGTGAGTTACCAGTAAACCTTCCTTCTGTGTAATCTGGAATCAAATAAAAGACGTTTTTCACAATCCATCAATGAGTTTCTTGCTTCTCTTTGTAGAGAGCGATGATCAGGGTAAAGTGTGTCTCTGCATCTCAGCTTAATCTCAGAACAAACAACTCTTTGACTTAAAACAGAGTGAAAGTTTAACATAATGAATCGATACACTGTGTGATTTTAGCCACATTTGTGATGAACTCAAAACAACTAAAACATGGAAAGTGAGTTGAAATAAGAGTTGTGTTAAAGTCAGAAATTATTAGTAAAACACAGAGTGATTACAACATGACAGCATGAAGATAAACTAAATGTTTTATCTAATGGTGGCTCCCTTTATCATTCAGTGGAGCAGACTGGTACTGGGTCTCAGTGGTGGAATAATTATCCAGGTCTTCTAATTAGTAAGTAAAAGTATCAATAGTGTAAAACATATGAAAATATAAAAGTATAATCAGCAATATGTTCTCATTAATCAGCACAATGGTCTCTCTCAGAGTTATATATAAAAACCTTTTTGATAGTTGGAGATCATTTCACCAGCTTTATATACTGTTGGGTAGTTTAATCTGTGACATTCTTTTGTATTTGATGCAGCAGCAGCACCCTCTGACAGGTGTTTTAGTGAGACAGGTCATATACTGAGGGAGGTTTGTTGAAGTCAAAGGTTGAGGTTTTTCCTGTCAGAGCTTAGAGTCAAGCATGTCTTTATTCCATTATGCTAAAAGAATGATGAAAATAGGATCAAATTAACTTTATTGTCCAGCGGGGGAAATGTGTCTTGGGCTCCAAGCTGCTGCATCACACAACAAACTTGCCAACGACGTCACATGTCCACATAGAACATAGATCATACACACATACACTCATGCAAACACTTCCTTAAATGTACATGTTGAGTTTGAGACAGTGGTTATTTTAAGAACAATGAAACGGTAATAAAAGACAATAGATTCACATAATAAAAACAGGTATAATCTAGATAATAAATGGACAAACATTAATTGTCACCAGGACTTTCTCGTCTCTTTGTTGTTGTGCTCTCTGTCCCCGTCTCCTGCTCACTTCCTCCAGGCCATGAACCCTCCTCTCACTCCCCAGACCTGCCATCCTCTAACCATCCACCAGATGTCCTCAGACTCTCTCTCTCCGGTCCTGCTCACCTGACGTCCTCTCCCACCTCCTCACCTGCATCTCATTCACTTCATCAGCTACTCTCCAATCACCTCCGTTTGTCCCTCGTCAGACCATCATCATTTCAATGCTGTTTGTTGTGACCTTGCTGCTGGATCTACTGACTCTTGAAGTAATTTTCAGTAAATCCATGAAATCATCCTGCTGCCTTCAATGTCTGCATTTGGGTTCAAGCCATCTTGTCCTGTGTAACCAACCCTGACAGCGATATCTTAGTCCCCAAATAAAATCATATAGTAATACCACTTGTTGCTATTTAATATTTTGATTTATATATATTTTTTTGATATGAGCTGATATCCACAGCAGAAACTATCGCTCTCTAGATTTGAAACCAGGCATTATGACTTTTTGTGGGTCTATGATATGTTTGCTTCAGTTTGCAGATGGCTTGCCGACCTTTTATTCATAATTTAATCGTTGAATAACTTTTCTATTGTAACCAACTTGCTCCCAGCTGCACCTGTCAACTGTTGGATCAGAATGGAAGAGACAGAGAAGGTTTCTTTTATCTGTTCTTGCTTTAACAGTACTGTGTCTTCCTTAGAGTCAAAACAGGAAAGACTTCTAGTAAACCTAAAATAGAAGCGTCTATAGAGAAGAGTTGTGCAACACTTTCGAAATTACGGACATTCATGATCCTCAGAGGGTGAATCCTAACGGCTTTAGAATCAGAATCGGAAACAGTTTATTACCAAGTATGTTTGCACATACGAGGAATGTGACTTGGTGATTGGTGCATTACAATAAACACACTGCAATAGTATAAGACATCATTTGAAAATAAAAAAATTATAATTCAAAATAAAATAAGATAAACAAACAAACAATATAAGAGTACGTTAAGATATGTCTGTATTAAAGTGTCTAAGTGTCACCTGACTTTTTGAGACTCTCAGTCGTTGACCCAACACGACAAATGTTTACTTTCAAGTGACAAAGTCCTCGAGTGTTCGAGTAGTTAAAGCAGGACTTTACTTTGCTTTTTCATGAGATTTGCCCAACATACAAATTCATAGACTGAGGTTTAATTTTGATGTAACTTATACATAAATGATACTTTAAGACTAAACCCAATTAGAACCATTGGAAGAATGAGTTAAAGCTCATAAGTAAGTCACTGAAACATGTTAAAGACAAGAACGCTGTTAAGTTGTTTTCTTTACTTGAAAGCTTTAAGTTCATTTGAGATAACTCTGCTGTTATTCTGGTGTTTTTGTCTTTGTTTTTGTAATTTTAATGTTATTCCTGTTTTTATATCTAACATTTCTTTATTTGATATATTTTTGGCAGAAGCATTCCTGTAAATTGAGACACGTAAAGAGGCCTTGATTGTTTGTACTTGTTGTTTCTCAATAAATAAATAAAAACGTAGAAGAAGAAGAAAAAGGATTCATTAATGTACCGCCAAAGTTCTCCTCTCAAACGGCTCTTGGAGGAGCAGTGCTCGCGCTGGCGCTCGCGCTCGCGTGTAGAGACTCGTCCGGACGGGAACGCGCAGCTTGGGGCAGAATCGATTCTGCCCCAAGCTGAATCTATTTGAGGACGCTGATTGGCTAAATTGTATGTCACACATTTATATCTTTAAATCAGCATTAAAGCATCATTGACTAAACTGCTTCATAGACCCGCCTCTTTGGGGCAGTTTCGCCAGCGCCCCAGCCGGCTGAGACGTGCACACGCGGAGAGGACGTGCAGACACGCGGAGAGGACGTGCAGGAAAAGCATATATTTACCGCAGATATCATATTTTACACATATTACTGGGTGATTCCATATTTCAAAAACACAAATTATTATTATTTATTTTATTTTAATTGTTGTGGTTCAAGGTGGGGCGGCGCCCTAGCGCCCTCTATTGACCAGCCGCCACTGGTTATACGTATAACTACAGAGCCTTAAGGAATGAATGTCAGCAGAGAAAGACCACGCAATAAAGAAACTGGAATCAGAGGGCATAATTAGTATGAACTATATTGTAGAAATGAACAGAACAGAACATACGATGGGGTGTGAACATCAGTGGTATCAGTAGTGTTGCATGCTGGAGTGGTATCAGTAGTGATACGATGGGGTGTGAACATCAGTGGTATCAGTAGTGTTGCATGCTGGGTGTGTGATTGTGTGTGTAGGGGTGCTGCCGGCTCGCAGATGGAAACCATGAGTGTGAATACAGATCGCGAGGAGTAGTATAAGTATCAGTCAGTGATTATTGTTTTTGAGTATTAGAGTAAATTTAACGTGTTCTGTGAAGCATAGAATATATCCGGGGTCGGCGATGTCAGAGGGAGGATGTCAGAGGGAGGGCCGGTTGGTGATGGAGGTGCGCCGGTATTGGACCAGCCCAACCCTGTCGGCCTACCGGGGATTTCCCCGGTATCCCCTATGCCCACCCCTGCTCCCTTGTGATCTCCAGCTCAAGTAATATAAATACTGAGTAACAAGCTGTGAATTTCACCTCCTTCACTTCTGCTCACAGAATAACTGGTGTGTGACACTCAAGGCCTGTGAGTACTCTACACTTTTGTTTTGACTGAAATGCTGAAAACATGTCAAGCATTTTCAGTATTCTATCCAGGTACAACATCATAGATGTTGTTGTTTGAAGTTTCTGTTTGTTTGTTTTCAGAATCATGAGTAAGAACTACTTGTCCAGAAATGATGAACTCCGCAAGGGAGACACTCTGATGTCCAACAACAGGGAGTGGAAGGCTGTCTTCCAGGTGAGTAACTGTGAATATTTGTGTGCTCCAGACACTTATCATGGTGCGTGATGCATGAGCTCTGCTCTGTGTAAAAGTACATGATTCTGATGACAGTCAAATGTCTCTTTTTCCCTCCTGCAGGATGATGGTAACTTTGTCATCTATGGCTGGAAGCCTGAGTGGGCTTCAGACACTTACGGATCAGACGCTATCCGCCTGTGCATGCAGGCTGACTGCAACCTGGTCATGTACAACAAGAGTGAGGAACCCAAGTGGTCAACAAACACCTACGGACCCGAAGCTAACATGTGCCGCCTTTACCTGACCGATGAAGGAAAATTGGTGTTGACCAGGGAAAGTGCAGAGATTTGGAACTCTGGTCAAAACAGAGGCAGGAAGTTGTGAACATCATGTTCTACAGTCAGATTGAGTTACCAGTAAACCTTCCTTCTGTGTAATCTGGAATCAAATAAAAGACGTTTTTCACAATCCATCAATGAGTTTCTTGCTTCTCTTTGTAGAGAGCGATGATCAGGGTAAAGTGTGTCTCTGCATCTCAGCTTAATCTCAGAACAAACAACTCTTTGACTTAAAACAGAGTGAAAGTTTAACATAATGAATCGATACACTGTGTGATTTTAGCCACATTTGTGATGAACTCAAAAACAACTAAAACATGGAAAGTGAGTTGAAATAAGAATTGTGTTAAAGTCAGAAATTATTAGTAAAACACAGAGTGATTACAACATGACAGCATGAAGATAAACTACATGTTTTATCTAATGGTGGCTCCCTTTATCATTCAGTGGAGCAGACTGGTACTGGGTCTCAGTGGTGGAATAATTATTCAGGTCTTCTAATTAGTAAGTAAAAGTATCAATAGTGTAAAACATGTGAAAATATAAAAGTATAATCAGCAATATGTTCTCATTAATCAGCACAATGGTCTCTCTCAGAGTTATATATAAAAACCTTTTTGATAGTTGGAGATCATTTCACCAGCTTTATATACTGTTGGGTAGTTTAATCTGTGACATTCTTTTGTATTTGATGCAGCAGCAGCACCCTCTGACAGGTGTTTTAGTGAGACAGGTCGTATACTGAGGGAGGTCTGTTGAAGTCAAAGGTTCAGGTTTTTACTGTCAGAGTTTAGAGTCAAGCATGTCTTTATTCCATTATGCTAAAAGAATGATGAAAATAGGATCAAATTAACTTTATTGTCCAGCGGGGGAAATGTGTCTTGGGCTCCAAGCTGCTGCATCACACAACAAACTTGCCAACGACGTCACATGTCCACATAGAACATAGATCATACACACATACACTCATGCAAACACTTCCTTAAATGTACATGTTGAGTGTGAGACAGTGGTTCTTTTAAAAACAATGAAACGGTAATAAAAGATAATAGATTCACATAATAAAAACAGGCATAATCTAGATAATAAATGGACAAACATTAATTGTCAACAGGACTTTCTCGTCTCTTTGTTGTTGTGCTCTCTGTCCCCGTCTCCTGCTCACTTCCTCCAGGCCATGAACCCTCCTCTCACTCCCCAGACCTGCCATCCTCTAACCATCCACCAGATGTCCTCAGACTCTCTCTCTCCGGTCCTGCTCACCTGACGTCCTCTCCCACCTCCTCACCAGCATCTCATTCACTTCATCAGCTACTCTCCAATCACCTCCGTTTGTCCCTCGTCAGACCATCATCATTTCAATGCTGTTTCTTGTGACCTTGCTGCTGGATCTACTGACTCTTGAAGTAATCTTCAGCAAATTGTTCCCGTTACACCACCCCCAGCCTAGGTGAGCAAAGATGGCGGATGGATGGAAAATGTCAAAGAAGGGGCCTTGACCGAGAAAACAATAGCAATGTCCATTACAGATATAGAACTTTACGAAGCAGCTGATGAATTCCCATAACATGCAGAGAAACAATCTACAACAACACAACGTCCAGGTGATCCAAAGAAGGCTGTTGGCAGTTTTCTATTCAACTTCAAATAATAAAGTAATTTTATAATAATTTTAAAATATATTTGTCATATATTTACTGGGGCTGCACGGCGGTGTAGTGGCTAGCACTGTCACCTCACATCAAGAGGGGCCCGATCCCGGGTGGTCTTTCTGTGTGGAGTTTGCACGTTCTCCCCGTGGCAGCGTGGGTTCTCTCCGGGTTCTCCGGCTTCCTCCAACAGTCCAAAGACATGCAGCTTAGGTTATTTGGAGACTCGAAATTGCCCATAGGTGTGAATGTGAGCGTGAATGTTTGTCTGTCTACATGTGCCCTGCAATAAACTGCCGACCTGTCCAGGGTGTATCCTGCCTTCGCCCAATGTCAGCTGGGATCGGCTCCAGCGCCCCACGACCCTTGATAGGATAAGCGGTTTGGATAGTGGAATGGAATGGAATATATTTACTGACACTGTTAGAGATTTGAAACCTGGGAATGAAGGTCAATACTCTCTGCATCCATTAGAATATGTTTCTCAAGAGTACAGACACTTTTGTTATTAAACTTTTGTCTGTGTACATTATAAAACAACCAGGGTGTCTAAAGAACTGTAAATTAATTGCTTTACCATGTGTGGTACTGAGGAGGCACCACAAGATGTTACTCTCATCCTCCTGTAGTATCTGTATCCACATATGTGTCACATTGGTTACATGCAACGGCTGCACACAGAAAAAATGTCTGAAATTAAAATGCCAACATAAGAGTTTTATTGTTTTCCTTATAACACGGAACACATAATCTAAATAAACACAAATTTCAACTCTTAGCATGTTTGCTATCATGCGAACTAGATTGGATTCAGAGTTAATCTTTAACCAGGATTCTTATCACAATAATAATTCATCACTCATCACTACTTACTAAGAATTCCAGTTTATTATACTGCGTAATCATACCACTTCCTTGTGATCTCCAGCTCAAGTAATATAAAGACGGAGTAACAAGCTGTGAATGTCACCTTCAGTTAGACAGGTAGAATAGATTTAGGGTCAGACATGGCTTTACTGACATTTACATGTTGGACTCAGTTAGTTAGAAAGAAAAAAAAACATTAGATAAGGAATTTGTATTCCTCTGTTTCAGTTTGTCCAGCTGTAAATAAGGCTGAAGAGAACTAAAATCATTGAAAAGTAAATGTTAATATGTCCTAATGTCTTCCAAGTGTCTAAGGACTAAGTGGGTGACACCACTAACTGATCATCAGTATTCATTCCTTATCTATAATCAACCTGCTAAGGGTCTAACAGTATATTTCTCAAAACATTTCATCACAGTGTAGCTCAGAGCTGCAGGCTTATAATCATTGTTCTCAACTAGAAAAGAGTTCTTTGGGACTGAAGTGATAACAGTTTGTTTTCCATCCTGAAGGGACGGTGTGTGAGTCCAGAGAGCAGCGCTGAGAGAGTGGACACCAAGCTGGAGTCAGATCTTCAGCACAGGTTTTGCATCCCGTGCAAGCTCATGGATGTTCATAACAGTAATTCCCAGTGCTTATTCTTGTATTGGTGGCTAATTATGTTTTTTATAATTAGTAGCTGATCCAAAAATATTCAATATATTTCTCCTTTTTTCAGATCCATCAATGAGGTATTAGTCCTTTTTTTTGGCCTGATTGGAAAAAATGGAACAGTTAATAAAATATATATATATATATATATATATATATATATATATATATACATTCTGGTCAAACTCATGATTATCACAGATAAAGATCCTGGAGCACTTTCATTCAGTACTGGCGGCTGGTTAAGGTGTTAATCACTGTATCTAAAAATGTTCAACATATTTTTTCCTGTCTGTCAATCATGTCCCCCTTCAAAGATCATCCTATTGCTAAAAAAATAAAATAATGTAAAATAAATAAAAAAGACCTGCATGTTTGTGATGTTTTAAGAAGGGGATTTAAGAAAACAGGAAAACAGTGTTCTCAACCGGCAAAGACTTCTTTGGAACTGAAATGACAAATAACTGACACCCTCAGAGAATCACTTACTTGGAATCAAAACATCAGCTTTTAGAAAACAGGAAAAAAAGAAAAGGAGGTGACACTCCCTCTCTGTCCTCCGTCTCTCTCCTCCTCCAGCTCAGATGTATATAAATGGAGTGAATTTCTCTTCTTGCACTTCACTCATTTTGCTCTGCTTGCAGTCTGACTGGACCTTCAACCCTGTAAGTGTTCTTTACTTTTACTCTGATGGATAGATTAATACATGTCTGTGTTTGATGCATGAACGAGTCATTAAATGACTGTTGAATCTGTGCTGTTGCAATTAAAATGAC
Source organism: Anarhichas minor (assembly GCF_050575085.1). Lineage (NCBI taxonomy): Eukaryota > Metazoa > Chordata > Actinopteri > Perciformes > Anarhichadidae > Anarhichas > Anarhichas minor. The sequence continues at coordinate 4,445,971 of NW_027466520.1, read as the reverse complement.
AATTGGTGCATAAGACTCACTGTGTGTAAAAATTAATGTCAGGTGAAAATAACTACTTTTCAGTAAAGAAATACCACTGGTATTGCACAAATGAAATGGCAAACCAACTCACAAAGCATGTTTTTAAAGTATTTTCAGTGTTTTAGATGGAAACAACAGACTTTCTTTTTGTTGCAGAATCATGAGTAAGAACTACTTGTCCAGAAATGATGAGCTCCGTAAGGGAGACTCTCTGATGTCCAACAACGGGCAGTGGAAGGCTGTCTTCCAGGTGAGTAACTCTGAATATTTGTGTGCTCCAGACACTTATCATGGTGCGTGATGCATGAGCTCTGCTCTGTGTAAAAGTACATGATTCTGATAACAGTCAAATGTCTCTTTTTCCCTCCTGCAGGATGATGGTAACTTTGTCATCTATGGCTGGAAGCCTGTGTGGGCTTCAGACACTTACGGATCAGACGCTATCCGCCTGTGCATGCAGGCTGACTGCAACCTGGTCATGTACAACAAGTGTGCGCAACCCAAGTGGCACACAAACACCTCCAAACCCGAACCTAACATGTGCCGCCTTCACCTGACCGATGAAGGAAAACTGACGTTGAACAGAGAAAGTGACGAGATTTGGACCTCTGATCAAAGCAGAGGCATGAAGTGATTCATTGTATGTGAACGTCATGTTCTACAGTCAGAGTGAGTTACCAGTAAACCTTCCTTCTGTGTAATCTGGAATCAAATAAAAGACGTTTTTCACAATCCATCAATGAGTTTCTTGCTTCTCTTTGTAGAGAGCGATGATCAGGGTAAAGTGTGTCTCTGCATCTCAGCTTAATCTCAGAACAAACAACTCTTTGACTTAAAACAGAATGAAAGTTTAACATAATGAATCGATACACTGTGTGATTTTAGCCACATTTGTGATGAACTCAAAACAACTAAAACATGGAAAGTGAGTTGAAATAAGAGTTGTGTTAAAGTCAGAAATTATTAGTAAAACACAGAGTGATTACAACATGACAGCATGAAGATAAACTACATGTTTTATCTAATGGTGGCTCCCTTTATCATTCAGTGGAGCAGACTGGTACTGGGTCTCAGTGGTGGAATAATTATTCAGGTCTTCTAATTAGTAAGTAAAAGTATCAATAGTGTAAAACATGTGAAAATATAAAAGTATAATCAGCAATATGTTCTCATTAATCAGCACAATGGTCTCTCTCAGAGTTATATATAAAAACCTTTTTGATAGTTGGAGATCATTTCACCAGCTTTATATACTGTTGGGTAGTTTAATCTGTGACATTCTTTTGTATTTGATGCAGCAGCAGCACCCTCTGACAGGTGTTTTAGTGAGACAGGTCATATACTGAGGGAGGTCTGTTGAAGTCAAAGGTTCAGGTTTTTACTGTCAGAGTTTATAGAGTCAAGCATGTCTTTATTCCATTATGCTAAAAGAATGATGAAAATAGGATCAAATTAACTTTATTGTCCAGCGGGGGAAATGTGTCTTGGGCTCCAAGCTGCTGCATCACACAACAAACTTGCCAACGACGTCACATGTCCACATAGAACATAGATCATACACACATACACTCATGCAAACACTTCCTTAAATGTACATGTTGAGTGTGAGACAGTGGTTCTTTTAAAAACAATGAAACGGTAATAAAAGATAATAGATTCACATAATAAAAACAGGCATAATCTAGATAATAAATGGACAAACATTAATTGTCAACAGGACTTTCTCGTCTCTTTGTTGTTGTGCTCTCTGTCCCCGTCTCCTGCTCACTTCCTTCAGGCCATGAACCCTCCTCTCACTCCCCAGACCTGCCATCCTCTAACCATCCACCAGATGTCCTCAGACTCTCTCTCTCCGGTCCTGCTCACCTGACGTCCTCTCCCACCTCCTCACCTGCATCTCATTCACTTCATCAGCTACTCTCCAATCACCTCCGTTTGTCCCTCATCAGACCATCATCATTTCAATGCTGTTTGTTGTGACCTTGCTGCTGGATCTACTGACTCTTGAAGTAATTTTCAGTAAATCCATGAAATCATCCTGCTGCCTTCAATGTCTGCATTTGGGTTCAAGCCATCTTGTCCTGTGTAACCAACCCTGACAGCGATGTCTTAGTCCCCAAATAAAATCATATAGTAATACCACTTGTTGCTATTTAATATTTTGATTTCCTGTCCGTTTAATTAAGAGATGCCAGTTTAGACTAACTGTGCTGACAGGTTACCATACTTTACTATTTTATATTAAACGGACTAAAATCATTTGATAAATCAAAATCCTTCTTTTGTTGTTTTAAACCGTGAAGTCTTTAAAAATAATGCATCGTCTGTTGTAGCGCAGAATAAAGGTTTTGAACGTGCACATGCCGTGTGAGCAATTAGTAAATGTCCACACCAACATATTTATATGAAGAGACCTGATTTGTGGGCACTTAGTGAATGACTGCTGGACTGTGGTCACTAATTGATTTTGGATTAAAAATCATCTCCTCAGATTTCTTCACATCCACAATCAGGTGGTGAGCGTCACACCCGTCTACGAACGGTTTGATTTCAGAGTGTTGAAGTGATGTGTCCTGATCTCTGTGTAATAAATAAAGAACGATGGCGTCCGAGAATTTCACAATGTGATTTTGGGGAGTTTTTCTCACACGCCCGTATCATGTGAAGAGGACGGGGCAACTCATCCTTGGGGGGCACCTGTGTTAATATATTTAGGGTCAGATATGGCTTTATTTACATTTACATGTTGGACTCAGTTAGTTGGAAAAGAAAAAAAACATTAGTTAAGGAGTTTGCATTCCTCTGTTTCAGTTTGTCCAGTAATAAATCAAAACATTTCATCACAGTGTAGCTCAAATGACTGCAGGCTTATAATCATTGTTCTCAGGGAAAGACTTCTTTGGAACTGAAATGACTGACAAATAACTGACACCCTGAGAGAATCACTTACTTGGAATCAAAACATCAGCTTTTAGAAAACAGGAAAAAAAGAAAAGGAGGTGACACTCCCTCTCTGTCCCCCGTCTCTCTCCTCCTCCAGCTCAGATGTATATAAATGGAGTGAATTTCTCTTCTTGCACTTCACTCATTTTGCTCTGTTTGCAGTCTGACTGGACCTTCAACCCTGTAAGTGTTCTTTACTTTTACTCTGATGGATAGATTAATACATGTCTGTGTTTGATGCATGAAGGAGTCATTAAATTACTGTTAAATCGGTGCTGTTGCAATTAAAATGATAATTGGTGCATAATACTTGTGAAAATGTATGTAAAAATGTGAAAAGAACTACTATTCAGTCAAAACAAATACCACTGGTGTTGCACAAATGAAATGGCAAACCAACTAACAGAACAAATGTTAACAAAGTATTTTCAGTGTTTTACATGGAAACAACAGACTTTCTTTTTGTTGCAGAATCATGAGTAAGAACTGCATGGCCAGAAATGATGTTTTCCGCAAGGGAGACTCTCTGATATCCAACAACGGGGAGTGGAAGGCTGACTTCCAGGTGAGTAACTCTGAATATTGCCCTCCAGACACTTATCATGGTGCGTGATGCATGAGCACTGGTCTGTGTAAAAGTACATAACTTAATATTTTGGTGTGATATTGCTTGGATAACAGTCAAATGTCTCTTTTTCCCTCCTGCAGGATGATGGTAACTTTGTCATCTGGAAGCGTGTGTGGGCTTCAGACACTGACGGATCAGACGTTGTTAGTCTGGTCATGCAGGCTGACAGCAACCTGGTCATGTACAACAAGAGTCAGGAACCCAGGTGGCACACAAACTCCTACAGACCCGAACCTGACATCCGCCTTCTCATGACCGATGAAGGAAAATTGGTGTTGACCAAGGACAGTGAGGAGATTTGGAACTCTGATCAAAACAGAGGCATGAAGTGATTCATTGTATGTGAACATCATGTTCTACAGTCAGATTGAGTTACCAGTAAACCTTCCTTCTGTGTAATCTGGAATCAAATAAAATACATTTTTCACAATCCATAAATGAGTTTCTTGTCCACATAGAACATAGATCATACACACATACACTCATGCAAAAAGGTTTATATATATAACTCTGAGAGAGACCATTGTGCTGATTAATGAGAACATATTGCTGATTATACTTTTTTTTCATATGGTTTACACTATTGATACCTTTACTTACTAATTAGAAGACCTGAATAATTATTCCACCACTGAGACCATAAACAACTCTCCCCAATCCCAAAACTACAGAGCTAAAACTCAGATACCATCATGTATAAATTGCTCCAGAGTAACTCATGTTCACAAATATTGATTGAACTGTCCTACACCATGGATACAACATATTAGAGCTCTAAATTTAGGTGGAGTTCCCTTTGGTGCCTTTGGGGTCAGCAGAGCTCCAAAGCTCTATTTCACTTCTTGCACTTAAAGTTGAACATAATGACAATTCTGTTCTCCCAAAATATTGGTACATGTCCAAACCGTCCATATGACTCGGGTGAAGCTTGGTAGAGGAAGAATATGTGTCAGAGCTGTTATTGCATTAGATTATATGGGTGTACCTAACAAACAGGCAGGGGCAGTAGGTTCTCAGGAAAAAGGCACAGTCACACCTTTGTCAACCAATCATATTTTTTTGTTTCAACCTGTTCTATTCTATCTGAAAACAATGTCGCCAGCCAGTTCCCAGTGCTATTTAACGACACACATCCAACAGTGCTTGAGCAACAGTACAGCGGTGACTCAGAGACGATGTAGTCGGCCACGCTTGGACATTTTGTTGCTTTTGTCGCTTGTAGTGTGAATATAAGCATTAGAACTTTTATCGCTTTCACAATGTGTTATCAGTTAATGACAATTAATTGTAACATTTAGGTCTTTTAAAATTGTCTTGTTCAAGCTCTCGTGTCGCTTCTGGTTGCAAAAAAACAAGATGGCAACGGACAAAATGACAAAATGTTATTGAACATGAGTGCAGTTCACTCAAACAAAACTATAGCTTTATACATATAGCCCTTACACTTATACACAATATGATGCAAGAAACATTCTAATAAACATAAAAAAACAAAGTAGGCATGATCAGAGGGCTTGGTGACCCTTCAGGTCAGAAGTTTAGTAGCTGCTGGCTGTGCTTGAGAGACAGACATATCTGATTAGGTCATGTACATGTCAGAATGTTCTTGTTGTATATCAGCATTTACAGCAACCAGATAAAGAAAGATTAACTGAAGTTTGCTTGTCAAATGTATAATTAAGTCTGCGATGTGCAATTTACATACATGTATCTGCAGCACATTTACATTTCTCTGCAAGAGCCATATGCAGGCAATGGAAATGTTTGATCAGCCTCTGCAGTAAACTTGCTTCATGTAAATACACTGATGTCAAACATCTCATTGTCATACTGCTCCTCTTTGTGAAGCAGCTGGAGAAGATTTCCCATAAAAGGCTGTGAAATAATCCACAATGACACTATGAATTCTGAACCTTCGATTTTTCCGTCATGCATTCAAAGATAAAGGTTGAAGTCAACTTCAGTTTGATCGATTTATTTTAAAGTTAAAGATTGAATTTTTCCTGAGAGGGTCTATGAGGAACTCAAAACCTGATAATGGAAAATGGATTTCTGTGTACTATTCATCCCTGTGATGCCTAAGTGGCCTTTTATTTCAAGTTTGTTTCAAGTTTGCGTTTAATTATGGACAAATAGCCACTCCACCTGATATCCAGCAAGGGGATGTGGAGGGCTATGCTCCAAGTGAGTAAACCAGATTTCTTTGCAGTCCAGAAGTTCATCAAAGGTTATATTTTATTTACAAGTCTGTTTACTAAAGCAATTATTCCTTTTTTTTGCCAATGAATATTTTGATAAGAGCAAAATGGCTCTTTGTCATCTATGGCCCGCAGACTGTGTGGGAATCAGACACTGCACGACTTGGTGATGTAGGACGAGGCTGGCACCACTAGGTGGCACACTAACACATATGTCCCCATGCCACCCGGCCCTCGCGAGGAAGGGCTGCCCTCTTGAACTGACCTATGAGGGCAACCTCGTGTGGCACAGGGGACCTGACAAAGTTTGGAGCTCTGCTGACTCCAAAGGCACTAAAGGGAACTCCACCTAAATTTAGAGCTCTAATATGTTGTATATCCATGGCGTAGGAAAGTTTAATCAACAAGCTACTCTGGAGCCGTTTATGCATGATGACCTCTGAGATTTAGCTCTGTAGTTTTGGGATTGGGGAGAGTTGTTTATGTCCAATAATATGTTTGGACTGTCTCAGACCATGGCATGAACATGTATGAAATTGGCCTTAGCTCCGCCTTTAAACGATGTTTTAGCATGACATCACAAAGTTTTTGAATTTGAATGCTTTGCAAGTGAAAGTCATCTCTGGATGTCAGCGTGAATCACAATGAACCTGCCTGCTGTGTAATGTGGAATCAAATAAAAGCACACCTTCAAAATGTATAAATCTGTTTTTCTTTGTTCTTTTTTTCTTTTTTCTTGTATTTATGCCCAATTGATAACAGGTCTACTTGCAAATATCTTGATAAAGAGCACTGGTAGTTGTAGCGAGGTGAGTGTCAGCTGGTCTAATATCTGAACTACAACAACATCAAGTAATCTACACAATTCCCTCTGATCTAACACCAACAACCCAACTCCATGTTGGTATTGAGTTGAATTAATCAGCGTGTCAACTAACTGTTATATCATGTATTTGGTACCAAATTAAAGAAGAAATTACTGATATAAGAGATTAAAGAACCTGAGAATGAAGGTGACATTTTTGTCATTCAAACATTTGTCTGTGTACATTAGAAAACAATAAGCATGTGACGCCAATGAGTCTTAAAAACTGAAAGGAAGCGGAATGAAAGACGTTATTGCAACTGCATCAAGGCACCACATGATGTCACACTAATCCAACCGTAGTCTCCGTATCCACATCTATGACCCACCTTGCATGAATGTACCTGTCTGTGGTTACAGAGAGGAGGACAGACACCAGGAGGAACATAATCATTGCAATCTCTTCTGAAATGGTTGCAATGATGTGTAGACATTTTAAAATTATGTTTTCTTCATGGCAAAATATTTACTGTTGGGTCACTGATCCCCCTATACCCCCCCCCCCCCCCCTCTCTTTTGTGTATTCTGTATTTTGCATCGCCTCGTCTCCATGTTCTTATCAAGTACAGTTCACGCAGCAGACATGACAGCTTCATCATATGCCCAAAGGACAGCACTCCTAGACCGAATTAATACTGCCGTGGCCCCAAGTTTTCCATGTTTGAATTAGTTTGTGGCAATTTGATTAAACACAACTTTATTTATGGATATAAAATACTTAAAGTCTTAACTATGTGACCCCTCTACAAGACTAAGCTGCACAACCCACCTGGTCTGATATTATATAACCTTCTTTTAAATAAATAAAATGGTGATGATGCAGTGAATTTGGGCCTTTGGGAGCAGCTGAGGGTCGGAGGCAATCCTTCTATTTTTCTATACATATATTAGGCTTTATTATTTATTTGTAGGCTACATTGTTTTAATGTATGTAGGGCAATGCTTTTTCTATTTGTGCCATGTAGGTTTGCTCAGCGTTAATGAAAGCCTCTTAGAACACAGGGCCTCCTTATTAAGGAACAAAGGCCCTTTCTCTTCGTATTAACATATTACACAGCCTTCTGCCCTGTTCTGGTTTGGGGGGACTATTGCTAAGCTCTGGGTCTGAAACCAGATTTAGTTGGTATGTGTTTATGCTGTCATAAATAAACTACATAAGTCCAAATATTCACAAAACAGAAAAGAAGAAAACCAAAACGATGGACATAAATTCAAACCAACATGGGACCTGCACATGCCAAGACAAGAAATATAATGTGAAATAAAATTGAATCAGAACTGTTTCTTGCCAAGTGTTACATAAGGAATTTGGCTAGGTGAATGGTGCATAGCAATAAACACATATGAGACATCATTTAAAAATATTTTCAATAAAATATGGTAAACAAACAAACAAATAACAGTACGTTAAAACAAGTATATTATTACTGTTTCAGGAGTATATTTATAGAGAAAATATGTGCAAGGGTGTGTTACTGTAAGAACTATATATATATATATAAATATATATATTACATATTTAAAATATAATAAACTATAAATTGCATATATCTTCCTTTGAAACTGTGCCCCAGTCTGCCCCTCCATTAAAATAAATGTTCTTGCTTCAGATTGAGTTGGCTCCATGAGCCGCCATTGCTGTAAAAAAAACAAAAAAAGGTCCATTGGAGTGAGCGGTCCATTGGAGTCACGTCATCTCCGCCGAAATCGTTGGTTTACGTAAAACGGGAACGCCCACGTGGGCGTTCCCGTTTTACGTAAACCAACGATTTCTACGTGGGCGTTCTCGTTCGACGTCGCGGCTTCAATCAGACAGAAGACCCGTCTGAAAATACACTGTGCGCACGTACAGGAGACTTTACGGTATTGCGCTCCATCTCTCTCTCTCTCTCTCTCTCTCTCTGCGCACCACCGTGCTCGTGTGGCGGCAGCTCGCGGCTGCAGGATCCGACAAACACTTGAGTGACGCGCGTGGAAGACGGTCGAACAATTCAAGACAAAAAACAATACAACAGCCGATTTATCTGAGGCGAGCGATGACCGCAGTGGACTCATCCGGGGATCATTTCGCTTCGCCGCCGACCGAGCTTCCACTCCCGCGGTGCTTCAGTGGGAACAGACAGACAATCTGAACACCCCTCCCCTCATTTCGCAACCTATTCTGCATGCATGAAGTCTGGGATTGATTTCTCCTCCATGTTCAGTGGAGTCCAGCGACCTTGCAATGTGTAGCCTAGTGTAGGCTAGTTGTTATCTGAAGGAGGGGTTGCTGGGTTGCTGTGTTTAAAAGCAGTATCAGTTTTTCTCTGCAACATGTTTTGAGCGCAAAGGCTGAAGAGCGGCTGCTGTTGTCGTGGAGGAGGAGGTGTAGGAGGAGGTGTGTGTGTGTGGGGGGGGGTTCTTCACTGCGCATACAAGCGGCGGACCGTCTCTGCGCTACCGCCGCGTCTGGCTCCATTACGCACAGAGGAGGTCTTTTTTTGGGGGGGGGGGGGGGGGTTGTTCTGGTTAATCTGGAAATACACGGTGGTTAAAAAATGACGATGTCCGTCCCGGAGAGGAAATCAGGATCGGAGGGGAAGGAGGAGGAGAGCGAGGATGAGAGCGAGATCTTGGAGGAGAGCCCGTGCGGCCGCTGGCAGAAACGGAAAGAGCAGGTTGGTTCTGATTTGTCTGTGTGTGTGTGTGTGTGTGTGTACATGTGTATGTGTTTCCTTTAAATGCAAATTGCTCGTTGGTCAGGAACTAATAAGGTTGCCCCCTCTGATCACGCTGGACATCCTCTGTTATGCAACTCTTGAGTCAGGTCGAGGTCTTGTTGTCCCGTGGTGTTTTGCAGCATACATCTTTAACACAGTGACAGATATCCGGTGAGCTGCTCAGCGCACATAATAAAAACAGTCTATTTCACTGTGACAGCGATAGTTTGCTCATTTCACCCCAACACCACTGTCAGTTCTCACTTCTTGATCTGCAGGATTTCTTATTAGGATGTTGACATTGAACCAGGAGTTTATGATACACTCTGACACTTAATTCGGGTTTGCAAATCAGACAAACACACTGTGGGCGTGTAAAACAAGTGGCACTCCCTCCTTTTATTACCTGACATGGTGGATCATAAACAGCATGATGCATGCAGGTATTAGAGGAAGCAGGAGACTTTTTGCATCATGCAAAATGTACTTAATTTAAAGGGCTTAAAATAGACAAACTGTCAAAACATTTGTTGGTATCAGCTTCTTAAATATGACTTTTTTTGTTGTTGCTTGTATATAATCAAGGTTTTGGATTGTTGGTTGGACAAAACAGGCAATTTGAAGATGTCACCTTTGTTTAATTTAATAGAAATTAATACATTTAATACACAAAACGACGAGTCAAAATAGGTGCATCAGTTTCAATCCACCAACTGATCGATCAACTCAGTGTTTCAGCTCTTATTTGATTTATGTAGCAAAGAAATGAGCCTCTGATGGATTTACAGTCCAGATGTACAATGACGTATTTCTTTAAACGCTCCATCCTGAGAATGAAACTTTAAAAAAAGAAAAAGAAGCTTTTTTGTTGCAGCTCTTTTCTTAAAAGCATTCTCAGCAGGTTCAGTTAACGTGTGAAGGGGCTGATTTGCAGGGTGAGCAGCTGAAGGCTACTGTGTGCTTGTGGCAGAAATGACTACAGGTCAAATGGTTGTCCCAGATCTACGGCTTTATTCATGACTCAGCACCACTCCAGACAATACATTAGCAGCAGTAAAGAAAATAACCCCTCAGCTTCCTCAACCATGAATAATCCCATGTTTGTTTAATGCAGCACAGTTTCAGTGAAACGCGTCCACATGCTCCGTGTGACGGCTATGAGGCATCAAACAGTCCAGTTATTATCAGAGGGAAGAAACAGACATCCAAATGTCTTTTTTTGTGAAGTAGGCATCGGCTACACGACCGGCTCCAGATAAGGCAGAGGGAGTTTTAAGTTGAAGGTTATCTCTCGAACGCACACGGCGTCCTCTGAGCGCCGCCATCACCTGACCTCTCTGCTCTTTCTGTGCCATTGAGCACTCAAACACACACACACACACACAGACTTCCCCACTCTGATGTTTTTCCACCCATTGATTATCTATCTGTCATATGTCCATTCAACCCCCACTGAGAGCGTCCGACACGTAGGGCTGGTTGATGTTGATGTTGCTCCAGTGAAGATCCATATCCGAATATCTGTACGTTTCTGATATCGGCATGTGTACAGTAACATAAAATATCCAAATTCATGTTCAATGGGATGAACTCTGTCTGGTTTACATTACAGACAAAAGTCATTATACATTGATTATTTTTATTCATATTAAGAAGCAGATACTGACTCAAATTTCAAAATTATCATTTTGCACTCAATTTCTTAATAAAATGAGAAAATAATCAGTACTTTTCTTTTGTCCTATATTTAATCCCCACAGGATTATAAAAACAAACGTGTGGTTATTTCACACAGAGTATTTATTCATGGAATTATCAGAAAACATTTATCGTGATATATATATCGGGATAGAATATTTTGGCCATATCGCCAAGCTCTAGTGGGAAGCGTAATCCTGTTGAGCTCCAACTAATTACAATTAATCTGTCAATTTTATCTCCGTTTGGGTGATTGTTCGCCTATAAAAGTTCAGGAAATAGTAAAAAATGGCCATCATAAGACCAAGAATACCAAGGGGTTGTCTTAAATTCGCTCATTTTGTTCAACCAACGATCCCAAAAACCAAAAAGATATTCAGTTTACACTGACTAAAAGCAGACAAAAGCAGCACATCCTCATATTTGAGAAGATGGAACCAGCACGTTCAGCCCTTTTGATTGACAAATTCAGAATCAGATCTATTACCAAGTAGGTTGTTTTCACATACTAAATAATATAGGCGAGTATTGCAAAAATCAAGAAACATAAATATAGAATAGAATAATATACAGTAGAATATGAAAAAGTATTATATATCTGAAAAATGGAAGAGCTGTGCAGTTTTTAGAAGTGGTAGTTTTGTAAAGAAATGTGCAAAATGTATTAACCGCTGCGGTATGAGCTTATGATTTGTTTATGTTATTGTTTTTTATACTGGTGCAAAACAAGACGGGAAACATTTGCTTCATGCTTCAAGAATAACAAAATAAACTCGTGTGACATTATCTCTGTGGGGACGAGCTGAGCCAGTCACTGTTGCCAACACATTATTAAAGCAGCTCCAGCGGGTTGAAACCGTACCTGCTGGAACCGTGGAAGTCGCCCTCATGTTGTGTGCGGTACAGTTATATGAAATAATCCTCGTGTTTTGGTGCCATGTGAATTCTCGGTAAATAAGTCAGTGGGGGAAAGTTCAGGAGACACGCTGCCATATCTGTTATGCAGCTCAGATAATACAATAAACACAGGCTACAGTCACATAGGGCTGTTTTCTCAGGTGGGAATGGTTTAAGTGGATGAATGTGTTGCCTTCAAAGTCGGTTTATCCCTCAACACACAGAGTATTGATTTTTCTGAGGGACTGAACTCTGTTGGTGGTGTTGGAAAGCAAAGCTGTGTGAGCTGAAGCACAACAACTGTAAAGGAAGTGTGGTGCATTGTGGGTTATTATACAAACTCTTTCCCTGGCTCAGATGTTAGTGGGAAAACAAAAAAATATTTACAACACAAGATGCAACAAGAAGTTAATTAAACAGTTGGTGGTTTAACAGCTAGTTCTCTATTCCAGGAACTAATCAATTAAAATGGGTGGATACTTGTTGACATACAAGCCTGCCGCTCTCTTTGTTAACAAGATTCACTGACTGATGGCACGTATCCTCTGATTGAGTCATCTGTGCTTTCCCACAATGTGGACATTCACACTATATAAAAAAAATTAAAAAAAAAAGACAACGCAGTGACTCACAAAATATTGCTATTGAGACATGCATCTGACAAAAGCTGCAGTTTGATCTTTGCAGAAACAAATTAGTAAATTCCTGCTTATATTTCTGTGAAGATCAGACATGTGATGCTCTAAAGTGGAGGTTTTCAAACTGTGAGACAAAGGTACTGTACGTAGCGAAAGGTAAAAGTGCATCGCTGCTGTTCTAAAAGCAATGGAGAAGGTAGTTATTGTGTCGCCCACTGATCTAGTCTGCTTATTTAGTAGCCAACGGTTGAGCTTTGTGAATTGCTGACACAGCACATATAAACCCGTAGCGCCAGATTCAGCGTCAAAGTTCGTGCTCCTTCTCAGAGTTACACCTCAGTCAAATCTGAAGACAACGACATGATACACATTAGGCATGCCGATAATTAACCGTTTAAAACGTTAACCGACAATAAAAAAACGAGGCTCAACCGTCTCCATATATAGTTCCTGTTCCCTTCTCTAAAGACTGATTGTCTGTCATAACAGCACAGTGTGAGTTACGTCTGCCGGATATCCCCCCCTGTGATTTTAGCTCCATGCTGCGGCCCGATGGACCTCCTGAAGTTCCCCACACTGTGGGTGCACCTGCAGCAATCCTTCCAGTGATTGCTGCATCTTCTATTTCCAGGACCTGCCTCCCGTCTGCTTTACAGAGTGATGAAAATGAGGCGGCCTGGGTCGGGGCCAGACTTCATTCATTTGTCATGGCGTTAATTCGCGAGCGCAGATGAATATGTGAGGGTTGAATTCGGTGGGCAGGTGCCGCTTTCTGCACTTGCGTGTTAAGCAAAATCACGTGCATGTGTTGGCGCTCGCACGCATGCGTCAGGATCGAGAAACTCGAGGCAATGAGGTAGCATAGTGTAGCACATACAGCCAGGTGTAAGCAATATGACAACCACCTCATACTGCAGTTGTTCTGTTTCTCAGAAGACATTTTGACATTTAGCAGTAAAAATAATGGTGCTGAATTCCATTTAACTGGTTTTGTTTGGCTTACTGGCACACTTAAATAGAACCTGTGTGTTACACAGGCCGGCTTGTTCTCTGAAGGGCTGCGTCCTTTCCACAGTATGAAAATAGAGCTTATAGGGAGTACAATTAGAAACAACCACAGCAGTGTAACGTCACAAAGTAATCACAAAATCAGATATGGTACGTTGCTAGTGTGTTATGTGGGTTGTAATGCTGCAACAAATGACTATTTTCATTCATTAGGATTGTTTGTTGATAATCATTTAGGCTATAAAGTGTAAAGAAATTGTGAAGAACACACATTTTATGTTACCAAAGCCCTAAATGATGTCTTCATGTTGATGTTGTGTCCGACTAACACGTCAAAACCAAAATATATTCAGCTTGCAAGGACATAAAACAGACAAAAAAGCATAAAATCCCAATTTTTTCATTTCCAGACAAGTTGTATAATTGTAGCTTTTGGATGTTTTCCATGTCTGAGGCCGTAAAGACGAGCCATTAATCGGCACAAACAACCCCTCCATAGGCCTGTGTCAAGTTGTGTCTTGCAGTAGGCGCTGCCTGCCCCGAGGTGCATCCTCCTCATGACTTTACACTCCATAGTGATCCAGCAGTGCAAGCATGTTCGCTGCCTTGACAGCTTGACAGCTGCCCTACGAGGAATGACATCCACTCAGATTTCCCTGGAGGGGAAACGGAGCAGGTCACAGTCGGCTTTGATCCACCTGTTAATGCGTTGGCTCTGCTAGCCGCGCTCCTTCCCGCCCGTCGCTCAGGGCTTTTCTCGGAAAAACATTCACACCCATTCGTTCCTAGAATACAAAATACTGATTCGTGCAGATGTCCGATGGCGTTTTTTGGTTGTTGTTACCCACACTAGCACTTTGGTCCAGCCTGAAATATCTCAGCAACTATTTGATGGATTGACATGAAACTTTGTACAGATATTCGTGGTCGCCAGAGAATGAATCCTATGGACTTTTGGTGTTCCCTGGACTTTTCATTTAGTACCACCATGAGGGTGAGCTCTTAGTAAAATATCTCAATAACTATAGAATGGATTGCCATGGATATCGGTGCAGATATTCATGGTTCACAGAAGATAAATCCTAATGACTTTTGTGATCCACTGTCTTTACCACTAGCGCCACCGTGAGATTGATATTTGTGGGTTTGAGTGAAATGTCTCATCAGCTGTTAGATGGATTGTATCTACACTGTAATGTTCCCCACAGGATGGATTGTAATAACTTCCCCTGACTCATCTAGCGCCATTATCAGTTTTTACTCATTGCTCAGCATCTAGACAAGGATGCTATTACTAACCTCCATCTTGAAGGAAATGTCCACCCTCAGATACGCTGTTCTCATCAGCTTGTAATATTGAGTGCATTCCAGGAGTTCATTTGAGAGTACGTGTGGTAGCTGCAGCTGGCATCTAAACTTTATTGCGGGTTGACAGGAGAGGAGGGAAAACGTCTCCACAAAGAGTCTTGTGTTAGCAAGATAATTACATAAGAAAACTGTGTAGTTCTTATCTGCACTGCACAGAGTTGAGAAAAACAGTTGTTCCCGCAGATTATTTGTTTAAGGCCTCAAAGTCATGTGTGTGACAAACTTACATTCCTTCAATTTAATCATTTACACCGTTGAAAAACGTAATTTGTTCCCTTACACCACATCTGCATCATATTGTAGGACAATAAAAACAAATAGGAATACTACTTGCGTCAACCTCCCAGTTGTAGTTGTTTGTAGGAAAGATGAGGAATTTCTCTCACCCAACTTCGCCCAATAGTATAAATAGCAGAAGTGTCAACAAACTGAAGACTAGGGATGTTAATAATTAACCTTTTACCCGTTAACAATAAGGCTGCTTAATAACATCAGTTAAACAATAAAAGAAAAAAAAAGCTGAACTAAATTCGGAGGAGGGGCTTATCACTAAAATGAGAAAAGCATTTAATTAATCAACACATAAACAGTGCGCACACTGCGCTGCTGCTTTCACAATCGCAGCTAAAACATTACTGCTAACTTCATACTCACTGTCTCTCACACACGGCGGCCCGCCAGGCTTGCAATACACTTTACTGAAAACCGCTGACAGTATGCCAGGCAGACATGCAGCCGACAACCACGCAGCTGAACCAAAAAGACTTAGTGGGAAAGTGTCTGCTACATCGTGGCTGTTTAACTCCTCCGGACGGGGTAAACTGGGGACTCGGTTTCCTGTTTTGCTCACACACAGTAGCTGGAGGTAAATGATGGATTTAAGCTGTTTGTGCATCATTTGTTGTTGCAGCTGGGCGACTTGTTAGCACTTTAACCACAGCTACCCTGCAAGCAAGGCACTAATCTTGTTAATGATCGGTTAACGAGGGTCAGACAAGATATTCAAAGTCAGCATCCCTAATGTAAACAATGCACAATTTAAAATAATCTATTCAAAAAGTGGCTTTGCAAATGTTTTATGAGAGAGAAAATTTTAGAGCTCAAGGAAAATGAGGGAATCATTTAACAGAAATATTACATAATATATGAATAATATACATGTTTGTGGTAAATTGTGAGTCTTGACAGAATGTCTTGCTTTTAGGTTTAAAGACATCAAAGTCTATTATCTGACCCGTTTGTTTTTTTCCTGCTGTAACTTCATTGTAGCTGTCCTGAATGTCATGTTTGGACAGTTAAGAACTGCAAATACACCAAAGAACAAGTTACAAACAGTAGTTTTAAAGTATGTCAGGAGTGTTCAGAGCTGCTGTTTCTGTCACTGCATTACAGTAAACAACGTTTTAGGCCCCACCATGAACAGACCTCGCATCAAGCATTCATATCTGACCCTTTTGGGCCTTTTAGCGCTTTCAGGTTACGATTCGTAACCGAGGAAGTCGTCGGATGGTGCGATCCTGAGGGATCCTGTCACCTAGGTGGTGAAATGTGAGCGGGTTGGGCCAGCGAAAGCCTCTGGTGGGGTCATCAAGTCTGATGGGATATACAGAGCGGTGTCTGTCAGCGTTTTCCACTCCAGCTGTGTGAAATGGAGCTACCCGGATTTTGTGCCAGTCGGACGGGAAAGCCTGCATGAAAAGGAATCCTCCAGGAATGGCAGACGTGTCTGCAGGCTTTCACGGAGCTGTCATAGAGGTTCACGTCACAGGACTTTAATGCCTCTGAGAAATGCCTCGAACTTACTCAAGCATGCTCTACACACGTGGCAAGATCATTCAAAGACTGCTGTTTCCTAGAGTCGTCTTTCACATGGCTGTGTTTAAATGTTGGCAAACCTCAGCTTTCATATTTCTTGTATCCCTGAATTTCATGAGGATTATGGCAGTTATCACACAGCAACAGAAGTTGTAACAGCACCATTTAGATTTGCATGATTCAAACTTTATAATCAGTATTTCTTCTTCAAATGGACTGTGGTGAACTCAGATGCTGTAATTAATATTCAGTTTCCTGTCCTTTCTTTGGGTAACTCGACAAATGTAAACCGTGTGACAATGAGACACCATACCAGGAATGTATTAGTTGATACTAGGGTGACATTTTTGACCAGTAATATAGCAGCAATATAGCAGCAACCAGTAATATAGCAGCAGCTAAACCACAGCAGAGGTGAAGAGCACCCGTGATGGAAAGGCATTCTGGGATATGAACCAAATATCAACAACTATCAAGTACCAAAAGATGGCATCAATTTTCTGCTCAGATTTATACTCTAGTTTACTTTCTATTTGATCAGATAGTTCCTGATTTAAATAAAGATTTTTACAGTTTATTTTAGGCAAAGTTCCTCTTTGGCTGCACGTGTGAAAACTGCATTTACACCAGGAACCTTATTTTGGAGGGAAATCTCAGAAGGAAGTGAGGCAGCAGTCTGTTCTGCAGAATGCGCCCTTTTAAAAACGTACGTAAAAATATGTACGAACCTCTGACGTATCACAGTGGAAACACAACTGAGGGAGTTTCCCTGTACACATGCAGAGCTTTGTCTTGTGATTCTGATGCACACACACTTAAGTTATAATAATACTAACTACTAATAGTTCCTGCCTTGCATTGTGACGTGACGCCTTTAATGACGCTCAGACCGCACAGAGCAACAAGACTTTAAAGGTGCAGTTATAGCCAGGTTGCTTTTGTTATTGTTTCACCCCCGCAAAGGCCAAGGTCCTCCACCACCTCACATCTGCCCCGACGTTCCATGTATGTCAAACAATAAAAAAAACATTACACCGATCCTTGTGAGTGATCGCACCGCTGCAGGCGGGTGAGAAAAGGGTGCGTAAAGCCTCTAATAACACGACTAACTCTGTAAAGACTTGTGTTGTACCTACCAATAAAGGAGGGATACCACATGCATGTTTCATATACACACACACGCCTTTTACGGCGTCAAAGGGAGCTTCCCTCTCTTTATTGACCGGCTGATATGAGAACTCTGTGTGCGCATGTTTCAAAGTGTTGATTCGTTCCTCTTCAACACAGACGGCTCCTATCTTTACCTTTGAAGCCAAATATAGATATGTGTGTGTGTGTGTGTGTGTGTGTGTGTGCATAAATATGCACGTTAAAAAGGGACGTAGCAAGAGTTGGACCTTGTGGAGAAACATTGCACACATTCATGTTTAAATATGTAAGAAACGTATTATTTATGGCATTTATTTTTAATCTAGATTTCATTCATTGTATTGTGAGAGATCTCTATTTCAATCTTTGGTCTTTTATTCGTAACTCATCGTCTCCTTCTACTTTGTTTTCGTACAGTGAGATGAAATCTGGTTTGGAGGAGGGCTGAAGCCCCGCTGCAGCGTTATTTTACCACCCGTCTCACAATATCGCCAAGTAATATAACACTTTTGAATTGCTGCAATTCATCATTCCGTTAATAACTAAAAGGTACAAATGTTGTACTCTAACCCTCGTGTTTTCTGAACCGTCCTCCCCCCTAATGATTTTCCTACAGTCCCTAAAGCAATAAGAAGAAGACTAAAGGAAAAATGCAATAACTTCTTCACGTGTTTCAACACTTGAAAAGAAAAGTCTACGCTCACAGCTCGGGTGGTAATCTGATTCGAGCATAAAATGAAAATATATGAACAAAATCATCAATTCCTGGGCTGTGTGATTGTTTACTCCAGTGTTGTTGCCCGAGGCCTCTTTACCTGCAGCTCTTCTCCCCATGAGCTCAAATAACATGTCGTGTCTCACAAGCTGAAATCAGACCTCCACTCACTCGTAAATCTGCTGTTGTCTCCGCGATCCTAATTTGCATTCAGAATTTGAATGCGTCTGTGTTGTTCGTGCAGCTCCGGCCGGCTGAAAAAGTAAAGCAGGTTCGCTCTCGCGCAGGAGTTGAATTAGAAGTGCATCCCTGCAGCCATCAGTCAGTGAGATGGCTGATGAATTAAATATGGTGCAGGTGAATGAAAGCCCCCCCCACCCTGCGCCGCACGGGGATGATCAGGGCGGCAGCTGCCATCGAGGACATGGAGGTCCTGTCCTTTGAATTTCCACTTGACCTCATCATCGTCACGAGGAAAAGATAATATGATTGCAGCCGTGAGCTGTAAAATCTAATATATTGTAAAGAGCTCCTAGTAAACCTTCAAACTCATGGAAAACTGAACTCGTAGGATGGTATTTTACCCGCCTGTCTGTCGGCCCTGGTGATGACAACACACTCTGCAGCGCTTGGTGTCTTGTGTGGAAACTGTGGACAGGTAGCTGAGGGTTAGATAAACAGACACCATCCCCCCCACCCCCCACGTGGTGCCTTTACAGACACTCCTATTGAGCTTTGTCTGTCAGGTTACATAACAACAACAGGCACACAAAAAAAAGCAGCTTGCTGTCTCCATCTGCCAACAGGCTTTTGTTTGAACACGTGCTGAAGAGCCATCTCAGGTTGACTCTAACTCTTACGCCTAATCTCCCCTGGAAGATAAACGCCGCATGATAAACACAACTCTTTCTGCCCCCTCATCGTATTCATATCTACTTTACCTTTTCTCCACATGAGGCTTCTTTAACGGGCGCAGCAGCCGTTTGACTAATAGCTGCGAGGGAGAAGCTTCGACTCGCACCCCTCTAAAGTGGTTCCTTCTGCTCTGCAATGTTGTTTTCTTGCTCCTGTCCTCCAGTAATGGGAGTGGTACGAGCTAATGTTAGTCCCAACATGCACGAGCACGCCGCCACTGCGCTTTTAGCGGTTTGCTGGCCGGCCACTGTGGCAAACACTCAATAAGCCTGTTTGGCAAGCCTTTTGAGCTTTTACCCTGAGTCACCCCCTTTTTTGCTTGCTGGAAACCTGTACTGCAGTAACCTCTGCTGGAGACGCAGAAGAGAAGGGGGGGGGGGGGGGGGGTTGGAGCTCACATAACATATTGCTCTTCCGCTGGGGTTTGTAGTGGCAATGAAGCAAGCTGAGTGTGGGGATTTACAAGCAGGAGTTGGGTAATCCGGTGGGCAGAAATTACCCCGCTTTATGGAGAACTTAAAGACTCGCGCAGACTCCGCCAGACCCTGTTAAGCTCCTCCAGTTTCAGAGGCGAAGCAAACACACATGTCTCTTTAGCAGCCTTGTTGAAAACCGCTGATTCTATTCCAAGAACTGGAAGGTCTGGACGGGGGGGGGGGGGGGGGAGTGACCGACCTGTTGCAAAACTCCATTCTTGTTTTGTAACCCTTCTCTACTCTTTGTTTGGTGCCAAAATACTGTGTGAGTGAGTTTTGTTGGTGAAACTAAGTGATTGTAGTCAGAACGGGGGCTCACAAACTTTAGTTGACGTCATTGAGTGCAAGAAGTTGCCCGGGCTCCAAATAATCAATGAGCTATGAAATAGCAGACATTTCTGTGGCCAGGAAAGAGTGAGGCTCAAATCTAATGTGTTCAGTATAAGTGTTTCTGTCTTTCTGTCTCAAATTAAATGGAGTAAGAAGAAGTGCTGTATTTGCCTGTGAAGTGTACTCTTTAGTGCACTGCTTGAGTAAACGCGCTTAGTTACATTCCACCGCTGACCACAGACGGCTGGAGAGCAGTCGTATAAGGCCGAATAAGTCTGAGAAGAAGATGACTTGCTTTTCTCACCGTGGGAAGAACCACGGAGCCATCCGGAGACTTGAGTCTGCGAGGCCAGACACTGGGACTGGGCCAGCGTTGAAAGAGCGTGTTCCTGTTCAAGACAGACGCTGGAAAGGAGAACGTTCTATCAGTGGGATGTTTGTGTTATTCGCTGAGAAGGCTTAATTTCTCACTGTGTTGACGTGACATGAATTGTGAGTATAGTAAGCAGCAATAAATCAGTCTCGGAGAGAAGAGCCGTTGGGGATTCGTACAAATTTTCTACAATTATGACTCAGCACTTTCACAAGTGTCTGAGTCATTGTAATAGATGTAAGGTTGTTGAAGGAGTTTTCCTGCATGTGAAGAGACGTTTTATCATGTGAAGTCCGGACAATGTCCAGATTCTCTGGACGTTTCCCACACATGAAGCACTGGACAGGAGATGGTCCGTGTCAGACGCGGTCTCACCTACTGGGGATACTCCGTTATGGTTTAAACGAGGGGTGGTGCCCAGGTTAATGCAGGACGTGCTGCAAAAACGCAGCGGTCACGTAGCCGATTTGTAATTTCAGCCATAGAATTTTTCCAGTGTTGAGCCAGACGGATGTCAACGTGACCAACACGCCCACTCGCTGTGAACTCAATGACCGGCTCTGTTCACACATGGACTCAATGGGACTCAGCACAGGATTTGTACTGTGGAGCTGGCATGGTAAAGTCCATTTAATGTCCAGTCTGAATGATTCGGACATTTGCGTTCTCACATACAGCTGCAATAACAGAACAGAGAATACAGCTGTTTTAACAGAGCCTGATAGTGGATTACGTTAGAGGACAGTCACGTGGGTGCTGATGTGTGATATAAGGCAGAGTGTTATTTCTCTCTGTCCACTCATGATGCTTCATATGTTCATCAGACAAAACTTACAACTCATATTTAGCAGGATTCACAGACGGAGTTCTTCATTAATGAAACATAAAAACAACATAAATGCTTGTCTATGCTATTTAATGTCTATTTTGTAAGAAATGAATCTCTCTGTACTCCTTTTACCCTGTAAATGTTTCAAATGTCAGCTCTTATCTTCTTTATCTTAAGAGGTTGAGCAGGAAAATGAGTAAACACACACTGTAGTTACTCAGATAAACACCGACCTTGTGCTGTTTCTTTCCACTGGAAACACGTTTTTATTGGTTGAGCTGAGTTTGTGTGTTTTTAAAGGGCGGGGGGGCTTTTCAGCTCACTGACTCGCTCGCCGGCTCCATGAAGGTTCATGGGTTTGACAAGGACAGAGTTATGCTCGGGGTTCACAGCAGAGTGATGCTCTGATGCTAGGAGAGCTGGTTGAAAGTTGATTATTCAATAAAGAAACAGAAGATTAAACGTTATCAATCGATTCAATCAGTGAATTCATGAATGTTTCCAGTTTTCAGCTTCTCAAATATTGAGAACTGCTGATTTTGCCCTCTCACAATTTTGTTTTTGCAAAGTGCAATTCACAAAACATTCAGGTAGCAATTTAGCTAAATAGCAAATATGCAATACATCAAATAATAATAAAATAAGTACTGGAATATTTTGAGTAGGGCTTGGTTATCCAAATATTAATCAAAACATGTCTATAGCAGAAGAAAACTGAGCATGGAAAAGCTATGGTCAGATTCATCTCTTGTGATATTTTGGGATCTAAATCACGTTGGAAAATGACAATACATGATTCATCCTGAGTGTGGTTCAAGGAAGTACTAGTCTCATTTATGGATCAAAAGAAAACTTCATCCCTTTTTGAGAGACATTGAGCAACGTTTTGTAAATAAATGGATCCTCAAACGATTTTTAAAAACGTTTTAGTATCTGTATCAAAACTAAGCGTTTACATGCGTACAGTATGTAACGCTCATCCACATGCTGCCGCCTCTGTCCTGCAGGCAGACGTGCGATTTCTGTGGAATCGCTGTTAAACCGGTTAAAAGCTTCAGCTGTGGTTCTGTCTCCCCCGCTGGCCCTATAAATCTGCAGCTTTGTCACGGGGACAATGGGAGCGGGGACGGCGTGGCTCGTGTAATCTCGCAGCCCCGGTACAGACTGATGCACAGACGATGCTCTGAACCTGGACAGACACTGCACCTGCACAAACCACACAGTTTCTAATCTTTTGTGAAGGCCTCACGATGCTTATTTTGTCCCAGTTTTGTGAGAAAGAAAAGTCAAGGCTGACTCTCTTTGTTGAAGAGTTTTTTGTTAGCAGGACCAATTTGATTTTATCTCAACCTTTTTATTAAAATGGGTCATTTTTAACAGCGCAACAGGATGTGAAAGTCTACTTTTCTGTTTTTAGTTTTCAGCAGAGCTTCATTAAAAGAGGCTGAATACTTTCCCTGTGATTTCCACTGTTGTGTCCTGTTTTTGTTTGTTTGTTTAGTCTCCCCTTTGTATCCATCTGCTCTTGCTGTCCTACATTCCTCTTCGTGGGGAGCTTTAACTGCTCCATGAGAAAATGAATAAGTGAGACGTGATGGTGGGCCGATCTGTCTAATAACTCGTGAGCCTGTGTGACCTTGTGTGTCAAACCTGGCAGCAGTTTGATTTAGATAATGTGTGAAATGGAGGGCATTAATCTGATAAAATGCTCCGGACATGTTAACACGATTTTGTCTTATGATTTAAAATCGCCCATGCAGACGCTTTCATCTGACTGTGAATGAAGAGCGTTGATTGTTGCCCATTTCCTGTCCCCTGCTTGACTTGTCACGGCTGGTGCCATCACGTTATTCTTCACGCTGAGCGGACACACACACACACATTATCCGACCTGATTGTGTGCTGCACATGTGACATCCTGGGGGTGACGGAGAGAGAGGGAGCTGTGGAGGCGGACCGTGGAGCGGGTTTGGGTCAGCTGCTGAAGGTCAGCGGACGGTCAGTGGCTCAAGGCCCCGACGCTGACCGGACAGGAACAAGGAGTGTGAGACGGCTCATCATCAGACGGGCAGCGGGAGCTCTCGATGACTGTACTCACTGCAGAGTCTGGTTTATTTTGGTGTTTGCTCATTAGCACATTTGTGTAATGGATCAGTGTTTATGGATGGAAAAGGGGACGTGCAGGCAAGAAGTCTGAGTAATATTTTACTGCAGAAAAATGGAAGCGTTGATTCAGAGATGTAGACATTTACTTACTAGGATCGGTCTGGATATATCGATTCAATGAGTAACGATATAATATCGATGCAAAGTCCTTTATTTTGAAATTCCCGTGGCACGTCTGTGTCACCAATTTCCGTCTAAGCGCACCTCCTTCTTACAGAGACCAGTAATGATATTGTCAACAACCAGCGACCTTTCCTCCATAAGACCGCTGCTTGTTCTCCGTTTGAAACGAGAAGTCAACGTTGATTTATTTGTCACTAACTTGCGTACTTTGGTGTTATTTGAACCCAAATGACGATCTTTTCCTCAACTTAACTAAGGAGTTTCGTTGCCTCAACCTAACTGAGTTGTTTCCTGTGACGACAGAAATTTATTTTGAAAAGACCGTGTGCTACATTCACACGAGAGAAAATTGACACGTGTTGCCCAAAAAATAAGGATTTATCTTTTTGTAAGATATCATATGTTGTATGAGAAAACTTTATCTAATTACCTGTATTTTTTAGGTAATAGCAGTTTCTTTTTTTTAAATAGGCACTATCTAACAATGTGCTTGAAACAATGCGCACCTTATTCCCTTATTCACACATCCACATTGTGCAGAGACAGACCAGATTTTTGCATTTTCCACAACATTTCATGTGCAAATCTTTGATCCTGCTCCTCCTTGATGCTGGTGAAATCTCAGAGAGAGAGAGAGAGAGAGAGAGAAAGAAGCACAAACAGCAGAAAGAAGTCTGCGCTCATTTACATACAGTGCAGACACCGAGCGAGTATCTAGCACAGAGTGATGCAGATTACTTGGGTGTTGCCTGTACAAAATCTACTTCTTAAATATTAACGCGGTGCGGCGTATAGGCTCATCGTCGAGGTATGAGGTGTAGGAGGAGGCGAGGTACTGACGTCTGGGAGACAAAGCGCTTTGTCGCTAAAGCTTGGACCCACACACAGTCTGAGACAAAGACACTCTTTCATACGAGATGCCTGAGCTACCGTACTGACGTTTAGCCGTCTGCTAATCCTCCCTCTGTCCCTTTAACGCGCACCTTTTCTAATTTTGAGATGAGCCAGTGCAAGTGTGGTATACCATAAGTCGATGCAGCTGTGCACAGATAGCAGGGTGTGTCTATCAGTAACATACAACACTGCACAGCATGATACAATTCAACCGCACCACAAACTACATCCTTCTATACTGTTCCACACAGTCAACAACACCCCTCTTAAAAACTGAACAGGATTTATTGCCGGGCAGTTTTATTAGACTGCATCACTTCTAGCTCAGTTTACTCTGCAGGGTGCTGCAGGAGAGTCCTAAAATCTGGTAATGAGTCAGCATTTTTTCACATCCGGTTCCCTTGTCTCCCTTCGTCTCAGGGAAAATGGGTTTTTTGTTTCGATGCCTGAAATAAGGTCTGTGGTTAACACAAGCGGAAGAGATTTCAACTGTTTGTTCTACAATACGCGTCTAAAAGAATGACGGTTGCTATCAAGTGGCTAAATTAAACTACTAAACGCCGACTAGTCCGCCTTTACAGCCACGTTGTGTTTACTCGCGCTCATGCTACCGTGGTGTACCTCATTTGTAGCCCAATGTTAGCTTTATACTTTTGCATGTTGCATTCAAGCTACAAAAATCCAAAAAGTGGTGTTTGTTTGCTTATTTTCTGCAATCATCCAAAGTCTAATCAAAAAAATCCCATCGGCTTTTTGTCAAAGGAACCAGTGCGATGCTAACTAAATAACATAAATCATCCCTGCAGCCCTCTAACACATGAGTATGTGACAATATATGAAAATAGTTTGTACACACATCTTTCAAAATACTCTTTTAACCCTCTTTCTTCAAAAACAGTTGGATTGTGAGTAATTTTAAAGACTTTTGATTATTTGATTAACATTTATTGTAGATTATGTATCACAAAATGTGTAGTTTTGGAGCTACATACTGCTGTGTTAACCATGATGGCGGAGTGATACGCTGCTTGTATGTAGAGAGAGAAGTGATGTATTACGTCACCACACAGAGTTCTGTTTTCCTACTTTTGGTGGCCGCCATTAAAGTGGACTAAATTGTGCTGAAGAAGAGGCAGAGGTGGGATTTGAAGTTCGCATGTGTTGCAGTTTCTCTGTTTTGCTCCTGTGCGGTTCTTCTACCACTATTTTTACCTCACAAATCAAAACGATGAGAAATGTGTGGTGAGGTAATGAGAGGTTAGTTTGTCAGCCTTCACGATCCAGTTTCACCCGGCTCGGATGTGGAGTTACCAAACATCAGAATAGAAGTTGTTTTGACATGAACACACGATCCCTTAAATCCCTCTCCGCGCTCTAAACCCACCTCCCTTCCTGCAGCCAATCACAGCCAAGCGGTGTGCTGTTTACGAGTCTCGCGCTACGGCGACCAAGCAAAAACCCCTGGGATGTAAACGTTGGGACAGGGCACCGAGTGTTTCTCAACATCCAGAGAAAATAAACAGCCGAGCCCCGACGCCGGAGGGAAACTGACAATTCCTTCCTGGTGGCTTATTGAAACGAAGGAATTCCCTCCTCTGCCAGCCAGCCGGAGGATTAGGTTCCAGCTCCGTAATACCAGTAATCAGATTATCATCTCTTGTAGAGTGGGAGAAGTGAGATTATATGTTATGTCTCGCCTGCAAAGAGAGATTTACAGCTGCACTGCAGGTTCAGCAATAAGCACACCCAACATTTGGTTCCTTTCATGAATATCAAATCTGAACATTTATAGCGGCGTTTGTGGTCGCGGTGATTGCTGTTTGTCTTCTTGCTTGTTTGGTTCTGTTAACAACCCTCCTGTTGATTGCATCATTGTTATTAGTAACGGATCTACTCTCTGCACCACCGCTTCTGCTGCATAGACGTATGAAAGCAGGTCTGCCCAGCTGAGGCAGCAATATCCTGTGATGGGCAGTCTTTAGTTTGCCGCTGTTGCATAAACACTCGTGGAGCCCCGGGGCCGTCTGCGTCTGCCGGATTATAGACCCAGCCACTGCCTCTTCACTTCACTCCGCTTCCTTTTTTTTTTTTCCCCTCCTTTGTAATTCTTGGATCTCCGGTGCCACATCCTCCATCTTGTTGCCCGTGTCTCGTCGCTCTAAGTCCCTCATCCCTCAATCCTCTCACTTCTCCCTCTCCGTCTCCTGCTAATCCATCTCGTCGCTCGTTACGCAAACTGCTGCTCATCCCATCGCCCCTCTTTACGCTTCATCATGTTATTGCTGGCTGGCCACATTTAACATATCCTCAGCACAGTGAATTGAATCCTCCATCTATCCACGCTGACGCCTTCTAGCGTGTTAATGGATGGAAAACTGAATTGCATGCCGTCTAAACAAAAATGACGGCTCTTTTTTAACTCGCACTCCCAAATACAACTTTTATTAATGGAGCTGCCGCTGTTAATGGATCATGTGGAGCTTTTAGCAGTTATTATAACCACAGGGGTGACGTCAAATTTCTTTAGCAAGGGCACCGCAATGTCTGCAGTTTTGTTTGTACTGCTTTTGTTCACTCACAGCACTCTCGCATAGGTCGTTGCCAAATGTCGACTGTCGACACAGTTCCAGACTAGCTGGTTAACGTGGTGGAACATTTAGCAGCTGAAGCAGACTTTTCCCTCAGGAGTTGTTGGACGTGCAGAGCTACAACGAGCGTCCATCAGATGGACACAAACACGTCCCCAAATGATGTTGTTGCTCCGTATTGATTCATTAATGCGGGGCTTGACAGTGATGTTGGCCAGGTTGCCATTAGTACCACTTTGACAAATTGGCAACCAATCCTTGGCCTTTAGTTGCCCATCAGTGGTAACCACGTTTAAAATAATAAATACATTGAAAACAAAATGTAGCAAACGGGCACCCTAGAATGAATAGATTTTAATTTTTGTTGCATTAGTGATATTTAAATATTGCTGTTGAAGTCACAACCGGAACCAGACAACGCTGCCAGTGCGTTGGTGCTTTTACTGACAGTTTTGGCAACCAAAAACTGATGCCTGGTTGCCAGCCTGGCAGTTGCTTTTAAAGGACAGCGATAAATGAGTACTCAAGATATTGCAGTTGCAGTGTTAGCATTATGCTAAGTCCTGTTGTTTGTCTCTGTCTGCCCCCTGCAGGTGAGCCAAGGTAATGTCCCAGGTGTGGAGAGTGCCTCTCTGGCCATGGACACGGAGGAGGGCGTGGAGGTGGTGTGGAACGAGGTGCTCTTCTCTGACAAGAAGGTCTTCAAAGCACAGGAGGTATTGTGGTTCTTATTCCATACAGCCAAGACAGGCAGTATTTATTCTGTATCTATTCTGAGACTTTATTTGCTTATTTTGTCCAAACCCCAAAGGTATTGATTTAAATAACTTAGAAGCCCAAGAAAACCATGAAATATTATCATGTGAGAAGTTTGAAATAGTGAATTGTTGGCATTTTTGCCTCCAGAATTCTTGATTATCTGCCAGTGAATTTACTGATCGCGTAATGAACTAATTGGTAAAGGCCAGGGGATTTAATGACCTGACTTGGTCCGTGATGTTAAAGTGAAGATGTATGGTTCTTTAGGAGACGATCAAGGAGATGTTTGAGAACCTGATGCAGGTCGAACACCCCAACATCGTCAAGTTCCACAAGTACTGGCTGGACATGAAGGAGAGCCAGGCGAGGGTACGATCTTTCTAATCCTCTCTGGTCTTATTTCTCTACACGCACACTTTATTTAACTCAACTCCATATGCGGCCCACAGGTTATATTCATCACAGAATACATGTCGTCGGGCAGTCTCAAGCAGTTTCTGAAGAAAACTAAGAAGAACCACAAGACTATGAATGTGAAGGTCAGTTTGTTTTCTGGTGTGTCTGTCCCCTGGTGGTGGCGCACAGTACTGCAGTCTATTCAGATCCATATTTCCTGCAGGATTAGAGATGATGTAACAGGACACCCTGGTGGCTCAGTCTGCTCAGACATATATCTCTTTGAAACCTGCTTCTCATCCTCTCTCTTTTCTCTCTTCTGTCTTCTACATCTGCTGTTTTAAAGTCGTAACGTTGCTATGTTTAGCCATTCTCCGCATTATATTCCCGGGAATTAGAGAGGGATTTTTTGTCCTCATGTTGCTCTGTTGCACTATATTTTAGGCCTGGAAGAGATGGTGCACCCAGATTCTCTCTGCCCTCAGGTACTGACTGATTTCTTCCCCAGGATTTTAACATGAGATTTCTATTGTCCCAGTCATCGCATTAACTGGACGCTTTGTTGTTCACTGGCAGTTATCTGCACTCTTGTGAGCCTCCGATAATCCACGCCAACCTGACGTGCGACACCATCTTCATTCAGCACAACGGCCTCATCAAGATCGGCTCAGGTCTGCTTCCTGCAGGGCTTTTTATGTCATTACAACCAGCATAGGAGACCCATGTTGTATCCTCAGACCGTGCAATGTGGGATTTACTGAATACATCTCTGCAATTTTGCAAAACAGAATAAAAACTCAATTATGCTTCATTTTCTTTCCACAGTGTGGCATCGGCTATTTGTTAATGGTAAGATATAGATAATTTCCCTGATAGTTATGTTTTCATTTGTGTCACATCCATCGTCTTATTTCATCTAATGTATCGATACTATTTGTGTCTTCTCTCATCAGTGTTTCCAGATGCCAGCGTCCACAGTAAAGCGCGGCAGCATCGTGACGAGCAGAGGAATCTTCATTTCTTTGCTCCGGAATATGGATGTAAGTGTGATGGAGCGGAGTTTGTGTGTAGCTTTCTGCGGCTTGGTTTCCATCGAAAATCTATCTTCATTCGTTCTTAACTGAGTGATTCACCTCAAAGTGAAAAATGCAGTCGTCACTTTGCTTAATGTGCCTTTAAACTCCGATGAAGTTGGTAATATCGGCAAAATTACTCGACTTAGTTCCTGTAGTTTCATATTCCCACACAATTGCCGCACAATCCAGATGTTTTGTTGACAACAGAGTGTTGATTCTTTTTCCAGAGAATTGTGGGAAGTCTAACGTAATGACTGTAATTTTAGCACACAAAGATAGTGAGATAATGAGACAAAGCATTCATATTATCCCACTCAGACATTTAATGAGATGTTTTGTGCTGCTTTAAGAGCTGTAAAAACATAGATATGGTTAATTATTTGTTTGCAATAACGCTCAATCTGACTACATTTTTATTTTGGGGCAGCTTTTCCTTTTAAAGTTATTCTCTACGACTCACCACCTTCATCTTTGCTTCTCCTTTTCTGTTTCTAGCCGGCGAAGATGATTATGCCATAGACATTTTCTCCTTCGGCATCTGTGCTCTAGAGGTGAGAGAAACAGATCTGTGTGGTCCTCCCCTCCCCCAGAGTGTGTGTGCGTGTGTGTGTGTGTGTGTGTGTGTGTGTGTGTTAATGTGTGATTGTGTTAACCGATTATTTGCACCTCTAGATGGCAGTACTGGAGATCCAGGCCAACGGAGATACTGCTGTGTCCAAGGAAGCTATCGTCAACGCAGGTCAATCTCTGGAAGACCCTCTCATGAGAGTGAGTATAAAAAATACTTCACGTCCTAAATATACACCAGTGCAACCATGGAAACACAAAGACAAACTGTCCCACGTTACACTAGTAACACTCGCCCACATACCACCTTGCTTCCAGGTGTTTATTTCTTACCACATGCCGAGACTTTGTACAGCTTTAGAGTGAACGTTTCAGTAAAACTTTGCCAGGAAATCCAGAACACAGCGCGATGCTCGGGTAAACTGGGTCATACTGTGCAGTCTTGTAGTTATGTGTTGGACCGGTTGCCTTCTGCAGGAGTTCACCCAGTCCTGTTTGCGTCACGAAGCCAAGCTCCGTCCCACGGCTCACGACCTTCTGTTCCACCGAGTCTTGTTCGAGGTCCACTCCCTCAAACTGCTCGCCGCCCACTGCCTCATCAACAACCAGTGTGAGTTTCTCAAGGCCCACGAGCCAAGCTCCACCGAACGAAAGTCTCCTCTTTCAATGCACATCTCCATGTTTACTTGTTCCTGCATGCAGCTGATCAATTTCTAAGGGTTTTGTATATTTGAATCAAATCAGCTGATGTCCTGACTTCTCTTGCATCTACAGATTTGCTCCCAGAAAATTGTGTGGAGGAGAAAACCAAGTCCTTTGACCCCAACGCGGTCATGGCAGAGATTAAACATGATGACAGACAGGGAGTTCAGCTCAAGTAAAGTCTCACAAGCACCTCACATCTTTGTCTACTTGTATTGAATATATATATATATATTGAATATCCTGACATGTGAAGCACAACACTCACTCTGCTCTCCTGTGTGTTTCCTCATGTCCTGTAGGTACTCTCATGTGTCCCCTCTGGAGCTTGACAAGTTTCTGGAGGATGTCAAGTGAGTGTAACCACAGTGTGTAGGACTGGTTTTGTATCAGTGATGTGACTGCAGCATGAGGTTCAACACGTTGTCCTGTCCCCTCTTCAGGAATGGGATCTACCCCTTGATGAACTTCGCGTCGTCCCGGCCTCACCCCGTCCCTCGAGCCCTGTCCTTGTCTCAGGAGCAGGTTGAGACGGTCAAGACGCCGACTCCCGAACCCCAGGAGACAGAGTCAAGAAAGGTTCGGCTTTCAGACGTTAAATATTTTAGATATTAAAGATATTTTTGCTGTGCTGACCCTCTTTCTCTGTTGTGTCGTAGGTTGTTCAGATGCACTGTAATTTGGAGACAAATGAAGAAGGGACCAAAACTCATGTGAGTCACATAGTATTACAGGTACATTTTAGTATAAACTCTTTTGTTGGGCTCCTTAACAATCAAGCATATTGGTCTTTTCTGCCAATAACAATCGACCAACATTTATCGTAGACGTTCAGTCAGTTATGGTGGTTAAACTTAACTTAAATTTGACTTTTTGATCTCTCCCCAGCTCTCTTTGTTTCTGAAGATGGATGACAAACTTCATAGGCAGCTTAGCTGTGACATCCTTCCAAGTAAGTTGACCACAACCGTACCTTAAAGGAGAGGGACAGCTTTATTCTATATTTTTCTTGCTGTCTACAAATTTGATGACAAAGACCAAAACCACCAAAAGCCTCAGTCTGTCTCTCATTACAGTCCGACCTCCCCAGCCTTTCTGTAGCTGTCAGGCCGACATTACCCACGTGGTAACTCGGGAACCGCGTGTGTCAATGGTGTGTTTTTAGTAGTTGTTGGACAAAAATGGAGCTCTATGGCACAGAGGAATAAGCTACAGTATATCAGGCTTTGGATATTCAGACTATACTTGTTAGTTGGATCAATTCTTTTTTCAATTTGGTCTTTTTAGCGGATTTGTTGACAGTTGGAAAAATAGAGAGAATCCCTGTATCCTTAAAAACAACATACACTAACGGTTCATTTTGTGATTTTTGTAACCAAAATATTTCATCAATCTTTCAGCTGACGCCTCCAAAGACCTTGCCAGTGAACTTGTTCACTACGCCTTCATTAATGAGGTAGATATAAAAGCTTCTTTATGTTTGTTCTTCAACAACAGCATTGGTTAAATGTCCTTACTGGGATTTGTTAGCATTTTTAAGCAACTTGTATCTCATCTTTAACATGTCCCGTGTAGGAGGACAGTGAGAAGGTGGCAGGGTTCCTAGAGGACGCCATGTGCCGACACCGGGTCCGAGTGCTGCCCTCTGGGAGCACACAGTGAGGAGGGGTCCCGACAGCGGCTGGCCCCGGACAGAAGGGGCCCGGGCGTTGACCACACGGATCGAGAAAGGGAGGGGGCAAGCGGACAGGATCACACAGCCGAAAAAGAGACAAATACAGAAGGATGCTGGGCGTTGACAGTCCGGACATCATCCCAGTGAGAAAGGGGGAACGCCAGGAACCAAAGGCACCTCTGGTTGGAGGGCTGGAGGCACCATGACTGTGTTCAGCAATCCCACGAAGCAATGGAAGATCGACAAAAACTCCCTGCCTGAAAGGGCTTATCACGCCTTAAGATATCTTGACAGCTTTTCCATAATGCCGCTACTCAGAACGGATATGTTTTACTTATAAATGCAGCAGCTGTGTTTTCAGAAGGACGTTTTATTGCTCATGAGCCTCGTTTGCACTCCAATGTCCACTTTGATTGGTGACGATTTTCTTTGAATTGTAAACAAAGTAATTTACTACAGCCTCTCTCCCGTACAAGCCAGAACCCCTGCGTTTATGACAGTTTTAGGAATTTATTATTCCGTCCAACATGCACTGTTAATACTCATTCAGTTGACTTATTTATTTATGTTTAACTGTGAACAATAGAAGCTTTCCACAAGCCATTTATTTTCTTTCTTTATTTTGATGAAGTTACAAAGTTAACACACCTAACTGCACTCTTGGGTTAAAGGCTTCTTCTCCCAGAGCTAATCACACCATGCCTAAATGTAGTGACGAGCAATGAGATGATGCCTCTCTTTTAGCCTGTAGTGCTCTTAAGGGTTTTCCCTGTGAAAGCGCTCTGAAAGCCAAAGACTTGCAAAGTGCCTGAAATGGCAATGTACTTTGGACAGCATTTCCTAATGAACAGGCACGATACCCAACATAGCGATTTGGAATTTAACAAATTCAGGCTGACTTTTAGTTTTTAAAACCAGATGCATTGATTCTTATTATCTCGTCTCCTATCACGAGTCCGCACAGTCAGCCTGCGTGAATGTGAAGATTGTCACCCAGTAATGGCAGCTCCACTGAGAGCTTCAGCCTTTGTATACTGGACCTGTGGATCATGTGATAATGCTCTCTGCTGCAGTCGATGTGAGTTTTTGAAAGAGCTGCAGCTCATGTGCAAAAATTGGAATAGATCACAGGAAGCATGTGAAGTAAAATCATAGTCTTATATAAATGGGAGGAGGGGTGATGGGGATGTGATCTTAAAACGTGTTAATACAAATTGTTGAAGAATATTACTGCTATACTTACTTTTGCGGTATTTTCCAAAACCATCTGAGCATATTGTCGAATGCTGAGCTTGTGTCTAGAGGTGTTTTAAAGGAAAAATCCACCCAAAAGTCTTTAGGAATGTATGGTTTTAGCATTTTTGTCTTTTACGTACTCATGAACAGTGCTAACCTCTAGAGGTTTACATGGGCCGCAGGTGATAAAACACAATCCAAGATAAAAGAGAGTAACATTTTTGCTTTGAACACTTTCATTTCCCAGGATCAGATCTACTCTAGTTTTATTTCACACAATTTCAGTGTGAACTTTGGAATTGATTGCACTGCAGTCCACACAAAAATAGAAAACACTTCCTCTGCTCGGCCAGATTCTCTTGTCAAGAATCCAATCTTGGCACGTAAAAGAATGTTTGATTGTTCTTTTTCAAAACTGGAGAGCAAAAAAACAATGGTGAATTGTCTGATCGCAGCAGAGTACTTTTTTTTGTTGTTTTTTGTCAGACTCATTTAGCTCTGCTTCATTTGTTTACCGGGTCTGTAAGGTTGAGGCTTCATATACACTGCTGTACAGTCATTGCTTACAGTACTTACTTACTCTACTCTGTGTCCGGCCTTCTTATCAGTGTGTCTCTGAAGACGGGAGTCATGAATTCTCCCAGACATTCACCGACTATGGGCTGTGGTGTACATATTTGTTTGTGGCTATTAAATGGGTTTACTTTCAGACACATTTTCAATACAAAGAAGTGCCACTATTGCTCTCCTTTGATCTAGTAAGCTGCATGTCTTAATAGCCTGCAACCATTCGAAACTTAACATTTTGCCTTTGTCAGTCACAGTTCAGTTTCAGAGGGAACCTGACCAAGAAAATGAATGTTTAGACTGTGCAAACATGAAAAATAAAACATCCATATCAGTCTCATTTTATGTCAAATGACTTCTTTTCCTGTGAAACTGTTGAATGAAATTTGCCTTTTGGATGTGTTCTACTTAAACATTTGTTAAATATTAAGGTTACTACAATTAAATACATGACAATAAATGATATGTGACATGTCTGAATTTATTAGTATTTTTATTTATTTGTTGGACTGTGGTTTAATGTTGATCAATCCACCTATCTGAAACATTTTCCAGTATGTATTGTTCCAGTATATATTTTGATGTTCACATTAACATATTTTCGAAAAATCAATTAAATTAAATTCAAGAAAGTATTTTTATCTAGTTGGCAATATACATATTATATATTTTAATTGTATAAAATGCATATCACTCCTACATTTCCTCGCTTCTACTCTTCTGGTCCTATCACGGTTATAATGTCAGAGCTATATTCACTGTTGTCAAATTTAGAAAATGGTACAATAGATCTTGATGTTTTTTTTAAAGTTAGATTAAAGTCTGAATAACTTTAGAGGCAGGTGTGGAAAAGAGTATCCATCGTCGAAGAATAAGATGTAGTTTTGGACTATTTGAGTTAAATGTTATCAGACAGAAGTCAATTTTATATCAGAGTTTTAAAGTGTGCAACAGACAGGAATTTTTAAAGCACACTAAACAAACAAATAGTTGTTTATTCAACAAACTTGGAGCTGAAAGCAAATTGCAAAAATATATGGTTTTGATTGACTTTCAAATGAACACGGTTTATTCGGTCTGTTGCAGGAATATAATCTAACTAACTAAAAATAATCACAAGACCAAGAGTTATATTTTAGATTAGGTAACATATCCCATATAATTATTGCACTATGTAGTGTAGCTGTAACCTTGGTTTAAATATTATCATTAAAAAAATAAAATTGTAGGAAAGAACAGATGCCTTTTGTATAAATGAAGATATTGCATTGGATTATTGTTTTGCAATTATATATGTATAATGTATTGTTCCTTATCAAATAAACATGAAATTACATGAAATAATGTTTGATTAACAGCTTCCAAAATGTGTAACTAAATGTGAATATAATACGGTGGAGGAACCATCGAGATAAAACATTTGATCAACACATTGGCAGGATAAATACAGTTGAAATTCCCAATCAGGTCACATAATCTGTTGAGTCACAATAACATTATGTTTTTAACACATCTAGCCACGAGGTTCATAATAAATTTAGAGATTATAGTCAACGCTTCCACATCCGGCCATATCCTCGCGACGGTTTCCGCGATCGCGATACTTCCCATTGAAAACTTGAAGATCTCGCGAGAACTTAATAGTGCGGGCCTCTCCAAAGACGGTGTGCTTCATGGCGGTTACGGAGACTGCGGTAAATATATTCCCTGATTTAAAAAAAAGAAAAGAAAAGCACATTAACATTTTTTCAGCTACACTGGCGGTTGCGTAAGTAATTAGTGATGTTTTGCATAACTTAACTTGTAGAAAGTATCCTGTAATTTGACAGTATAAAAGAAAATACTGCTTCACGCGCCATAGTAATGGGTGCCTAACGTTAGCTAGCTCATTGCTAGCAACAAAGAGCTAAATATAAACCAGGCCTCGCTGATTATATAACAGCTAATGCTCTTTATAATACGTATGCAGCTACGGTCACTTAGGTGTAACGGAAAGTAGTAGTAGTAGTTAATGTCCATATCGACTTAAGCTATGACGTTACACGTATATTTAACCGTAGCCCTTTGTTGATACTTAACCTAGCACGTTACGACCACCATCATTAGCATCAAGCTAACGTTAGCTGACTTAAAATCTTATGGACACACGGGCTGGCTATGTAAAGATTGCAATGTAAATAATAAATAATGCTAGCTGCTGCCTGTTTCTCTTATTGTTATAGTCTGAAGGCATTTTTCATTTCCCCATAGAATTTGTTGAATTGTTAAAGCTTCCCCCATCAGTCCTCTTCTTTCCTGCCTCAGTCTGGTGGACCCAGCCATTAGCGGGTTGTGTAGGTAAGGAGTTCGTCCGGTCCTGGTTTAAATCCGGATGTTTGTCCTGTATATGCTAAGCTCATTTAATTATAACCTGTGCTGTGTGAGGTTATGTGACTTCTAATTGCATTTAACGTTACTGGGAAATTGTAGTTTTGATGTATATACAGGCAGGTTTTAATGCTCCAGAGTTTCTGAGTTTTTTTTATTGTGTTTTTGTCTAAATTAATTACTGTTTCTGCAGGGAGGTGAAGCTCTGACGATGGAGAATGGACAGGGCACAGGCTCCAAGCTCGGCCTGCCGCCTCTCACCCCAGAGCAGCAGGAGGCACTTCAGAGGGTAGGAAACCTAAATGTACCTTAATAAGTGATATTATAATTACCAGTGTACGTTTGTATCATATATCTAAATCATCCTGTTTACACGCATGATCGGGCTAGAGGACTTAAGAAACCTGATTTCTCCTGGATAAAGCCAATTTCTTTTCCAGGTCGTGTGACTGGGTGTTTAATCAGCTTGTTACTTGTATGCATGTGCCCTGACTCGATGTGCATATAATGAAAGTACAATGGGACTCTCTCAATGTGGGATCCCTTTTTTTAAATTCAATTATTCTTAAAATTACTTTAGTTGCTTTTTGCTATTATTTTTCAAACATCTGACATGTGAGTTAAGGTCTCATTTGAATGTTGGACAATCATTGATATTTTTCCTCATACTGGATGCTCACAGAGTTGTTTCTTTTGTCTTTTGGATGTCACTTAAAAAGATGAATTAAGATATTGCTGGAAAAAAGACTGCAGGAATAAAAAGTGATGTATAATTGTACTGATAAAGTGTTTGTTAATGTTTAGTCTTAGTAATCATTTTATAAAGGGTATTTGTTCATATGAGTAACTTGGATGTAATGGCTTTTCTTCTTTTCCAGGCGAAGAAGTATGCCATGGAACAAAGCATTAAGAGTGTGTTGGTGAAGCAAACCATCGCCCATCAGCAACAACAGCTCACCAACCTGCAGGTGAGATGTGTGAAATGTTTTGGTACCAAGTTTGTAATGCGTGTGTCGTCTATGAGTCTTGATTCTAGGCAGAATATCTTAGCGTTTTTCTACATGAGTAATTCAGACATCTCTTGACTCAGAAGTCTGTTTTGTTAAAGCTCTCTTGGAAGTCTTACTCCCTTCTTCCCAATGCTGTGAAAAACACCACAGCTGTAGAACAGTTGCTTTTGCCTCTGCTCTTTTTCAGATGGAGACGGTCGTCAAGAAGGCCTTAATTATCATGTTAAATGCTTTGCACTTTTATAGGGGACTTGTCTGTTTATTGCTGTGGTGATTTGTAATTTAACTCTCCAAACTGTATGTTTTAGAAGGTGGTTTTGAATATGGTGTTAGCCTTACCACTCCTGTCTATCTAGCTAAGCAATGATACTTTTGAAAAAGCAAAGCTACGGGATTCCTAACCTACTTTTCAGCACTTTTTTCCATCTTTACTGTCTTTCAGATGGCAGCAGTGACGATGGGCTTTGGAGATCCTCTCTCACCTTTACAATCGGTCAATAGATTATTAAATTATTTTTCTGTGCGCATACCAATGGAAAAGGACTGTTACCCTTCTTTACTGGTTGCTTTAGCAGAAATCCCTGCCCCCATATCTAACCAAGGAATGCATATTTAGTAAAAACCTTCTACTGCCAGTGTACCTGCGACCATATCCGTAATTATCTTTGAGATCAATGACTGCTGTTAACCGTAGAATCACTTGTTACTTGGTTTCTTGAGTCGTAATGGGATAATTTGCGTTAGTATTTTTAACAAGAAGGTAGCCAGAACTCTTTGCCTGTTAATGGGCTTTTTAAAGGGTTTATAAATGTCAGATAAGCCACTTTTCTTTGA
Organism: Anarhichas minor; assembly: GCF_050575085.1. NCBI lineage: Eukaryota > Metazoa > Chordata > Actinopteri > Perciformes > Anarhichadidae > Anarhichas > Anarhichas minor. Next base: position 4,407,446 of record NW_027466520.1, on the reverse strand, counting down.
AAAATATGCATTTTAAAACAGAAAGTTCTTGGCATGGGACAAAAGAGGGATAGCAATCCCTTTTTAATGGACCAACATGAGAGAATTGCTGGAACAGGGATCTTTTTGGCCACCTCAAAGTCAAGTTTCTCTGTCAATGATCAGGTCTACTTTCCAATATGTCATGAATTAGGCACATGTTCTATTTAGTTGGTAATGGAATGAAATACAAGCACAGCACAACTCTGGGTGGTTAAACCATCCCGAGTTTGAAATGCTTTCATCGAGGCTTTGTGTGGATTTCGTTTGAACTCCACGGTTACTTTTTGTTACCTTACTTGCATCTCTGGACTACAGGTCAGTTACTGAAGCCAAATATTCGTGAGGGATGTGCATGCCAATCACTTCAGTGTGTTTTACTCCATATATGTTTGTTCAGTAGTGACAGAATAGACGTCATAATGTAATTACAAGTGGTGACATCCATGTTAGTTGTTCTGTCCATTGATTACAGTATCCCATTATTACACCATTTACCCGCCCAGACCCCCTAACTTGGACTTGGCCTCTTAACTATTTTGGGGGGGAAAGCAAGTACAGTAGAATAGACACATTTATTATTGTTTTTGTTTGTCTTCCTTTCTGTCACTCTAATGCTTATCATGTGTTGTTTTCCTGGTTGGCAGGTGGCAGCTCAGCGGCAGCGTGCCCTAGCCATCATGTGTCGGGTGTATGTGGGCTCCATATACTATGAGCTCGGTGAGGACACCATCAGACAGGCCTTTGCCCCCTTTGGCCCAATCAAGAGCATTGACATGTCTTGGGATTCTGTCACAATGAAACACAAGGTCAGTGTATTTTAAGTGTTGAACATGTTGTAAATGCTGAAGATTACACATAATGCTGACATTCATGTTGTGTATGTTCTGTTTTTCTTACATTTTGTCTGACTGTGCAGGGCTTTGCCTTTGTGGAGTATGACGTGCCAGAGGCTGCTCAGCTGGCTCTGGAGCAGATGAACTCAGTCATGCTGGGGGGGCGAAACATTAAGGTACGTTGTCTGGAGATGTGAGTACCTCCTAAAGATGTTAAGTACACATGGACAACGGAAAACAATGTAATATCTCACATTTTATTCATATTTTTGCTGGAATTTGTTAATTACCTGCTTTTGTGATACTTCCCATATGTGACTCATTTCTCTCTTTTGCTTTTCTGTGTTTTGTTGATTTCCAGGTGCGTGTGTTGTGTGTATGTCTGGGTGTGTGTTTAGAATACTGTCTGTTTGTGTTGTGCTTCCATGATGTCATCAAAGCTATTTTAGTGACCAGTTCCAGTAGGATGCCCAGCGGCGCGTGGCGTCGCTCTGTGTCCATGGTGTGCTGATGATGGGCTGCGCCTGGTTGGTGTTGCTTGGCCGCCCCATCTGTAGTACAGATCCCAGTCGCACTTAGATGCTCGTCTTGGATAGGGAGAGGAAGTGGTCAGGGTGCGTTAGAAGTAACATGAATAACTTGATGCGGTCTCCTGTCGGTTTGCCACCAGCTCAGCCAGTCACACCGTGCATGCACAGTGTGACTGGCTGAGCTGGTGGTCGTTGTAAAAATAACGCGGCAGTTCTCTGCTTGATAGTTGCGCAATTATTTACAAAATAGCTCAATATTTACATTGTAAACTAAGTTATAATTAGTACTACATATATAGAAAGTTTTATTGTTTGTCACTGTTGTAATGAAAGCTGACAATTTTTACATAACATCAAGAATCACATGTTTAGTACAGTAGTTAAATTCATAATCAGCTGATGGACATCCCTAAGAACTGTTGTTTGACAGACCGGCTGGTTTTTAATTGTTGGTTATTTAAATAAGAGAGGGCTCTGAAAAAGAAAGTGATCTTAACAGAACTCAGGTTTTGAAAATATGTAATCTTAAATAAGTATTTTGCACCTGGTGGCCAGTGTAGGAATGATAGAATGAAAGGCACTAAATGCTCTCTATCAGATGAGTGTAATAATAGATGTGCACATATGCAAAACCACAGAATACTTGCCAGGATAGCGTTATGATTGTAGGAGGCTTTGACTGAACTCGTGGCGGTCGAAAGTTAGCGCTGCAGGGATATGGAATTTCGCGGTAGTGCGTTCTTGGTTGGTACAGAAAATAAAACACAACCATACTCAGTAGCCCTGCTGGTATGATCTGTGCTATAGGTTGGGCGGCCAAGTAACATCGGTCAGGCGCAACCCATCATTGACCAGCTGGCAGAGGAGGCGCGCGCCTTTAATCGGATCTACGTGGCGTCGGTCCACCCGGACCTCTCAGACGACGACATCAAGAGTGTGTTTGAGGCCTTCGGAAGGATCAAGTCTTGCACGTTAGCCAGAGACCCCACCACAGGGCGACACAGAGGCTTTGGCTTCATTGGTGAGCTGGAGGGCCCTCATTCGCTCGCTCTCTTTGTGTTGCCCTTGCTCCGCTGTTTACTACTACTACTATTATTCACTTACAGAGTATGAAAAGCCTCAGTCCGCCCTGGACGCTGTGTCTTCTATGAACCTCTTTGACCTGGGGGGTCAGTACCTACGGGTGGGCAAAGCAGTGACCCCGCCCATGCCCCTACTGACCCCCACGACCCCCGGTGGTCTGCCGCCTGCTGCAGCTGTGGCCGCAGCGGCAGCCACTGCTAAGATAACGGCCCAGGCAAGTATGAATCCCTTCCAAAGGGATTTAATGGCCTTCCAGGTAAATATAACCCAGATCTAGCTAGAAATGACACCAAAAGCACAGATAATATGGGCACAAGATTGTTTATCAATTGCAGGATCACACAAACAAACGGTTGCCCTGACACAGTGTCAATTTAGCACCCCTGAAAAATTTGACATTCTGGGCGTGATCCTTTTTTATCAAGTTTAATGTGAATCTGAAGTTATTGTCCTTTATGTATAGTGTACATTATATAGTAATATATGTGATAAAAGCTTCCCTCATGCACTGCCAAGTCTTCTTTCTTAGTTGGCAACAGTCTCAATGATAAACCAGACCGTTGTGTTCCTCCTCTAATGTGTCATGATTGAAATGTTTTCTACACGTCACTGCTCTGTATATGTATGACTTGCTAAGATCAGTCCATGATTTTGTAAGTGAATCTGTATTGAGGTAAAGTCGGGTACCTTGACTCTCACAAGAGAGAGACACGGTCGAGCTCACTCTGCCATGCTGTGTGATCGTTGACTGTGCTGCCTTGTGCTGTGCTCTGTGTGTTTCCCTTACCTAATGCCTACGGCCCCCCCTCTCTTAAGGAGGCTGTAGCCGGCGCTTCAGTCCTGGGGGCGTTAGCTGCGCCCCAACTTCTCAGTCAGCAAATGGGAATACCTCAGGCTGTCATGGCTGCCCAGGCTCCAGGGGTCATCACAGGTGTGTACCAAGACATGAGTGAGTGCTCATTTTAATAAAAGTAAGTGGTTTTCAACATGATTAATTGATAGGTTTTAGGTTTTTAGTTAGTCATGATCATCACTGTAATAAATCTAGACTGTAAATCAGGGCTGGATGTAAACATAACCTCCTTCATGTTAGCATTACGTGAGTTTAGCTCAATGCTAACCTCTAGAGTTAAAGCTCCATCTTTGTTCTAGTTCCTTAAAATGTAAGTAAATGGTGATATTTAAAGACAGCATTGTCAAACTGTTGCAAACCCTGAAGGCACTGAATGGTTTCTGTCTTACAAAATGAGGATCCACCTTGATCTGGATCCCAAAAACAGTATCTTGCCAGATGACTGAATACTGCAATTTTGGTGCTCGTGGACAAATCATTGCAGGAGATGAAAACTTATAGGATCGGTTTGTCATAACTCACTAATAGTATCAAGTCATTTGATCAACAGGATGAAACTTGAGCCGTAGTGAGTGTGGTGGATTATCAGGTCAAAGTAGCACATTAATACATGACTATAGTTTATTTTACTTGTTTATTTGCACACTTGATGTGACTGACTGCATGTCTGCCTATCCCATAAAGGTGTGACTCCAGTGCGTCCTCCCATACCAGTGCTCCCCCAGGTTGGTCTAGTGAACCCAGTTCTCGCGTCCCCTCCGGTCCTGTCGAATCAAGCCGGTGGCTCCAACCAACAAGAGAGGAAAGAGGAGAAGGAGGAGATGCTGCAGGACGGTACAGGGCAGGAGATGTTGAGCGACCAAGAACACATGAGCATCTCAGGCAGCAGTGCCCGACACATGGTGATGCAGAAACTGCTTAGAAAATCAGAGGTGAGGCTTGGATGAAGGTAACAGTCTTGATGACGGCTTTTATTTGCTCGGTTTTATTATCACAATATTTGGTTTTTGAAATTCCAGTCCACGGTGATGGTGCTTCGAAATATGGTTGGACCAGAGGACATCGACGACGACCTGGAGGGCGAGGTGACGGAGGAGTGCGGGAAGTTTGGTGCCGTCAACAGAGTCATCATCTACCAAGAGAAGCAAGGAGAAGAAGAGGATGCAGATATCATTGTCAAAATTTTTGTAGAGTTTTCCATGGCCTCCGAGATGAACAAAGCCATCCAGGCCCTCAACGACCGCTGGTTCGGAGGTCGCAAAGTGGTCGCAGAGGTGTACGACCAAGACCGGTTCAACAGCAGTGACCTCTCTGCATAGTGTGTCTGAAAAGGTTTACCAGCGTCCATCCCTGTACCCGTCACTAGCTAGAGATACGGGCCTCTGAAAATTGTAATTATGTTTATTTCTTTTTTTAAAAATTGCTGTTGATATTAATGTCAAAAAGCCCCATTGGGGGGGATTCATTAGAAATACCTGTATACCTGTTTACCTGTATATCTGTGAAGACTCCTTTCGTTTTTTTTGTTGGTTTTTTTTTTTGGTGCAAGTTTCACATTTTTGTAATCCAATCTTGTAACACATTTATGTTTTCCTGTTAAACTCCTTTTTATCCTTTCATGAAGTTACCGGGACACGTAAACACTTTCTTTCTACAATTAAAAGTTACTGTTTGTCCACAAACGGTGTGATACATTTCTTTTTTTCTTTTTTTAAAATAAATGGTTATGACTAAAGAATCCTTTCATCTGTATGTCGTAAACATGCTTCTGTGTTCTGGTTGTGGAATCTAGTATTTGATTCGTAAGTGAAACGTACTGAAATACCACTGCTTTAGATGTGACTACAAGGTGAACAATTTATCAAACTGTATAATAACCCTTTCAGACTTAAAGCGGATTATTGTTATTACCTAATGATCAGCAAAGACCATCTTGTCTGTATTTCAGTCATTGTTGGTGCTCAACCTAAATACAGTTATCCTGTGTTTACCATAGTTTTTAACTAGTTGAATTTAACACAATGGGGTTTAATCATTAGTTTTCATAAGCCCTGTGTCTCTGCAGTAGCACAACAACATTAAATATGTCTTTAATGAGTTTAGGGAGAGAATACCCTGTAGGTGGAAGTTTGACAAATCTATGCATTGAATACCGCTTTGCTAAGAAACATGATTTTTAAACATGCTAAACAGTAAAGCAATATTTAAGTAATCAAAATCCGATGACCGCTGCACATTTTTTGTTCACTTTCGTGCTCAGACTCACTGGACCTGGATGCAAATCCTCAAAAAGCCTCCATTTCTGGTGATGCAGTGAACAAACATTTAACCGTTGAAGTGACTAAAATATTCAACCTTGAGGCATCTTATGGAAAAGACACTTATTATGGCTATTTTATCATTATCTAACTAACTCACGGGTATGAGATTTAAAGGCTTTACCGGTTCTGTTTCCGTTGTAAAATAACTAAGAAAATATGAGCCATTTTTTTGTTTATTTATATATATTTTTTATTATATATATATTTTGTGTTATTTATTATTATTATTTTTTATTAATTATTATTTTTTTTCTATTTTTCTATTTTTTTACCAGCTGGTGGCGGTAATTCACCAATTCACCGCCAATAAACCTCGAAAAATAACTCCGCCGCTAGATGGCGCTAGAAAGCAACACAACCTGCTCCAGAGGTAGTAACCGTTAACCGTGAGGTCTCTGCTGCTCCGGATCAAAGTTAGCCCCGCCCCCTCACACGACGGACCGGCCTGCCTCGGCTCATCGAGAGGATAGAGATGCGCGGCTGTTGCTGAAGCGCCTGCTCTCTTTTTTTTGTACCTACCGTCACATAGAAACAACGGTCACCGGGCAGTTTATTTAACGTTTACTGGGATGTCGCTACTATGCACGTTTGACCGGTTAACAAGACGTTCTGCGTACTACAAAGGCGGTTCAGTCAGCGACTAGCCGATGTTAGCTCATAGTAACTAGCATGCTAACAACACACAACCGGTGAGGACGCGAGCACATCCTAGCGCAGCCATACTCCGGGCTAATCTCCGCCGACTCGCTCCGTTGGTTACGTGAGGTGTTTAGTGGTAGTTATATATTTGTAACCTAAGCGGTCACCACTCATGACTAGGCCAACTGAAGCACCGTTTAATGCATAATAGTTGAGTCGTTGGTTGCATGTTTCTCATACAAGGATGTGGTGGTAGGTAGCAAAACAAGCTAACTAGTCTCTGTGAAGAAGTGAGGAAACACTTCAGCCAAGCGGGAGTTCTCTCTTTTGTTGTTGTTGTTGTTGTTGTTAATTGTAATTGCGAGTTGGATAACGCAACCTGACAATCCTTGAACTGAAACTGGGAATATCGCTAAACAGGTCGAAGGGATTCTTTTTGGTGTCTCTTAAGTGGATTTCGGCCTCCCGTTCAGGATCGTCGTGGGAACACTGAGTGTTTTTGACATTGAGTGAGAGCCCACACTCCCCACGATAAAGACCACATCTCTCTCTCTCCCGCCGACCTTCATTCACCCTCCGATGCGGGGTTTTCAGTAGCAACCGGCAACCAAATCGGTCATGCTGAAGTGTATCCCCCTGTGGCGATGCAACCGCCACGTCGAGTCGGTGGACAAGCGACATTGCAACTTGCAGACGGTCCCCGACGAGGTGTTCCGCTACAGCCGCAGCCTGGAAGAGCTTCTCCTCGATGCCAACCAACTCAAAGAGCTGCCAAAGGTATGCACAGTGTACACACCGAAGAATGCCTCCTCTGTGTCAAAAAGCAATGTGTATCATGGCCCTCTGACAAGTTGCTATTCCACCCACACGTGCACATAATTGGTGTTTAATTCATTTGAAAAGCAAAGGTTACTTAAGGGTGAAATACGTTGCATGATGTCACCTGCTCAGGTACTTCCTTTTCAGAAAGTACCTGCTTCCTTGGAAATTGGGTTGGTCCTGCCCTGCACTGCTGTAACAGCGTTATACACTGATGGCAGATACAGTGGTTTTGCACATCAGCAATGTCTTAAAACGACTAATCGGCTCCAAAAACTAAGTCACAACGAGGTAATACAGTTAATCTTTGCGTGCTAGTGTATCTCCATGAAGGCTGAAGGCTTAATGAACTTGTATGAAGTGAAATGGACCAGGATGATGGGGGTTCTCCAGGCTGCAGGGTGAGATAGATGGCTGTTCAGAGGGACGACCACAACAGCTGGCAACACAACATGTTGCCTTTAGTAAGGCCGTCACTGGCCAGTTTGGATTGGACTCAGTGTGGGAAGGCATGCGTGGAATGAATCGCACCGCCGTCCCCACCCACACACCCACTATGTGAAATATGAGAATAAAGTCCTCTTTGCGTGGCCAGAGAGTTTATTTTAAGGGGAGCGGGATTGTTGTCGGTCTGTCTCCAGAGATGTGGAACAAAGCGCTCGCTTGGTCGACTCTCCTTGTTTTATTCAGTTCGAGGCATTGTTCATAATCAGAACAAGGGACTGACTGTGTGAGTTTGTCTGAATACACTGGTCAGTAGACATAGTCAGACTCTCACGTTTCGTGGCGTTTGCTTACTTATAAAAGGGGCGAGTGGCACGTTCACTAATGGAGACTGTTAACAAGACGAGGTCAACAGAGGACTGCCTGTTGCCTTCTGGGAAACACAAACAATGTAGTTTTTTAACCCCTCTTCAGTCTAGTTATGGCCGTTTCTTCGCTCAAAACCTGAAGCTTACTTTGCCTGACAGGGCTTACTTTGCCTGACGAGGCTTACTTTCAGACTCTGATCTTCCTCCACTTAGTTCATACCTGTCGGATATCCGCAGTGTACCTGGTGCACGGCCCCTGAAAATGCTGAGTGACGGATACACCCGAATATTCAGCTAACGCCACACAGTCTCCGTGTGGTGCTGGCTTCAAACCGGGAGACATAAATGCGCGGTGACAGAGTGTCTCGTGTGGTCCTTGGTGAATGCGTAGCGTGCAGACACAAAGCATACGGGGGCCCTCTCTGGTCCTCGGAGTCAGCGGGGCTTCAGCGCGAGAGGTCAGGCCCACGATGAATGGCATCACCACAATGAACTCATAAGTGAGTGATGGTCTGAGAGTCTTTATGCATTTGTGTGCGCTCTCCCTGTCACTGTATATTCAAGTCAGAGAGGAGTCTGTGGGCTGACTTGTCGGTCTGTTTTTCGGTGTCAATCTCTCATTGTTGCTCAGCAGTTCATCCCATATATCCGGGAATGACACACAGCCAATACGATGTTTTTAAATTGATAACGATTGATAAAGCGATCGTGCTGTGTGGTGGTGTTTCGTGTTGGCTGCTGCTGTGGGTGGATAGTTGGAGATCCTATTGCTTTGGGGGTTTAACAAAGTGAACAGATGGAGATTTAGAGGCCCGATGGTTTCTTAAGTTTGCTGTGACTATCCCCCACCGCACTGCCCACCAATCTTAGATTATACTCTCCGTGGTAATGATGTCTCAATTTGCCACATAAAGACTATTTTAGGTTTGTAAAAAACAATTTAGAATGAGTGTTTTTGTCTGATTTTTAGGGCGAGATTGTATCCAGGCAGTGATCATACTACATGAAATAGTAGCATTAAGCATGACTTATCTGTATGGAATGAGTTTAGACAAACCTTTTAAGCAGGCAGCTGCTCAGGAATTCCCCTCATCTCCACACACCCTTAGCCCTTAATGCTGTATCACAGCTCTGCTTTCTGATTACACAAAAACTGATCTCAGATAGTCTGCAATGGGTCTTTAGTTTTTGAGTTTCAATGTAGTTTCACTATAAACATCAGAGCAGAAGCGGAGAGTGAGCTGGTTGCTCCAGTTTTTCCTGTCAATTATTGATGAATTGCCTGTGATGGTGTGGTTAGAAGTGCATTCCTCACAATCAAATCGGTATTTCCCTAAACGTGTTCTGTGCTTTCAGCGGTTTGAACTGCGATCTGAACTTCTCTCTGCTGACCCTGCCTCAAAGATCAGGTTGAGGAAGAGGGAACTATCTTTTCTTAAGCCATTCTCAAAGTCCCATGACGGGTTACAAAGAAGTCCATTCACAAGTCTGATTGCCTCGTATCCAATGTCACGGCTCTGTGTTTGTGTCCTGTGTGCGCTGCACTGCCCTTGACCAGGCGTACATTAAGTCTGCAGGCGTATCATGAATCAACTGATCACTTTTAGGAGCCGTTGTGGGTCAGTTACACCTGCTGGGCTGCAGGTGCAGTGGGCAGCAGCCAACCCAAAAATGTCTCTCACCCTCGTACATGTACACCGAGAATATTTACTTTTAGTTTTTTCCATTGTTGAAATAGGGACCAAATCCCTGATGGGTGTGTCCCCCATCAGACTTTGCAAAACAGGTTTCATACCTGTTGCTCCTGGTGCGATTACCTAATAGGACCTTCCAGGTACACTTGATAGGTGACCGACTTCCTGCCTCAACACTTGACACAACTAGAAATATGAGAACTATTGCATCCAATATCTGGGCTGTGAGGAAATCTATTACCGCTATCATATCACATCTTTGAATGACCAGTGTTTTAAATACAGTCACTCTACTAGGAGGTCAGGAAGTATATGTTTGTGATAAATAGGAAAGATGACAATGCTATCTTTTTAATCCTCAGCTGTCTGTGTGTGTGCTAACAGATCTGTGTCTAAAGGGCAGATTAAGGATTCACCCGGCCATGAAAATGCCCCTCAGCACCTCAGATATGCCCCCCCTTCATACACTCCAGTGCGTCTCAGTGTGCGCTTCCTCTGGGATCTGCTTCTCCGCCATGTGGGTCTCTTTTGGAGCACATCAACGCACCGATAAAAATCGGAGTGCTTTTCTCTCGAGTCCCTTGTGTATGTTCCGCCTCGGGTCAAGAGAAACCCAAATTAAGCCCCTTTCACTCCACTCTGGCTGAATGTAAATGAGTCTGCCATTGTTTACCCATGCTTAAATAGTCAAGTGTTGTATTTTACGTCTTTGTTTCATTAGTCTTTATTAGTATCTCAAGGGAGATTAAATGGCTCAGTCTAATTGAAAACGAATGGTGTTCCACCCATCTACTAATCCTAGTAAAGAGGTGAGAGAAATGCTTCCTGTTTGGGCTTTAAAGCCAGAAGTTTGGTGATCACAGGACATCTAGAACACATATATATATATATATATATATATATATATATATATATATATATATATATATATATATATATATATATATATATATATATATATATATATATATATATATATATATATATATATATATATACACACACACACTTCACACTGTGTCCTTACAGTGTGAGTTTCCCGTTAGGTTTGTCTCTCCCTAGCGAGTAGCTGAACCAGGCTAGGACCAAAGATAAATTACACCTGCCACCGGCTTCTCTGCGGTAAAACCACATCGTTACTCTGGTGCAGCTCTTTTCTCTTTCCTTCCTCCTCCTTCCTGCTTTGGTAAAGCGTGTTGAAGCCGGAGTTACTATTGCTCAAAGAGTGTAAATTACATCTTAAGGAGGATTTGTTGTCAATGTTTTGTGTTCATGTATTAGGCAAGACTATAAGATCTCCTCAGTTTGTGGCTGGAAATGGCTCCACCCTGATTGTGGAGGACTGCATCCGTGAGAAAAACAGAAGTAGAGTTGTTCTTTAAAGTTTTGTAATCAGGCCCCTCCCCCTTGACAGAAAAGTGATCCAGAGCTGGTGAGGCCACGGAGAAAACGGCAATGTGAGAGATTTCTTTTTGATGCCAAAGCACATTCAGCAGGTTTCTTTGTCTGAGCTGATGACCAGCTGGTCTCACATCCTGCCTGCCGCCTTCCCCCCCCAATCTGGTGGGACAGAGGGGTAATGGGAGGTGTGTGTGTGTGTGTGTGTGTGTGTGTGTGAGAGAGTGAGTATGTAGTAGTAGTAGTAGTAGTGGGGGGTGTATTTCATTCCGGAGATGGATTAACAGGAGAAGGGGGAGCTCCACTGGAGGAAGTGATCATGGAGCTGAGATGATCCCCAGTCCTCTGGGGCTCTAGGTGGATCCAACCATGAACACCAGAGTCAGGCCTGACATGCAGTGTCAGGTGTTTGGTCACGGAGCAAACAGCCGGTCCCTTAGGAGACGTCTGCACCTCGATGGATCCTCTGCTTTGTCCTCTCTGACACACATACACACATCCTCCCTCCTTCCCTTCCCTTTCTCTTTGAGAAATCACGTGTTTCTTTCTGGGAAATGGCAGCCGTGTTAACTGGGTTATGTCAACCCTCCAATGCAAAACACATCGCCGCAGTATGGATAATTATGTGCAGTATGTTCAAGTTAATATGTCTATATACTATGTATAGTATTCAGTCCTTGCTTGATGCATCTCATCTACAGTAAACGATTCCCTAGTTTTACTTTTGGCAGCGTGATTTGGACCCAACGCCGTTAAACTCACGCGGCTGTTACTCACCACCCTCCCATGCACCATGTCGGCCGCAAAGGTAAACAAGACGGCAAAGCCCCGGTGAATAATTGATGGCTGGGGTGGTTGTGGCAGCTGTTTGCCATTGGGGAGAGTCTGTGGCTGCTATGCTGCAGCACCGTGATAGGACAGGAGCTTTGTTGGCTACAGGCAGTAAGTACACAAAGACAAGATGTGCAAGGTGACGCCTTTTTTTTAAAAGTTTTTTTTAACGCTGTCCCCATTTCTCTTTTCTTGCCCCATTGTGTTATGTGTTGATTTCATCCTCTCAAGCAGCCGGTGTTTAGAAACCTCAGAGGTTAAGGAAGCAGGGAACGGCACACTTTAATCTTTAAACTAAAATGCAAAGCAAGAAACTTTAGTTCTTGTCAGTGGCTGGTGGCCAGATTTCACATTAGCTAAATTATCCTGTGGGTATTAAGCAGCAAATTAAGTTTTCTAGCTACTACTATCTACTCAGAACTACATAATACTGCAAAGGGTTTGTCCTAAAAAAACAGTAAGATTTGATACCTGTCAGTAAGGCTTGGTAAACACAGACACATGTTGTAATTACCCAGCACAAGGTTGGTTATTTCCCATCCTGTTGGTCTCAAACTGTACTGCCAGATGTTTATTCTGCTTGAGTAAACTGTCTGTTGCATTTGCACATTTTTAGCAGGTTATATTTAGGCCACAGATTGAAGTCTCTTTGTGTTGGTTGACTTCAGAAATGATATTTCTTTAATATAAGATGCTCTTCCTGAACCGTTTGATCACGCAGGAGCTCAGGAACTACACTTCCTGTCACACAAATGATCCTTTTGATGCTAATCTGTGAGGGTGCTGATGTCCCTCCCTGTGAAGGGGAAAGGTCAGCCGGGATGGCATTAAACCAACCACAAACAAATGCTGCCCTTCATCTGCTGGCCACACACTGCCACTGAACGCCGCTATCTATCACCCTGAACGCTGATAGCCTCCCTCAGCCTCTGTGTACTCTGTGTACCTGTGGCTTTGAATGGGTCACCGTCCCACACCTCCAGCTCGCTCAGCTCCATCCAGGATACTTGCTATATTTAGACAAAGAAGCCGCGTTTAACCACTTAACCACAAGTTCTGTCTTAATACGTATTCAGCAATAGGATTGGGGGATTTCACCAATTAGCAACCACTTCATCTACACAACAGCTACCACAACAGAGCGGCTCTGCTTTTACGTGTTTTGAAACAGGTGGCCAGTTTAAAAGGACTTCTCTGCTTCAGGACGCACACACAGCTCTGTTCTCAGTCTGATGTGTTGACGCCGTGTTTTTCTTTGTTGATTCTTCTTTTGTTGGGAGCGTCTCTGCGAGCAGGAAGTGGGGAATAATCAAGTGAGCCGTGGAATGCCCTGTTTTGAGTGAGACCATCTCCACTCTGGGTCTTGTTTCTTGGCATAAAAACAGGAGGTTTGAGAACAAAATTGGCTTATGTTTTGTTGTTCACTCCCTCCTAGTACAGCAGTGTTTCTGCCTCTCCCATACACACTCTACAGTGTCTCCTGACTGATGGAGTTTACGATAACTAACGTAAAGCACCTTGTTTCTCTGTAATCCTACAAGATGTGGCACCAACCCGTGAAGGAATGTTAAGCCCAAGAGCTCTAGAGTCATAATAAAGGAGTACAGTGATCCACAGTGTCCACTACTGTGACGGCCGTGTCTACACCTCTTGAGCACTCTTCACTTGTCTCACTCTATCTCACCGTCTGGCATCTACGGGGCACAAAAAAGAAAAGTCATCTATCTTGACCATGAACTAATCTGGGAAAATATCTAAAATGTGTAATCAATGATGCTTTATTGTGGTTCTTTTGAAAGCTTTTTTTAAGGCAGCTGCCCCGCTATAAGTGAAGCCAACCATACCTTTTACACACACACACACACACACACACACACACACACACTATGCTATAACACGGCCGTATTGCAGAGCTCAGTGTTTCAAGTTTCCCGTCACTAAAGTTATCATTGACTAAATAATCATTTCCAACTTATCTAAATTGCTTTGTTGTCTTCCTCTCCTCCTCATTGATCACACTATTGATTTTGCCATTAGCCAGAATCACTGAATGTTATAGAAGCGTACCCTGTTGTGTTTGGTTGCTGTGTCTTTTTGCTGAATATGCTGGTGGATCTTCAGCTGTAACTTCACAGTGTTTTAGATGAGTGTGTTTTACAGCCAGTGTGCTGACTCACGGTGCCCACAGATAAATCCACCCGGTGCTCATTTAGTTGTTTTATTTCCGATTTTTTAATCATATTTTTCTTCACCTCACACCTCCACTGTGAAATTACATCATGTACACGTACATAGAATAAATTACTTTGATTCTGGCAGAGCCTTGTGTATCTTAAAATCAATTTTTATTGATTTTTTTGCTGTAAAGTGACATGCCAATTTTGATATGAAGACAAAGATCTTGTTTTATATATGCAGTGTGAAAGTGAAAGCAGTCTTCTGTCAATTTGAATAAAACAATCCAGTTTTAAAAATGATAAATAATAATAATTTCCACCACATTCCTGTAGCCCTGACAGATATACTGTATATGAAATGTGGAACTGTTGCCCTCAAGCAACACAGCTGCATAACAGTACAGAGAAAACATTGGGACTCCATGTGAACGTCTCCGGGCCAGTGTATTGTTTATGCTACTGAAAATGTAAAGGAGTCTGGGCCATCTTGTGAATATGTTTTGGCCTCAGCACTGAACGGTTTCCTCTGCTTTTTCTTGTGTTGACGTCTGCTTTTTGAGTCGGTTGACAACACAACAGCTGAATCTGATGAGTGATCCAGCGAGCGCTGATAGATGGAGCATTGTTTCTAGTGAAAGGTCAGTTATTTTAACTCGAGGAATTGCATCAGATCACAATGTGACTCTTTGTGTTCATTGTCTTTGCCACCAGGCAGCTTTCTAATAATATTTCTTCCATCGCTGTTGCGTAAGAGTTCAGCCAAAACATCACAAAACCATATTTGGACTCCAGGAGATAAAATACAGCAAATATAAACGTAAACTTCTGGTCTTTAATTTAAGAAAGATTTACTCTGGTTTTGATTCGGGTTAATTTAGCATTTTAGGCAACTTTGCCGTAGCTTTATCTTAATCATGGTTTTGCTTCACTATGAAACATTTTGGGGGAAAAGTGCGAGGCTTGGTGTGCTCTGTGTAATTAACCCAGCAGAGCTGTGTGTGCACTGCAGCACGTGACATCCGAGGAAATGCAGGCATGCCTGGAATCTGCAGGAGCTTACCCTGCCCTCTCTCTCGCTCTCTCTCACACACACACGCACGCACGCACACACACACGCACGCACGCACGCACGCACACACACACACACACACTTGAACTTACACATTTCACATTCCTGTTGGTGAAGCCCACACACAGACACTATACTTAGACAAACACTAAAGCATGCATGATACGCACGGCTTGCTTCAGTTGAATTCTCAAGCTGATCAAAGCTTAATTTAAGTCTCCCCGTGTTAAATATTACACGACTCATTCCAACAGTGTTTTAATTAAGATGGACCGTGAACCTCTGGGACCTGAAACACAAATGGGAAAACTGAGAAGGAGCTCAGCTGAACGAATGTAGAGCTGTGCTCATTTTGGTCCTAGCCCGTCTTTGTTATTGTCGTCTATAATGGTTATTTACATACAAACACAGTTCAAATGATAAGGAAATAAATTATGGTATTTTTACTTTAATATTTGCTTTGATTAAACATTTTTTTGGCGCATTAGTAGTTTTAATTATGTATCATAAGCTGTGTTAGGAAGTTAAACAGGTCATAATTCCCTCTCTAATATCAACGTATTTATTCAAGTTTCTACAAGATTACATTTTGCACACATCATGATAGTGGTATGATTTAACTTGATACCCATTTTTACTTGTTGGAGCTTGAACGCACCATACTGTAGCTCAATGCAACCTCCGTTGACGTTATCTGTTAGCTCCGTTGTGATATGTCTTCTTGCAGATATATTGGTGTCAGTGTATGTTGTCCGAAAAAGAAGTTGAGCTCCAGAAATGCCAAAGATATGTTGGAGGTAGTTAAGACAAATTCTATAAAAGTTTAAATGTTGGGGATTTTGGTGCACAACTCCCCTTTTTTTGTTATCATTGTTACTCTGCTAAATCCACCATAACAGTGCGTGTTTGTGTTTAAATGACTTGGCTGCTTGTGTGTGTTGCATTCGCTGCCGCTCGGCAATCTGTCGGCTCTTTTGATGTCTGGTAAGGTCAAGGACGAGTACAGCTTGAGCCTCCATGCGTGTTTGGTTGCACCCGGTCACTTCACCCTTTTGTTAGACGAGGAACATGGCATGCTGGCAGAGGTACAACATGTGCTCTCTGTACTCTAAAGTACGGTGTGATTCTTCTCATGTGCAGGTTCCCCCTGTCGTGTATTTTTAGGTCTGCTATCACAAACCAGGTTCATGACGTCAGGCATGTAGAAGAGTTTCAGACAGCTATTGGAGCTCAGCATGTGACTGCCTGTGGGCTTTGTGGTTTGGATGTTCCTGGCCTTGAACCACTCCGGAGTCGTGCTGACAACTCTGTAATTATGCCGTCTCCGTGACACATTAATGGGGGTTGTACAGTTGTAGTAACAGCATCCTTGTCTTCTGCCTTGTATTGTGGATAAGCATTTGTGCTTATAAGTGTTCTTCTGGCTTAATAAAGCAACAACAAAAGAAATCGCATGACTACAGACATAAAGCCAGATTACATCGCAGTAATGTTCCTGTGTTTGTGATGACACGGTGCAGATGTTCACTTGTATTTCATCTTCAACATGTCGCACAGATGCAGAGAGAGAGAGAGTAGACCTGCTGGTCTCAGAGCCACACTTTGAAAAAGTTACAGCTGCAAAGCAGAGAAGCTGCAGAGCAGCACCTTAAGTAAGACACTATTTTTCCACAGGGGCTGGGATGCTATCGGTGAACTACATACAGTATAACAACGGTGACTTTGTGCTGCTCGTTTGGACCACATTTTGAACTTCCTGTTGTGAATCTTTGTTTTTGTTAGCTTAGAATGAGCCCTTCGTATCTACATAGGGAGCGGGTCAGCTTCACGGTGTCGGTCATGTTGTACCGCCATGTTTCTACAGCAGCCATCAAATCCTACACATTGGTACGTCCATCGCTGTCCATTTCCATGTCAGGTTCAGACATTCCTGAGAGGGAAATATAAACACAGAGAGCAGTTTGAAGCCTGCTGCGAGAGGAAGAAATGCTGAGACGGTTACTGGAAAACGATAAGACACCGAGCCTCATGATCCAGTGAGGGAGGCCACAACCTGGACACATACAATGCATCGATTGTACCAAGGCTGCTCGTGCACTCCCAACACACACAAGCACTTCCAGTCCTTTTTAAGGTGTAATACTTGATGGTAAAAGATATTAAGGAGCTACATGCATATCTTCTCTCTATTTACGCTGAGCCAAGCAGCTACAGAGCCAAAGTGCTCCTCTTGCTGTTGCTAATGTGTGTGTGATCACATTATGTGTTGACAGTATACTATATATATTGTATATGCCTGAGGCCCCGGTAGCCATGTTGGTTCCCCTGCAGCACAGCCTCACTGTGGGACAAACGGAGAGCTGGCAGGCAGGGAGCACATACCGGATCCAGCCCATCCAGGAAAGAGCCAAACGTCCTCTGTGGACTATAAACAATGGGGCTTTGGGTTTTGTCTCATGTTTGTGGGAACACGGAGAGAGAATGGGAGAGCATGTGATGAAGTCCGGGACAGGGGGGGTGGGTGGAGGTGGAAGGCCTCCTCTACAGTTTCATTCCTGCTGTGTGAGAGCATAGCGGGAGCTTCCTTGTCTACTAATGTGTTAGCGAACAAGTGTTGCTAACAAACCTCGGGGCCATCACTCTGTGGTCAAGTCACTTGCAGTCATCATTTGAATTTCCAGGCAGTGTTGGTGTAAAGTCTGCTGCACCTTCTTTGGAGGCCTTTTTAGATTTGGTCCTCCTGACACGGTCATTTCCTCTCGCAGATTTCCAACAATCTATTGGTTTTCTAGCTCGATTGTTGTGATTGGTTTGTGGAAGATGGGCTTTATGAAACCTGAAACGGAGGCAAACTGCAGGCAGGTGTCGGAGCTCAAGTTCAAGGCTTTCAGCCCGGCTGCTGCTTTGAATTTGGTTTTGGATTGCAAATCTGTGCTTCGTACTCGGTGCTTCCTCTCTTCCTCTCTTTCTCTCTGTGTGTGTCGGTGTTAATCAAGTTGTGGACACGGTGTCTCCAGAATGGTGGTGCCAGCTTTTCGATCACCGTGACGGTTTTGGTAACCAAAGCAGTGATTAGCCCACCAGTCGGCAACACTGGAAGGATTACTGGTCTATTTTAAAAACGCTTTAGCAAGTATTGACCATGCTTAGTTCCAACAAGAGTGCCGCAGTATTTAACGTATTTACAGCAAAAATAACAGAATAAAGTAAGAAGGTATGGATTTTTTTTCCAAATCCTATCGCAGTACATGTACACGTACCACAGCAGTACTCTTATGTATCTGGGAGTGTAAGAGCCTCTGAGCCACACAATACCATGTCCACCTGTTCTCTCTCAGCCCTCTGGAGTCCACATCAACATGTGTGATATAGGCTTTCTATTTATTTAAAAGTGTGTGTTGACATGGTGTATACAGCTGTCAAATAGGAATCTATAAATGGAACATTCCAGATTGTATTCAGGCAGGAGCCACTGAAACATAATAGTATTGTGTCAACTAAACAAAAGTCATCCGCATACCCAGGAGGCAAGAGGGTGGGGGGTGTCACTGTGGTTGTTTATTAACCATGTTTACGTTTATTGGCACTAACAGTCGCTGAGTGGAAACATTATATACGGCTGTACTGTATGTTTAGGTATTTTGGAAGTGTTTAGTAGAGGGTTCCCTCACGTACATACAATCATAAACACACATACATA
Organism: Anarhichas minor; assembly: GCF_050575085.1. Lineage (NCBI taxonomy): Eukaryota > Metazoa > Chordata > Actinopteri > Perciformes > Anarhichadidae > Anarhichas > Anarhichas minor. The sequence goes on along the minus strand of NW_027466520.1, from coordinate 4,388,666 downwards.
AACTGTGTACATGGATCCATTCCTCACCGACTCTGTCCTGACTCATCCTCACTTAAAAAAAAAACATGGCAGCACAGCGAAGCACAGGATGTCCATAGGGCAGACAGAACAAGAGAGATCTATGCCAGCATGATCATAACTACTAGTTGCCTCAGGTGCTACAAGTGTATTAGTAGAGGATGCAAGTTCAGGGCTGTGTCCTTACTTTATAATACACATTAGGGTTCATTAAGAGCCTGTACAATATAAAATGGCTGCTTTTCCTTCAGAGGTGAAGGCCTGCTAATGTGTGGTGGTGGGCTCAGACATCTCTTGGCTCGAGTCTCGGCTGTGTTTGCTCCCGGCACAGATCAAAGCCACTGGGACAGGTGGAGGTGATGGGAGTTAGCTTTGTTGTCACTCATACCGGCTTAGCCCCGCCCCTTCTCTCTGTGTGGCCTGTTGAGGCACTGGAGCCAGATAAGGGAAGTCACGGCTGAAAGCGCCACTTAAGTGAAACACTCACACACACACACACACACACATGCACAATGACATACAGACACAATTACTTGGCCACACAAAGACATCTGCACCCATGCGCCTACTTCTGTGCCTTGTGGTCTGTGTGCGAGCGTGTTTGATTGACGCTATTAGTAGACGCAGGTGCAATTCAGCGGTGCGGTGCTGGTGTGTTTCGTGGATGCTGTGGTTATTTCTGTCTCACAAATGCAGCAGGGTGTGTGGGAGACGGTAGGAGACAGTGGGTGAGGGACGGTTGCATCGTCGGCCTAATGTATTTAGGCTTTACGATGAGGCCAATGGGAGCATTGTAATCCACACTGTATATGGGCCACAGTGGACCACACTAAACCACTTTAATGAGGGTTGTTGCGCATTTGGATGAATAAAATACTTTATTCATCTATAAGAGAGAAGGCCAGTGAGTCAGTGTAGATAATGTGTTGGTCAGTGGCTGAGGTCTCTGTCCCCGTTAGTGTCCAGAGCACTGTGGGAATCCATTGTTTACCCTCTATTCTTCATTAATAATCCTCCGTCACTCCCTTTCTCTCGGCTCTCTCCTTCGCACACAATCTTCCTTTTCTTCTCCCCACTCCCTTTCTCCATCCTTCTTAGTCATTCCTGCTTTTTGTTATCCTTTTACAACATTCCTCTTTCAAGTCTTCGTCCTTCCATTTCCAGCCCTTTTCTCTTCTCCGCGGTGCCCTTTTCGGACAATGGAGGAATCCCCTGACCGGGCTGCAGGGAGGCGGGGGGGGGGGGGGGGGGGGGCGGCATCGAGAGCTGGCCTGTGACTGACGGCCCGGTGTGGGGGAGGGGAAGAGGACCAGTTAGGGTCTCTCATTCATGTGTAGAAGTTTTGGGAACTTTGGGATTCAAACTGTGGCCTACAGGGGGAGGGGACGCTCTGGCCAATCAGCAGAGCAACATGTTACTCCATTAGCATTTGGCCTTGAAATGACTGAGCGAGCAATCTTGCTGGTGCTTTCGCTTGTAGCTTCACATGACTCTGAGCTGAAGATATTAAGTTCAGAACGAGGAGGAAGAGTGATTCTACCTCGTGTCTGTGCCCACTCATGTACCGAGTTTATACCACAACAATAACTGCATCTATCTTTAGAAAAGCAGTGTGCAGTAATGAGGCTCGCCATTCGAGTGGCCGAACAAGTTACTCAGTCAACCAAATCCTCTCCGCTTTTTATTTCCCCGGACACTGAAAGAGTCCAGGCCAGCACAAAAGCATGTGCTCCCCCCTCCCCTCTCACCCCTCTCTCTCTTTGAGCCCCTCACCCCAGTAGTGTGCACACAGTGTGTGTAGTTTGTGTGCATTGTGCGGGAATTTATATTTGCAAGAGGGGGGACATGCAGACTAGGCAGACAGGGCAGATTTGGCACAAGATTAGGAGGCTCTGGAATGGGTGAATGTGGCTTCCACTCACAGAGGAAAGGGGGTGTGTGAGAGTTAGACAGAAAGGGTGATCGGGTAAATAGTAGATTGACTTCCTCTTCTCTCTTTTTTGAACATTTTGAATAAATGCCTCTGTAGGCGAGCAGAGACCTGCTCAGGTTGGTTCAGACGTTTTTGTTTTAGATAGTGTGCCCTCGTCTCTGCCGAAGTTATACCAGAAGTCTTTTAGACAATGAACCTGGCCTTCGGTTAATGCATTAAGGCAAACATGCAGTGTCTGGGGTTTCTCTACGGCCTCCTGCACACTGTGTGTGTCTGTCTATCTCTGTGTGTGTGTGTGTCTGCGTGTCTGCTCTGTCTGTAGTCTGATGGCATGATTGGAGAGAAACCGTAAGCTAAATGGAGTCACTTGACTGGAACACTGCAGCCTCTGTGAACATCAGGCTTTGGCTCACTTCACCTACAGTTTACTCACATGTGTCACAAACATACACACTTTGCTTCTCTGATATCTGGACATGCTGCTCTTTCCCCTCGACACGCACACATGCTGCTGAGTCCTACTACTATACCCGGAGTTAACCAAAGTAAACCCAGACTCTGTAAATAGTGGTGTGTGTGCTGACGTATAGACCTACAGCACCGGATCCTCTCTCCTGTGACTTGAGGACATCAGCAGAATGCACAAACACACGCATACTGCACACGCATACAAATCACACATCCTGAGGCACATTAACGCTGTCTGAGTGGATTGTAAGCGAAGCAGATAAGACAAAGCGGAGCATTTTTACGATGCTGCACACACGCGCACTGTAGTGCAGCGTGTCTTATGCGGAGTCTCGCACACACACACACACACACACACACACACACACACACACACACACACACACACACACACTCTGCTCTCTGTCACAGGTCGCTCATGGGCGACGAGGCTCCAGTCACTGTGTAATAATGGGGGACGTCTCAAAGTGCCCACACCACAGAACTCATTTCACACCAGCTTGAGTTGGTCACATTGTGGATGTTACACAGACCAGATCCTCCCCGGTGTGAAACCTTATCGGAGTCCAAAGGAATATGTGCAGATGTGGCAGTTCTCATAGATGCCTTACCCACCATTAATGTTATTTATCGACGCTAACGCTGTTTTTAAAAAGAGACAAAGACTTTCCTACTATACGTGTCAATAGTTCCCAGATGGCTAATGCTGATTGCTAGTTTTAATGCTTGCTTTTCTCTGATTGTTTGGTTGTAAACTGAAACATGCTGACAGTCTGAGTAAATGACACTGGTATATAGTATTCTGCTGTGGTGACTGGTATCCTGTGTGATACTGTAAGTGGTCTTAAGACCCCACACTGCCCTCTGCTGACATGGCTATCATTTATCTACCTCCTACCTCCTTTCTGTTCCATCGTACTGTATCCTCCTGTTCACAGCTTCACTCCCTTCCTTAAGCAAACAACTCTCACAAGGCCCTCATTAAAACACCCCCGTTGTAAAAGGAAATGTAGCACACTTGTTCTAACCAACGTGCCGCCTCGCGTCACTCTATAAATGGTTACACACACACACACAAACACACAAGTACAGCCCTGTAAAAACTGCCTGAGTCACCGAGCAGACCGTTGTAGCTCACTAATACAATGATGAGACGACGGCGTTACACTAAATCCAACTGCTCCCGCTTGTTATTCCAATGGACCCGTTGACCCGTAAAACACTGTTGGTCGTCCATTGTTTAATTTGAAAGTCTTACAGTCAGTGGGAAGCAGTTATGAACTATTCTGAAAGGTTTTCAGGTGTGTTTTTTTAACACACCTTTTCCCCCGAGAGGCTTTCAGTCTCCCAAGTGTCACCTGTTCAAGGTTGCCTCCCCTCCTGGGGGCCACTTCCCACCTGGGCTTGGCCCCTGGTCACATGGTTGTCCTCAGCTCCTGTTTCCTGTTTCCTGTCACCTGATACCTGTCACCTGCTTCTCAGGGAGCCAACACCCTCTTTGTCTCTCCCTGGCGTCGTCCTTTTCCCTCCTCATTTCACTCTCCTTCAGGATTCTAGTTTGAACTGCCAGTGAATTTTGATAATTGGGAAGCTACTGACAAGCTCTGTCTTGCACTTCCAGCAAACTCATTGTGAGAAAACAACAAATCCGGCTGCTGTAGCCACCTCACTCCCCATCCAAACACAATACACATAGCTAGTGAAGAGCAGGATGTGTCTGTCATCGAGGAACAGAGTGGAGCTGAACTGCAGCCTCCTTCTCTTTGTCAGCATGGTTGTAGAGCAGTCTCCCAACATGTTGTATGGAGGTTTTTAATTTGTTCTATTAATCTCTGTTGAAAACAACCATTGTGTGTCAATTACCAGAGTGCCTTGCTAAAACCCAGAGGTTTAATTTGAATTAAGGTTGAGGCTCCAAGCTTGCAGACGTCTGTGCACCCTATGTTGAGAAAGTATCCCTGAATAATGAGGTCATACATATTCCTACCCTCGGAAAAGCCCGAGTCGGCATACTTTCTCAGGAGTCTTCCTCCATCGCGGCGAGCTGGCTGGCTTCTGCCGGGGCAGACAGTGGGTCCTCTGTGGGGCTGATTGAGGGGTTAATCACTGCATAGTTTGGCCCGTTACTCCTGCTGCTCCCCGCCAGCCTGTCTTTTCTGTCCATCTTAACGGCAGATGACACACACACACACACACACACACACACACACACACACACACACACGGCGCGGCTGGCGGAGGAATGTTTCTGAGCGCTGTCCGGTCCAACAACCAGGCTCTTGTGAAAGCACTTGGCACGGCCACGGCGCTCTCCTCGGCTCTCCCATCGAAAGCCACTTTGTTTGGTTGCCGTTGGCGTGATGAGGAGGAGTTTTTGGGGGAATAAGATAACGGAATGTTTTTTTAAAAAGCGGTCCTGGTCTGAATATACAGGATGTTTTGTGTTCTTGTAATTCTTGTTAGGCAGACAGAAGTTTATGCAACATGTAAAACACTAATAAGAATTATCTTAATATATCAGGTTTAAGCTTCACTCTCACCACTTAAAACCTTTACTAATACACTGCTCTATGCCCACTTGTGGTCTAAAAATGATCATTAATGCTGAAATTATCAGTTGATTCATTGATAAATTGACTGACAGCAAATATTTTGATAATTGTTTCATCATTAAAGCTGTTCTTCAAGCAAATATGTCAATCATTTGCAGGTTCAAATGTAAGGATCTGCTGCTTTTGCCTTGTCTTAGTGTAGTTAATTGAATATTTCATTTATGGCTCGGAGAACATGAACTTGAAAATAATCGTTAGTATTTGCAGTGTCTTTATAGTCTTTATAGCATTGCAAACAGAATGTGATAGTTAAACATTGTTGCTTGCCTAGTTAATGTTGTGTTTTGACTGACGTGCTGTCTTGTGTCTCCACAGCCTTTCTTCAGACTATTGAATCTACGGAAGCTCGGCCTGAGTGACAATGAGATCCAGAGACTCCCTCCTGAGGTGGCCAACTTCATGCAGCTGGTGGAGCTGGACATCTCCAGAAATGGTACGCGAACACATTCACAAGTTCACGTTGTCAGTTCTCGTTGTAAGACCGCCCGTTATCACACAATACCTTTTAATGACACGCTTTAAAATAACCTTCCGGTCCTGTCTAGACCACCCCCCAAAAACACAAAACATCAAGCGTAGAAATCAATGCTGACGTGTGGTGTTAAGCACCATGATGCAGCCAGAAGTAATATTTCATACATGAGACTTAAGGTGAAATTACAACTCTTCAGCTGTAACACACACACACACACACACACACCTCGCCCTCTCTGTGTCATTGCATGCTGCACACAAAGACACTGATGCTCAGTGGCAGGAAGGGCATACACGGTAGATGAGAGACATCTGCTCTGCTACGCACGGCATCAAGTGCTGTGGGAGCAGTGTGCAGCGGCCTGTGAGGGCCTTTCCCATCTGTCTGCCTGTCTGTCTGCTCCTGCTGCAGAGAGACACTGAGCCACATAGGCTGCTTGGCTCAGTAGGGATTTTCTTAACCTGCACCTGCAGCATCCAGAGGTAAAAGGGCTTCACCTGGTCAGGCTAGTTATTCAGATATCTTCTTGCGTGTCTGAGAAGCTCTGACTTTAGCTCAATTCCATTTCCCACTCTCAAATAGATCATAAAGAAATACAAGCTTTGCTTTTATGATTTCAGCAGCATGCAGTTAAATCAGCTGCCTCTCAGCTCAACTTCTTTTCCCTCAGAGGCAATATGTTCTTTTGCTTTGCTTGCTGATTTTTTGACACCAAATCCAGTCTGCAGAGTTTGACAATGAGGTGGGACAGAACAGAGGCAAACTAGATGAACAGCCGGTACACCAACCAGCACCTGCAAATAGGTTTCCCTTTCTTGTTTCTTTTAATTTGACCCCTTATTTTTACAATGCATGGCTACAGCACCCTAAAAAGACTAAAGCACTGCAGCAACAGCTATAAATGTGTGATTACTCAAATGTTCTATGATGGGAGGAAAATGAAGACGTAAAAACAAAACGTTCACCAACTTCCATCTGTTTCTATCTCCGTTTTCCTTTCCTTTCTCTCACTTTCCTCCTCTTGGCCATCTGGTTGTGATTACGAGGAATTTAAAATGATTCGGTCCATAGGATACGAACCCCCCCGTTCTAAATCTGTGTGTCCACGGTGCTGATGCCTGCCTCCCTCCCACACCTCTTTTCTCCTGCAGAAATTCCTGAGATCCCCGAGAGCATTAAGTTTTGCAAGGCCCTGGAGATCGCAGACTTCAGTGGGAACCCACTGTCCAGGTAAGAGAGCGGGGAACAGCCGGTCACTCTCTTCACCGTCACTGTGAGAAAATATGATGTTTGCACAGATGCAGAAAAAAAATGAAACAAAGCATAAGTGTCATCTTTGTGCTCTGTTTACTCATCTTTCCTATTTTAAATATGCAGTGGGACATGTCACTTTATGCTGATTTGCTAAAGCAACAATTATCCACAGTACGTGAACAAATGCCTGGAGGAGATCAGGTTTTTGTGTGACAATGTTCTTCCCGACCAAACAAGGCTCTGTATGAATCAAGTGTCGGGTTAATCTAACCAGGATGCTAGTTCATCTCTATTACATTCCTCCATGAAGTCTCTGCTGCAAGGCTCTCATCTTACATATTGCCACATCAGTGATGTCTAGGTTTTAACTTCCTCCAATGGAACGACTGGATAAAGCTTTGATGCTGAGGACATTAACAGATGGGAATATGTAAAGGGCCAATAGGTCTAGTGAGTGTGTGATGTTAAGTGATCCCATGTGCCGTACAACACAACACTAAGAGTCCGTCTCCACCGTTTTCTCTCCCGTCTCGCTGCTTCAGATTGCCGGATGGTTTCACTCAACTCCGAGCGCTGGCTCACTTGGCACTCAACGACGTGTCATTGCAGACGTTGCCCAACGACATTGGAAAGTACGTACATGTGCACGTAGTGGATCATTTCGTAGGATAATTGTAAAAAATGTAACGATTTTAAGAAAGATCTTTAGGCCCTCTTCTCAGTTAGACCCTCGATACATTAGGGTCTGAGTAGCTTCTCAAGGAGTGTAATTCTGTTGCCCAGTGGGCTGTGAGGCAGCCGCCGTCTGGGCTCTTGGCCACTGCTGTGCTCCGACAGATGGAGGAGCCCCTCTCCATGCCAGGCAGCCCGGTCCAACAGACCTGCCATCTGACTAACCAACCTGCCTCTCCTCTCCCCCTCTCTTACTCACCCACCCTTCTCCGCTCCCCACCTGCCAACTCTTGCCCCTCTTTCTCTTTCACTTGCCTCCTTTTCGCCGCCGCTCTTCCTTTTTACAGCCTGGCCAACCTGGTGACGTTGGAGCTCAGGGAGAACCTGCTGAAGTCTCTGCCAACGTAAGTGTCATCTCCCTCCGGCGTACATGTGCGGGCCTCGGCCTCTTCTCTAGTTCCCCACCATCTCCATCAAGCACAATACGTGCAATAAGCTCACAATGCATGAGGATTTGTGCTCACTTTTTAGTTAGAACCTTTCACACCTACACATAAGAAAGATTTATTGTAGTGTGTAAGAACACGACAGAAACTACAAGTCACCTGTAGCGCGAGGTACGTTTAAAAACATTCTTTGCATATGTCGGTACATGTGAATGAATGGTGTGTTGTAATAGTCTGCAATGCTCGGCTCTTTGTTCTTTCAGGGCACGTAATGTGTGACTTACTGCGTGTGCTATTTTCTGTTCGTATTCAGGTCGCTCTCTTTCCTGGTCAAACTGGAACAGCTGGACCTGGGCAGCAATGAACTGGAAGTTTTGGTAATTCAACAATTCATCCCCTTTGAACCATATGATATAGTATGCAGAAGATAATTAATTCTGCTGTTCAGTACTCAAAAACTGTCAGTTGTGCCTTTAGGATAATCTACGTTTGAACTGCCAGGGCAACACACACACACACACACACACACACACACACACACAGTGACATGTTTCACGAATCTGCTCCTCACAGTAATTATGATCCAAACCACATGTTTACTCCGCCAAACGCAGCAGAGCCGGTCTGTCAGACCCGAGGCCCTGCATGCACTGTACCTCACAGTGAGCGCTGCTTCAGGCCTGGCAACGCCCACCATGTGTCATAGGACGGTAAACAATTCCTCATGACCTGACAAGGGCGGAGGCTCAGTAAACATGATGGGACTGCCATAAGCCACTGCTTCACTGACTTTTTTTGCTTAATTCAATTTATCAATTGGACTTCAAATTGATGCAATTTTGGGAGAATTAAGCTCAGTGAGCCCAGGATTGCTAGCAAATACTGAATGCTTCACTGAAATGATTTTGGAGCTTCAATTAATGTCAGATCCCAAAGAGAATTACTGCATTTATAGATCAAGTTTCTTGACGTTACTGAAGATAGAAAATCGGATAAATTTAGATGAAAAGTGTTTTCAAATGGAGCCGATTCACTCACTGTTGCACGTGTTGTTTAGAACATGCAGTTCATGACTTGACCCTTGAAACATTAACAAAAACAACCAACTGTGCCAATGTTCTCCCTCCTCTCCTCCTCTCTGCTTCGTCCCATCTCTTAGCCGGACACCCTCGGTGCTCTCCCCAACCTGAGGGAGCTATGGCTGGACCGCAACCAGTTGTCCTCATTACCACCAGTAAGTACAGTTAACTACAAATGTTTTTTTCAAAGCTGACCTTTTGCAAGAACTCTGCACTTATTTCTTTATGAAACTTACATTACACACTGCAAGTGGTATTTATCGTGTGTTTGCAGGAGCTGGGGAACCTCCGGAGACTGGTGTGTCTGGATGTGTCTGAGAATCGTCTGGAGGAGCTTCCCTCAGAGCTCAACGGCCTCCTGGCTCTCACCGACCTGCTGCTCACACAGAACCTGCTGGAGGTCGTCCCGGACAGCATAGGTGAAATACCACGAGGGGGAAAGAGAGTTTCAGACCGAAGATAGTGTTGATGGGGGGGGCTTGTTTAAGGTACCAGTTAGACATGAAGCATGATCCAGGAAGTCCAGTTTGAGTAACAGATTACTGCGTCTTAGGCCTTATCAGACGGCAAAACAATGCACAATGGTTTGTAAATCCCACAGGCAGAATTTGGAAAGTTATCACGGCAGAAGCTATTTTGTCTTTTGTCCCAATGGTTGAGAGATAAACAGAAGAAATACGGTGTTCACATTACAAAGTAATCCACCAGAAATGTATGCTTACATGTACACTTAATTTGCCAACACCGTTCTAGATGTTGTCTTGCGTTGAGGTTCATCTCTGTTGGGACCATCCTGACAGTTCTTAACCCCATGAACATGTAATTTGGGCACGTGCTGTTATAGAATAGTGTCTGCTGTTTCTCAAACTGCGAGACAGAATAAGGCCAACATTAGTTGATGTGAAAGAACCTCAACGATTTGGGAAAGTTTGCCATCTAATAAGCCAGCGCTAGATGAAGTAATCCCTGCAGCAGGCCCACGCAGACTGTACTCTGTTATATATATATATATATATATATACAGCACTGCCCTCTACTGGAGAAATAGAGCCAGTGAAGAAAGACACAGGCAATAACAACAGCTCTGTTTATCTGTTTTCAACTGAATCTATTCCAGAGCTGATAGAGATCACAACATGTCACATCTAGTGGTGTCTTATTGCAACACTTTGTAAAACAGCATTGTGTTTTGTTGTGTTTGTCGTCCAGGCTGTCTGAAACAGCTGTCCATCCTGAAGGTGGACCAGAACAGACTGACCGACCTGACTGATTCAATAGGCGAGTGTGAAAACCTCACAGAACTCATCTTGACAGAGAACCTTTTACAGGTAGGCAGCTTTAAACCACTTACAAAAGCCTCACACTGACCCACTTGGGATTCATGTATGCCCTTTTAATACCTTTTAAGTCCAATCAACAGCCATTAAGCTGCATTATAATTTCCCCCCAGAATATTAATGACTTCTGTCTCACTCCCTCAAAGTCACTTCCTCGCTCGCTGGGCAAGCTGAAGAAGCTGACCAACCTGAATGTAGACCGCAACCACTTGGGCGGCGTGCCCAAAGAGCTGGGCGGCTGTGCCAGCCTCAACGTCCTCTCGCTGAGAGACAACCACCTGGAAAAACTGCCCGCTGAGCTCGCAGATGCCACCGAGCTGCATGTGCTAGATGTGGCCGGAAACAAGTAAACCCTCCCTGAACACCTCGAGCTGTAAATACATCACAGAGGCCTTCGGTGCTGCGGTCAAAGATTTAATGAGAATGCTTTTAGCATTACCAGCATCCTGCAGAGAGATTGCTCCTTCGATTTTCTTTAACAGCACCAATGTCCCTGTGAATGCACTTGAACTCTTAACTTTCAGAGAGTTTTGTGATCGCCAATTCAACTATTTAAGATCCTAGAAGTATCAGCTGGATGCTATTTTGTTTTACTCGCTGAAGAGGTGAAGGTTGTGGCTCATCCCTCATCGCTTCTTTTGTCCAGATTACAAAACCTGCCTTTTGCCCTGACAAACCTCAACCTGAAGGCCATGTGGCTCGCAGAGAACCAGTCCCAGCCAATGCTCAAGTTCCAGACGGAGGATGATGAGCACACAGGAGAGAAGGTGCTGACCTGCTATTTACTGCCCCAGCAGCCTTCTCCAAGCCTCGGTGAGTAGCAGTTAGTTAATGCAATGGGAGGTTTTACTTGGATTGATATTGTTTTTCATGTAAAGGATGAGTCTTGGTCGGTCATTCCAATGTGTAAGACATCTAAATCTAACGTCATTATAGAATGATTGTGAGACTTTACTGTTAAATGGACAGCTTCAAGAACATCACCTCAGTTTGTCATCTTTCTGTCCTCTTCCTTCATGACCCACAGAGAACTTGCTGCAGAACAGTGTGGATGACAGTTGGACGGACAGCAACCTGAACCGAGTGTCGGTCATTCAGTTCCAGGAAGAGACCAAGGCTGAGGAGGAGGACGACGAGGCTGCTGCGGAGCGCAGAGTGAGGAACACGACAATACAGCGGCACTTCCTGTCCGCTCCATGTCCTTCTGCTCAAATCGTTTTTAGTTTTGCCCTCCTACTTATCAGCATTGACGTTGAGTGTAAACGTATTTGTGACAGCTCTATACTAATGCACATTTGTTGTCTAATTCATGCTTTTAATCTGTTTGTTTCAGGGCCTTCAGCGCAGAGCCACACCACACCCTAGTGAGCTGAAGGTGATGAAGAAGGTGATTGAGGAGAGGAGGAATGAAGCGTACACATCCAGACCTGATGGAGAAGAAGAGTCCCCTGATCAACGGGTACATCCACCATTCTGTATAATGATTATCAACCAGTTAACATTAAGAGATGTATTTATGTTATAAATCACCCGTTAATGTAGGAAGTAGACAAAAGGCAGTTTTTCACTGGTGCACTTGATCGTGAATTAATCAACGTGATGCTTTTGGTTTTAGGAGAAGCGGCTCAGTGACCTGTCCAATCAGAGCCATGACTCCCAGGTGTCCAATAGCACACTGTCGGCCACTTCGCATGAGGGCCGACAAAATGTGACGGCGGCCTCGCAGAGGGAGGACCTCGTAGACGGCCACTACCCTCAGGATGAGCTGGATGAGATGGAGGTGGAATACATTGAGGTGAATGTTTAAAACATCTTGTCCATAACACTGTTATGTTGTACGTTATTTCCCCAATTGATCCTTCTAACCGAAAAAAAAAACAATTCTGAAAACCCCTCTCTTCTCCAGCCCTCTGTGCACTTTGCAGAGGAGCCCATCATCCGTGGTTTGGATGAGGACGACGATGAGGACGGTGAGAGGAGTGACGAGGAAGAGAGGCCGGTTATTCCCTACGAGAAGCAGCGTCTGATCAGAAAGGACACGCCGCACTACAAGAAGCACTTCAAGATCAACAAGCTGCCCAAACCCGAGGCGGTGGCGGCGCTACTGCAGGGCTTCAGCCCCGATGGCCTGAACTCTCCGACACAGGCTCCTGAGGACAAGCAGGACGAGGATGAGGAAGAGGAAGAGCAAAGTTTATGCACCCCTCAACCCCATCTCAGGATGGAGGAGCTCGAAGACAGCCGGCTCCAGGTCAACTCCAGTCAAGTAAAGGTAAAGGAGAGATCCCACCGCTGGAAGGATGCAGTTAAGGAATGTAGAGGGAAGCTGGGTAACTGTTTCATATAATAAGTAGAAAAACATTAATTCCCCCACCTACATTTAAACACATGTAGTGGTACAGGACGTGCACTATGCAGGAAAGTCACACACCAAATCAGTTAATGAACTTATTTTATGCTTAATCTTTCCGTTCATGTTGTAAGAATATATTTAAATTGAATATATTTTTTTGCTTGCTCATTGCATCTATGCAGACACTTACTACTGTATGCATAGAGTGCTCTTACCAGCTTGCAAGATGCATTCAGTTTGGAGTGGGCTGCCAGCATATATTAAGGATGTGGCATTGCATGCTGGGTCATTATGGAAACGAAGACATCTACCCTTGGCCTTGTAAATCAAGGGCAGTGTTCTTCTCAGGAGTGGAAAACAGTCTCAGAACTTTGCTGATAATACTTTCCAATACCTCACATCATATAAACGATAAAAATATACAAACATTGTCTCATACTTGGAGACAAATTGGTGAGAGTCACTCTAAACCGAGTTTCCTTGTCTTTATTTATGCACAACTAACATACCAGATATGAATTCTTTGACTTCAAATGATAATGTTACTTCCACACAAGCAGCTGCAGGCTTTTCTTGCACACCACTGGCCCCAGTTCAGCACTAAACCTCTCACCATATTATCAGCCATCTCCTGGTTTTAATTGAGTATTGACATTCTCACACTGTCTTCTAGTAACATTGTGCGTGTGTGCTCGTACGTATGAACGGGTGATGAGTGAAGTCTGCTCCGGTGCCGCTTATGAAAATGAATCTTAAGGAGACGTTAATGAAGTTTTTTTTGATTTATCGTGCTGCTTTAAACACTGTGATCAAACATCATCATCTCACCGGATCTTGTTTTGTATGCGTTTGTGAATGTGGGTCTATTTGTGTGGCTGACCTCAGACCAACCAGAACATTTATGGGCAGAGCTGGAATGTGAAATCCAACGATCCTTGTTTGTGTGATATCATGGTAATAGTCTTTTTTTTTTTTTATGGGATGTTTAAATTATCGTAGAGAGTAAGATTCTTCAGTGTCCTTCAAAATCAAAATCTCATTTATGATTGCGCTGATTTTCTAAAATCTTGTAGATATTTTTGTGGCTGAAAGTGTAAAAGCTTGCAGCTTTGCTCCTGGAGGAATTTGCTGTCTGTGGTGCGGAGGCTGGGCTTACTGTTGTTTGGGAGCTTTTGCCTTCTCTTGTCCGCTCTCTCTACACTCTGTGCTTTGCACCGTAGCTCGGCTCCTTGGTTCTTGTCTTTCCATCTCTGCCTGTATTTGCTTCTGGTGGCTGGGGAGTGAGTGTGCGATTACTTCTGCTTCAAGGTGGACCTGGAAGTCTCCACAACCTGCAAGCAGACAGTTGAGTGTTGGGTGTTTGGTGGAGTCAATGGAAAGTGTGAGAAAGGAGTGTGTGTGTGTGTGTGTGTGTGTATGAGCATATTTTTATTTTGGCCTGACTAATCCGCATGCCTCTCGCTGGTTCCTGTCCTAACAGGGGGTGTCATTTGATCAAGTCAATAATCTGCTGATTGAACCTGCTCGAATTGAGGAGGAAGAGGTCTGTACATACTCTTTCCCGTCCAGTCTGTCTCTCTGTGTCCCTGACTCACCCACTCATTCGCCTGTATTCAGAGGGGGAGGACGTTCCCACAGAAATCCATGGTTAATCCAAGTCAATCACTAGGGACCCCCTAACCACAACTCATCTCTGAGACCGCGTGGCAGAACCTGAAGGCAGGAATGAAGTAGCCACGATTTATTACATTTATTGATTTCTTCACACATTGTGGGAGTAACGGATGCTTAAAGACAAACAGAGTGGGAGTGAGTGGGACGGTACATGTGGAGGGGGTATTTGTTCAGGTATTGAGTTCAAATATCAACAATCTTTCTTTAGAGTCCCTGACCCATTTAATACTATTCAATAATGCACTTTGTCCTCTTTTTAACTGACTCCAAGCCAGTGAGGTTAGCATTGGCTAACTATCTGCTGCACACACGCTAACTGATTCTTTGCGAATAAGGAATCATTATGTGACAATCGTACAACATGCAGCTCCCACATTTTGAAGACTAAAAATTATGAAATTAATCCGACCTCGCCTACTTACGCTACCGTGAGAGGTAACTCCATTTCTCTTTTGTTGATGCAGGAAAGGGTTAAGCTTAAAAACCCTGCATGTTGATTCTCTTATGTCCTCCAGGAAAGCCTGTTAGTTACACAGAATTATTTCATCTTTGAGTTTTGTTTGGCCATCCGCTGAATAAACGGAGCTGAGTAAATATCACGTACAGAACTCTGAGTAACAGCAGAGTCTGCAATGACTCACGACTTCATCTCACGATCCATCTCACTGCATATGATGTAGAATCACAATGAACAGCAGCTCCCTTCATGGCATAGACATCTCGATAAAGAGATATTTTGCATAATCTGTAGGCAACTGGACATGATTTTGGTTATCTGAAGTGTTGTGGGTTCAGTTTGTAGTCAGAGTAGTATTGACCAATCACGATTGAGCGGGCCTTGGTTGCATGCAGGTTAACAGTCCGTGTGGAGAGCGAAAGAGTCGTCTGACGGGTTATTTTTTATTGGTTAATGAATAAACCGTCACCCGAGTTTAAATTGGCTTTTTGTGATGTCAAATAATCCGGTCGTAGAAGTCGTCCCTCAACTCAAACTCCATTCTTGCGTCTCAAGTTGCTAATCAAATTTTAAACGATGACCAACCAACGAAAGAGGAAGTCCTGGCCCGGATCAAAACCCCCGAAATATTGGCCGAAAAATTTGTACTTTGTCGGAAACCCTGACTTTCCCAAGTAATTATTAGTCCCCTGGATGCCCACAGTGGCAGTACCCCAAACAGCTCAAACGTTGACAGTATGAATCCCCGTCCAGCATCAGGTTCTGCCACACTGCGTCTCTGCCTCTCTACCTTTCCTCTGCTTCTGCTGCTTCGCTCCTTTTCCTCCCCTGTCCACGCTGTGTTGCCCTGGAATGAATGGGCCGCTTCACCAGCTTCCTCCAGGTGCTTTTGTTTGGTACACCGCCGGTAACTCCACTGCCAACCGGAGGACGAGCTCCAGGCTGATGAAGACGGATGGGAGTTTACTTCCTTGTAGTCTAATTTTCATACTGTAAACAAAGGAAAAAATCGACAGATTAGCAATGCAAAAATTAAGTCATGTGCAAACAATCATTTTTATTGCATGCTTTTGTTTATAATGTTGTATATGAATACTCTCTTATGCTGTTTAGTCTTGGTGAAGAAAATCTGTACTGAAACTTGAAATTTTAAGTAATTTAGTAGCATGAACATTGAATCTGCCGGTTAAGTATTTGTGAACTCAAAGATATTTGTATCCATGTCTGATTTGTTTGCTTAATGTCGTCTCATTACAACAAATGCTGGGGCATCAACACATCCAGGACACAGCACACACTCTTCATCTGTCACTCTTGACATCTCCCTGTTTCCTTTCACCTGTCCCTCATTTGTCTGCCTTCCTCCCCCTTTTTGCATGGCTTGCAAGTACACAGAATACACACAGTCTGTTACGCCTTACTTAGTGTTTACCTCACATTTTTTAAAGTCCCTCATACCGTACGTACACAAGACACATTGTATGTTTTCAGTAAGGGCCTAGCTCATTTAGTGCAACTGAAGAGGGCTTTAGAAGGTGTGTTTGTTCACTTTATGTCTGAAGTCAACTGTCAGTTAAGTGGTTACTGGTAGATTAACAATATGTTGCAATAAAACACAAAACCTACCAACTTAAAATGTCTTTTAAAGCTAAATTCAAGCCACAAATCATCCAACTTCCACTTAAAACTGACATTAGGCTCCGGACACGTAAAAGTGTCTCTCCATCCATCATGTTGGCATGTTGACAGGATGTGAGAAGATTGACACCACCTTCTGGCAGAAGGAGGGAGGTCACCCATAATTTATATATCATAATGCTTAAGATGTGAAAATCTACGTTTATAACCTTAAATTATTTATAAAAGTAGCACCATTGTGGGCTCGCCTCCCTGAATCTGTCCGGAGCTGAGTGGTGTCTGGAGCGTTTCACTAGTAGTTGTGCTGACTCCGCCCTCCTCAACTTGCAGCACAACCTGACCATCGTGCGACAAACTGGCGGCCTGGGAATCAGCATTGCTGGAGGGAAAGGATCCACACCTTACAAGGGGGATGATGAGGTAAGATGTGTACTTTGAGTCTTGATACGTTGGACAAATCAGAAGGCACAGATTATACTCATTTCTTTTTGTTTGTGTGTTCAGGGAATCTTCATCTCCAGAGTATCTGAAGAGGGTCCTGCAGCCAGAGCAGGTGTTAAAGTGGGAGACAAACTCCTAGAGGTAAAGCATTTTCTTAACTTGAGCAACATATTCCTCTGTTTTATTGTAAGAGATGTGAATTACAAGTCAGTCACTCTCTCGGTCTGTCTGTCTCAGGTGAATGGAGTGGACCTCCACGAAGCAGAACACCACACAGCGGTCGAAGCTCTTCGTAGCTCCGGTGCCACGGTCTCCATGTCGGTGCTACGGGAGCGAATGGTGGAGCCAGAGAACGCGATCACGACCACGCCGCTGAGGCCGGAGGACGACTACTTCCCGCGGGAGAGACGGAGCAGCGGCATCGCCTTCAACATGGAGCCGGCTCCCAGCGGGCCTCTCCAGCGGTTCTCCACCTGCCTGATCCGAAACGACAAGGGGCTGGGATTCAGCATCGCCGGGGGCAAAGGCTCCACGGCCTTCCGCACAACAGACACGGTGAGTCTGCTGTGCCCCCACCAAACACAGACAAAGGTTTTGTAAGGACGATGAAGAACATCTCCGAGTGAAGTGTGTAGTCGATTGAGATCCTAAGTTTCAGTTAAAAGAGAAGGATGATCGTGAGGGATGATCTAAAGATAAAATCTACCATGCAGTCATTAATAATAGGTTTAAAGTTGGGAAGTGAGGTCACTGTAGTGCAGTAACGTCTCAGTCACAGAGATCTGTCTTTTAACATCGTCTATTCTAGCCGCAGCGTTTACATCATCTCCAGGGAGACGGAGATATGAATAGCCAGCCCTGACACCTGATAGGTCCGCTCTAACTGGACGGGGCGAGGTGTATATTTGGGGCGAAGTGCAATTGTGCGTTGGAACTCGTGCAGCTCAACAAGCCCACAAAGAGGAAAGGACTCATAAACGTATGATTTAGGCGACTCTGACTGTAAGGCTTTTGAACGTGGATGCAGTGACTCGCTTGATCTGGTGCAGTAGCTCCTGCATGTGTTTGCACATTTTGTTTAATGCAGAAAAAGAGTTGTTATTAGTTCAAATTGTGTAGAAATGTATGTCTCAGGGGTCATGATTTGTGCTGTAGAGTCCTAATGTGTCCTAATGAAAGACGATGCTGTTAATCAGCTGTAATGTATGTGTGGGTTTCTTTATGTGGCTGCTAATATCTCAGAATCCCTTTACTCATTACCTCTGGCACACTTTATATAGGTAGTTGTGTTTGTGGCTCAGATCCACACTGTGAGATGTCACACAGTGACGGAGGAACTCAGCGTGTAGACATTGCAGCCTGTTGCACCAGACCCTTTTAAAACCGACCCTGTCTAATATGATACACAGACCAGAGAGGTTTGTGGAATAATTACAGATACAGAATAATAGCAACGTCTCTTTTATATGTAGTACTTAACAAACAGAAAGTGCACAGTAACTGTGAGTAATTCATCCACACATGTACAAAAGAGTTGACAATGTTTCTTGTTTTTCTTTTTAGGGAATCTACATCTCTCGGATTGCAGAAGGAGGAGCAGCGCACAGAGAAGGCACGCTGCATGTAGGCGACAGGGTGATGTCTGTGAGTACGACTCCTCAACACAACGAGGCTTCCTTTACTATGTTTACGTCCATGTTGGAATGGGAACCCTTTTCCTCCTTTAGCCTTGATTACTAGGAGTGGAACATTAACTCCTCAGAATACTAATACAGTTCGCCTACTAACTCTAACTTTAAAGCACTACTTGGTCTGCATCCGAGGAGAGACTCTGGGTTAAACAGTGCAGCATTTAGGTTACATGTGTTGCATGACCTCTCCATGCTCTTTAGTTTTCCGTGCTGATCACACTCCGAGCTTGGCTTTCTTAATTTTTTCTGTCAGCATATCAGTTAATCTTGAGTTGCATGTTTTGTATCATGCACACACACGTCACACAGTTTTAATGTAAACCGATAATTGATTTTGATTCGTCCTGAGGTTCCTCCACTAGTGTGCCAAATGTGAAAGTTCTCCTAATCTGTTTCTGTATCGACGTCCTCCTCGCTGTGAGTCCCAGAGAAGCTTCTTGAATCCTCTTTGCTTTCTTTCGGGGGTCTCTCTCCTTTTCCCCTCTGGCAGTTTTTCACCTCTCTTTCTTCTTTTGTGGATTTGTAGGTTGCCTCTGTTTCTCTCTTAATCACTCTCTCTCCATCTGCATGCTCACTAATGTATTAAGTGCGTCTCCTTGCCTGCTTGGTGGTGTTGGGGTGGAGTGGGCTGAGCCTGTATGTGGCAGCATATCAGCCGATGGTAAGAGCGGGTACTGTCGGGTCAGCGCTGACCTCTGCTTGTCACTTTTGACCAGAGTACCGGTAAAGACTGTGCATGCCTGAAAGCTCCCCCTTAATCTAAAAACCAAGGTTAGCAGAACTAATGATTCAATAATTCTTTGACAAAGCTGTCTGCTTGCCTTTTTTGACTTGAAACTACACATGTTCACTTGTGTTTTAAGTAGACAAAGGCAAGGAGGAGTGGGAAGTGTTTAACCGATTACATTAAAAGTAGAGATGCACCGATTGATCGGCCACAAATCAAAGCTGATCCGCCACGACTGGTGACCAGCCGATCAGTGTTATATTTAGTTGTAAGTTATTCCCATGCATGCTAACGCAGTGAGCCGCTCTTCTGCCAATTATGGTTAAAATCGTCACATCAGACTTTAAAGAAATCGGAATCGGAAGGACATTGCAATCAGTGCGTCTTAAAATAAACGAGAGCAGCATCAGCTGACTTCAGGAAACCTTTTGGGGAAACATAGCGTAGCTTGATATTAGCTTTTCTTCCTCAGGGAAGTTCTGCCAGCAGCAGCCTGCTGTCCCCCGTCCCCCCCGCTCCCTCTTCTCTCTGCCTGCTCCTGTTGCTCTGTACTGGTGTTGGCTTCTTATTCACATAACAGTACTCACAAACTTTCATTGATTTAGTGTGTTAGATGTTGAATAGATCATTTTGAGTAATCCGGTGTAGAATCTGGTGTAAGGAGACATGACCGTGGGATGCAGTTGTTTTTTTAAAATGTTCATCATGTTGATGGCACACCGTCGTTGTCGCGAGCGTCTTGGTGGGCTGACACCCTCCGTGGTTGGTTTTACTGTCGATCCAGATCAATGGTGTAGACATGACAGAGGCCAGGCATGACCAGGCAGTAGCGCTCCTTACCGGCACCTCCCCCACCATCTCCCTCCTGGTGGAGCGAGACCCCAATGCACCAGGGGGCTCTCCGGGTCAATCCCGGGCACGAGCCCACTCCCCTCCACCCCCAGAGCCCTCAGATTCACCAGACCAGGAGGAGGACGGCCTCAACATGCAAGGGAACAACCTGACCCGGATGGAGGACGAGTATCCCATCGAGGTGAGAGCTCTGAGGCACCACTTTAGTACTTAAATGTGTTCGATAGCTTTTAATCATATTAGGCTGTAGAAGCCTCACCGATGCGTCCAGCCTTAATGTTTGTTTATTTGGCCCCTGCCTTATTCTTAATGCTGGCCAGTTCCAGAGAAGATGGTTCATGGTATGAAGGCTTGGTCCAATTTACATAATGGTGTACTTTAGAGTGTAGCATTTCCAGTTTTTAATAATGCAAAGATATAGCTGTTTACCTGATAGAGGCGTATGCCTGTAGAGATACAGTACCTGCATACAGTAGGTTGGTTTGTGTTTATTAGACATATAGATGTAGACATGACTGTAACCTGAGGTTTCCACTTTTTCAAAATCTCTTGCTACAACACATCTTCCACCTCTAACCCTAACAGGAAGTAACCCTGCTGAAGTCAGGTGGCCCTCTAGGCCTGAGCATCGTGGGAGGCAGTGATCACGCCAGTCACCCGTTCGGCATCAATGAACCAGGAGTGTTTATCTCAAAGGTAGGACTTTTCAAATTTTGCGTTTTTTTTTCATGTCCTAAAATATGCGTTGTGTTTAACTTCCCACCCTTGTCGTCATCATCAGGTGATTCCTCACGGTCTGGCATGTGAAAGTGGACTGCGTGTCGGGGACCGGATTTTAGAAGTGAACGCCATCGACCTGCGTCACGCCACGCACCAGGAGGCGGTGCGAGCGCTGCTGGCCAACAAGCAGGAGATCCGTATGTTGGTGCGGAGGGACCCTTCACCGCCTGGGATGCAGGTGAGGCCATCAACTCAAAAGAAGATACATAAACTAACGTAAGCGTAACTGCGGCAAACGCTGATGAGCTGTGTATACGTCATTGCAGGAAATTGTGATCCAGAAGCAGCCAGGGGAGAAGCTTGGCATCAGTATTCGTGGAGGAGCCAAGGGTCATGCAGGAAACCCCTTTGACGCCACAGATGAGGGCATCTTCATCTCCAAGGTTCTGAAATTATATACAATGTATGCATGCATGTAGGTAATGCTTTGCAGTTCAATATTTCTTAAGGCTTTTTCACCACTTTTGAAGCAAATGGTGTCTTCCCTTTAGCTTTAGATACTGGTTGGATACAAACAGTCTCTGTCTTGACTGCTCTGCAGAACAACAAAACAATGCAAATTGCTACTGAGCAAAAAGTGGTATTAAGTTTGACAAATTAAAGAAAAAGTTTTAAGAGGATATTGTAATATATGTGCCTGAATTACAATTATATTTATAGGTTATCACAGGCGTTATTAGCATTCAACGTACTCATACTTTGGTTGATATTTAAACAGGTGAGTTCGAGCGGTGCAGCAGCGAGAGACAGCCGACTGCAGGTCGGCATGCGCATCCTGGAGGTGAACAACCACAGCCTGCTGGGGATGACGCACACAGAGGCGGTGCGAGTGCTTCGAGCTGTGGGAGACTCTCTGGTCATGCTGATGTGTGACGGCTTCGACCCACAAAAGGTGGCTGCCGTGGAGGTGAGACACCAGGAACAGGTTCATTTGGACAACATTGCCAACAGTGTTGATGATGTTTAATGTTGCCCAATTTTTAAATGACACTTTTTTTTGGTGCATTTCCAGGCGTCTCCCGGCATCATTGCCAACCCATTCGCTTCCGGCATCGTCCGTAAGAACAGTATGGAAAGCATCTCTTCTATAGACCGAGACCTGAGCCCAGAGGAGATGGAAATCATGCAGAAGGTACAAAACAGATTATGCACTGTTTTTACACTCATCATGTATCTTCACTGATGTATATCTTAATTACCAAGGTAAACATTTAAAGCAGTTAAAGCTAGAGTAGGTAACATTGGATAAAACAGCGAGAGTAAGCTAGATTTTGAATGTGTCCAACTGAAAAAAATCCAACCCGGTGTTGCCAAATCTTTTTAAATGAAAGTAGCTAGCAGCACTAGCCCAGAAAGTTGCCAAGTCAGCAACACTGACAGCCCGTCCAGTCAGACCTCCCTCCAAAGCCACTCCCCCAAAATTGTTATTATGAAAGTGAACAATGAATATGGCTTTTGTCGTGTTTCTAAATTCCATTACCCACCCTAGCTTAAAGGTCGGGTTATTGCAGTCTCTGTGCATTTAGCACTCATGCACTCTTTAGCCCAGACAAATCCCCAAAAGCACCGAGTAAAGGGATGTGACTCCAGGAAACACTCCATTCATCCACATACCAGGAATCAGTTTGTCAGTTTTGTGACGACAGCGGTCAAGTCAACACGTGAATCAGCTGTTTGTTTTAGCGATTCTGTCACACCGACTCTCTGCCGTCAGTACAGTTTGCAGGGGAAGTTTTTAACGACAGTAGAGTTTGACTCGCTCCAACCCTGCTCACCACACATGCCCATCTTTTCACCACAGCACCCAGGAATCGCCAACACAGTAGTTTATTTTGTCCAGATGAGCTTTTGGGAGACTGCCCGTACTAAAGGAATGTGGGGGCTTGTTGTTAGTTCCTCTGCACACTTTGATCAGTCCAGAGAATCCAGAGCGCACACAGTCACAAAATAATTTACACGGAAAGTGCATTGTTTTAAATCACTCCTCCGCTAAGATTCACCGGATGTTAATTGGGTTTGTAAAGATATTAAATGTCGCTCTTCTCCAGGAGTCTGAGATGGTGAGAGAGACGTCGCAGTGGGAGCGAGAAGAGATGGAGAAAGTGGTACGTGAAAGTGAAAATCTAAGACTGCTTTGGGAGGGCTGGAGGTAAAATTGTATCAGATCAGCAGATAGACGGCAATACAGCGAAGCAAGGGAATGACATTTATGCAGAACTGCACAGTACTGTAGGGTGGAGCTATAAGAGGCAGAAGCTCAGGTTTGTCTATCGGGTGAATGAAGCTTCTCCTCTGCACCCTGCGTGTGTGTGTGTGTGTGTATTGTGTTTGACAGAACTATTCCTGCAATGTCCCACCTTGCATGCTTTTTTTCTGCTCCCATAGCTAATGAATAGAGTACTTTTTAATGTGTGCGGATTCTATCCTTTCTTTCTCTTCTGTTTTTCTCTCTCTCATCTTTCCTTTTGCTTTTGGTGTGTTTGGCCTGATGAATAAAAAATACAAAAATCATCCAATCATTCCATCTCCATACCACTTCTCCACTGTTGTGTTTCTCCTCTTCACTCCCTGCATCACTGCGTTCCTCTTCTGTAAATCCTCCATCTTCTCATTTCACCGCTCATCGCATCACCGTGTGGCTGTGCGTGGTTGGGTCTCCTCCCTCCTCTACTCTCTTCCTCCTCTTCCTCCCCTTCCTCTCTTGGTGAAGGAGCGTATGCGCTTGGAGCGCGAGGAGGCAACTCGCCTGCTAGAAGAGGAGACTGAGGTGAGACACTCCTCGTCGGCAGGTCTGCAGACGATCTTCCTGGAAGTCTGTGCAAAAAAACAGCACAGCCTCCACGGGATTTCACCACGTTGTTCATCCCTTTCAGGGAAAATACTCTTTTTCTTTGGTCTTCTTATATTTAATTACGTGTGGCACACAACGTCACACACACAGCATGCACGTTACGCACACGTTAGTTATGACGTACTTTAACTGAACTCTTGCAGTAGCCATTATGTCGCTTGAGAAATAGGCAAATGCCAAGCTCACTGACAACGAGAGAAACTGAATTGAAATGACTTGTAGTGGTTGTGAAATCAGATTATAAAGGTCGTATCTAAGCCTCGTATTTTAATTGTTGCAATAGCGATAAAGAGCAATAAACACGTTCTTCACTAGCGAGTCTCTCCACCCCGGACCCCTGATGGGTTTGCATGCCTGTGGTTGTGATTATCACTAAAATGTACATGTACACAAATACAGACGTATACATGTTTCTAAAAAAAGACTAAATTAATTGACTCACTGTTTTTGGTGCACTACTACAGCAGGATGTTGTATGAGGGATTCCAGTGCAACAGTTAATGTTCTTCATAGTTTTGGAGAACAATTAAAGTCTGGCACAGAAGAACGAGCTAAGCCAGGGTTTGGCTAAACCTACCATAGTTGCTAGTAGCATCTTGTCTTTTTATATAATATCACCAGACTCGTCCTTAAATATAACAACACATTATATGTTGGGCAATTTATCCAGTTCACATTTATAATATAAAAGTGTAGGTCCTTTACTTCACAGGAATGGTTCTCTACAGTAGTCTCCTCCAGTAAAACTAATTCACTTTGACTAGATTCTTGCTCGTTGTGTAATAACCATCAGCCCAGTCCACCACTCACCTCTGTTCTGTTTGTTTCTGTTTAGAACCTTGGAACTGGACCTCTAAAACTTGACTATAAGACCCTGGCGGCTCTGCCCACCACCAGCCTGCAGAAGCTCAACAGGGTGAGTCTACCTCTATGTTCTTGAGTCTCCGGGTAGAACTTCCCCAGGTTTTTACACAAACGGTCGTGAATCCTTTTCAACATGTTTGAAAAAGAGTGTGACGCTCTCGAGCTGTACATTGCTTGCATTTCTGTGCAGGCTATGATGGAAATGGCCTTCATAGCTCAGAATAGACCTCTTCGTGGAATCTCCTTGGTTTTTTGGGTCACGGGAAATTCTTGAGTGACCCGAGCCGACCAGTTGCCCCTCCAGGAGCAGGAATGTTAACCTCCCTCCATGAGCAAAACCCCCAAGTCACTAACCGTGGCTCCAAGGCCAAACCCATGCAACATGTCACTTCCGACTGATGTCATCGTGCCCTGCACCAAAGAACAAGAGCGGATGTGATCGACCCGGGTTGAAGAAATAACACGAAGATCAAGGACTGATCGAGAAGTCTGGAAAAAGAAAGTGAAGACCAGAAAACTAAAACGGAGGAATAAAAGAGTGTGTGGAGAAGGACTTGAAATGAAGCGTGGGCGAACGGCAGGCGCTGTCCTGGTTGATAGAGAGTGGGAGTGTGGGAAATAGGTGGCAAGATGGGGGGTGGGGGGCAGGGGACAGCTGCCTGCTATCAACCGGCCTATCCTCTGTGATATTTTAAACCTGCATCTGGCTCTGAATTGGATGGAGTCTCGTGGGTGGGTGGGGGTGTCAGACAGGGAGGGAGGCTGTCGTCTAAGAGGAACCGACAAGTGTTTCAGTCGGAGCTCCCAAAGTCCTCTGAGGAGTAAGTCTGAGAGGAACTACAGCGAGTGTCCTGTTCCCATCCTACAGTGAGTATGGAGAGCCGACTTGTTTTAGGTTCTTCATTTTTCTGTTTTCATTTCCTTCTCTTTCACTTTATTGTGATCCAGCTGTGTGTCTGTGTTAGGCCTCAAAGAGAAGAGTTCTTTGAAACATGATCACCAAAATGATTAGATTACCTTTGAACTATACCAAAGAAGTAATTATTGTTCCTTTTTATAAACTTGGGTCACATAACTGTATCATGACTCTCCTTGTGGATCTCTGTCTTGTTTAGATAGTCCAGTGTAACTTGAAGAACATGTCACACAGTAAGCAGCTGTTACTGGTCGGTGCGTTGGAGCTGGATCTGCTGCTCCAGCTCACGTGTTCCTGCTCAAACTGTCTCACAGTGACTCCTTAATACTTCCAGCAAGTTGGAACCAAAGTTTTTCCCGGTGTGTTTTACTGATAGTGACAAGTTAATTCTGCTTTTTACGTGAGTGAGGTGTCCGGCATGATGTGCTGGAAATGAGAGAGTTGAGAGTAAATTGTGGTAAACGTACAATTGCTTTGAAAGGAACTTCTGGTTTGATTTATTTATGTACTTTTTAACTTAAACGTGTATTCGTTTAAGATCACAAGGCACCTTTTTATTTTATGGAGGCAGACTCCAGTACACAAATCCACCCCAAAAAACAAATAACATCCAGAAGGAAAGAGAAACAAAACAGAAACAGTGTTTCTACAGGATCACATAGTCACAGAGGAGACTGATACCTATTTAGACCCAGAACCGGTCCCAGGGAGACACCCCGTCCCCCTGAGCTTTGGTTTGGTTTATTGACAACATTGTAATATACTCATAATATACAACATATTGTTCTATCTCTGGCAGGAACGATTGAGTCCTGGACTTATTTTCCATCATTGTCCTTGATGTTTACAATCCAAGCACTTCTACACTAGAGAGAGAAACTGATTCAGTTACTGGTTCCCAGCTCAGCGTGTCGGCCCGCCGGCAGACCAGCAGCCTCGCTCTCCAAACCAAACCCCAGCTGTCCCTCACAGACTGTGTCAGAGCCAAAAGGGCACTCGCTCACATTCCATCCCACTGACCCTCATCACACCACAGATTCTGACAGTCAGCATGTAGGGAGCCACATTGCTGCCTCACAATGCTTGTTGTATTCTTAGTCCGGCTATTTAGATTAGCACCGCGTACGTCAAGGTCACACTGAATTAATGCCACATCTATCTGGGCTGACTTGAGGTTTTTTCGGAGGCATTTCTTTGGTGTTGGGTTTGTAAAAACTCTTCTTTGTTTCTTTACGTGGGTTGCGTATTATCTCCCCTCCTACAGTGACTGTACTCGTCCTCTATGTTCAGTACAGTAGCAGTTGAAGGTGTGCTGGAGCTGGAATGTCTCGCCGATCTGATAATACGGTTATTTAAGGCAGCGGCCAAGAGTCTGGACTGCAGTGACGTGTCCAGTGGCATACAGCAGCAGCTAACAAGTGTTGAATGATGGGTAACTGAGAAATGTGTCTTTAAGGCTCCAGGAAAGATTTAGGGATGTGAGTAACTGCTTTTAGCAGCCAGAGGCTTGTGTGTGTGTGTCAAGTGTCTATTTATAGAAGCTCATCATAGCACACCGAGGAATCACTCTTCTCATCTGGTGTCAGGTTCTATTTGTTTGTAATGTGTTCGGAGCTAGAGCTGCAACGAGCCATTGAAGCTGTTGTAGCGCCTGCTGTTAATTTCAAACAAATCGACAAGGACGTTTATTAGAGCAAACATATTAACATATGCCAATTCAGTGGTGATGCACAAGTGTTTTAATATCCCACCAGACCAGTTATGAGAGCCAATCAGCAGTGACCAGTTGTAAAAAGTTGTAAGCAAAGCTTATTTTGCAGATAAAACAAAAGCCAATCATTAATACACAAACTGTCTGTTTTAATATTATATATTATAGAGAAGTGAGCGCACCAGATATGTGTTACATTACACAGGTTTTCCCTCCAAATAAAGCCTATTTTAACTTGTGATGAAAGTCAATATTTCAATATATCTCACTGTAGAGATGTCACGGTGTACCCTGATGTCAGCAATTACTTTATTTATAACAATGTTATCATAACTGATTGAAATAATGGCCAAACATATGAAAATAGAAGAATTATCTTTCAATCTCTTTCTCTCTACTCTGTTTTTAAAGTGTTCATCTTTATTCTTTTAAACTCCACTAGTGATGATTCAGTTTGTGTGAGTGGAACCTTTCCTGTCAGTTCTTATTCTTTACTGTATCTGTGCTGCCTCTTTCCTTTGCTCCTGTCCAGTTGTCTACCTCTGAAAGTCTGACTGCTCACATGGAGGCCCCCCTGCAGGCCCAGTACGGAGCCCCTTTAGAGCCTCTGGGCTTCGGCTTAATCCACCCCGCGAACCCCCTCGACCACACGGACCCCGAGTCCTGCCCCGGTCTGAACACGGAGCACGATTACCTTCATGACCCCCAGTTCTCCCCAAATGGGACCTCCACTGCCGACAGTGCTGGCTCATCAACAACCCTTAATTCATTTGCACCTGAAGAAGAGGAAATCCTGGTGGACTCTCAGCCCATCTGCTTCAAAGAGAACCCGTTCTTGGTGGCCAATCGCAGAGGAAAGGGTCGTCCGGCCGGACAGCAGGTCCTGTCGGGGCCCCCGGTGGGCTACGGGAAGCAAGGCCAGCTGCAGCCCTGGTTGTTCAACAAGGCAAGCCGCCTGCTGAGTGTGGTTTGGAGGCAGCATGGTGTGTTACCGCACAGTTTGTTGTTTGGCTCACCTGTGTCCCTTCAAAAGGATCATTTGCATCAAGGCTGTGTGGAAGTTTTAACCTAAAACGGTTCATTTTAACCCGAAGAAGCACCTTTCACTCTTTAGGGGGGTTAGTGTATAACAAGTATGCATCAACAGAATCTGCAACAATGTTGTGAACCAATTCATTATTTTCAACCCTTTGCCAAACCCTTTCAGGCTTTGTGTGTGTCCACGTCGTGTTTTAATCCCAGTGCAACAATCAGCTGAACTGCTGCATGTTTTTGCTGTGAGCACCTCGTGAGGTATTTTGGCACGTAGTCGGTACATATTCAGGACCGACTGGAATGTCTGTCCCAACAGCTGCGAGGGAGGTCATAGGCCATGAAGGAACGCGGCCTGCAAACGCAGGTTCACCAGCAACAGCTTTGTCGTTGGTTGAATTTACTGCAGGATCACTTCTCCACAGGACTAACCAGTCGATGCTTGTTTTGCTTTGTCTTTACTACGTTGTTTTGTCGGTGCACAGAGTGAAAGTCGGAGCAGTTGTTAAGTGTGTTTTTGGTGTTTGATCTTTTCCAGGCACCTTCTGATTTCACCAGGACTGAGAGCCCGATCAGAGAAGCACCGTACTCTCCCACGATCCAACCGGTGAGCAGCCTCAACACCCGTCGCTCCTCTGCCGTCCTCCTTCCATCTTTTTACTTTGTTTTCTCCTTTTCCATCAGTCATTCCTGCTGCTATAGAAGAGCTATTTTACAGTTGACCCTTTTGACTTTTCCTCCCACCCATAGCCCAGCAACCACTCTTCCAACAGCTCCCTGTATGCAGGCAGGGAGACCCGCTTCGTAAGTGGGTCTGCTGGCCCTCTCTGCTCTGGCCTGAATTGTTTCTTGTAATTGTTTCCATCTGTTATTAAAACATAACTAGCGCAGCGACCGCGTCTGCTGCGGTCCTACCAGTCTGAAAAGCATGTGGCTGCTTCTCCAGGGCCAGCTGACTACTGATGCTTTGCCTCATGCAGACTGGAAGAAATGGATTGTTTTAATGTCGCTACTGACCAGCTGTGGCTTCAGACTCTCAACGGAGAAAATAAAAGGTTCTATTTTTCATGAGCAAAGTCACCAGTGTAGAACTAATTCTATAATTCAGGTAAACGCTGGTGCTGTTGCATTGTTTGATTGTGTCTTTATATGGCCTGGCATCCTCCAATAGTCAACATTCAGTGACCGTATGCACTGTTGGTTTGAAGTGAAAGTAGATGGCGCTAAATCAAGCATTTCATTGTCATCGTCTTATTTCATTATTTTTTTATTTGCAGGCAAACCTTCATTACACCTCCACTCCTACTGCCAACACTGACCACATTTCTTCATCAGTGAGTAGCAAATCAGGAAATCACAGCTTAGAGTCATTACACTGGTTTACCAATTTGTTTGCCAATATACTCCCTTTAGTACAGATTCGTTATAGGTTTCCTTTGTTTAAGTTGTGTTTTGTATTTCTCTGCACTTCATATCCTTCATTCACCACATTCATTTTGAGTTGCCATTCATCCTCAAGTTTGGTGTGTCTGAATACAAATAATTTTCCTTATCCTAACCACATTTGTGAATTACCAAAGTTGTTGGTCTCTTCCATGAAGTATCATTTGTTTTCTCTCCAGACTCGACCGGGTGCCATCCAGCCAGTCGGGCGCGTGCGGCAGAGTACCTCCCCCGCCACGCCGGACAGCCACAGTCCTAACCCCTTCCAGCATGGCCCCTCCCCCTTCGACTCCCAGACCTCTGTAAGACCCCTCACCACCACCACATAGTGCTGTCTTCTGTCCACTCTCAGCTCTGTGCCGCCAAAACTCTGACTGCACAGCCCTAAAACTCTGCGTCTCATAGCAGAGACACAGATATTTGCGGCACGAGAATGATTTTTTGTTTGTAAGAGGCTAGAACCAAAGAAAAGGAAGACTCATCGTCTGTGCAGGTGCTGCAGTCTGTGCCCTCCAGACCTCCTACACCTGCAGACGGAGCTTCCGGCTCAACTCTGAGCTCCTGAATCAGATCAATTCTCATAATTACAGCTTTCTGAAATGCTCCACTTATTTCTTCCTTTCGGCAAGCAGCGTAGTTGGATCGGTAAATAAAAAGAAGACATGATTCCATCTCACGTCTTCCTGTTTGTGTCACAAAGGTGCTCATACAGAAAAGTATTCATGGCTTTTGAGCTCTCCGAGCCCTCCTGTTTGTCTTTCTCTGGCATACTCCCCCTTCTCTCTCACATGAAACCAGCCGCCATGCTCTTCACCTGTTCTCCACGGTCTTCTTCAACTTTGCTGTTTTTTTTTCATAGTCTACACTTTCCTCCATGTCTCTGTCTGTCCGTCCTTTCCCACTTCCTCTTCTCCCCCTTGGTTCCTTTACCATATGAACCTACCTCCATGCCCTCCCAAACCCCCCCCCCCCCCCCTTGCAGCCTCGCGCCCCCTCCCCCACCTCGCCCGACGAGTTCCCCATGAATGTCAAGCAGGCATACAAGGCATTTGCCGCCGTGCCTCGCTCACTGGCAGTGCTGGAGCCGCCGCAGGTAGGCCGTGCTGCCCGGACTCACATCAGGTCACAACTACAAAAGCATGCTGTGCTGATTGGTTGGTCTCCCCCCCCTCGTCCCTCCTGACTGGAGCAGGCTGTCCTATGAGGAGCCTGCGCCGTGTCGGGGGGGCCTGTGACGTGCTGTGACATGTGGAATGCGATCATCGTGGGTTTTTGTACTCCAGTGCCATCATCTGTCATGCTGGTGTTGAGTCTTCATCCGTGTGTGGCTCGTGTACTAATATCCAGTCCCACTTCTTTATATATATATTATGTCCCCGCTGCTAATCCGTCTGCCTGCTCTGTCTCTCCGTCTTTGTCCTCCGTCTGACTTTACTTTACTAACATCCTGCTGTGCCCAACAGGACCTGTATGGTGTGAGGAACAATTTTCACCCAAAGCAACCGTCTCCAGAGGTGAGTGAACAAATTGACCCAAAAATATTAAAAGCACAGCTGTCTGTTTTACCGTAATGGACAGAATATACATGATATTTTACAGTAAAAAGTGGAGGTAGTATTATATTTAAGGACTAGATGTGTGTGTTTAAAACGGGGCACGATCACACATGAGTATGAGGCAATATTGGTGCTGAATGTGGAGCTAACCACACACACTTCTTTGTTTACGTTTTAAAGTCTACTCCAAAGGTTTTTAGGAAGCCATTTCAACCTGCAGGACTTTCTGACAGCTTGTGTAAAATGTTTTGCTGGAGGAAATAAATTCAGTGAAAAAGAGTTTAAAGAGCCTGATGTCATGAAGAAGAGATCCAGACACAGTTTAAGGAGAAGAGTCCTCATCCATGAAGCATCTTCTATCTCTGTATCTCCGGAAAACTAGTCTGACATTATTTTATATCTTCAGAAAGTCTTTTTCCCAAAATGGAGGTCGGAAAAGAAGCCGTCTTATAATTGGGTCAATACATTATTTCATGTCAGCATTAGGTCTAGATGTGCTCTAAGCTCACTGTAGTTACATACCGAGTCATCGTAGTCTGTCTGGTGACGACCTCTGTGGCCTTTTCAGCCTGAGTTGAACAACGAGGTGTTTGATGATGACGTAGACGGTCAGGAGGAGGCTGGTAAGGGTCTGGCCAGCAGGGCCCTCCTCTCGCCTGACCGTCGGGAGTACATGAGCCTGGCAGCAGTGCCTCGCCTCTCCAGGCCGTCCTGGGACCTGCAGGTACCCAACCGCCTCCGCCACGTCTACAGCAGCCCCGTTCTCTGTCCGGGTGTGCTTGGCTTGATCGGTGGTGGTGTCTCTGTTCCCGGACACTGGGAGACAGCAGTGACTCCCAGTTAATTGATCTTAAATCAGCTGGTGGTGCTGGGTTCTGTTTTAAATGGATTTGTTGCTTTCTTCTTGGTCTGTGATACTTCTCTCCTCTGGCATCTCTTGTGAAATCCTCTGCTCCTTCGGAAATGGCTCTGCAACAATGCAAATAGCAGTGAAACTTCTTTTATAGCTCATTTTATTCAGCTGTTTTAGTCATTTGTAAATATTGCAGGTGCTTCAGGTGCTATCAATTATAGTGTTCATAGTTTTGTATTCTGTCCTTGATTTTTCTTGTCACCCTACAGAGTCCTTCTCCTGGTGGTAAGTCCAGCCCAGAGCAGCGCTCCTTCAGGGACAGACAGAAGTACTTTGAGATCGACGTGAAGCAGCAGACGCCAGAGAAACCCAAACCTCGTGTGTCTCTTGTTGGAGAAGATGACCTCAAGAAGATGAGGGAGGAAGAAGGTTTGTTTCCATCGTTTCTCCTCGAGCATCTCTTTGCCAATAGCTACCCGGCAAACCTGCCATTGACGTTTTACACCCCTGTGTGTGCGTTCATCTCGTCTCAGAGAGGAAGTTTGAGCAGCGGGCGCGGGAGTACCTGCTGGATGAGGACGAGGATGATGATGAAGAGGACCTGGCTAAGCAGGTGGCGCAGATGAAGGCAACCGGCAAAGTGTTGCTGGATGGAGTGGAGTACAACGTGGAGCCAGTAAACAGCCCGTCGCAGCACTGCGCCACGCCGCCGAGCTACAATGCCACGCCGCCGAGCTACAATGCCACGCCGCCGAGCTACAATGCCACGCCGCCGAGCTACAACGCCACGCCGCCGAGCTACTGCGGCAGCTCGGGGTGAGAAATCACAAAACATTAATGCTTTAGACATTTTCTTTATTTCTTCAGCTAATATCAGTTTTTGTATGCAGGCCTTCGTCTGTTGACGGTAAGGGAGAGTCTCAGAGGAATTCACTGGAGGACAGGCCCAACTCCATGACCGGGTAATTCCATTTGTACGCAGCATCTTTGAATGTCCCATCGCTGTTGTTTTTGTCACTGTAGTCATCACTGCCACTTGTGTGTCTCGTCAGTCTGATCCCGGCGTACTCCGCAGACTCGGCGGCTCCCATCCGCACGGCCAAAGCAGAGCGCCGACACCAGGAGAGGCTCCGCATGCAGAGCCCCGAGCTGTCTGTGGCCCCCGACAAGGACCTGTCCCCCGCTGAGAAACGAGCTCTGGAGGCTGAGAAGAGAGCCATGTGGAGGGCAGCACGGTAAATACAACGGCTGATGGGGTCTTTTTTTAAGCTTTTACTTCACGTGTCCTTGCTTGTTGATAACTAGAATTCACAGCTTTATTACACCATAGTGGGTTTACGCATTCCCGCTGTGCATTCACTTGGAAATAGCGGGAGTCAGAAGCGGGAAGGTTTGTTTTCTTTTAGCTGCACATGACTGTTCATGTGAGACAAACCTTTACTGCCACGATGGAAGAAACGCGTACAGAAATAACACTTAAATAAATGTAAATACCAAGCGCCACGCTCACATACATGGTATGTTAATGAGTGAATATAAGTTCAGTTTGTTCTGTGTGTGGTTAGTCTGCCTCCTCCTACTTTTGTCATGTCCTGTAAATATGTTATTCTGTGTCAGTGTTTTACCTTCCATTCTTTGGTTTTCTTCTCTTCTCTGTCCGTATGCCTTTCTATCCTTCCTCTCCTCCTCCTCCTCACATTCCTCCTTCATCCTGGTGCACTTGTCGTCCTGTCCCCTCCTCCTGTGCGTCACCCTCTCCCTGGCTTCGCGGGGCCCAGGCCCTGTGGCCTAGAGGAGGATGTTAGGCAGTATGAGCAGGACCTGGCTAAGAGGCTCTACCGGGCCAGAGTGAGGGCGTCTCAGGCCGAGCCCCCCACCTCTTCCTCCTCCTCCTCCTCCTCTGCAGCAGCCTCCCAGCTCAGGTCTGCCACCAGGGCCAGACGCACGGCATCGTGGGGGTGTGCTGGGGTGCTTTGGCGTTGGGTGTATTTTGCTAGAGTCCGGGTTTCGGAAAGGTCTGAGCAAGCACTCGCAGCAACACTGCCAGTGCTTCCGCTGCCTTTCCAGTGCCGTCTTGCTTCTGCACGTCTTTGCTTCCTCTGGTTCCCTCTCTCTATTCTCTGCAGCACTCTTTTCATTTGTGCCTTGCTGTTCTCTTGATTTTCATACTATTATTTGTTCTAACACACATCCCGCAGTAAGTTTGCAAGCTATCTGTAAATTGAGGGTAAGCCTACCAGCAGTGGGCCGTCCTTTTCCTGGAATGCCTCCCTTCTTTTTGTGCAATTAAATTAAACTGGTTGTTAGTGACAGCAGACCAGGACAAGGAGCACCCAACATTAGTGGTGATCGACACGACACCCACCTCTAGCGGTGTGTGTGTGTGTGTGTGTGTGTGTGTGTGCCTCTGTCTCTGTATTTCTGTATTTTCTACGATCATGTATCTGATGGTGGTTGTTCCTCTTGTAGAATGAAGTCTCTCGAGCAAGATGCACTGAAAGCACAGATGGTCATCGCCAAGTCTCGTGACGGAAAGAAGCGCGGCACAATGGACCAGCTGACGGAGTCGCCGTCGCCCGCCCCCACACCCTCTCCCACGCCTATGGAAGGTAAGAAGCTGAGTCCTGTTCAGATGACAAGCATCTCCTTTACTTAATTGTTTTTACACAGAAAACCACCACCACCCGTTTCTGAATTTCTTAATATAGTACCTTTTAAAGCTTTTAGGTGGGCTCCTGGATATTCCCACAGCTTGACTTAGGCCCAGTTTACTCAGATATTTAAAAAAATAGATATTTTCCTCTCTAGCAAATGTAATCTAAAGCGTGTTGTTTTGTCCCTTCCCTTTGTGTTCTAACTTCACACTTCCTGTTTCCCTCTGACAGAGCTCAGTCCTCGAGGAGTAACCTCTCCGGGACGGCTGGTGAGTGCTGAACCTTTTTCCTCTTTCTTCATTCCCATTTTGTTTTTGACAGATTTTTGCGACGGGCCTTTGTGTGCGTCAGTGTGGACGCTTCACTGTATCCTTTGACTTAGAGCGCTGCAATCATCAATTATGAGAAGAAAGCTGTAACACTCTCTTTGCAGCTTTTTTTGAGAAAGGCAACAAATAAGCTTGTTGGTTTACAAGCTGGAAACGGGAAAAAAGTAGATTTGTTTCAAAACACATTGGCATTAATCCACCATCTTGCTCATTGTCACTCGAGCCAATCAGGGCTGAAAACACACACAGCTCTCAATCATTTGCCACAGCTGGCTGTTTGAATCACCCATTAGCCTCTCTGCCTCCTACCTCTCCTATTTCTATTTCCTCATCCCTTTCTCTGATTCCTCTCCTGTTTATATTTTACCCCCCCTCCCCCCTCCTGTCATTGTTTTCCTCTTCTACCTCTCCCTCAACCTCTGCTCATTCCCTTTTGCTATCCTTCTAGTCCCTGTCGTCAAAGAAGTTTGACTACCGACAGTTTGCTGCCATTCCTTCTTCCAAACCCGTATACGACATCCAGGTATTATTGGCTGCATGCTGAGTTCCCTCCCTCTCCGCTCTAGTTTCTGTTAATCGAGAGGCATCAGTGTGAAGTCTAGGTTTTGACTCCATGATTGAGCACCTCCTGCTCTGCACTATAGCGATTGGCTCACTAACTCTCACTTTCACAAAGAGGAGAGATTTACTCTACATAAATGACACCAAATCACTCCCTCCTCTCTTCCTGGTCTCCCACTTACCACTCACAAATGTAAGAGCATCGAAACACCCGTCTATCAGCTCACTAACCAATCACAGACATTAACACTCACCAGCTGCAGGGATGCAGACACGTGTTTGATCCCACTAACCAGCATTGTTTCCGGGGGGAAATGGCCACAGACTCTGCATCTCATCCACTCTCACATTCACTTCCATCAGCTGTCTGGTTCCACGCATGGGTCGCATATCAGGCAGAGGAGTCACGGGACTCTTGGAGTAGTGCGGGAGTGAGCTAGTCTGGACGTGGTCTTTTATTTTTGGGGGTCAAGTATCTGGTGTTGTGTGTCACCGTCAGTCTGTGCTCCTGAGTGTGGGATCTTGTGTAGTTTGGTTGTTGAGCAGTGACTTCGGTTTGTGCGTATTCTCTCTTTGGTGGCTGTAATTTAATTGATATCGCTGTTTGTGAGTGTTTGCGTAATGTTTCCTGCATATGGACTGACAAAGTAGTATTTAAAGGCTCTGTGTTGATTTCTATAAACATCAGAGGTGTGTGTGTCACGTGACAGCGGAACATATCCCCGTGATCCAAATCTCATCAATGCAAACATTTTAAAAGAATTCATGGGAGAGAAACTACATAAAGACTTGTAGCTTTAAACGAGTATTCATGCATCAAACTATTTCTCTTAATTGCAACTAATAAATCAACATTGTGAGTGTCCTGTAAGATGACATGTAAATAGCTTGCAGGTCGTAGTGCTCCCTTGACCGATCCTAAGTAGAATAAACGGCTAATAATAAGAGGAAAACGTGATGGATGTTGGTTTATTAGAGCATCAACACAAAGACAACTTAACATGCTGCTTGCTTTTCCAATGTGACTCTTGTTGGTGCTGTTCTGTCTCTCTGTGGATGTGCCTACGCAACAAACCCCGGAACCGAGGACCTAAGATAACCTCCCTGTCCTTTAACATGCTAATCCCTCCTGGGGAGTAGTCCAGTAGAGGCACGCTGGCTTTTGTGTCTCTGACAGATTGGGAGCTTCAGCGCTGTCTGCTAAACCGGCAGTGAGCGGCTGGCACACACACACACACACACACACACACACTCTCTCTCTCTCTCTCTCTCTCTCTCTCTCTCTCTCTCTCTCTCTCTCTCTCTCGTGGTGATGGCTTCCCCTGGGACAGAGGTTACTGTGCCCCACCCCCACTCAGTTACTCACTGGCTCTTCTTCTCTTCCAGACCCCAGAAGCAGGTGATGGCCTGCAGTTCATCGATGACGGCTCCAGCAACCCAGGTGAGAACTGGAGCTGTGCGGTACTTCAAATAGTTCTAAAAACGGGCTTTGAGAAAGGGACGAGTGAGAAAACTGTGTGGACAATAAGTAACTCATTCATTACCTCAATTTGTTCTACCCCCTTTGATTCAGGTGACTACCTGGGATAAGCAGCTCCTATTGGTAGGATCCTGTGTGCATGTGTGTGATTGTGCATTTATTCTCTAACCTGCTAGCTGTGTGGCATAACTGGGTTCAGGTGTTCAGATGGGCTTCACCTGCTGCTGCTGTATGAAGCAGCAACTAATGTTGGGACATATTTGCTTTCTAAAGTAGTGATGTCACACTAACCATGAACCCGACTGTGCATGAGTTTGTTTTCAGTGTTAACTGAAACTAGTGATTATGTATCGATCAGTCAGTCAGTTTACATGAACCCAGGTCAGTGGGACATGGGTTCCTGTAAAACTGAGAATAATTGCAGCAGCTTTAACACGTCACTGCAGGGTGAACACAAGTATAATTATATATTGACTAAATAGAATGGGACCCCAATTATTTTGATCAATTACACCTGTGGAAGGTAAACTTTTCCTTGCAGTGCAAATAAGTCAGTGGTAGAAAGTGATTTATTTCTACTTCTAGGGGATAGTTTGTTACTTTAGGTTTTACTCTGACTTTGACTAGAACTATCTTAAACTGTAGTTGTCTGGTTTAAACATGCCGTCACTGATTATTCCTGTTTTCTGCTCAAATCTTTTGCTCGTTTCCTGCTGCTGTGAACGTGGGGCTTCTCTCGCAGGTTTAAGGGATCCGTCCAGTTGCCTTCATCTTTCTTCCTCTCCACAGCGACCCATGTGGAGTGACTTTTATGTAAACAGTGGATAGACAGCAGCAGCTTGACTTAAATGTTTTGTTGTTGTTGTTTAGTGCCCGCTGCCAGCCCCGAGGTCGAGGCGCCCAGCCCGCCGCCTGCCACCTCAGCCCTGGAGGAGATGGCTCTGTACAGCAACAAGCGCAAACTGAGGCAGGGCCGCCGCAGCCTGGAGACGGCCGTGCCCACGTAACACCTCCCACCGAGAGGAGAAAGCCGAAGACACACATTTAGATACGCTGCGGACCACAGGAGGAGCAGTCACTAAACACTACACAGTGTCAGTAGAGCGAGGTTTATTCTCCCATATATAACCACTGCAGAGACTACGGCGCTGATAGTCACCACACACTCACTTATATCCTGCGTGCCAGTCTGTGGATGAGAGCTAGTGTGGTTAGCTAGGATTGCTACTTAAAGATCTCTTTTTAGTTGTTGTACACAAGTTTATCAAGTAGAAGCTGAGCTATTTTTTAAAGGAGGTGACTGAAGTTTTTAGTTTATTTTTCGCACCTCCAATGATTTTGCTGTTAAAAAAAGAACCACATACTGGAAGAGAAAAGAAATGGGTCATAGCTATACTAACTTCTTGAATGATATTTTTAGGCTTTCAGTGAAAAGAGGTCAGGGGTTTGTGTAAATATTAATGAGGAGGGAACATCCTGCTACCTTCACAGTCACAAAATGTGGAGCTTTAAAAAAAAAAAAAAAAAAAAAGTACATATCTTTTTTTGCACTGCGTATATCTTAAATAATTTATTGTTTTATTCAAATTGAAGTCCTATTTTAACCCCTCCGGTCCTTTTGGGCACGACTGATGCTAATCTGAATTTACCTTTAAACTAATGAATATCACTTTATGTGCACACTCACAACAGACGTGTTTAAAGAGAAGCATATCTACAAACTAGATTGCTTGGACAAAGTATCTTTGTTGGAGAATGTGTACGCTGGAGGCTGCAGCATAGAAACGGATCACAATATCAAAGTTTGGAAACACATTTTTAGTAATATTTTATAATTGACGGTACTCACCCTGCCATGTTAAGGGTATTATTAATGTGAATCATTCTATCCTTGAATTATCTGGAGGTGATCCAGAGTGACGTGAAGGTAGCAGATGTTTTATTTAAATCTGACACTGAAAAAATCATTTATTATTGTGTGAATATTGTACAAATACTGAAAGGAAAGCAAACTTTGGGTTTGAAACTGAGCCAGTCTTGAACCGAGACCAAGCGAGTGTCTGGACTGCTGACTCATCCGTTTGGACCGGCTTAGTATTGGGATGCTCTCTGCGTGTATATTGGTTTGTTAATGGGAGAGGCTGAACCAATGAGAAATCCCTCTCAAGACATTCTCATTCAATTCATTGCTTAACATACTGTCGGTTTATGTATTTGGGTATTTTCACAGAATCACAGGATAGTAGCATTTGTGTTAATTTAATGTAGGGTCTTCTAATGATAGCTTTCCATGTTCTCACTGACTGAAATTCAGTTTGTTTGATTACATTCACAATGGCTGATATCTCCTTTTTTTTAAACTTACAGTAGGTAAATCTTTTTCCAGATGGGTTTCACTACATTATTCATGCAGTGTTTAAGTTTTTGTGTTTATTCTTTCGTCTCGAGTTCTCTTTGGGGGAATTTACTTGCAAATAGGTCTGAGGGAAAGGGTCAGAAGTCCTAGGGTTAAGGGGTAGAGCTCATACAAGACTGTAACTAGTGAATTTGTACAACCAAAGAAGTCTATTTTGTGGTTCAGGAATAATAAATTTTACTTTTCATTTAAGAAGCTGATTTATTGGGTATTGTCTTTTGTGCTTGACTAATCCACAATGAACAGATCACATGAACACTGTAGTTCACTCAGCTAACAGGGAGAATATGAGGAAGTCTTCTCTGTCCAGACGAGTTCCTCTGCACCGGAGTAAAGGACAGCGCCCGAGTATTCCTCTGTAGAAACGGAAGAATCAAAAAGGTTTCATTTTCTTTGCCAACGATTGTTGATGCATCTCTACTATTTTCCTG
Organism: Anarhichas minor; assembly: GCF_050575085.1. Classification (NCBI taxonomy): domain Eukaryota; kingdom Metazoa; phylum Chordata; class Actinopteri; order Perciformes; family Anarhichadidae; genus Anarhichas; species Anarhichas minor. The sequence goes on along the minus strand of NW_027466520.1, from coordinate 4,348,662 downwards.
GCAATAGCAGAAGTGATTGGTGAGTTGACGTGACCAAACTATGGCTGCCACCTCTCACTCGATTAGTCATTTTTCTTGCTGAATAACTTCTTTGCGAGAAACTTCGGAGCACATCTCTAATAAACATATTTTAAGTGGTGCCTTTACATGATTCTTTGTGGAGAAACACCTTTACCACCATTCACTTCATGTTATTTGATGAACTGAGCAGTCTTCCATTAGATGTGAACCAGAATAAAGAGGACTCACCCGTTTCAGCATTCTGTAGCGGGCGTTGTGGAACGACTCGGCGCTGCAGTCGTCAGGAAGAAGCTCACACGGCCGCTGGTTATCTTCGCCCTGAGGACAGAAAGGAAGCGGGTAACTCCTTGCCAAAGTTACTTCACAGCTCTTTGCCCGAAACATATCAAACTAAAGTGATTGCCTGCACACTGAGTGGGACTTCTATAAATGAGTCATGGACCTTTACTTCTATAATTTGTGTGAAAGTTTGCTTATAGAACACTACACAATAGCATTATTTTCCACATGAGAGATGCACTGTTGTAAATATGAGGCAGACTCACTTGTTCGAGGGTCTTATCCTTAGTTCTCTCCTCCTCGGGTACCGGGAAAGACTTCTCATACCAGTTCTCAAATTCTGGGACATAATTGAGCAATTCATTATTTTCTGATGAGCTGTCTCAGGGAAGAAGAAGATACAAGATGTTTGGAGAACTGACCAGAGAGCAGGTGCACCCTGCACTGATCCACAAGGTGTTGACAGTAGTTGACCTCTGCCTTGATGTCACGCAGCACCTCGTATCTCTGCCGGTACAGACCCTTTAGCTCTCGAAGCTGCATCAATGAAGTGGCATCTGGCGGCTCCTCCAGCACCAAATACTGACCTTCATACAAAAACAAATGAAAACATCTTTAAAAAAATGCCCTAAAATGTCAAAGATAATATAGTATGATATTCCACTTAAGAAATATGAAATACCAATATTGGTAAAGACGAGGTTCCATTGAGAACAGCAAAGCAAAAATCAAAGCATCTCCCACTTTTCATAAATATCCTCATGATGGTACCTTGGCCTCCTCTCGTCTCCTCCTGCTGCTGTATAGAGGCTGTGGTGCAGTCGATCTCTCTCTTGACAGCGTTGACCTCCTCAGTTAGCTGTCGAAGAAGACTGCGGCGTTCCAGTAGCACGGCCTTGTTCTCCTTCAGGATGCGGTTGATCTTGCTGCCTCGTCCCACCTTGAAATCCTCAAAGGCTTCTGCTTTGGATGGAGTAGAACTGAGAAGACACAGCAAACTATTCAGGGGCAAGGGCTCTAAAACAACACTGTGCTCAATCAATTTTTATTATATTATCACACCTATAATTATTATTATTAATTTGTCTTACTTCTATTTGGAAGATGGTCACGCTCAAAGTTTAAACTAGTTCCAAAAATGCTTTTGTGTGATGTAAATAAGAAGCGTAATGTTGCCATGGAGTCTGTTAGTTAGCTGCATGGCTACTACTTGTAGCTAATAAGATGTTCACTGTTTACCAACCTCTGTTTGTCCTTAGACTTTTTAGTTATGGTTTTGGTTGAACTCTGGCGCTCGTTGTTTTTCAGTGATTGATTAGACGCCTCAAAGCTGCCGACCTTCACATCGTCAGTGCTGCCTCTGCTGTCCATCTCCTAAGAGTTTACAGAGCAACATCTAATCAAAGCTCAATCACAACTCTTCACTAAACAGGCCGTCAGAAGGACAACTACTAATTTCCACGAGATGCGTTGAATCAGATGTAGACCGACCTTGAAGGCAGCTGTGCACTTTGGTCTTTCTCCACCACGTTGTAGGTCTGGCATAGCTGAGCCTTCACCTTCTGCCCCTGTTTCCTGCTCACATACATAAAGATGCAGGATTGTTCACCATTTACAAATAAAGCCGTGTTCCAATTTTACACTGCATTTGGAGGTTGAAGACTCCAAAAGGTAGATGCTACTCACTGCACAGCAAGCTTGAACTGAGCGAACACCGCTTGGATCTGCCTGATACTTACAATCTGTAATTAGGTGTCATGGAGAGAAATTTAAGGCCTTTAAAAAGGTGAATTTTAAGCCTGATTTTTATGGCTGAGTAAGTATTATAGCTGCGTGTTGTTTTCTCACACTGATTTCCTCCAGGTTACCCTCTAGGTACCGCTGAACCTGGCTGTGGATCTCCGCAAGCTGGGCTTCAGACAACGGCTCGTACGTGATGCTCGGTCGCTTTGCCTGGTGGAGGGGGAAAAATGGGCATTTAAATGTTTTTAAAGTTAAAATAAACATTAGAAAGCAGTGCCTGGTACTGAAACATACCTTGTGAGTTACATACTTGAATACAGGTCAAATTAATTATAGTATTTAGGTCATTTACTACTGAATAATGAAAGATGAGTGGCATGGTGTAAATGATGTGCAGATCAGCGATATCAGACAATAGACTACACATTACATATTATAATGAAATATATTTATAACATTTTCTACTCACCAATATATTGTAGATCAGAGATAGCCAACACGGTGCCCGCGGGCACCCTGTCGCCCGCAGGGACCACGCGAGTCGCCCGCAAGACATGTTCTAAAAATAGCACTAGTCATTATGGAGCTCCGTCTAAAATTGTAGTTGCTGTTCTTTTTAAATCAAAAACGCTTGCAGAGAGTTAAGAGAGTTGGGTACCCGGAGGCGCACGGCGGACAGCCAGGACGAGGCTGCTGCACCGCACTAGGTTTTCAGGTTCTGAATGGCGGGCGCATCCCGTTGGTGCCAGACGCGCGCCGCGAGCGCACCCCGTCGTCAGGTCCGTAATTCCTCGGAACAGGCCCCGGGGCAACAACTCAGGGGTGGCGGGGGTAGAGGCGAGGCAACGCAATCCGACCGAAAAGGCCCAGACTAGAGGTTTGAACGCGGGCGCCCGAAGACGCTCGCGCGCCTCGGAGGGTTGGATCCCCCGCTCGGCTATAGACAAGACTGGTTACTAGTTTCTTCGTTGAGAAAAAGGTACCATTGGAAAAGCTGGTGTCGGTGACTACAGACGGGGCTCCCGCGATGACGGGCCGGCATGCAGGCTTCATTGCGCAATGCAAAGGTGACCCAGACTTCGCAAAATGTCTACATTACCACTGGATCATTCACCAGCAGGCGCTATGTGCAAAAGTAACCGGCTTTGATCATGTGATGATACAAAAATATCAGAGATGTGATACCTCTGACTTTCAAATGTTGAAACAGATTAACAGAAATAAAAGTTGCATGTTTAAATATGTATGTCTAGCTATACCATCATTGTTGTGGAAATCATTATTAATAATTATTGTGAGGAATAATTAACTGACATGTGATCAAACAGTCTTCACATATATTATTATTATTATTATTAAGGTGATCTGTGCAATTTTGTTATTCAGGAAGTTCGTATCAAATAAGTAGCCCTTCGTCCTACTCGGTACCCTTGAAGTAGCTCTCAGTTTAAAAAAGGTTGGTGACCCCTGTAGTAGAGCATGTCGAAAAGTCAAAAACTATACTGACCGTTTTTGACTTTTTTCGACATGCTGATTTTACTTTTAAAAATGTAACTTAAAAAGTAACTAAAAAAATTAAGTAACTTAAAAAGTAACTAAAAAAATTAAGTAACTTAAAAAGTAACTAAAAAAATTAAGTAACTTAAAAAGTAACTAAAAAAATTAAGTAACTTAAAAAGTAACTAAAAAAATTAAGTAACTTAAAAAGTAACTAAAATAATTAAGTAACTTAAAAAGTAACTAAAAAAATTAAGTAACTTAAAAAGTAACTAAAAAAATTAAGTAACTTAAAAAGTAACTAAAAAAATTAAGTAACTTAAAAAGTAACTAAAAAAATTAAGTAACTTAAAAAGTAACTAAAAAAATTAAGTAACTTAAAAAGTAACTAAAAATATTAAGTAACTTAAAAAGTAACAAAAAAAATTAAGTAACTTAAAAAGTAACAAAAAAAATTAAGTAACTTCAAAAGTAACTCAAAAAATTAAGTAACTTAAAAAGTAACTACAAAAATTAAGTAACTTAAAAAGTAACTAACAAAATTAAGTAACTTAAAAAGTAACTAAAAAAATAAAGTAACTTAAAAAGTAACTAACACAATTAAGTAACTTAAAAAGTAACTAACAAAATTAAGTAACTTAAAAAGTAACTAAAACAATTAAGTAACTTAAAAAGTAACTAAAACAATTAAGTAACTTAAAAAGTAACTAAAACAATAAAGTAACTTAAAAAGTAACTTAAAAAATAAAGTAACTCATTGAAAAAAGTCTAAAACAGTCTCAGTATAGCATGTCGAAAAAAGTAATTCAATCAGGAGCAACTTCATTAGAATTTCACAATCATTTATTACACATTGTACAAATTTGAATAATGCAACGTCTTTGACGATTGGACTCCATCCTGAAGGAAGGCAATCGAGGGCTGATGATGCTGAGGTCAGATAAGGCATAATCCCGCTGGAGTCCAGCCACTGGTCGTGGTGTTGATGAAGGGAGTTGCTGCAGTTATAAACGTCATAGTAGAGCAGAGGTAGCCAACACGGTGCCCGCGGGCACCCTGTCGCCCGCAGGGACCACGTGAGTCGCCCGCAAGACATGTTCTAAAAATAGCACTAGTCATTATGGAGCTCCGTCTAAAATTGTAGTTGCTGTTCTTTTTAAATCAAAAACGCTTGCAGAGAGTTAAGAGAGTTGGGTACCCGGAGGCGGACAGCCAGGACGAGGCTGCTGCACCGCACTAGGTTTTCAGGTTCTGAATGGCGGGCGCATCCCGTTGGTGCCAGACGCGCGCCGCGAGCGCACCCCGTCGTCAGGTCCGTAATTCCTCGGAACAGGCCGCGGGGCAACAACTCAGGGGTGGCGGGGGTAGAGGCGAGGCAACGCAATCCGACCGAAAAGGCCCAGACTAGAGGTTTGAACGCGGGCGCCCGAAGACGCTCGCGCGCCTCGGAGGGTTGGATCCCCCGCTCGGCTATAGACAAGACTGGTTACTAGTTTCTTCGTTGAGAAAAAGGTACCATTGGAAAAGCTGGTGTCGGTGACTACAGACGGGGCTCCCGCGATGACGGGCCGGCATGCAGGCTTCATTGCGCAATGCAAAGGTGACCCAGACTTCGCAAAATGTCTACATTACCACTGGATCATTCACCAGCAGGCGCTATGTGCAAAAGTAACCGGCTTTGATCATGTGATGATACAAAAATATCAGAGATGTGATACCTCTGACTTTCAAATGTTGAAACAGATTAACAGAAATAAAAGTTGCATGTTTAAATATGTATGTCTAGCTATACCATCATTGTTGTGGAAATCATTATTAATAATTATTGTGAGGAATAATTAACTGACATGTGATCAAACAGTCTTCACATATATTATTATTATTATTATTAAGGTGATCTGTGCAATTTTGTTATTCAGGAAGTTCGTATCAAATAAGTAGCCCTTCGTCCTACTCGGTACCCTTGAAGTAGCTCTCAGTTTAAAAAAGGTTGGTGACCCCTGTAGTAGAGCATGTCGAAAAGTCAAAAACTATACTGACCGTTTTTGACTTTTTTCGACATGCTGATTTTACTTTTAAAAATGTAACTTAAAAAGTAACTAAAAAAATTAAGTAACTTAAAAAGTAACTAAAAAAATTAAGTAACTTAAAAAGTAACTAAAAAAATTAAGTAACTTAAAAAGTAACTAAAAAAATTAAGTAACTTAAAAAGTAACTAAAAAAATTAAGTAACTTAAAAAGTAACTAAAATAATTAAGTAACTTAAAAAGTAACTAAAATAATTAAGTAACTTAAAAAGTAACTAAAAAAATTAAGTAACTTAAAAAGTAACTAAAACAATTAAGTAACTTAAAAAGTAACTAAAATAATTAAGTAACTTAAAAAGTAACTAAAAAAATTAAGTAACTTAAAAAGTAACTAAAAAAATTAAGTAACTTAAAAAGTAACTAAAATAATTAAGTAACTTAAAAAGTAACTAAAAAAATTAAGTAACTTAAAAAGTAACTAAAAAAATTAAGTAACTTAAAAAGTAACTAAAATAATTAAGTAACTTAAAAAGTAACTAAAAAAATTAAGTAACTTCAAAAGTAACTAAAAATATTAAGTAACTTAAAAAGTAACTAAAAAAATTAAGTAACTTAAAAAGTAACTAAAAAAATTAAGCAACTTAAAAAGTAACTAAAAAAATTAAGTAACTTAAAAAGTAACTAAAAATATTAAGTAACTTAAAAAGTAACAAAAAAAATTAAGTAACTTCAAAAGTAACAAAAAAAATTAAGTAACTTCAAAAGTAACTCAAAAAATTAAGTAACTTAAAAAGTAACTACAAAAATTAAATAACTTAAAAAGTAACTAACAAAATTAAGTAACTTAAAAAGTAACTAAAAAAATAAAGTAACTTAAAAAGTAACTAACACAATTAAGTAACTTAAAAAGTAACTAACAAAATTAAGTAACTTAAAAAGTAACTAAAACAATTAAGTAACTTAAAAAGTAACTAAAACAATAAAGTAACTTAAAAAGTAACTTAAAAAATAAAGTAACTCATTGAAAAAAGTCTAAAACAGTCTCAGTATAGCATGTCGAAAAAAGTAATTCAATCAGGAGCAACTTCATTAGAATTTCACAATCATTTATTACACATTGTACAAATTTGAATAATGCAACGTCTTTGACGATTGGACTCCATCCTGAAGGAAGGCAATCGAGGGCTGATGATGCTGAGGTCAGATAAGGCATAATCCCGCTGGAGTCCAGCCACTGGTCGTGGTGTTGATGAAGGGAGTTGCTGCAGTTATAAACGTCATAGTAGAGCAGAGGTAGCCAACACGGTGCCCGCGGGCACCCTGTCGCCCGCAGGGACCACGTGAGTCGCCCGCAAGACATGTTCTAAAAATAGCACTAGTCATTATGGAGCTCCGTCTAAAATTGTAGTTGCTGTTCTTTTTAAATCAAAAACGCTTGCAGAGAGTTAAGAGAGTTGGGTACCCGGAGGCGGACAGCCAGGACGAGGCTGCTGCACCGCACTAGGTTTTCAGGTTCTGAATGGCGGGCGCATCCCGTTGGTGCCAGACGCGCGCCGCGAGCGCACCCCGTCGTCAGGTCCGTAATTCCTCGGAACAGGCCGCGGGGCAACAACTCAGGGGTGGCGGGGGTAGAGGCGAGGCAACGCAATCCGACCGAAAAGGCCCAGACTAGAGGTTTGAACGCGGGCGCCCGAAGACGCTCGCGCGCCTCGGAGGGTTGGATCCCCCGCTCGGCTATAGACAAGACTGGTTACTAGTTTCTTCGTTGAGAAAAAGGTACCATTGGAAAAGCTGGTGTCGGTGACTACAGACGGGGCTCCCGCGATGACGGGCCGGCATGCAGGCTTCATTGCGCAATGCAAAGGTGACCCAGACTTCGCAAAATGTCTACATTACCACTGGATCATTCACCAGCAGGCGCTATGTGCAAAAGTAACCGGCTTTGATCATGTGATGATACAAAAATATCAGAGATGTGATACCTCTGACTTTCAAATGTTGAAACAGATTAACAGAAATAAAAGTTGCATGTTTAAATATGTATGTCTAGCTATACCATCATTGTTGTGGAAATCATTATTAATAATTATTGTGAGGAATAATTAACTGACATGTGATCAAACAGTCTTCACATATATTATTATTATTATTATTAAGGTGATCTGTGCAATTTTGTTATTCAGGAAGTTCGTATCAAATAAGTAGCCCTTCGTCCTACTCGGTACCCTTGAAGTAGCTCTCAGTTTAAAAAAGGTTGGTGACCCCTGTAGTAGAGCATGTCGAAAAGTCAAAAACTATACTGACCGTTTTTGACTTTTTTCGACATGCTGATTTTACTTTTAAAAATGTAACTTAAAAAGTAACTAAAAAAATTAAGTAACTTAAAAAGTAACTAAAAAAATTAAGTAACTTAAAAAGTAACTAAAAAAATTAAGTAACTTAAAAAGTAACTAAAAAAATTAAGTAACTTAAAAAGTAACTAAAAAAATTAAGTAACTTAAAAAGTAACTAAAATAATTAAGTAACTTAAAAAGTAACTAAAAAAATTAAGTAACTTAAAAAGTAACTAAAAAAATTAAGTAACTTAAAAAGTAACTAAAATAATTAAGTAACTTAAAAAGTAACTAAAAAAATTAAGTAACTTAAAAAGTAACTAAAACAATTAAGTAACTTAAAAAGTAACTAAAACAATAAAGTAACTTAAAAAGTAACTTAAAAAATAAAGTAACTCATTGAAAAAAGTCTAAAACAGTCTCAGTATAGCATGTCGAAAAAAGTAATTCAATCAGGAGCAACTTCATTAGAATTTCACAATCATTTATTACACATTGTACAAATTTGAATAATGCAACGTCTTTGACGATTGGACTCCATCCTGAAGGAAGGCAATCGAGGGCTGATGATGCTGAGGTCAGATAAGGCATAATCCCGCTGGAGTCCAGCCACTGGTCGTGGTGTTGATGAAGGGAGTTGCTGCAGTTATAAACGTCATAGTAGAGCAGAGGTAGCCAACACGGTGCCCGCGGGCACCCTGTCGCCCGCAGGGACCACGTGAGTCGCCCGCAAGACATGTTCTAAAAATAGCACTAGTCATTATGGAGCTCCGTCTAAAATTGTAGTTGCTGTTCTTTTTAAATCAAAAACGCTTGCAGAGAGTTAAGAGAGTTGGGTACCCGGAGGCGGACAGCCAGGACGAGGCTGCTGCACCGCACTAGGTTTTCAGGTTCTGAATGGCGGGCGCATCCCGTTGGTGCCAGACGCGCGCCGCGAGCGCACCCCGTCGTCAGGTCCGTAATTCCTCGGAACAGGCCGCGGGGCAACAACTCAGGGGTGGCGGGGGTAGAGGCGAGGCAACGCAATCCGACCGAAAAGGCCCAGACTAGAGGTTTGAACGCGGGCGCCCGAAGACGCTCGCGCGCCTCGGAGGGTTGGATCCCCCGCTCGGCTATAGACAAGACTGGTTACTAGTTTCTTCGTTGAGAAAAAGGTACCATTGGAAAAGCTGGTGTCGGTGACTACAGACGGGGCTCCCGCGATGACGGGCCGGCATGCAGGCTTCATTGCGCAATGCAAAGGTGACCCAGACTTCGCAAAATGTCTACATTACCACTGGATCATTCACCAGCAGGCGCTATGTGCAAAAGTAACCGGCTTTGATCATGTGATGATACAAAAATATCAGAGATGTGATACCTCTGACTTTCAAATGTTGAAACAGATTAACAGAAATAAAAGTTGCATGTTTAAATATGTATGTCTAGCTATACCATCATTGTTGTGGAAATCATTATTAATAATTATTGTGAGGAATAATTAACTGACATGTGATCAAACAGTCTTCACATATATTATTATTATTATTATTAAGGTGATCTGTGCAATTTTGTTATTCAGGAAGTTCGTATCAAATAAGTAGCCCTTCGTCCTACTCGGTACCCTTGAAGTAGCTCTCAGTTTAAAAAAGGTTGGTGACCCCTGTAGTAGAGCATGTCGAAAAGTCAAAAACTATACTGACCGTTTTTGACTTTTTTCGACATGCTGATTTTACTTTTAAAAATGTAACTTAAAAAGTAACTAAAAAAATTAAGTAACTTAAAAAGTAACTAAAAAAATTAAGTAACTTAAAAAGTAACTAAAAAAATTAAGTAACTTAAAAAGTAACTAAAAAAATTAAGTAACTTAAAAAGTAACTAAAAAAATTAAGTAACTTAAAAAGTAACTAAAATAATTAAGTAACTTAAAAAGTAACTAAAAAAATTAAGTAACTTAAAAAGTAACTAAAACAATTAAGTAACTTAAAAAGTAACTAAAATAATTAAGTAACTTAAAAAGTAACTAAAAAAATTAAGTAACTTAAAAAGTAACTAAAAAAATTAAGTAACTTAAAAAGTAACTAAAAAAATTAAGTAACTTAAAAAGTAACTAAAAAAATTAAGTAACTTAAAAAGTAACTAAAAAAATTAAGTAACTTAAAAAGTAACTAAAATAATTAAGTAACTTAAAAAGTAACTAAAAAAATTAAGTAACTTCAAAAGTAACTAAAAATATTAAGTAACTTAAAAAGTAACTAAAAAAATTAAGTAACTTAAAAAGTAACTAAAAAAATTAAGCAACTTAAAAAGTAACTAAAAAAATTAAGTAACTTAAAAAGTAACTAAAAATATTAAGTAACTTAAAAAGTAACAAAAAAAATTAAGTAACTTAAAAAGTAACAAAAAAAATTAAGTAACTTCAAAAGTAACTCAAAAAATTAAGTAACTTAAAAAGTAACTACAAAAATTAAATAACTTAAAAAGTAACTAACAAAATTAAGTAACTTAAAAAGTAACTAAAAAAATAAAGTAACTTAAAAAGTAACTAACACAATTAAGTAACTTAAAAAGTAACTAACAAAATTAAGTAACTTAAAAAGTAACTAAAACAATTAAGTAACTTAAAAAGTAACTAAAACAATAAAGTAACTTAAAAAGTAACTTAAAAAATAAAGTAACTCATTGAAAAAAGTCTAAAACAGTCTCAGTATAGCATGTCGAAAAAAGTAATTCAATCAGGAGCAACTTCATTAGAATTTCACAATCATTTATTACACATTGTACAAATTTGAATAATGCAACGTCTTTGACGATTGGACTCCATCCTGAAGGAAGGCAATCGAGGGCTGATGATGCTGAGGTCAGATAAGGCATAATCCCGCTGGAGTCCAGCCACTGGTCGTGGTGTTGATGAAGGGAGTTGCTGCAGTTATAAACGTCATAGTAGAGCAGAGGTAGCCAACACGGTGCCCGCGGGCACCCTGTCGCCCGCAGGGACCACGTGAGTCGCCCGCAAGACATGTTCTAAAAATAGCACTAGTCATTATGGAGCTCCGTCTAAAATTGTAGTTGCTGTTCTTTTTAAATCAAAAACGCTTGCAGAGAGTTAAGAGAGTTGGGTACCCGGAGGCGGACAGCCAGGACGAGGCTGCTGCACCGCACTAGGTTTTCAGGTTCTGAATGGCGGGCGCATCCCGTTGGTGCCAGACGCGCGCCGCGAGCGCACCCCGTCGTCAGGTCCGTAATTCCTCGGAACAGGCCGCGGGGCAACAACTCAGGGGTGGCGGGGGTAGAGGCGAGGCAACGCAATCCGACCGAAAAGGCCCAGACTGGAGGTTTGAACGCGGGCGCCCGAAGACGCTCGCGCGCCTCGGAGGGTTGGATCCCCCGCTCGGCTATAGACAAGACTGGTTACTAGTTTCTTCGTTGAGAAAAAGGTACCATTGGAAAAGCTGGTGTCGGTGACTACAGACGGGGCTCCCGCGATGACGGGCCGGCATGCAGGCTTCATTGCGCAATGCAAAGGTGACCCAGACTTCGCAAAATGTCTACATTACCACTGGATCATTCACCAGCAGGCGCTATGTGCAAAAGTAACCGGCTTTGATCATGTGATGATACAAAAATATCAGAGATGTGATACCTCTGACTTTCAAATGTTGAAACAGATTAACAGAAATAAAAGTTGCATGTTTAAATATGTATGTCTAGCTATACCATCATTGTTGTGGAAATCATTATTAATAATTATTGTGAGGAATAATTAACTGACATGTGATCAAACAGTCTTCACATATATTATTATTATTATTATTAAGGTGATCTGTGCAATTTTGTTATTCAGGAAGTTCGTATCAAATAAGTAGCCCTTCGTCCTACTCGGTACCCTTGAAGTAGCTCTCAGTTTAAAAAAGGTTGGTGACCCCTGTAGTAGAGCATGTCGAAAAGTCAAAAACTATACTGACCGTTTTTGACTTTTTTCGACATGCTGATTTTACTTTTAAAAATGTAACTTAAAAAGTAACTAAAAAAATTAAGTAACTTAAAAAGTAACTAAAAAAATGAAGTAACTTAAAAAGTAACTAAAAAAATTAAGTAACTTAAAAAGTAACTAAAATAATTAAGTAACTTAAAAAGTAACTAAAAAAATTAAGTAACTTAAAAAGTAACTAAAAAAATTAAGTAACTTAAAAAGTAACTAAAAAAATAAAGTAACTTAAAAAGTAACTAACACAATTAAGTAACTTAAAAAGTAACTAACAAAATTAAGTAACTTAAAAAGTAACTAAAACAATTAAGTAACTTAAAAAGTAACTAAAACAATTAAGTAACTTAAAAAGTAACTAAAACAATAAAGTAACTTAAAAAGTAACTTAAAAAATAAAGTAACTCATTGAAAAAAGTCTAAAACAGTCTCAGTATAGCATGTCGAAAAAAGTTATTCAATCAGGAGCAACTTCATTAGAATTTCACAATCATTTATTACACATTCTACAAATTTGAATAATGCAACGTCTTTGACGATTGGACTCCATCCTGAAGGAAGGCAATCGAGGGCTGATGATGCTGAGGTCAGATAAGGCATAATCCCGCTGGAGTCCAGCCACTGGTCGTGGTGTTGATGAAGGGAGTTGCTGCAGTTATAAACGTCATAGTAGAGCAGAGGTAGCCAACACGGTGCCCGCGGGCACCCTGTCGCCCGCAGGGACCACGTGAGTCGCCCGCAAGACATGTTCTAAAAATAGCACTAGTCATTATGGAGCTCCGTCTAAAATTGTAGTTGCTGTTCTTTTTAAATCAAAAACGCTTGCAGAGAGTTAAGAGAGTTGGGTACCCGGAGGCGGACAGCCAGGACGAGGCTGCTGCACCGCACTAGGTTTTCAGGTTCTGAATGGCGGGCGCATCCCGTTGGTGCCAGACGCGCGCCGCGAGCGCACCCCGTCGTCAGGTCCGTAATTCCTCGGAACAGGCCGCGGGGCAACAACTCAGGGGTGGCGGGGGTAGAGGCGAGGCAACGCAATCCGACCGAAAAGGCCCAGACTAGAGGTTTGAACGCGGGCGCCCGAAGACGCTCGCGCGCCTCGGAGGGTTGGATCCCCCGCTCGGCTATAGACAAGACTGGTTACTAGTTTCTTCGTTGAGAAAAAGGTACCATTGGAAAAGCTGGTGTCGGTGACTACAGACGGGGCTCCCGCGATGACGGGCCGGCATGCAGGCTTCATTGCGCAATGCAAAGGTGACCCAGACTTCGCAAAATGTCTACATTACCACTGGATCATTCACCAGCAGGCGCTATGTGCAAAAGTAACCGGCTTTGATCATGTGATGATACAAAAATATCAGAGATGTGATACCTCTGACTTTCAAATGTTGAAACAGATTAACAGAAATAAAAGTTGCATGTTTAAATATGTATGTCTAGCTATACCATCATTGTTGTGGAAATCATTATTAATAATTATTGTGAGGAATAATTAACTGACATGTGATCAAACAGTCTTCACATATATTATTATTATTATTATTAAGGTGATCTGTGCAATTTTGTTATTCAGGAAGTTCGTATCAAATAAGTAGCCCTTCGTCCTACTCGGTACCCTTGAAGTAGCTCTCAGTTTAAAAAAGGTTGGTGACCCCTGTAGTAGAGCATGTCGAAAAGTCAAAAACTATACTGACCGTTTTTGACTTTTTTCGACATGCTGATTTTACTTTTAAAAATGTAACTTAAAAAGTAACTAAAAAAATTAAGTAACTTAAAAAGTAACTAAAAAAATTAAGTAACTTAAAAAGTAACTAAAAAAATTAAGTAACTTAAAAAGTAACTAAAAAAATTAAGTAACTTAAAAAGTAACTAAAATAATTAAGTAACTTAAAAAGTAACTAAAAAAATTAAGTAACTTAAAAAGTAACTAAAAAAATTAAGTAACTTAAAAAGTAACTAAAAAAATTAAGTAACTTAAAAAGTAACTAAAAATATTAAGTAACTTAAAAAGTAACTAAAATAATTAAGTAACTTAAAAAGTAACTAAAAAAATTAAGTAACTTAAAAAGTAACTAAAAAAATTAAGTAACTTAAAAAGTAACTAAAAAAATTAAGTAACTTAAAAAGTAACTAAAAAAATTAAGTAACTTAAAAAGTAACTAAAAAAATTAAGTAACTTAAAAAGTAACTAAAAAAATTAAGTAACTTAAAAAGTAACTAAAAAAATTAAGTAACTTAAAAAGTAACTAAAATAATTAAGTAACTTAAAAAGTAACTAAAAAAATTAAGTAACTTAAAAAGTAACAAAAAAAATTAAGTAACTTAAAAAGTAACTAAAAAAATTAAGTAACTTAAAAAGTAACTAAAAAAATTAACTTAAAAAGTAACTAAAATAATTAAGTAACTTAAAAAGTAACTAAAAAAATTAAGTAACTTAAAAAGTAACTAAAAATATTAAGTAACTTAAAAAGTAACTAAAAAAATTAAGTAACTTAAAAAGTAACTAAAAAAATTAAGTAACTTAAAAAGTAACTAAAAATATTAAGTAACTTCAAAAGTAACAAAAAAAATTAAGTAACTTAAAAAGTAACTAAAAAAATTAAGTAACTTAAAAAGTAACTAAAAAAATTAAGTAACTTAAAAAGTAACTAAAAAAAATTAAGTAACTTAAAAAGTAACAAAAAAAATTAAGTAACTTAAAAAGTAACAAAAAAAATTAAGTAACTTAAAAAGTAACAAAAAAAATTAAGTAACTTAAAAAGTAACAAAAAAAATTAAGTAACTTAAAAAGTAACTTCAAAAATAAAGTAACTCATTGAAAAAAGTCTAAAACAGTCTCAGTATAGCATGTCGAAAAAAGTAATTCAATCAGGAGCAACTTCATTAGAATTTCACAATCATTTATTACACATTCTACAAATTTGAATAATGCAACGTCTTTGACGATTGGACTCCATCCTGAAGGAAGGCAATCGAGGGCTGATGATGCTGAGGTCAGATAAGGCATAATCCCGCTGGAGTCCAGCCACTGGTCGTGGTGTTGATGAAGGGAGTTGCTGCAGTTATAAACGTCATAGTAGAGCAGAGGTAGCCAACACGGTGCCCGCGGGCACCCTGTCGCCCGCAGGGACCACGTGAGTCGCCCGCAAGACATGTTCTAAAAATAGCACTAGTCATTATGGAGCTCCGTCTAAAATTGTAGTTGCTGTTCTTTTTAAATCAAAAACGCTTGCAGAGAGTTAAGAGAGTTGGGTACCCGGAGGCGGACAGCCAGGACGAGGCTGCTGCACCGCACTAGGTTTTCAGGTTCTGAATGGCGGGCGCATCCCGTTGGTGCCAGACGCGCGCCGCGAGCGCACCCCGTCGTCAGGTCCGTAATTCCTCGGAACAGGCCGCGGGGCAACAACTCAGGGGTGGCGGGGGTAGAGGCGAGGCAACGCAATCCGACCGAAAAGGCCCAGACTAGAGGTTTGAACGCGGGCGCCCGAAGACGCTCGCGCGCCTCGGAGGGTTGGATCCCCCGCTCGGCTATAGACAAGACTGGTTACTAGTTTCTTCGTTGAGAAAAAGGTACCATAGGAAAAGCTGGTGTCGGTGACTACAGACGGGGCTCCCGCGATGACGGGCCGGCATGCAGGCTTCATTGCGCAATGCAAAGGTGACCCAGACTTCGCAAAATGTCTACATTACCACTGGATCATTCACCAGCAGGCGCTATGTGCAAAAGTAACCGGCTTTGATCATGTGATGATACAAAAATATCAGAGATGTGATACCTCTGACTTTCAAATGTTGAAACAGATTAACAGAAATAAAAGTTGCATGTTTAAATATGTATGTCTAGCTATACCATCATTGTTGTGGAAATCATTATTAATAATTATTGTGAGGAATAATTAACTGACATGTGATCAAACAGTCTTCACATATATTATTATTATTATTATTAAGGTGATCTGTGCAATTTTGTTATTCAGGAAGTTCGTATCAAATAAGTAGCCCTTCGTCCTACTCGGTACCCTTGAAGTAGCTCTCAGTTTAAAAAAGGTTGGTGACCCCTGTAGTAGAGCATGTCGAAAAGTCAAAAACTATACTGACCGTTTTTGACTTTTTTCGACATGCTGATTTTACTTTTAAAAATGTAACTTAAAAAGTAACTAAAAAAATTAAGTAACTTAAAAAGTAACTAAAAAAATTAAGTAACTTAAAAAGTAACTAAAAAAATTAAGTAACTTAAAAAGTAACTAAAAAAATTAAGTAACTTAAAAAGTAACTAAAAAAATTAAGTAACTTAAAAAGTAACTAAAATAATTAAGTAACTTAAAAAGTAACTAAAATAATTAAGTAACTTAAAAAGTAACTAAAAAAATTAAGTAACTTAAAAAGTAACTAAAACAATTAAGTAACTTAAAAAGTAACTAAAATAATTAAGTAACTTAAAAAGTAACTAAAAAAATTAAGTAACTTAAAAAGTAACTAAAAAAATTAAGTAACTTAAAAAGTAACTAAAAAAATTAAGTAACTTAAAAAGTAACTAAAAAAATTAAGTAACTTAAAAAGTAACTAAAATAATTAAGTAACTTAAAAAGTAACTAAAAAAATTAAGTAACTTCAAAAGTAACTAAAAATATTAAGTAACTTAAAAAGTAACTAAAAAAATTAAGTAACTTAAAAAGTAACTAAAAAAATTAAGCAACTTAAAAAGTAACTAAAAAAATTAAGCAACTTAAAAAGTAACTAAAAATATTAAGTAACTTAAAAAGTAACAAAAAAAATTAAGTAACTTAAAAAGTAACTTAAAAAATAAAGTAACTCATTGAAAAATGTCTAAAACAGTCTCAGTATAGCATGTCGAAAAAAGTTATTCAATCAGGAGCAACTTCATTAGAATTTCACAATCATTTATTACACATTCTACAAATTTGAATAATGCAACGTCTTTGACGATTGGACTCCATCCTGAAGGAAGGCAATCGAGGGCTGATGATGCTGAGGTCAGATAAGGCATAATCCCGCTGGAGTCCAGCCACTGGTCGTGGTGTTGATGAAGGGAGTTGCTGCAGTTATAAACGTCATAGTAGAGCAGAGGTAGCCAACACGGTGCCCGCGGGCACCCTGTCGCCCGCAGGGACCACGTGAGTCGCCCGCAAGACATGTTCTAAAAATAGCACTAGTCATTATGGAGCTCCGTCTAAAATTGTAGTTGCTGTTCTTTTTAAATCAAAAACGCTTGCAGAGAGTTAAGAGAGTTGGGTACCCGGAGGCGGACAGCCAGGACGAGGCTGCTGCACCGCACTAGGTTTTCAGGTTCTGAATGGCGGGCGCATCCCGTTGGTGCCAGACGCGCGCCGCGAGCGCACCCCGTCGTCAGGTCCGTAATTCCTCGGAACAGGCCGCGGGGCAACAACTCAGGGGTGGCGGGGGTAGAGGCGAGGCAACGCAATCCGACCGAAAAGGCCCAGACTAGAGGTTTGAACGCGGGCGCCCGAAGACGCTCGCGCGCCTCGGAGGGTTGGATCCCCCGCTCGGCTATAGACAAGACTGGTTACTAGTTTCTTCGTTGAGAAAAAGGTACCATTGGAAAAGCTGGTGTCGGTGACTACAGACGGGGCTCCCGCGATGACGGGCCGGCATGCAGGCTTCATTGCGCAATGCAAAGGTGACCCAGACTTCGCAAAATGTCTACATTACCACTGGATCATTCACCAGCAGGCGCTATGTGCAAAAGTAACCGGCTTTGATCATGTGATGATACAAAAATATCAGAGATGTGATACCTCTGACTTTCAAATGTTGAAACAGATTAACAGAAATAAAAGTTGCATGTTTAAATATGTATGTCTAGCTATACCATCATTGTTGTGGAAATCATTATTAATAATTATTGTGAGGAATAATTAACTGACATGTGATCAAACAGTCTTCACATATATTATTATTATTATTATTAAGGTGATCTGTGCAATTTTGTTATTCAGGAAGTTCGTATCAAATAAGTAGCCCTTCGTCCTACTCGGTACCCTTGAAGTAGCTCTCAGTTTAAAAAAGGTTGGTGACCCCTGTAGTAGAGCATGTCGAAAAGTCAAAAACTATACTGACCGTTTTTGACTTTTTTCGACATGCTGATTTTACTTTTAAAAATGTAACTTAAAAAGTAACTAAAAAAATTAAGTAACTTAAAAAGTAACTAAAAAAATTAAGTAACTTAAAAAGTAACTAAAAAAATTAAGTAACTTAAAAAGTAACTAAAAAAATTAAGTAACTTAAAAAGTAACTAAAATAATTAAGTAACTTAAAAAGTAACTAAACAAATTAAGTAACTTAAAAAGTAACTAAAAAAATTAAGTAACTTAAAAAGTAACTAAAAAAATTAAGTAACTTAAAAAGTAACTAAAAATATTAAGTAACTTAAAAAGTAACTAAAATAATTAAGTAACTTAAAAAGTAACTAAAAAAATTAAGTAACTTAAAAAGTAACTAAAAAAATTAAGTAACTTAAAAAGTAACTAAAAAAATTAAGTAACTTAAAAAGTAACTAAAAAAATTAAGTAACTTAAAAAGTAACTAAAAAAATTAAGTAACTTAAAAAGTAACTAAAAAAATTAAGTAACTTAAAAAGTAACTAAAAAAATTAAGTAACTTAAAAAGTAACTAAAATAATTAAGTAACTTAAAAAGTAACTAAAAAAATTAAGTAACTTAAAAAGTAACTAAAAAAATTAAGTAACTTAAAAAGTAACTAAAAAAATTAAGTAACTTAAAAAGTAACTAAAAAAATTAACTTAAAAAGTAACTAAAATAATTAAGTAACTTAAAAAGTAACTAAAAAAATTAAGTAACTTAAAAAGTAACTAAAAAAATTAAGTAACTTAAAAAGTAACTAAAAAAATTAAGTAACTTAAAAAGTAACTAAAAAAATTAAGTAACTTAAAAAGTAACTAAAAATATTAAGTAACTTAAAAAGTAACAAAAAAAATTAAGTAACTTAAAAAGTAACTAAAAAAATTAAGTAACTTAAAAAGTAACTAAAAAAATTAAGTAACTTAAAAAGTAACTAAAAAAAATTAAGTAACTTAAAAAGTAACAAAAAAAATTAAGTAACTTAAAAAGTAACAAAAAAAATTAAGTAACTTAAAAAGTAACAAAAAAAATTAAGTAACTTAAAAAGTAACAAAAAAAATTAAGTAACTTAAAAAGTAACAAAAAAAATTAAGTAACTTAAAAAGTAACTTAAAAAATAAAGTAACTCATTGAAAAAAGTCTAAAACAGTCTCAGTATAGCATGTCGAAAAAAGTAATTCAATCAGGAGCAACTTCATTAGAATTTCACAATCATTTATTACACATTCTACAAATTTGAATAATGCAACGTCTTTGACGATTGGACTCCATCCTGAAGGAAGGCAATCGAGGGCTGATGATGCTGAGGTCAGATAAGGCATAATCCCGCTGGAGTCCAGCCACTGGTCGTGGTGTTGATGAAGGGAGTTGCTGCAGTTATAAACGTCATAGTAGAGCAGAGGTAGCCAACACGGTGCCCGCGGGCACCCTGTCGCCCGCAGGGACCACGTGAGTCGCCCGCAAGACATGTTCTAAAAATAGCACTAGTCATTATGGAGCTCCGTCTAAAATTGTAGTTGCTGTTCTTTTTAAATCAAAAACGCTTGCAGAGAGTTAAGAGAGTTGGGTACCCGGAGGCGGACAGCCAGGACGAGGCTGCTGCACCGCACTAGGTTTTCAGGTTCTGAATGGCGGGCGCATCCCGTTGGTGCCAGACGCGCGCCGCGAGCGCACCCCGTCGTCAGGTCCGTAATTCCTCGGAACAGGCCGCGGGGCAACAACTCAGGGGTGGCGGGGGTAGAGGCGAGGCAACGCAATCCGACCGAAAAGGCCCAGACTAGAGGTTTGAACGCGGGCGCCCGAAGACGCTCGCGCGCCTCGGAGGGTTGGATCCCCCGCTCGGCTATAGACAAGACTGGTTACTAGTTTCTTCGTTGAGAAAAAGGTACCATTGGAAAAGCTGGTGTCGGTGACTACAGACGGGGCTCCCGCGATGACGGGCCGGCATGCAGGCTTCATTGCGCAATGCAAAGGTGACCCAGACTTCGCAAAATGTCTACATTACCACTGGATCATTCACCAGCAGGCGCTATGTGCAAAAGTAACCGGCTTTGATCATGTGATGATACAAAAATATCAGAGATGTGATACCTCTGACTTTCAAATGTTGAAACAGATTAACAGAAATAAAAGTTGCATGTTTAAATATGTATGTCTAGCTATACCATCATTGTTGTGGAAATCATTATTAATAATTATTGTGAGGAATAATTAACTGACATGTGATCAAACAGTCTCTTCACATATATTATTATTATTATTATTAAGGTGATCTGTGCAATTTTGTTATTCAGGAAGTTCGTATCAAATAAGTAGCCCTTCGTCCTACTCGGTACCCTTGAAGTAGCTCTCAGTTTAAAAAAGGTTGGTGACCCCTGTAGTAGAGCATGTCGAAAAGTCAAAAACTATACTGACCGTTTTTGACTTTTTTCGACATGCTGATTTTACTTTTAAAAATGTAACTTAAAAAGTAACTAAAAAAATTAAGTAACTTAAAAAGTAACTAAAAAAATTAAGTAACTTAAAAAGTAACTAAAAAAATTAAGTAACTTAAAAAGTAACTAAAAAAATTTAGTAACTTAAAAAGTAACTAAAAAAATTAAGTAACTTAAAAAGTAACTTAAAAAATTAAGTAACTTAAAAAGTAACTAAAAAAATTAAGTAACTTAAAAAGTAACTAAAAAAATTAAGTAACTTAATAAGTAACTAAAAAAATTAAGTAACTTAAAAAGTAACTAAAAAAATTAAGTAACTTAAAAAGTAACTAAAAAAATTTAGTAACTTAAAAAGTAACTAAAAAAATTAAGTAACTTAAAAAGTAACTTAAAAAATTAAGTAACTTAAAAAGTAACTAAAAAAATTAAGTACCTTAAAAAGTAACTAAAAAAATTAAGACCTTAAAAAGTAACTAAAAAAATTAAGTAACTTAATAAGTAACTAAAAAAATTAAGTAACTTAAAAAGTAACTAAAAAAATTAAGTAACTTAAAAAGTAACTAAAAAAATTAAGTAACTTAAAAAGTAACTAAAAAAATTAAGTACCTTAAAAAGTAACTAAAAAAATTAAGACCTTAAAAAGTAACTAAAAAAATTAAGTAACTTAAAAAGTAACTACAAAAATTAAGTAACTTAAAAAGTAACTACAAAAATTAAGTAACTTAAAAAGTAACAAAAAAAATTAAGTAACTTAAAAAGTAACAAAAAAAATTAAGTAACTTAAAAAGTAACAAAAAAAATTAAGTAACTTAAAAAGTAACAAAAAAAATTAAGTAACTTAAAAAGTAACAAAAAAAATTAAGTAACTTCAAAAGTAACAAAAAAAATTAAGTAACTTAAAAAGTAACAAAAAAAATTAAGTAACTTAAAAAGTAACAAAAAAAATTAAGTAACTTAAAAAGTAACTAAAAAAATTAAGTAACTTAAAAAGTAACTAAAAAAATTAAGTAACTTAAAAAGTAACTAAAAAAATTAAGTAACTTAAAAAGTAACTAAAATAATTAAGTAACTTAAAAAGTAACTACAAAAATTAAGTAACTTAAAAAGTAACTACAAAAATTAAGTAACTTAAAAAGTAACAAAAAAAATTAAGTAACTTAAAAAGTAACAAAAAAAATTAAGTAACTTAAAAAGTAACAAAAAAAATTAAGTAACTTAAAAAGTAACTAAAAAAATTAAGTAACTTAAAAAGTAACAAAAAATATTAAGTAACTTAAAAAGTAACTAAAAAAATTAAGTAACTTAAAAAGTAACTACAAAAATTAAGTAACTTAAAAAGTAACTAACAAAATTAAGTAACTTAAAAAGTAACTAACAAAATTAAGTAACTTAAAAAGTAACTAACAAAATTAAGTAACTTAAAAAGTAACTAAAACAATTAAGTAACTTAAAAAGTAACTAAAACAATAAAGTTAACTTAAAAAGTAACTTCACAAATAAAGTAACTTAAAAAGTTACTTCACAAATTAAAGTAACTTAAAAAGTAACTTAAAAAATAAAGTAACTCATTGAAAAAAGTCTAAAACAGTCTCAGTATAGCATGTCGAAAAAAGTAATTCAATCAGGAGCAACTTCATTAGAATTTCACAATCATTTATTACACATTCTACAAATTTGAATAATGCAACATCTTTGACGATTGGACTCCATCCTGAAGGAAGGCAATCGAGGGCTGATGATGCTGAGGTCAGATAAGGCATAATCCCGCTGGAGTCCAGCCACTGGTCGTGGTGTTGATGAAGGGAGTTGCTGCAGTTATAAACGTCATAGTAGAGCAGAGGTAGCCAACACGGTGCCCGCGGGCACCCTGTCGCCCGCAGGGACCACGTGAGTCGCCCGCAAGACATGTTCTAAAAATAGCACTAGTCATTATGGAGCTCCGTCTAAAATTGTAGTTGCTGTTCTTTTTAAATCAAAAACGCTTGCAGAGAGTTAAGAGAGTTGGGTACCCGGAGGCGGACAGCCAGGACGAGGCTGCTGCACCGCACTAGGTTTTCAGGTTCTGAATGGCGGGCGCATCCCGTTGGTGCCAGACGCGCGCCGCGAGCGCACCCCGTCGTCAGGTCCGTAATTCCTCGGAACAGGCCGCGGGGCAACAACTCAGGGGTGGCGGGGGTAGAGGCGAGGCAACGCAATCCGACCGAAAAGGCCCAGACTAGAGGTTTGAACGCGGGCGCCCGAAGACGCTCGCGCGCCTCGGAGGGTTGGATCCCCCGCTCGGCTATAGACAAGACTGGTTACTAGTTTCTTCGTTGAGAAAAAGGTACCATTGGAAAAGCTGGTGTCGGTGACTACAGACGGGGCTCCCGCGATGACGGGCCGGCATGCAGGCTTCATTGCGCAATGCAAAGGTGACCCAGACTTCGCAAAATGTCTACATTACCACTGGATCATTCACCAGCAGGCGCTATGTGCAAAAGTAACCGGCTTTGATCATGTGATGATACAAAAATATCAGAGATGTGATACCTCTGACTTTCAAATGTTGAAACAGATTAACAGAAATAAAAGTTGCATGTTTAAATATGTATGTCTAGCTATACCATCATTGTTGTGGAAATCATTATTAATAATTATTGTGAGGAATAATTAACTGACATGTGATCAAACAGTCTTCACATATATTATTATTATTATTATTAAGGTGATCTGTGCAATTTTGTTATTCAGGAAGTTCGTATCAAATAAGTAGCCCTTCGTCCTACTCGGTACCCTTGAAGTAGCTCTCAGTTTAAAAAAGGTTGGTGACCCCTGTAGTAGAGCATGTCGAAAAGTCAAAAACTATACTGACCGTTTTTGACTTTTTTCGACATGCTGATTTTACTTTTAAAAATGTAACTTAAAAAGTAACTAAAAAAATTAAGTAACTTAAAAAGTAACTAAAAAAATTAAGTAACTTAAAAAGTAACTAAAAAAATTAAGTAACTTAAAAAGTAACTAAAAAAATTAAGTAACTTAAAAAGTAACTAAAATAATTAAGTAACTTAAAAAGTAACTAAAAAAATTAAGTAACTTAAAAAGTAACTAAAAAAATTAAGTAACTTAAAAAGTAACTAAAAAAATTAAGTAACTTAAAAAGTAACTAAAAATATTAAGTAACTTAAAAAGTAACTAAAATAATTAAGTAACTTAAAAAGTAACTAAAAAAATTAAGTAACTTAAAAAGTAACTAAAAAAATTAAGTAACTTAAAAAGTAACTAAAAAAATTAAGTAACTTAAAAAGTAACTAAAAAAATTAAGTAACTTAAAAAGTAACTAAAAAAATTAAGTAACTTAAAAAGTAACTAAAAAAATTAAGTAACTTAAAAAGTAACTAAAATAATTAAGTAACTTAAAAAGTAACTAAAAAAATTAAGTAACTTAAAAAGTAACTAAAAAAATTAAGTAACTTAAAAAGTAACTAAAAAAATTAAGTAACTTAAAAAGTAACTAAAAAAATTAACTTAAAAAGTAACTAAAATAATTAAGTAACTTAAAAAGTAACTAAAAAAATTAAGTAACTTAAAAAGTAACTAAAAAAATTAAGTAACTTAAAAAGTAACTAAAAAAATTAAGTAACTTAAAAAGTAACTAAAAAAATTAAGTAACTTAAAAAGTAACTAAAAATATTAAGTAACTTAAAAAGTAACAAAAAAAATTAAGTAACTTAAAAAGTAACTAAAAAAATTAAGTAACTTAAAAAGTAACTCAAAAAATTAAGTAACTTAAAAAGTAACTAAAAAAAATTAAGTAACTTAAAAAGTAACAAAAAAAATTAAGTAACTTAAAAAGTAACAAAAAAAATTAAGTAACTTAAAAAGTAACAAAAAAAATTAAGTAACTTAAAAAGTAACAAAAAAAATTAAGTAACTTAAAAAGTAACAAAAAAAATTAAGTAACTTAAAAAGTAACTTAAAAAATAAAGTAACTCATTGAAAAAAGTCTAAAACAGTCTCAGTATAGCATGTCGAAAAAAGTAATTCAATCAGGAGCAACTTCATTAGAATTTCACAATCATTTATTACACATTGTACAAATTTGAATAATGCAACGTCTTTGACGATTGGACTCCATCCTGAAGGAAGGCAATCGAGGGCTGATGATGCTGAGGTCAGATAAGGCATAATCCCGCTGGAGTCCAGCCACTGGTCGTGGTGTTGATGAAGGGAGTTGCTGCAGTTATAAACGTCATAGTAGAGCAGAGGTAGCCAACACGGTGCCCGCGGGCACCCTGTCGCCCGCAGGGACCACGTGAGTCGCCCGCAAGACATGTTCTAAAAATAGCACTAGTCATTATGGAGCTCCGTCTAAAATTGTAGTTGCTGTTCTTTTTAAATCAAAAACGCTTGCAGAGAGTTAAGAGAGTTGGGTACCCGGAGGCGGACAGCCAGGACGAGGCTGCTGCACCGCACTAGGTTTTCAGGTTCTGAATGGCGGGCGCATCCCGTTGGTGCCAGACGCGCGCCGCGAGCGCACCCCGTCGTCAGGTCCGTAATTCCTCGGAACAGGCCGCGGGGCAACAACTCAGGGGTGGCGGGGGTAGAGGCGAGGCAACGCAATCCGACCGAAAAGGCCCAGACTAGAGGTTTGAACGCGGGCGCCTGAAGACGCTCGCGCGCCTCGGAGGGTTGGATCCCCCGCTCGGCTATAGACAAGACTGGTTACTAGTTTCTTCGTTGAGAAAAAGGTACCATTGGAAAAGCTGGTGTCGGTGACTACAGACGGGGCTCCCGCGATGACGGGCCGGCATGCAGGCTTCATTGCGCAATGCAAAGGTGACCCAGACTTCGCAAAATGTCTACATTACCACTGGATCATTCACCAGCAGGCGCTATGTGCAAAAGTAACCGGCTTTGATCATGTGATGATACAAAAATATCAGAGATGTGATACCTCTGACTTTCAAATGTTGAAACAGATTAACAGAAATAAAAGTTGCATGTTTAAATATGTATGTCTAGCTATACCATCATTGTTGTGGAAATCATTATTAATAATTATTGTGAGGAATAATTAACTGACATGTGATCAAACAGTCTCTTCACATATATTATTATTATTATTATTAAGGTGATCTGTGCAATTTTGTTATTCAGGAAGTTCGTATCAAATAAGTAGCCCTTCGTCCTACTCGGTACCCTTGAAGTAGCTCTCAGTTTAAAAAAGGTTGGTGACCCCTGTAGTAGAGCATGTCGAAAAGTCAAAAACTATACTGACCGTTTTTGACTTTTTTCGACATGCTGATTTTACTTTTAAAAATGTAACTTAAAAAGTAACTAAAAAAATTAAGTAACTTAAAAAGTAACTAAAAAAATTAAGTAACTTAAAAAGTAACTAAAAAAATTAAGTAACTTAAAAAGTAACTAAAAAAATTGAGTAACTTAAAAAGTAACTAAAAAAATTAAGTAACTTAAAAAGTAACTTAAAAAATTAAGTAACTTAAAAAGTAACTAAAAAAATTAAGTAACTTAAAAAGTAACTAAAAAAATTAAGTAACTTAATAAGTAACTAAAAAAATTAAGTAACTTAAAAAGTAACTAAAAAAATTAAGTAACTTAAAAAGTAACTAAAAAAATTAAGTAACTTAAAAAGTAACTAAAAAAATTAAGTACCTTAAAAAGTAACTAAAAAAATTAAGACCTTAAAAAGTAACTAAAAAAATTAAGTAACTTAAAAAGTAACTACAAAAATTAAGTAACTTAAAAAGTAACTACAAAAATTAAGTAACTTAAAAAGTAACAAAAAAAATTAAGTAACTTAAAAAGTAACAAAAAAAATTAAGTAACTTAAAAAGTAACAAAAAAAATTAAGTAACTTAAAAAGTAACAAAAAAAATTAAGTAACTTAAAAAGTAACAAAAAAAATTAAGTAACTTCAAAAGTAACAAAAAAAATTAAGTAACTTAAAAAGTAACAAAAAAAATTAAGTAACTTAAAAAGTAACAAAAAAAATTAAGTAACTTAAAAAGTAACTAAAATAATTAAGTAACTTAAAAAGTAACTAAAAAAATTAAGTAACTTAAAAAGTAACTAAAAAAATTAAGTAACTTAAAAAGTAACTAAAATAATTAAGTAACTTAAAAAGTAACTACAAAAATTAAGTAACTTAAAAAGTAACTACAAAAATTAAGTAACTTAAAAAGTAACAAAAAAAATGAAGTAACTTAAAAAGTAACAAAAAAAATGAAGTAACTTAAAAAGTAACAAAAAAAATTAAGTAACTTAAAAAGTAACTAAAAAAATTAAGTAACTTAAAAAGTAACAAAAAATATTAAGTAACTTAAAAAGTAACTAAAAAAATTAAGTAACTTAAAAAGTAACTACAAAAATTAAGTAACTTAAAAAGTAACTAACAAAATTAAGTAACTTAAAAAGTAACTAACAAAATTAAGTAACTTAAAAAGTAACTAACAAAATTAAGTAACTTAAAAAGTAACTAAAACAATTAAGTAACTTAAAAAGTAACTAAAACAATAAAGTTAACTTAAAAAGTAACTTCACAAATAAAGTAACTTAAAAAGTTACTTCACAAATTAAAGTAACTTAAAAAGTAACTTAAAAAATAAAGTAACTCATTGAAAAAAGTCTAAAACAGTCTCAGTATAGCATGTCGAAAAAAGTAATTCAATCAGGAGCAACTTCATTAGAATTTCACAATCATTTATTACACATTCTACAAATTTGAATAATGCAACATCTTTGACGATTGGACTCCATCCTGAAGGAAGGCAATCGAGGGCTGATGATGCTGAGGTCAGATAAGGCATAATCCCGCTGGAGTCCAGCCACTGGTCGTGGTGTTGATGAAGGGAGTTGCTGCAGTTATAAACGTCATAGTAGAGCAGAGGTAGCCAACACGGTGCCCGCGGGCACCCTGTCGCCCGCAGGGACCACGTGAGTCGCCCGCAAGACATGTTCTAAAAATAGCACTAGTCATTATGGAGCTCCGTCTAAAATTGTAGTTGCTGTTCTTTTTAAATCAAAAACGCTTGCAGAGAGTTAAGAGAGTTGGGTACCCGGAGGCGGACAGCCAGGACGAGGCTGCTGCACCGCACTAGGTTTTCAGGTTCTGAATGGCGGGCGCATCCCGTTGGTGCCAGACGCGCGCCGCGAGCGCACCCCGTCGTCAGGTCCGTAATTCCTCGGAACAGGCCGCGGGGCAACAACTCAGGGGTGGCGGGGGTAGAGGCGAGGCAACGCAATCCGACCGAAAAGGCCCAGACTGGAGGTTTGAACGCGGGCGCCCGAAGACGCTCGCGCGCCTCGGAGGGTTGGATCCCCCGCTCGGCTATAGACAAGACTGGTTACTAGTTTCTTCGTTGAGAAAAAGGTACCATTGGAAAAGCTGGTGTCGGTGACTACAGACGGGGCTCCCGCGATGACGGGCCGGCATGCAGGCTTCATTGCGCAATGCAAAGGTGACCCAGACTTCGCAAAATGTCTACATTACCACTGGATCATTCACCAGCAGGCGCTATGTGCAAAAGTAACCGGCTTTGATCATGTGATGATACAAAAATATCAGAGATGTGATACCTCTGACTTTCAAATGTTGAAACAGATTAACAGAAATAAAAGTTGCATGTTTAAATATGTATGTCTAGCTATACCATCATTGTTGTGGAAATCATTATTAATAATTATTGTGAGGAATAATTAACTGACATGTGATCAAACAGTCTTCACATATATTATTATTATTATTATTAAGGTGATCTGTGCAATTTTGTTATTCAGGAAGTTCGTATCAAATAAGTAGCCCTTCGTCCTACTCGGTACCCTTGAAGTAGCTCTCAGTTTAAAAAAGGTTGGTGACCCCTGTAGTAGAGCATGTCGAAAAGTCAAAAACTATACTGACCGTTTTTGACTTTTTTCGACATGCTGATTTTACTTTTAAAAATGTAACTTAAAAAGTAACTAAAAAAATAAAGTAACTTAAAAAGTAACTAAAAAAATAAAGTAACTTAAAAAGTAACTAAAAAAATGAAGTAACTTAAAAAGTAACAAAAAATTAAATAACTTCAAAAGTAACTAAAAAAATTAAGTAACTTAAAAAGTAACTAAAAAAATTAAGTAACTTAAAAAGTAACTCCAAAAATTAAGTAACTTCAAAAGTAACTCAAAAAATAAAGTAACTTAAAAAGTAACTAACAAAATTAAGTAACTTAAAAAGTAACTAAAAAAATTTAGTAACTTAAAAAGTAACTAACAAAATTAAGTAACTTAAAAAGTAACTAACAAAATTAAGTAACTTAAAAAGTAACTAACAAAATTAAGTAACTTAAAAAGTAACTAAAACAATTAAGTAACTTAAAAAGTAACTAAAAAAATAAAGTTACTTCAAAAGTAACTAAAAAAATAAAGTCACTTAAAAAGTAACTAAAAAAATAAAGTAACTTAAAAAGTAACTACAAAAATAAAATAACTTAAAAAGTAACTAAAAAAATTAAGTAACTTAAAAAGTAACTCAAACAATTAAGTAACTTAAAAAGTAACTACAACAATTAAGTAACTTAAAAAGTAACTAAAACAATTAAGTAACTTAAAAAGTAACTAAAACAATAAAGTAACTTCAAAAGTAACTAAAACAATAAAGTAACTTAAAAAGTAACAAAAAAATTTAAGTAACTTAAAAAGTAACTACAAAAATTAAGTAACTTAAAAAGTAACTAAAACAATTAAGTCACTTAAAAAGTAACTACAACGATTAAGTAACTTAAAAAGTAACTAAAACAATTAAGTCACTTAAAAAGTAACTACAACAATTAAGTAACTTAAAAAGTAACTAAAACAATTAAGTAACTTAAAAAGTAACTAAAACAATAAAGTAACTTTAAAAGTAACTAAAACAATAAAGTAACTTAAAAAGTAACTAACAAAATTAAGTAACTTAAAAAGTAACTAACAAAATTAAGTAACTTAAAAAGTAACTAACAAAATTAAGTAACTTAAAAAGTAACTAACAAAATTAAGTAACTTAAAAAGTAACTAAAACAATTAAGTAACTTAAAAAGTAACTACAAATATAAAGTTACTTAAAAAGTAACTAAAAAAATAAAGTAACTTAAAAAGTAACTACAAAAATAAAATAACTTAAAAAGTAACTAAAAAAATTAAGTAACTTAAAAAGTAACTCAAACAATTAAGTAACTTAAAAAGTAACTACAACAATTAAGTAACTTAAAAAGTAACTAAAACAATTAAGTAACTTAAAAAGTAACTAAAACAATAAAGTAACTTCAAAAGTAACTAAAACAATAAAGTAACTTAAAAGTAACAAAAAAATTTAAGTAACTTAAAAAGTAACTACAAAAATTAAGTAACTTAAAAAGTAACTAAAACAATTAAGTCACTTAAAAAGTAACTACAACAATTAAGTAACTTAAAAAGTAACTAAAACAATTAAGTCACTTAAAAAGTAACTACAACAATTAAGTAACTTAAAAAGTAACTAAAACAATTAAGTAACTTAAAAAGTAACTAAAACAATAAAGTAACTTTAAAAGTAACTAAAACAATAAAGTAACTTAAAAAGTAACTAACAAAATTAAGTAACTTAAAAAGTAACTAACAAAATTAAGTAACTTCAAAAGTAACTAACAAAATTAAGTAACTTAAAAAGTAACTAACAAAATTAAGTAACTTAAAAAGTAACTAAAACAATTAAGTAACTTAAAAAGTAACTAAAAATATAAAGTTACTTAAAAAGTAACTAAAAAAATAAAGTCACTTAAAAAGTAACTAAAAAAATAAAGTAACTTAAAAAGTAACTACAAAAATAAAATAACTTAAAAAGTAACTAAAAAAATTAAGTAACTTAAAAAGTAACTCAAACAATTAAGTAACTTAAAAAGTAACTACAACAATTAAGTAACTTAAAAAGTAACTAAAACAATTAAGTAACTTAAAAAGTAACTAAAACAATAAAGTAACTTCAAAAGTAACTAAAACAATAAAGTAACTTAAAAAGTAACAAAAAAATTTAAGTAACTTAAAAAGTAAGTACAAAAATTAAGTAACTTCAAAAGTAACTAAAACAATTAAGTCACTTAAAAAGTAACTACAACAATTAAGTAACTTAAAAAGTAACTAAAACAATTAAGTCACTTAAAAAGTAACTACAACAATTAAGTAACTTAAAAAGTAACTAAAACAATTAAGTAACTTAAAAAGTAACTAAAACAATAAAGTAACTTAAAAAGTAACTAAAACAATAAAGTAACTTAAAAAGTAACTTAAACAATAAAGTAACTTAAAAAGTAACTAAAACAATAAAGTAACTTAAAAAGTTACTAAAACAATAAAGTATGTTTGCTTTGTGTTTGTTGAATTTGAGAGCCTCTGTGTTGCATGTTTTGTTAGTACTTGACAATGTAGTACAAGTCTCCTGAATGATGATACTACTTACATTAATATTCTTTCATCGTTTGTGCGTGCATTGTAAAGGGTCAATACTGTATAACTTTGTAAATGTAATCTTATATTCTGTTTTTAGGTTTACTTTGTAACATGCCTTTGGACTACAGATTAAAAATAGCCTCTTGGCTAACTCTGGCGCATTTACAGCAATATTGTTATTAATGTGCACTGTCCCTTATCAAAAACAAAAGATAAATCAATATAAAAAGTTGAATTATTTTGTCAGCTCTACTGGTAAGCAACATATAAACTCAGTAAAACAGTAGTAAAGACATTAGCAAGACAAGCACAGGTCTAAGTAATACCATTAACTATGGCACCAGTCCATTTATTAATGGGCCCAGTGAGTAATCATGCGTAATATCAGGGCCATGGAACCAGACGCATAGCTAGTTGGCTAAATGGAATGCAGCCATCAATTATCTAATTAATTAATTGCACCTGTGCCTCCACGTGTTATGCCACTTCAAATTGTTTGCCATGAAAAAAAGATAAACAAGTTACAATGGTTAGATTTGTGGACAAGTTGACAAAAGCATGACCACACAAGTGACGACCGTTGGTGGTATTACAACTGGAGCGTTACTGTTACCTGTCCGTCAGGAAGACATTCAATGACGTCATGGGAGAAGTTTGCCGTTGGTCGGACCCGGACGAACACTGGGACCACGCTGCTGTGAGCCTCCATAGTCACCTTTGGTCATGAACACGACGACACCACAACACAAGTCAACCGGCCTCTCAACCTGCGTCAGACTCTACAAATAGTTAAACTAAATCCACGTGAACTGCTCGAAAGAGGAGTTTTTTTTTAAGGTGAGAATCGGTCACTTCAGCTCACTCCATCAGCTCCAGTCTGTTGCCTGTTCACCGTCTGTGGTTGTGCCATTCAGCGTCATGGTAACCAACGCGAGCGCGCGCAAAGTGGCAGAGCCCGCGCGCATTGTACCACCTGACTATGAACTTTCTAATATTAAAATATACAATTAACAATATATATGTTTACATGTTTCTTAAACACGTCAATTGCTAATTGTCTTATTTAGTAAATTACTGAATGTAAACTAAAATTAATCTTTTTAATTTGTTTCTTACAACTACACACAACTGCATTTCATAATGCAATACTGTATTGTATGACAACAGAGCTGAACCTTGAATGTATGAATTAATTAATTCATGCATTTTATTCTGACTGACTTAATGTACTTATTACTTTAATTTGGATTTAAATAATGCAATTTAAAAACTATTAATCTAAAAATCAAGTAAAAAAATATATTATATTAGTCAATTTAAAAGCTTTTTTCAATTACCTCTCTTTAAAAAAATAAACAGTGATTTTCTAAATTATCTAAACAATTGTATTAGTATTACTTGTGTGAATATACTCGTTTTTCAGCGAATATGATCTCTAAAGAAAACTATTTGCTCTGGCACCGAGTCTGAGGTAGGAAAGGTTTTGACTGACAATGGG
Source organism: Anarhichas minor (assembly GCF_050575085.1). Classification (NCBI taxonomy): domain Eukaryota; kingdom Metazoa; phylum Chordata; class Actinopteri; order Perciformes; family Anarhichadidae; genus Anarhichas; species Anarhichas minor. The sequence continues at coordinate 4,316,312 of NW_027466520.1, read as the reverse complement.
GTCCCTTACAGGACCTCCTCTCAAAACCATATAGGCTGTTAATCCAAATATACCAAAGTCAATAAATATACGTTTGAAATCAAAAGTCAATGAATAGATAACTAAAATCTCAAAAAGGTAAAAAAAAAAAAAAGGTGGACTTTGTAATTCAGCTGGAGCACAAAACACACAAGAACAGACTCCACCCACTGACATGGACACTATAAAGCAGGTGTATGCGCAGATAGAAGGCTAAACGTTCAAGATGAGAGGCCTCACATTGCTCTGTTTGTTGGGATTATTTCTCACGGCATCAACTGCGGTGAGTAAAATCTGGGGATTATCCCCAGATTTTCTGATCCCAAAAGATAGTAAAAATTCAGGAGCATCACCAAGACCTGGTGTTGTAGGATTGGAGATAATACTGGAAAGGAAACGACTTTGATTGTGAAATATTAACTGCCAATGTTCTGTAGTTTTCATTTTGTTGCAATAGCTGAAATGTTACGTACAATGCCCCAAATGTATGTATGGATGGATGGAAGCATGGATGGATGGATGGAATGCCCCAAATGTATGGGAGCAAAGACAGTGGCAAATATTTGAAGATTATGAATAAAGTAATACCTATTTGTTTAATTCAATTACTGCTGCATAGTCAATATTTAAATTTAAATATCACAGAATTTAATGTTCAAATTGATATACTACTAAACTTAAACTCTGGAATATTTTACTTGACAGATTGTTTTCATTGTAAAGTATTCTAATACTAATACATTTCATTATTTAGGCAAATGATGCCATTTCTTTGCTTCCATATCTATTTCAATATTCATATTGATACTACTCTGATGTAAAACAAGTTTAGAAATTTTTTTCAAGAATCAAACTAATCAGTAGAGGCCTACAGCATGTAGGCCTCCAATGCCAACGTCAATCCTTTGCAAACAATCTGGCAAATGAGTACAAAGTAAACACTATCGTGTCCTTGGACTAAATCATTTTACATTTTCATTTTCAGTGGCTTCCAGGGAGTATATTTCCGATGAGGAGTGAACACACGTTCAACATCACGACCAACACAACAACCAACACATCAATGGTGGGTAGTCTTTGTGCCAGGAAGTGATGTCACTGTTCTCCAAGAGGTTTTTGGAAGTCAAAATATGGAAAGTGTCAAATATTCTTGGGAATGTGTTCGCCTGCTTCCGACACTTTAATTTGTTGAGGGGAAACTTGATCTCCAATTCAAACAAAAGGTTAGCTGCAGAGTAGGAAACACATTTAAACTAATTTTTATGTCTTTTAGGTTTTAATGTCTTAATCTGTAATTTATTCCTGAGATGTCAGATTTAAATAATTTCAAACTTGGTCATTTTGCAATAAAACATTTTTTTCAGGTTCCATCTGCACGACATTGCTTTGCAATGTTTTGTGTTTGTGTGACCTAGAGAGGTGACACATTACATTAGCCTTATTTCACAAGCTTAGAGTTTGATCCCACCTTTTAAAACAAGCAAACAACCACCGTTGGGTCATTGGATTTGGGTAAATATTTACGGTGCGTTCTTATTGAAGTGCAATGCTTTTCCATTTCAGGAAACAGAGGAACGCAAGGCAGACAACACAACTGTACAGGTATGTGAACTTTAGATCATTTTGATGAATTAATATATCATACTTACATCACTGTAAAGTGTTGCTGATTATTTTGGAAGGCTATCCAGCTGCCAGTTGACAATGCTCCTGAGTTCCCACCACCTACTGTTGGAGGGGACACCAGGTAAGAAACTGTTCAGAACTCAAGGAAAACAAAATACATAAATAGCACCTGTATATATTTATTATTGGATGTTGCATGTCAAATAGCATTTAATCTGCATGCAATGCAATTTCTAATCTCACGATATACTTAGATATGATATACGGTTCAGTATACACGTTTCAAAAGAGGGGCTGGTAATTGGCTAAAGATAATTACATAATGCTGTTGAGCCGAAATGTCGTTTCTTGTCTTTTCCAGGGATGACGCACGCACAACAGGACTCAACTCAACAGATGCAAACAGATTTTGAGTTCTGAAGGAGAAAAACAGCGATCAAGATGAGAAACCACCAGGCGTACCATCGTTCTGCTACTGCTTCTTTTAATTAAACATTTTATCAAAACCATTACATGAAAATGTCCTTTCATTTCATAATTCGGTTGTAAACCTTTGGGGTCTACAGAGATTAGTTCAATTTAAATAATTTATCTCCAATTTGACAAAATTGACTAACTACTCTGACAAAATGTATCTGCATTGCATCTTCATCAGATAAATAGACTTGGGGCAGAGTGCAGAGAGAGGCTGTGGCCAAAATGTCTTTTTCTGGACACTGTGGACTAATACCCACTTTCAGTTTAAAGATTAAGACATGACATTATTCTCAACGATCCCTTTAGTTTATTAGGTTCTTCTCGTTTCTTTACAATAGAGCTGAAACGAGTATAGTTGATTAATCTGTTAACAGAAAAATAATCTCTACCGACACTGATAATCACTTTTTAAATGTTAGCTCCTCAAATGTGAAGATTTTCTTTGTGACATGTGATAGTAAACTGAATATCTTTGGGTATTAGCTTGATGTTTGGATAAAACAAGGAGTTTAGAGACGTCATCTTGGGCTCTGGTAAATCTTATTGGGTATCTTTCACGGTATTATAACAAAGTAAACAATTAATCAGTTGTTTTTGTGTGCGTAAGCGATTTCACATTTGCTAACAAATATGCCCAGTTGGACTTTGATATTAACCTAAATCAGCACATATTATGCAATAGACTCCACTGATGCGGGCACTATAAAGCAGGTGTTTGAGCAGAAAGGAGGCACATTCATGATCAAGATGAGAGGACTTACACTGCTGTGTTTGGTGGGATTCATTCTAACAGCCTCGGTAAGACAGTGTGTTACGATGGTGGCTTTTCCCAAATTTACTGAAAAGGGAACATCTGCATTCTTTGTGGAGCATTTATCATACTGCTGTCGTCTCTATGAAACTGGCTTATTGATTATTTCACTGCTTTGTTGGAAATCTTGTGTCAATGACCTTGGAGAACCAGAAAAAAACAAAAAAGCTAAAGGATATTATGCAAACACTCAGTGTTGTGTCTTTGGTTTAAGGTTATTGTATATATTTTAATTTCAGTGGCCTAAAGGAGGCACGGTGCCGCTTGCAAATACAGGAACAGATACATCACAGGTAGGTGAAAAACGTGGCAGCAGGAGAAGGTGAAGAAGCATAATTCTTCTGATACAGTGTTAGGTGATGGTGCGAATTATAGACAGTTGGCATCACTGCAGCAAAACATAAACATTTGAACTTTTAAAGCGTTGTTTTTATTATTTTATATCTTATTTTTTCACCATTAAGGCAAAACCAACAAATGTAAGGTGGTGTATTTCACTTTAGAGCTGATGTCTTGATCAGTCTACCTCAAAACAAATGTAGATATTTACTTTATGGATTTAGGCTCTAAAACAATCCTCAAGATTGTAACCTTCTTGAAAGTAGAAAGTGTAGATTATCAGACTTTTGATCGTTGCTTGAGTCTCTTCTCTCTCACATTCTCCTTGTAAAACACTTTATTACTTGTTTTGTTAAGTGCTACGTTAACAAAGTTTGCGAATGCAACATTGAAAAAATGTCATGTTGACTTTGTTCGCTATGAAGGATTACAACATAAGCAAGTCTCAAGTGTCTCCTAATAATGTTGATTTTAATACAGAAATTAATGGATTCTTACAAATGTGTCGAAAAATGTAACTTGAATTTCATTGTGTGAGTCGGTCACATAGCATTCAATGGGCAAACCTGTAAGATGAAATAATCAAAACGATCATTTTCAAGCTGTTTGTGTCCCAACAGATAAGCATGTTGTCTGCCCGAAATGATGAAATGGCTGCGTGGATAACGGGAATATAAAGTTATGATTTGGGTTTTTTTTCCCGCTGAAGTTTTCACAGTGAACGCTACAGACCGAATCATCCAGTGTAAAAAGCTGAGTTATTAGTTGGCCCCACAGACTGTGGTTAGACCGCCATTACAGATCTATTGTTGAACCAGAACAGACTCCGAGCGGATTAAATGCGCTGCAGCACCACCTTGTGGCCGGCGAGAGTAACAGCACATTACAATTCAACCGATCAGAAAACAAACCATCTCACTAAAGTAGAATGAAATACTCTCAAAAGCAGTCTCTAAATGCTTTTTTGATTATCTGCAAAAAAAATAAAAGAGTTGTGTGCAAACTCAGAGACACCTTGTTATCATATAATGCTCGTATATTTTGGAAGAGTTACTGTACAGCATTACTGTAAGTTCCTGAAATGTTTTAATTTTCTTCAGACCAATGGTTCCCCAACTACAGCAAAAGATGTAATAGTGGTCCAAGCGGCCCAGGTAAGAAACTATTCATCACTCACCACGATTAGTGTTTGTGATTTTAAGCTGTATAACTTTAAATGTGAGTCATCATTCGACAAAATTGACTAACTACTCTGACAAAATGTATCTGCATTGCATCTTCATCAGATAAGTAGACTTGGGCAGAGTGCAGAAAGAGGCTGTGGCCAAAATGTCTTTTTATTTAATTTATTTATTGGTTTATTTGAATGGGACAGTGCACATTAATAAAAACATTTCTGCAAAAGCGCCAGAGTTAGCCAAAAGGCTATTTTTCATCTGTAGTCCCAAAGGCAGATGTTTACAAAATAAACCTAAAAACAATGTAAGATTAAAGTTAAAAGGTTATACAATATTGACACTTAACAATGCGTGCACAAACAATGAAAAAAGTGAGAATAAAACTGTTATACATTGTCAAGTACAGACAAGACATGCAACACAGAGGCTATCAAAGTCAGCACACACAAAGCAAATAAAAAGAAGGATAACTATGTTAAAATAGAAACATGGACTAAAAACAGTATTATGCTGTAGTTGTTTAGTCACTAAAAAACATCCACATCAGACGCACAAAACATAAAAGCATACGAAGTATGTGAAATACATAAATCACTCAGACACAGCTAAACAACAATAAAAGACATGCATGCAGGTAGTTGACGGTCGACCGGCAGTTTAAAGAAAGACAGAAAGGTGACAACAGACAGATCGAGGAAAGTTCAACACAGACAGAGAAACAGTTACAATCTAGTGCTGACAGAGCTGGGTACTAACTAACCATTTCTGTAAGTGAGATTTAAATGAACTGTATGTTTGTGGTTCTCTAATGGTCACTGGGATGGAGTTCCATTGTAGTGCAGCTTGTACAGAAAATGCAGACTTACTGAAAGCACTTTTCCTGAGTGGAATAATGCAATCCCCTCTTGCTGCTCCTCTTGTGAGCCGATATCCAGTTGTTCTTGTGATCACAAATTGTTTGAGCGGAGGAGAGGTCAAGCCATGTATACATCTTGTACATCAGACAGACATTCACATATTTAATCATGTTCTCCCAACTCAACAAGTTATATTTTTTTAGTATAGGGCAATGATGAGAACGAACAGATTTTTTTATCAAGGATTTTGAGTGTGCGTTTATACAATGACTGTAGTGGTTTCAGAGTAGTGGTGCTAGCCTGTGACCAGGTTGTTAAACAGTAAGTGATATGGGAAACGACCATAGCAAGCATGTATGTCTTAGCTGCCTCTGTTGACATGTAGTTTTGTGTGAACCTGATATTTGATAGATTAAATTTGACCCGGTTACAGACCTTTTTCACCTGAGATTTGAATGACAATTTGGACTAATACCCACTAATACCCACTTTCAGTTTAAAGATTAAGACATGACATTATTCTCAACGATCCCTTTAGTTTATTAGCTTCTTCTCGTTTCATTACAATAGAGCTGAAACGAGTATAGTCGATTAATCTGACAACATAAAAATAATCTCTACCGACACTGATAATCACTTTTTAAATGTTAGCTCCTCAAATGTGAAGATGTTCTTTGTGACATGTGATAGTAAACTGAATATCTTTGGGTATTAGCTTGATGTTTGGATAAAACAAGGAGTTTGGAGACGTCATCTTGGGCTCTGGTAAATCTTATTGGGTATCTTTCACTGTATTATAACAGAGTAAACAATTAATCAGTTATTGTGTCCGTAAGCGATTTCACATTTGCTAACAAATATGCCCAGTTGGACTTTGATATTAACCTAAAATAACATCAATCAGTACATATTATGCAATAGACTCCACTGATGCGGGCACTATAAAGCAGGTGTTTGAGCAGGAAGGAGGCATTTATGATCAAGATGAGGAGTTACACAGACTGTGGTTAGCCCGCCATTACAGATCTATTGTTGAACCAGAACAGACTCCGAGCGGATTAAATTCGCTGCAGCACCACCTTGTGGCCGGCGAGAGTAACAGCACATTACAATTCAACCGATCAGAAAACAAACCATCTCACTAAAGTAGAATGAAATATTCTCAAAAGCAGTCTCTAAATGCTTTTTAATTATCTGCAAAAAAAATAAGAGTTGTGTGCAAACTCAGAGACACCTTGTTATCATAGAATGCTCGTATATTTTGGAAGAGTTACTGTACAGCATTACTGTAAGTTCCTGAAATGGTTGTTTTCTTCAGCGCTATCCATTTGTCATGGGTACTTCAGCGAAGATTCCTCGAGTTAACTGATGGAGAAGTGATCGAGGTAAGAAACTATTCATCACTCACCACGGTTAGTGTTTGTGATTTTAAGCTGTTTAACTTTAAATGTGAGTCATCGTATCTTTTCAGGTGAACCAAAAATGAAGACAGACGGCAGAGGGGCTGAACAGATGGCAACATGTTTTAAATCAGAGATGACAATTTAAGTATTTAGTTGGCATTTCTGTCTCCTTCAAATAAACATTTCAAGTCTGTTGTGTGAGAAAGGTTTTTATTTGTTAATATGCTTGTTATAAGGTCATTTGAAACGTCTACTTTTTCCAAAAAGAGCTGAAACTTTTGATAATTTTTCCACGATTTGTCAAAATGGGACACCAATTAAGTAAGAGGTTATGGGAGGGATAGCAGGTTAACACAGGTCTTAAGATTACAAATAGACAACACAAAAAGACACTGCATACAGTAAATCCCCATTTTCAACGTTTAAAGATTCAGACAACACTTCAAATCACAAGGATCACTTTATTTTTTGTGTTCGGCTCTTCTCTTTTCATCACAAATATTATCTACGTCCACCCAAAGTGCTCCAGCAGGGATCTTCTCTCCCCGGCATCTTTTATGGAAAGGACAGAAACATAGAACATAAATCCAGTTCTTTACCTTCCTAAACATAACTATGCTTGTAGTAAAAACCCTTCTGATTTTGAACCACCGTGTTGTAAGTGGACAGTACTCTGTTGGTTTGGTGACGGTATGTTTCTACTGACGAGTAGTCGCTGTAACTCTCTAGAAATTAAGTTACGCACAAGCTACCTGTTCTACACAATGAGAGCTGACGCAGCGTGTTTACTTATGAGGAAAGCCTTGATTTAAAAAAAAAAGAAAAAAAAAAAAAAAGAAGTCTTAAAACTGAGATTGAAATGTAGCGCTTAACAAATAATAAAGGTTGTGAATCAGTATGGCCCAAAAAAAAAATAAAAATGCTTTAAAGTGGTTTCCCGTCATTTTTCTTGATACTTGTAACATCTGTGACCATTTGGTGTCAAACCACAGTAAAATATGTGTCACCCAAAAAAAAGCTTTTCAGATTAGAAACCAGCTTTAATTTATTTATCTGATGTCTAAAAAGACCAAAATGAAGTAGGGGCAGCAAAATCAAACAGTGGATATAAAAGACAGTTAGTCGTTGCAATCGCCAGGCAAACTACAACAGCACTACATTCTTGAACAGAAGGGTTATTTTCGTATGTGTTTTTTGTCACAAAGTGTTGAGATCCAGAGGCAGGCAGCGGCCCGTCAGACAACAAGCAAAGTTCTCTTCAGATGACAAAGCAGTTTCTATCAGTAAGGCCACTTTATATAGAAATTCTAACTGGAGGACCACAACCTATCGCTTCTTGTCCATAGATCTTTGCAGAGTGTCGTCATCATGAAGGGAAATGAACAAAGCTTCAGGTTTCTAAAGTAAAGAGCCTGATGGCCGCTTGTATATGGGAAGGGAAGGCTGGTGTTTGCCCCGTTCGCCACCACAGCAAAAAAAAAAAAAAAAAAAAAAAAAAAAAAAAAAAAAAAAAAAAAAAAAAAAAAAAGCTCAGTCCACATCGTCACCACCAGCTCTGCTGCTGTGGTAGCATCTCCCGAAGCTCCCCACCGCAACTCAAAAACACACCCCAAAATACCATGTGCGATTGGGTCGTAACGATCTTGCAAAAAAATAGATATTTTCACAGAAGTTTGTAAAATCATCTCGCCTAAAGTTATCCTCTGTGGCTTTATCGAAGCAAGTTGAAGTCCAGAGAAAAGTTGCGCCACACAACTGCTGCTCTGAGTACAATCCACAAAGTCTGTTGTTGCTGCTGCAGTTTTGTACGTTTGGGTGTATTTTTGCCAATTCCTTTTCAATTATTCCCTCTTTCATCAGCCCCTTCAGACGCAGTCCTTCAGTTTTGCCAACCAATGTCTGTAAAGTGTGTTACTTTTGATTTAAAGGGAGTGTCACTGTGTGTGGTTGTATGTGTGTGCGTGTGTGTAACCAGTGTGGTGATGGTGGCAAGGTGAGCTCCGTCAGGACTGCAGTCAACACAGCTGGAGTTCAGCTTCCTTCGAGGGGCTGGGCGGGACCTTGCTGAAGGGGCAACGGGACGGAGGGGAGCGGCTCTACTTATCCCCCAGGATGGCGTACTGGTTGTCGAGCTGCAACTGCTGCATAGAGGCGGTGCCGCCGGTCTCCTCTCTACCGCGGTTCCTGTGTTTCACCACCTCAAAGGTCTTCTCCATTTCTCTGTCCCTGAAAGCACAGACACGCATCACTTCAGTCAAAACTGCAACAGGACACATGCCGCCATTGTTAAACCAGCTATTGTCACGGACCTCTACTTACTTGCGTGTCTCCACGTGCTTGGCGGTGGCCAGTAGAGAGGGGAACTGCGTGTCACTGAAGATCTCGGGAGGCCCCTGGGTGGCGGCTCGTCTGGTGGTGGTCAGCCGGGCCCCCGGAGGGCGATATACACCAGAAGGCTTCGACTCAGGCTCCTCTACTTCCTCTGTAATTACAAAATAAAAACCACCAGTTTGAAAGAAGAAAACTGATTTTCAGGTGCAGAATTATATTTTACGTTGAAGTGGGTTTGCTCACCGACAGGTGCAGCAGCAGCAGGAGTCGGAGTAGCACCAGACTTATTCCAGGGACCTGACATATTGTCTCTGCTCACCAGAATGATCTCTCCATCCTCACCAACCTCCTCCTTCTCGTACTCCTCCTCCTCTTTCTCGTCACTGCAAAACACCCAAAACCCACGATGAGCCATCGATGATGTATTATCCTAATGTGTGGTTTCACTGAGCTCCGCTTGTAAAACAACTTGACGGATGAATCAACTTAAGAGCACACATTTAGTATTTTTGCACTAAAATCTATAACAGAAACTATTATGTATATCTTCAGTCCAGTGGTAGTTATAAGTATCGAGTGTATAAAACCACAAGAATACATCCATACAGTAAGGCAGCGTGATCATAGGTTGATAACTGGGCGTAGAGGCCATTTCATCAAAACTAAAAATCAGACCCGGAGTCAAGCTAACTATCACTACCAGCCTGGTATTTCATTTTACCATGCGAGCCTATGCGGCAGGAACTACCACAGAGGCGGCTTTGAGGTATTTCTTACCTTATCTGCAGAGCTTGCAGCCGGAGGCCGCTGTAGTCAACTTCTTTCTGCTCGAACTCTTTCCATTCCTCATCCTTCTGAACAGAAGGGAGCATTAACTCTCGACAAACAACAGCACATCTACATTTGCAGTATTGCACAATGCTTTAAATTAAAAAGGAGAGTCTCATCTTTAGGTAAGACATCTCCAGTTTAAGTCAGATATACACAAGAAATGGTTAAAAAAAAAAGAGAAAAAAATAATGAACCCCCCCCCCCCCCTATGACAAATGGCGGCTCCTCGGCCTAACGTGAACGTTTAGCCGGACAGCCACGATTCAAGAGGGATGACAGCTTCGTCATGCACACACAAGGCCTTTAACAGCACGAGCGCACAACCGGGCCTCAAAACGGTTACATGCAACCGATATTTTGACACAAAACTGATAAGCGTGTTAAAATACAGTGTTACAGCGTTAAAACGTCGTGGCTCATCAGAATGCGTGTGCCTGTAGGAACCATATGCTAGCTAGCAACCGGTGTTTTCCTCCTTTTTACATGTCAAAAAAAATATACATTTACGTAATCGATCAAATAAATTAGTTGGTGGAAGATTTAGAGAAACGTGCGAGTTAGCGGGCTGAATCTAAGCAGGAAACAGATTATGACGAGGGATGCAACATTTGACACGACACCGGTATCTGGAAAAAGACGCAGAAAAAAAAGAAAGTTAGCCGGAGAGCAACGATAGCAGTTACCTTTTCAATCTGCGCGTCTTGATTGTCGTTTTTAGCGGATTTTTCCTTCTCCCTCTTCGTCTTTTTTATCACAGCCGACGTGGGCCCGACGGTGGACTCTTTGCCCTTTCCCTTCTCTTTCTTCTTCTTTTTATCCCGCTTGGCGAAGAAATCGTCCAGGCTCTTCTCTGGTGGTAGATCCGCCATTTTCAAAAAAAAAGAGCTACGTTAAAACTCGTGAGCTAATAACCGAGCAATGACAAAGGTGGAAAACGAACTTGCTCTCCGAGGAGTGAGGACAGCTGTTGGAATGGACGGAGGAGATGGGATTACTCCTTACTCCTTAACTTCTGTTACAGGCTGATAAAAAAAAATGTCCACCTAATCGAAGCAATCCTGACAACCATGCCATGCACGGGCTATTTGACAAATCTGTACCGTGACCCGGAAGAACATCGACCCTGACCCGGAAGTAGTACGAGTTAAAAGAATAAAGTCACAATGTTAGAACATTTACTCATATAAATCAGTTAGATTTCAAAATCTTCTAAAATTACATGCAAGACGTATTTAATTACATTTTAATTATTTAAAGATGTTCATGTTTTTATAACCTTTATTTATTGTTAAAACGTATCTTCTTATTGCTATTTATTTGTAGTTATAGTAGTTGCAAGAAATCAATCTAATGTATATAAATTATATGATAGTAAAACATGTATTAAATTCAGAATCAAGTAAAAGCATCAATACAACAATGTAGAAAAGTATTAAGTATATAAGTCTTATTAGCAAAATGCACAAAACTTTACTCATAGAGCACTTTTCAAAGCAAAACTAAAACATGTCATATCATAAAGTAAACAAGGCAAACATTAAAGTTTCAAAATGTCCCCATTCAGGTCATTGTTCTATTGTTCATTTTGTTTAAGAAGTATTCTAATGTAAAGGATTACAGGTGGCGCCTTGATGTAAAGCAATGCATCATATTTTCTTATTTCTGTAAAAACAAAAACTACCTGCAGTTGCTGAAAGTGTTGAGTTGCATAGTAAAAAAATAATAACCTGGGGTAAATGGACTGTACTTAGGCACAGTATCTTATTTTAGAAGAAACTCTACTTCCTATAATCTGATAACTTTCATTTATCACCCCCTAACTTTTACTTAACATTTTGGTTTACCATCTCATAATTTTGACTTTAAGTCATATTTAATATCCTAAAACATAATTTTGACTTGCAATGTATTTGTTGTCATTTATATTTCATCATTATTTTTTATTTTGCTGCAGTTGGTCCATCCTCCATCTCTTCTGAACACCTAAATGTCATAGCATATTGCAATATAAAATCTTTTTTGACATCATGTTTGTTATTTTAATATGTGTAAAGTTGAATTGAAATGATGGTGGCTGCGCACAACATGGCCTCCACCACAACCCTCAACAGTCTTCTTACTGTCTGTTAAAAACTTACACCATGAGTATATTTAATTTGTCATTCCCAACATGTTATCTTTTATTCTTGCCAGAATTGGGCTTCCATATATATGTTGTATTTGATTGTGGTATCTGTATATATTTTATTTTGAACTTACTGTTTTTGTAAGTTTAAAAACTGTCACATGAATCTCAGAATAATCCCCTCAGGACTTAGTTTTTAAATATGCCTGCCATCTCTTTTTCTTTTCAATTTTAATTTCAAGACCAATATCTTAGCCCGACCATTTAGTGACAGGATGCATTTAAGCCGTTGTTTACAAAGGAGGCTGAATAAGGAACTCTAAATAGATGAAGCTGAAATATGAATCAGCACTTACACATCTTATATGGACGGATGATAACATCCAACTATGTTTCTGAAGAAACTTTAATCTCCTGCATGTATTTGGATCAAACTTGCCAAACAGCATGAGGCCTGTCATGTAAACAAAAGACACAAAAGTTGAACAGTCATGTTTTGCCAGATTGGAACAAGCCTTAAAATCTGTTAACACTCACATCAAATTAAGCCTCTCCTCAACAGTAAAGCAGGCTTGTAAACAGATTATTGAACTGACGTCATATTCACAGAGCGGGAGGTCACTTGACCACACGCAGCACTGGTGCACAAAGAGAAAATTCCAGCTCACAACAATGGATGTGCTGTGGTCGGCAAGACTGTTTACACTGCTTTGTTATATAGTAAATCAGAAAGTATGTTATCTATCTAACACGTGTAGTACAGTAAGTCAAATACTTGACACAAATCAATCAGTGTTTTTTCTTTGTTTTATTGCTCAGCAGTAAAAAGTACAGTGTATACTACAGTACAAAAAATACATAATGTTGAACACTGCCCCATCGTGCCACTGAACGTTTTTGTAAAATATCCACTTTTGAGCGTGCAAAACAAGAAGCCCAGCTGTGAGCATCCAATGCAAGAAATACCAATATGTTTAGGTGTGTTCTTCAACATCGCCTTTTGAATCTGTGATTTCAGAACAACATCTCACAATGCAGAAGATCTTTAGCGACGTTAGAGGCAGGCAGCATTGATTATTGAATACAACTGCAGCAATGCAAAATAAAAACAGATGATAGAAGGACCACAGGTTCAATAATTAAACAAAAATATTCACTCTTTTGTAATTAAACTGCCTCTGTATGTGCTCACAGTAAATATTCAGTATACATTATTTATCTCAGTGTTTCAACTGATCAAGATTTTTGACAGCCTCTAACACATAATATGTGGTCCAGCAACTAATTCACAATCATTCAACAAACACAGTTTGCATTGATGGACAAACACATTGTTTATGGAGGGAGACATTTACAGTAGCAAGGTTGGTCTAATTGTTTCCTACAGCGCTGAGAAACTCTTTCTTAAACTGGGCTAAAACCAGTAGCCGCTCCACGACACAGACAAGAGACAAACAGACAGACGCACAGACCTCACAGAGAAACAGATACAAACTGAGCTGAAAGTGATACAAAGTCTTGTTTGACTTTAAGTAACAGTGATAATTAGTTAAGGGGGGGGGGGGGGGGGGGGGCACATTTCAACTCATCCGTCCACACTCACAGTGTGCTTACATGCACAAACAGGGCCTTCAAGCACGCACATACTGTTATATATATTTATATATATATATAACTTGTACTTAACGTAAGGAATTAAGACATCTATGTGGTCCCTCTGAAGAGAAGCTGGTGACACTTTTTGTCATTTCACTGACATCTCTCAAAGCTGCTCAATGCAGACGCCAAATCCCCCAAATAATCTGCCCAAATCAACCATCCAAATCTGGGCCCATATTCATCAACCTGCTTAAAATTGAATTTTCGACTCATCCTTCACTTATACTTGCAAACGTAAGAACAAACGCTATTTATCATAACAACTCCAGAGGTGTCAAGAGTGCAAACAACAATAACATTGCACAGCATTGATTTTGCTTGCGATCACTTTCCATGCATTAAAACGTTTTTTTTAGTATATCTACAAATGCATACTATAAATAAAATGTTTTATTATTTCTTACATACTATAAATCTATTTTGTTGTTAATTTCAATTAAAGTGTACAGTCAAATGTAAAGATAAAAAACAGTGAAAAGAATGAAAAATGGGGCAGATGTACAGTATTCCAGCTTTCATGTGATTAATCATGTGATCACTTGAGAGCTGATATTAAAGGTTTGCTCTGTAAATCATTCTTAAATGTGTTTCTCAGTTTGATAGATATGGGCCCTGATCTCACGTACAGTATCACTGTCCTCCCCCCCCAAAAAATGTAGGTGCTATATTCAAGTTCAACAGGCGATAAGTATTTTGGGATTGATCTTAAAGGAAAAATAAAATGACAAAGTAACAGCTTTAATGTTTTCGTAGCACGTTTCTCTCTCTAAAGCAAATTTCATGTGGCAACATCCACAGTGCACTCACCATCAAGCCACTGTAATGAAACAAAACCACATATAATCTGCATTTTATAAAGACAATAAAAACCTTTTATCACAATTAAGCCTTTTGTAGAAAATGTACATCAGAAAAATATGCGGGTGCATCCTTAAAGAGTGTCTGCTCACATCACTCCTCTCTCAGGTTGCCTCTTTGTGTTTGTCATGTACAGTATAAAGTCAAAGTCTCTGAATATTTAGCACATTTATAAAATAGACAACAACAGCAGGGGGAGTAGAAGAGGAGAATCCGACAGTGTCTCTCTTTTCCTGTCTCTAGATGGCAGAAGCTTTGTCTCTGTTGATGAAGAGCGTCTCCTGGCAGAAGGGGTTAACCAGGACCACGCTGCTGCCGCTGTAGTCTCCGTTCGGGGGTAGACAGGTGTCGTGATCCTGCAAATGCACACGTAGAAGAAGAAGAAGAAAAAAAATCAGCACAGGTTGCAAACTGTTAAACAATAGCTGTAACTCATGATTCCCGCTTCAGGGCTCACCATTAGGGCAACACGCTGCAGTCTACTGTATCTAAGTCACTCTACAGGCAGTGAGCACACCATCTAGTGTGGAAGCGAACAGAATAAAATATGGGTTCGGTGCAGCCCGAGGCTTTTAAGGAGACGGCGAACAAAGATACCTGACAAAGCTAGATGAACAGGCATGTAAGAGGGAGGGATGACTCAGAGGAAACAAGACAACAGAGGGACTTAATGTGAAACGGAGGGACGGAGAAATGGTTTTTGATGGTGAGTCAGCAGTAATGGAGGAGCTGGAGGAGGGAGGTGTGAAAAGCTACATTATTTGTATTACAGCAGGAATGAGGCCATTTTATCACCAATCAAATCAAACTAACGTTGCCATTTTAGGTTTTATGATCATGTCTCCTGGAGCGCTCGTCATTTACCTAAAGCACCAGGAGAAGCTAAGAGGCTGCTGCTCTACAAAGACAGGTAAAGCAGGGAGGAGGAGGGGGGAACAACACCTGGGTGTCACCAGGGGCATCCCACACATGATCCAACCGCAGCCTGCCTCTCCTGATGCGCCAGCAGGCGGCAAAGGAATGCAAATTGAGCGACGGATGAGGAGTAAAAGAAAGGAGACACACAGTGAAATGGTTACGGGAGAGACGGTGATAAGTAATACATGCAAACAGAGCAAAACAATGGTCGATCAAAATGATATGGGGAAGAAGAGGAGGTAGATAGCACATTTAATACCAGCTTCATGTATATATGCATCACAAAAATGATACATATGTAGTGATAGATGATCTATAGTACCATTTCCACCAGATGGCGCTGCAATGCATTAAAAACTAAAATCTTATCTTGTTATTTTTCTCAGTATATCAGAGACCAAATATAATTGGAAAATGGCAGAAATAAACAGGGGATGAACAAAGAGAGACTCATATTCACGTCCTCAACAATAGCAGCATCTCTAAAGATTTATATGTGAGGTTTTTTTTAGGATGCCATACTCTCTGTGGTTTAACCACAGGTTGAAGGATTCAATGTTCTCAAAATAACAATTTACAGCCTGCCAGAAATACACAAATAGTCTTAATTGGAATGCATTAAATGTAATATGTAATTTTCTATGTCGCTCCTGTATTTAAAGGCTGTATCTAAAATGCCCTCAGCTGAATATTCTTGACAAACTGACTAATAATCTATTATCCTCATCTAAAATCATCATCAGAGCTGCAGATTCTTGAAAATAAATTGCCAAAATTACCACTGCAGGATACCACCTTTCGTTTATCACATTTTTTTTAGCGTGTCACAAGCTGTTTAGTGGTATGAGGTTTAAAAACTGTACCTGTAAAATAAATTGAATAGCCATATTTTTTCCTCAGCAACAGTATACTGAGGGTAATACTTTGATATCTGTTTACTAGATGTAAAAAACAAACCACTAATAAGGAATCTTAAAAGATTCCTTGCAGGGAATTCCTCTTTCTGCTTGTTCTAAATGGCATCTCTGTAAATCGCAGTGATACAGTGCCATGCTTCAGCAGGCACTGTATCGGGGCTTGTTGACAGGGGGGAGTGAACATGGATCCTCTTGTTGTTTCCGTACTCATTAAAACCATTCTGCTGACTGACAGCGAAACATCAATGTGCCTCCGCCTCTGTGTGCAGCGCTGTACACTAATAGAGTATCAGTGCGCCAGTAGTATTGTACCTCACTCTCCAGAGTGTGTATCTCTCTGGGCAGCTCCACAGCGTGCCGGCTGAAGTAGTCCATGGTGATGGCGTTGTTCCAGTAGCTGAGGTTGTTCTCCTGACTTGATGACTTCTTCTTCCTCCTCATGCAGCACACAGTCAAGAGCACAGCTAGAGCGGGGAAGAAGACAGGAAGGGAAAATGAGAGACTGAAAGCTGCTGCTGCTTCAAATAGCCTCCGAAAGCGCCCACACTCGCTGCATAGGTAAAGGCAGTCATGTCTCACTGTTGTAAGAAATGGTTTTTGAAAAGGAAAAATACCGCCCTAAAATATAGCTTGAAATGGCTACTGGTGGGTGTGCCATGTAGTCATTTTGAGGCTATCTAAAACAACACATGCTGCCAGTCTCTCAGTAAGACATTTTCAGGTTATCTGGGGGCTTTCAAAAGGCATTCAAAAACAATGAGTGCGATCACTTACTGAAGCACCTTTAAACCCTGAAAGGTGAAGAAAACAAGAGGCTGTGAAATGAATAAATCACAATATTTTACTACTAATTAACTCTTCGGTGACCTCGGGTGTCCACAGACCTTGTTGTGAGCTGTTTCATGTAAAGGAAATAGAAAGAAAATAGTTCCTACATGAAGCTAATCACAACAAAGTCTGTGGATCATCTTGAGTAACCGGGTCATGATTTGTGGAAAGAGACATTGCTGTTGAGTTTTTTCAAATGTATTTCTTTTGGCGCTTTGAGCACGACAAGCCGAGTGCCATGTAGTCCCATTATATTGGAAAGAAGGCAAGCATCTCTACGGCTGATATCTCGCGTCAGTTCACACCAAAACTATAGGTTTTCAAGGTTGTTAAAGTCAGCCAAGTAATCTGGAACTTTTTTACTTTCATTAAAGTTCACCGCTGCTCTAACATTACTTACAGCACGAGGACACGGGCACACTGATGGCCAGCACGATCCACACAATGTCCATCCTGCTCAGGCAGATGGTCATGCGGGACAGCGGGGAGTCAACGGTGGAGCCTGAGCTGTTGCCGGGCGTCCAAGGGTCCTCGGTGGTGGCAGGCACCTGCCTGTTCAGGAAGTTCCCGCTGGCGGTGGAGGGGGGCTCCGAGCTGTTCCCCTGAGCGGGCGCCTCCTCGACTGAGCTGCTGTTAGGGAGCAGCCCTCCATATGCAGTCACGTTCCCCAACCAGTGTCCGAGAGGGGCATTGTCCGTGCCGTTACCTTGAACAACGAGACCACGATCCTCCTCAGTGGTGGTCTCGTTGGGTGCAGAGTGGTTGTTTGGGATGATTGTTGGATTCGGTGTCTTGAGTTCGGGCTCAGTGGACAGCGCTGGAGTGGACGCGGTGGAAGCTAGCTTCTCAGGTGGGCTCTCGACTGTAGTCACAGAGTCCTTCGACTCTATCCCCAGTTCATCAGTGGGGGTCTCGTTCACCGAGTGCACCTCCCTCAGGGTGATGGCGTGGTGTGCGGACAGCTCTGAGGCGCCTCGAGCATGCTCCCTGAGTTTCAGGCCTGCTGCAGGGTCAGCATTCATCATCGATGGAGAGGAAAGGGAGGCGCGCTCGAGATCTGGAACACGCTGCTGGCTGGGGTCGGTGGGTTCCTCCACACTAAACTTCTGAGGCTCGACGTGCTGAGAAGCAAGCGTATCTCCTCTGTCTGATTCAGAGCTGGACATTAGAGCCGGAGCTTCTCTGGCAGTGGATCCCACATCTATATATGGGACCGCTGTGCTGGGAGATTTAAGGACGCTGCTGCTGGCCTGGTTAGTGCTGACAGTAACTGGGTTATGGACTTGAGTTACCCTGACCAATTTGTGCATGTGGCCTTGGCTTACAACATCAAAGCTCGGCTCCAGGGGCCGATTCACATGACTTTCAGCGCTCACAGTGCTTGCGTCGTGGATGGGAGGGTCGTCATGAGTCGGGGTGGAAGTCTGGGCTGGGCGAGGCAGAGCCAAAGGGTGGAGGGCGACAGTAGGGAGGATGATGTTTGAGGGTTGAGTGCCTCCTTTGGATGACCATTCCCCGCTACTGGAGCCTTCCTGATGGAAGTCCAGAGGGGAAGGTTCGGGGCCAGAAAGGGGGCTGCTGTGGGCGGCTGCCATGGAGTCGGGGTCCTGGGATGTCTGGTTGAGGTACAGCTCCTGTGCTGATGACACCAGTCCTACTGGCAGTGCTAGGACTGCTAGAACACCTGTAGAGAAAGAGACAGAAAGCTGGCGATTAGCACAGGATGATGGTGCAGACTATCCTCTTAGCTTCATGAATTAATGGTTTTTTTTCCCTGTGGGTGTGTTTTTCAGTATGTCTGTCTGTCTTCACATTATTTCCCTCAAGGATCTTGCCACACAAAGCAAGGCGAGAGAGCAGCCCGGCAGTTAAAACTCAAACGCAGGTGTTCAATAGAGACGCGTAGTCTTGTCTCGCATTCATTATTCTCCTCTGCCTTTTATCTACTGAACCGCCGGTGTTTGTCACTCACCTAGTTCTTTATCAACTGCATTATTCACTACGCGAGTTGCACTGTGTGTACCCATGCATGTCTAAGACATAAGGATCTTCAAGCTTTGTTACTCTGCAGAAATTCTTAAAGAGCTCACTTTTTTTTTTTAACCAAGGTCATAATACAACAAGCAATTATTTGATATCAATCTCCAGATAACACTGAAAAAAAGTTAATTTAGTACATTTCTAATGGATTTTTTAATAGTTCTGATCATTTTCAGTACTGTGCAATTAGATGTCTTGATAGATTGTCTGAGTTAGTACGTTTTCTGAAACAAATAATCAAGTAAAAAATGCATTTGGAAATCGTCACTTGCTATATCAGACAAAATGTGTTGGTATTTTCTTTACAGTGAACAGATTCATGACAGTCATAGTGTCAAAATAGCCCACTTAACATGCTACAACCATCTCAGAGAATTTGACAGATCTCAAGCTTAATCCCATACGGAGGCTGTGTCGAGACAAGCCATTAGCAGGTGCCTGTGGGGAATATTGGTCCTATTATGTTATCCAGACAGCAAGAAAGTCATAAAGGGAAGAACGTGCAAAGGCTTATTAACTTCCCATTTGCTCCCTCCCCTCCATCCCTTATTGACACTGTTAAACACAGATAATGTGACGCATTAGTGAAACGCTCCCAGCGGGCGGTTTCTATGCATTCAGCTGAGAACAGAACACGCAGTAACACAAAGCTAACATTGTCTAAATTCCTGTCTGAATGAGGTATATGTCGCATGTTTTTGCCACACGATGCTGAACAGTACAAAGACGGTGTGAGACTAAAAGTTTCTACATTATTTTGTATTTTGTTTCAACCATTTTTGCTTTATTGCTTGAAGGATAACGCTGGCAATATTGTGTTCCTTTTTGATTTTCAACAAATCCCATGAAAAGACCAAAATCAACAATCTGTTAGGTTGTCTAAACACTTTCCAACTTCCAAACCTTTCTGTGGCACTCTTGCATTTATTCCTACTAAGGATGTAAACTTTAAAAAAAGGTGTTTGTGGGATCAATTAATTGTTTTGTTTTTTCTTTTCATGGGATTTGTTGACATAAAGACAAATGTAGAATATTGCCAGTGAACTGAAATGTGTAGGATTTAGTGGTATTTAGCAGTGAGGTTGTATTGCAACCTAATGAAAATCTCACCCGTCTCTTTCCAAGCGTGTCAGAGAGCTAAGGTGGCCTAGATCTGCACAGATCCAAAGTCATTCAGTAAAGACTGGCATGTTGGATTAAAGCCATTCAAGAGAATGCATAAGTAAGTAAGTATAAGTATCTTTTAGCTCTTACAGATGCACACACCATGGGCCTGAATATGCATCATGCTTGTGACAAGAAAAGCCTCCAAGAAATGACATGAATTAGACGACGAAAAACCTTCAATTTAAGGAGGCTTTAGAGAGAGAATTAAGGATAATGATCGTTTTGGTATTCATGAAACTCACAAACAGTAAAGAAGTCATAGAAAGAGAGTCTGAAGCTATCTGTGTGACCCAGATGTCGTGGCCAACGTTTATAATGGTGCTCAGTAACTATGGAAACCGAGTTTCCATTACCAAGAGGGGCAGAGGAGAGGGAGTCGGGAGAATAGGTGAGAAAATCTGTTGAACATGTAGAAAGAAAGGGACAGAATATGTCACAGAATGATGAACTTAAAAACAAAACAACAGCCCAGGCGAATGTCAATATCAGCAATCTGAAATTTCTTTGAAAGCTTCTCCATCCTCTGTCCTCTTTGTTCACCAGGGGTGATTTAAAATACACCACAGCAGCAGAACCCCACAGCACTGACTATTTAAACTGAGCCTCTGAATCATTAATCATATTACTCCATACTCAATCACACAGACTACCAGGACAGAGGGTCCAGGCCCCCCGTCTTCCATTAACCAAGCCTGTCACGTCTCTAATCCACGGAGCCCACTCCAGACTCATATCTGAGGAGATAACACACATGGCCATCCCTTGATTTATGACTGCTTGTCTCTCCTAAGATGATCCTTTAGGCAGGGAAATGGAACACAGGCAAACCCAAGCTATCAAAGCTGAAGTATCGGGGCTATTGTTGATCGTCTGAAATGTGAATAGTGGTCACTTTAGCACACATTTAGAGGATAAGGCCCTTTGAGGTGCTCAAAAGAAGAAAAACAGTTCACAAATGATTATATACGGAGGACAGTGCATGAACAAAAACACAAAGGAAGTGAGACAAAAAGACAAAATGTAAATAATACATAAAGGCATTATTACGTCCAAATCACAGGATTAATATATTAAATACTGGCAGCTGCAAGCATTGTAGAGTTATGAATATGTTTTTCAATGCAAAAAAATGTAGATAAAGAAGATTAAAGAGGCCAATCAAGAGCGAGGGTGTTGACAATGCCGTGGCCCGGGTTGAGTTCATACCTTCAATCAGTACCCAAACCTGGCTGTCACAACCTGGCAACCCGACACTGTGCTCGTACTGAATAAAACACAACACCCAGGCTCCCTTTGCAAACAAAATGGGCAAACTTAATGCTCAGGCACACACACACACACACACACACACACACACACACACACACACACACACACACACACACACACACACACACACACACACACACACACACACACACACACACACACACACACACACACACAAACAAACAAACAAACAAACAGGAACACATTCTTCCGCTGTGTCTGATCAGAAACTCAGATGTGTGGCTTCACCCTGGAGATTAATATTAATTTTGGGACATTGCAGTTTGGTCAAATCATGTTTTATTAAGATTAAGATCGTATCTAAAATGTTAAAGAGGAGAATCTGCTTTTAAAGTAAGCTTGCACTCAGACATCTGACTGTTCATGAGTGCATTCATTAGTAACAGATTCTGTATCAGACGCCGTTATTCTCATTATTGAGGGTCATAACAACAAGGCGATACACAGGTTTCCAAGCGACGTATGAGTGAGTTGGTAGAAGACTAATTACTTTGAGCTTATGAGGGGATTTACATGAGAAGTTCTTAAAGTGCCTAAAACTGAAAGTGCTGGAAAAGAGTAATAGAAAGACACCTCCCAGTTAGCTCACGAGTGAAAAATAGCATTTGTACAAAATCAGTTGCTCTCACTGTTACTGCATGGAATGCATGAACGTTTGTCAGACTCTGCGATCAATGCTGTGGTGATCAGTTTGACTGTGTGACTGTGTGACAGCTGACAGATGTGGCACACTGATGGCTTGGAATGACAAAAAAAATCTCACAACGCTGTTAACGCTTGTAATTTTTCAGGGACTGTGTCAACATCAAAAACTGAAGTTTACAAAAGCAGCTGACGTATATCTATGAAAGAGTGGCATATAAATTTACCTCTTAACAGTAATTTGACTGGTTTCCTTTAAGTTGCTTTATTTGTGAAAGAGACTTTTCTGTGTTCAGCCTTGAAAGCTTTGCAAAGAGTTAGTCAGCTCGCTAAAGTGACAAAGTGATGCAGGCAACGACACAACATAGTAAAACAGGACTTGGAGTTACATTCGGAGTAACATGTCCAATAACGACAGCGTCTTTATTTATTTCTTAAACATGCTAAAAGCAGAAGTCAGCCAACAAAACCTGCCTTACAGCGGCCTAGAGGACACAGTTACATTTTAAATGAAAATATCCATCCAAGCTATCATTACATTCTGGCAATGTGTTTCAACCTTCATTGTTTGGAAACAAGAAATCCATCTATTTTTGACCTGAACAATAAATGTTATATTACTAAATTTGTGCATGTGCAGGGATTACATAAGCATCCGTGTGTACACATGCACTGTGTTGCACACTGAGGCAAATGGCTGTAATTTGTCACAACGGTTGTGTGTCTGGCTGATGGAGTGAGAGCATAAGCAGGGCGAACGCAGACCGAGAGCCGTCCTCCACAAAGACACGCATGGGGGGGAAGCAGGCACCGCGGGTGAATTAACTAGAGAAATGATTGAAAAGGCCCGAGAAGTGAATTGAGCTTCATGAACATCCATTATTGAGTTGAAGCAACGGGACTAACATAGGAAAATTGGATGGAAAAGGGGAAGAATAGCGTGGTAGGACAGGGTGGGAAAATGTGCGGCGAGGAGGCCAGAGGTGTAGCGGGGAGTAAAAGAGGGAGATGCGTGGGTGTTTCATCGGTGATAAGACACCGACAAAAGGAAAAAAAGGTTGGATAAGACACATTACATCAAGGTCCAAAAAAAGGGCACTCAAAGGAAAATAAGGTGTTATTTTTAAAACATTTGATGACGCAAAAAGAGGAGGTGGACAACAACACACCTCTGAATCTTTGCTCAAGAGAAGACAAAAACAACAACAAGTGGTGGTGTTAAATTTCAATGCTGTCATTGAATTAAAGGCCTGTGTCCTTGTCTGGGCCGGAAGGAGACTCACAGCTCACACTGTTATCACTCACACCAACCTGTTGCCCTCACTATCTGTACCACCCAGCTGACTGATCACCTCAGAATAGCACATGCTAATATCATGGCGACAAACAACGCCCAGAAGATATTACTGTGAGATTATGCCCCCATTTATGTGACTAATGACGTCTGTTTTCCATGCTCGGGGTGTATGGAGGGAGGGGCAATTTATGCAGGAAAACCTGCTGAATTAGGGTTCTCTTGAATGCATAGGAACCCGGTGACATTCGTTGAAGTCCTCAATTGATGCAGGGACATCAATAAATCATGTTGCAAAGCAGGATGCTGCGCACTGATCCAATGCAGGCTTTGTCCCACCAATCATTCATTGTTAGACTCAATGTCAGGGGACAGGGGCCAGAGTGACTGTCACTGCATCTAAAGTTACACTGGTGAAGTAAAAAACAACACCACAACATTTACTCCCGCTGATTAAGTTCTGCGTGAGACTTATGCCATGGAAGAACCATATTGTTCAGGCGCACTAATCAATCATACTGGAGCACTTATTGTGTGGTATGCAGGCTATCGGTGCTTACGCACTAACCTGGTTGCATCATCAATCCTGAGGAGGGGGGGGGGGGGGAGTGGAAGGTGGGATATTTATCTTTCTTTCCAGGGGTCACCTCATGCTACATGCAATGGAGAAAGATGTGGTTCGACAGTGACAATCTGCCAATGAGGCAAGTGTTGGAGCGCGGCCGGTTGTGTCACATCATCAGCGGGCAGCTGGCAGTGGCACTATTAGAATTGGAGGCTCTACGGGAAGCCAAAAATAGGAGCTGCAAAACCATCCATCAATAGGACTCGTGACGGTTCACCAGGCTGTACTTATGAACTTCTACTGCTCCGTCATGAGGGTCAAAATGAATGAATGTATGAATTAATGAAACTGCAACACAGTGACTTAAAACCTGCATTAAGATTGAACATACGTCAGAAGTATGTGGAGGTTTTTTAATTACTTAAGAAAAGGTTAAGCAATAGGTCAATGTATTTTAGCACCTTCATCTTCAAAGATCTATATTAATTAATCTGAGTTAACTGTCATTTATAGTTTCTGCAAATTGTAATTCTCAGCATTAAGGTCTAAACGTTTCCTCTCAGACCTCTATCCACAACCAGGATTAAAATCATGGTGGATAAACACTGAATCTAACTCCCCCCAGGTCGCTTCAACCTCCTGAATAATAACTATGGTCCTCGTGAAAATGTTAAGGTATCTGACAAAGCCGGATGAATCAAAACATTTCTTTATAAAATGTACTAAACAGTAAAACAGTTTTCCAGCACCTGTAAAGTGTTATTCAGGATGTACCTGATCTATGAAGTAGACTGATGCTGTTCGAATGATAAATATAAACAGTGTGTGTCTATCAACAACTAAGTCAATGTGCCCTTGGGAAAAACCCTCCGCCTACACTTTCTCTGTAAGTTGCTTTGAATAAACACATGAATGCCTGAGAAGTAAATGTACGATAACTAAAGGGAATCGCTGTATGTCCACCTCATTACTCAATAGGATAGCATGTATTACTGTTGGTTGGAAAGCCCCAGGGCATAGAACCATAACCAATAATTAAGGATGTCCTCCTCTCCGCCCAGCTGGCCCTCCATGGATCCCATTTAGCCTCGTTTATGCTAATCACAACCAGCAGACAAACCCCCATGGGATTCCCTCTAAATCCCTCGGGGCAAATGGAGAGGCTTTATCTACAGTGCTCATCAGAATACCAATGAGCCTTTATCACATCATACCGGCTCACACACACCACGGCGCTGCTGCCTAATACAAAGAGTTTCATACCTCGCTGTCCAGGATAAAGGCTGACAAACCCAAATCAAAGCAATCATAAGCTTTAAATGGGGGGTTTTGTTGAAGGTAGTCCAAACCTTTAATTTTAAACTTTGACGTGCCGTGAGAGCGAGCCACAGGAACAGATCAGACCCATCAGCTTCAGGCCGACCTGTCTGACTAACTGCTGGTAAGATTGGATTATCACGCCTGGACAGAGCGCTATCGGCCCGGACTCACTCCGATATACCAACAGTACTATTAGCACTAATACTACCTGTACCATTATCACTACCACTACTACTGTTACTGCAACCAACAGTACTACAGTACTATTACTATCACTTCCTGTACCATAATGACACAACCAATAGCAATATTTCTGCTGCTACCGTTTCAGAATAATGTATATTATATTATTGGATTACATATTGTGATGCATTAAGCATCGCTTTAATGTTGCAGCTGGCAATGGTGGGGCTGATTTTGACTACTTTATATATTGTTGGCTAGCGCACAGTAATCTATAATAATAAATCACAAAGTAAGAGAGAGAGTTATCAAATAATTGTAGTAGATTAACCATAAACTCATGTTCACAATGTTTACTGAGGTAATAAATCAAGTGAGAATTAGGGTCATTTTCTCATAGACTTACAATCTCACTTCTTTTTGCAACCTGAGGAGTCGCACCCTGCTGACAAGTTTCAGGCATGGGCTTCACTTTTCAGACCCAGAGGTCCAGTCAGGCAGCAGCCTGACTGGAGCAAAAGTAGAAAGTAGCATAACTTGGAAATACTTGAGTAAAGTACCTCAAAATTGTGTAGGATTTTGTGGCTTCTAGTGGTGAGGTTGCAGATTACATCCAAATGAATACCCCGCCGCTCAATCCTCTCTTTCAACGTGTGTCTGAGAACTACAGTGGCCTTCAGTAAACGTAAAAATGAGAAGTGCGCCCTCTAGAACCAGTGTTTTGTTTGTCCATTCTGGGCTTCTGTAGAAACATGGCGGTGCAACTCGCCGTACTCCGTGAAGAGGACCTGCTGCCTATGTTGATACGAACAGCTCATTCTAAGCTAACGAAAACGCAAAGATTCATAGTTTCAGATGATTATACACCAATGAAAACGTAGTTTTGAATATCATATTCCATTGCTGCCAGTAAATCTCGCTAAATTCTACACACTGGTCCTTTAAGTACTTTACTTAGTAAATGTACATTCCACTGCAAGAGCTTGAGCCTGAGTAAATGTATGCGTAGGCACTGTTCTTACTATTGCTAATCATCCTCCTCCTCTTCCTCCTGTCACTGTTACTGAAACAATAAATAAAGGTTGTGTCATTCTCACTACACAAGGATACGGTTTGAATTTGAAATTTGTTGTTATCAACAGTTGAGGTTGTAAAGAAAAGAACAAATGAAATACGTGAAACTGTAAAGCTATAACTGGACCCATTTCACCATAAAAGGACACAAAAGCTTTTCCTTTCTGTTTGACGATGTTATATGAGTACACTCATCTTTCACGGATGTAGAATACCAAGTTTGTTCTTTCATGACTCAACGACATTCCATTGTACATTCCTGTATTGTATGATGACAATAATAAACCCTTGCACTTCATGAGATCATCCTCATGTAGAGGCGTATACATGTCCTGGGCGTATACATATACAGAGTCATCCTTGAGGTACCACAAACACACACATTCCTTTAGTTTGCTTCTGGGTGTGTTCCTCTGCCATTCTGGGTGTCTGTCCCGTGGGGGGAAACAGACAGATAGGGCACATCCTGTGGACCGCTGGAACCGTCCTGGTGGAGGAGGACTGGATGGGCGGAGTGGGTGAAGAGGCGGAGCGGGGAGGGCGCTACAGATGTGAGCCCTGAGATAAGAGGGGAAAGCTTTCGTAACAGGATAATGGCTTCCTGTTTGAATGCTCCTGCAAATTGTTTGTCGGGTTACGGCGGCTTTGAACCGAGACACGTTTATCTGAGAATCAGACGGAGGGAGAATGTGAAAACAAGAACAACAAAGAGTCCTTGTGCTGTTTATCGGTATAATGATTTGGCTACAGCGACTGACCGCAGCAACAGGAAGGAGAGACGTTAAACAGGAAGTTGTCTGGAATCTGGGCAGAACACTGAATTGTAGGCTTGCAGTTATACAACTCCATTAGTCACAGACACTGCCAATGTTTTCCCCTTTACAGAAGATTTCAACATTTTTAGTGTTGTTGGCGGCTTTAAAAAGACCACAAACTGTTGCAACAACACACTTCAATCATACAAGACAAGACAAAGTCAGACTACAGGATTACTCAAGCTTTCTGTACTCATTCACACTTCCAAGGAGCCGACTTCAAAACACAATTCGCAAACAACTGCCTTACTTTGAAGACAGAGCTGCCAAACAAGACCTAAATTCTTTAGAAACAAGTAACTTCTCCGCATTGTTTTAGGAGTATAATGTCATCACAACATGCTCGCTTAAGTACATCGGCAGCACTGACAAGGCAGAAGACTTAGGAACAAAAAACAGCACAGAGGAAATCTCTTCCTGCTCTGTCACCTGTCATGAAGCGGCATCATCCGTCTCAGTTCTCTTCTATCTGCAGCATCTCTTCTCTTGCATGCAGCCTGAGGATGTTAAGGCACATCCGTCTCCTGCAGATGGCTGGTACAGACAGACAAGTGAGAAATGTCTCTGTGTAGCACAGAGGCAGAGATCTCAGGTGGGCCTTTCAGCTCTGCACACTGTAAAAGAGGCAACCCTGCCCGAGGAAAAACTGACCGCAAAGTAAAAGAGAGCACCATGCTCTCAGAGAAAGAAAGACCGGCTCTGAAACACGGTCTTAATATAAACTCTATGCAAAGCCAGCCCGCAGTTTGGACTCAGACTTCCCTTCCTTAGATCAAACCGCTGCGACGTGACCTCACTCCACCTCTGTTTACAGCTTAGAGCACTTCGCTCACAGCAGTCCAGTCCGAGTTTATCACTTCTGAGGGATTAAGGCAGATTTGTCAGACAGCCTTTGGCTCTGCTGGCCTGAGGTGGCGCTCGGGGGCGCATACCAGATATCATCACCAGCCTGTTTAGCTAACCGTCCATCAGTCTGGTGGGTCCCAGTCTGACCCTGCATGCTCCATATTCATGTGACATTCTGCACTGGTGGCCTGCCAGAGCTGTGTACAGAGATGTGATCGTGTCCTCTGAATTTAAAGCAGCACCGACTAGAACTAGAACAAGAACTAAGGGGGTACAACACTGTATATACAGTATCTACAGGTTCCCTGAAGGCATTTATCAGGTCTCCAGCAGTATTTTGGGTTTACTCACTCAGCAGCTGGCAGCGCAGGACCTGCAGGCTTGTCTTCATGGTATCATGTGATCCGGTTCCTCCTCCACAGTGCTCATGGTTCTCTAGTGAAGACAGAGAGCGAAAGAGAGCAGAAAAAGACAGAGAGGTAAGAAGTAACTCAGCGCAATGTCACGGTCAAAGATCCGTGTGATATACCGTGATCGTGTCTGGGCAGGTAGAAGTAAAGTAGACACGGAAAAGTAAGAGGGGATTGCAGATACGATTGTGTGTCTTAACCTGGACGGTTTAATCCTTGTAATGAGCCCTCACAGCGGATAATATGAATTACACAATAAAAGACATGTCACAATAAAAGACCAGGTGCAGCGGTGGTCAGCCTCCAAATCAGCACTGGCATCCTGCAGGCTGTGCTGGTGAGGAAAACCGATTATGGAGGATTAAACATTGACCAGTAAGCCTTGTTCTGAGACAACCACTGCGTGTGTCAGCCAGGCAAGAACCCAAGGGTGCTCTTTGGGAGAATGACTCACTGATGGCCTTCTGTTAAATGAAAGAACACACACACACACACACACACACACACACACACACACACACACACACACACACACACACACACACACACACACACACACACACACACACACCTCCTTTCACCCCCAGAGGAGTGTGTGCATGTGTGTTTTCACCTCCCTTTGTGGAAGTGCCCTTCGGCAACACACGTGCCCACACCTCTCACCTGCACTAGTCCACATAAACAGACTTCTTAAGAAGAGTATTCAAAACATACATACACATACACACACACACACACACACACACCTAAGCACCCTTCACCCTACCTGCATGAATAATCTGTTGTGAGTGTGACATGTGAAATTGGATTTGCGCCCCCCCCAGGACGAGAGGTCTGCTTTCAGGCAACCTGTGTTTCTGTGGAAGACATGTGAGACGAGAGGGGACGGGCAACAAAAGCCCGTAGGGTGCTGATCCTTTCATAAGGCCTTATTTCTCATAAATGGAGCCCCGCTGTGGAGACTGAGGAGACAACACACTACATCCGAGTCATCCTGTTTATATTGCTGCCATTGCGGCAACCTTTCAATGCTTGCAAACCATGTATATTTATCTATCTATCTATCTATCTATCCATCTAACTATCCATCTACGGTCTATCAGATATTTTCATGGATTTCTTTAGTGCCTCGAGGGAAAATCAAAAGCATGAAATAATGGGCACAGCGTTGTAACAAATGACAATTTAGAAAAAAAAATTCTATCCCTCCTCCTGGCTTCGTTCTACAATTACAACAGAGAAATAAAGAATAAAATGAATGAATACAACAATGTAAAACCAGAAAATAAATTGGCTATCAAGGCACACGTTTAGATGACTAACACACACAATTGTGTTCCAAGTGTTTAGAAAATGAAAACAGAGCCGCTCGCTGCTTCGCCGCCCTTAACTCACAGCTTTGAGTATAACGGCGTGGGTTCGGACGCAATACGGTGCGGGTAATTGCAAAAGAGTCGAGGCTGCAAGAATACAGCAGTAAGAGCAGAAAATTATTTTTTTCACAGCTTCACATCTGAAGAAATGACACGAGCTGCAACCGTCCCGAAACCCATCATCGCGTTCCACTCATAGCCCCACCACAATGTTGCAGCTCCATACCCTTGGAGCTTTACTCCTTCCCTGTGCTTTAATTTTTTTTTTTGTTAGCATCATGTTCCCGGCCTAATGAGCTCAATGGCACGGTGCGATGAGAGCAGCTGAGCCTTTCCACGGTGATTACACCTCATCAGCGCTGCCAGGACAGCTCAGCCCCATAGACACGCTCTTTAATTTGCAGGGTACAAGGGGTGAGGCCGGGCGAAGGTGGGTGGGGGAGAGTAGAGATAGTGGCACGGAGTGTTTGATTTATACTTGTTACTACAGAACAGAGCAAGGTTGTTGTTGAGAAAGGAGGAGAAGCTGCATGGACAAAAGACAGGCCTCCTGCTGCTGCTGCGAGCACATGCAGGTAGAAGATAATATGAGATGACAGTCAGGGTCGCGGCACTAAAACCTCAGACAGGATGAGAGATTCCCTGGCTGCAGCTGGCGGTTTTGTTGCTGCAATGCCCAACGCTCTCCCACCAACACAGCAACCTGGATTCGCTTCCAGTGCCGCGGACTTGGACCGGGAAGCTGGTGAGGGATCATGTCGTTGTTGCTGCACAAGGGATTCCTACTGGGCGGATGGAGGCCCTGCGTGGAGGCGGAGTCCGCTCACACAGACGTTGCTGCTACATTACAAAATGCAGCCCCCTCATTCATGCCGACACACAAAGGGCTCAGACAAAAATTTGCAGAGTCATTCGGAAAAACGAAGCCTGGCTAAACTTCATACTTTTATTTTACGCTCTGATAAACTCTCAACCTCAGGGGTGTATTACTCAAACTACCAGGATCATATATTTGCACAGACCTCTGTGTTTTTAGTACCCTGCAGCACTATAAAATTAATAAAACCTTTTATTGCAGTCAGACAACATCAACAACACTGGCTTCAACAGTAATAGATCAGATGTGAAAATGCATCATACGGACACAGATTTACATGTTGAGCTGAGCGCTGTGCACGTAGCAGTATAGCTTTCTACTGTAGAGGGAGGAGAAAAAAAAAGTTGCATGGCAACTGACATGCACACAGGCGGCAGCCATCACCATGGCAACCCTAATAGTACATTATATTGAAATTCATTCACAAGGACATTTCGGGGACCAGACTGAATCAGAGGGGGAAAAAAAATAAAGAAAAAATAAGAAAAGAGGTGGATTTAGAATTACATAAATTCCCACTCACCAGTGAGAAATCCAGTAACAAGCTTTTCTCTGGGACTCGATGCAGGCTTTGTGTTTGCAGTCCTGCTGACAGGACCTGGTCCTGGTCTGAATAGTGTGTCTGGAGGGGGGTACAGACAGGCCAAAAGCCAAGGTCACCCGGGACGTCACAATGAAATAAGCCTGTCACTCCGACTCTCCGTGGCCACCGGCCGCAGCGATAACAATGCTTTTAATTTTGGACTTCCCTCCATTCTGCGGTTATGTTTAGGAGCCGTGGCAGCAGGCTGGCTGCTTGCCCACAGCGGCTGCAGCCTGAGAGCGTTTCCATAACGAGAGGAGGAGGAGGAGGGAAGGGAAGTGTGGGAGGCGACAACGAGGGTGCGAACTACAGTGTTGTGCTCTCACAGTCAACTGATAACTGGACCTCCAATCACGACTGTTCTGACTGATGCTTTTCTTCCTGCTGTTCTGATGCCACGCTCTCACGCTTTGGTTTTATCTCTTTGTCATGAAGCTTCTCTCTGTACAGAATAAAGAGAGGTCAAAAGCGTGTAACCTGTGGCTTAGACATAATTGAAGAGATGCATGATTGAATTACAATGATGTGTGAAAATCATCTTTCAGCGTCAACAGCAGACTTGCAGCATGATCACATAAAAATCGGATTACTTCAATGCTGAATTAATTGCATTAATTCCCAGACTTGATGTGATCTCAGCTCCATTTCAAGTTGTGTGAGGCAAACTTCCCTCAGCCCTGCCCTCCCACAGCGACCCAGGGGACATGCTCACACAGAGGGTGCCCATTTCTCTTTATTGATGCTGTTTTACCCTTTGGTGGAAATCAACGAACATTCCCCGATCGCTCCGTTTCTTGCTCTGTCCGTGTGTTTCTTCCCAAAAAGTGGCTGTAATTCGTTACACTCTGGGAGTGTTGACGCCATCTTGGTGACCTTGCGAAACAACGCACCGCTTGGCACCAATTGTGTGGGACTGTGGCTTATTGTGCAACAGGGATCCTGATTACTGATTACAGCTGTGAACAATTCTGTTATGAGACCATTTTCCGTCAGTGTGTGGGTTGAAAAGCAGTGCCGGTGACTCAAGAGAGACTCTGGGGCTTTGATAACTTAATTGTCCTGCAGGATACACACAACAACTGAATGATTACGAGTATTGATTCCATCCAACAACAGGCCTAAATTAAATGCAAGCAGCAAGAACCACAAAGCAGGGATAGGTTTCAAGGGAGCTCTCTAATTCTTCCATCCCTGAAGGCGGCCATATTGCTGAGTCACAGCGGTGAGCTGTATGCGTGAGCGCTGTCAGTCGTGGCCCCTGGATGGTAAACCTGGCTGGATGAGTTGCAGGTGCTGCGTCATGAAGGCTGGCGGAGGATGTGCAGGTTATCAATCAGCCGCATTACTCCCCTCCAAGCTCTGTACCGCGGTACAGCAACACGCCAGTCATTAAAAGAACATTAGGCTCCCAGCATGCCGTTCACTCTGAAGTAGCACTGTACTTTATTTGGTTGCACCAAAGCAGGAAACATGTGAAAACTCTTACTCTGTGCATGTAAATCAGCATATTAGCTTCAATATTGCTTATTTAAAAAAATACTGGAGGTAAAAAAGTGTGCAGAATGTTTTTTTTTTACAACTAATGGAATAATTACAGGTGGAACATGTGGACCAACGTTAGGTAGCACCACTGCAGAGCACCTATATGGTCCTCAGGGGAAAAGTGCATATTTAAGTGCTTTATTTCTCCATTACCGTTGTATCATCCCTTCAATTTTGTGCCATATATTACAGACTATTGTACTGTATTTTTTGCTGTGAATCTGGGTCATCTTTTGTAAATGCCAAGCTGACCACAGATGCCGACAGGTATGAAAGATGCAAACTTTTTCAAAGCCATCTTCCTGTATTCTTTAAATCAGGCTCTATTCTTTACTTTTCTACCATGATAGTGAGCTACACTGCTTCATCAAGTCACTCATGTAAGATTATTCACGATCATCCAGATGATGGAAATTCACCGTGATCAACTTATTGTTTGATATTCAAAACTATGTTTCGATAGAGTTAAGAGCTCGCTGCCATCATCTCCAAAGTTTTCAGCTATTCAAATATGTCTGATGTTGCGCCAATTGACGGCTGTTTACCTGGTCGGAAAAACTAGCGAGCCAATCAGAGCTTTGTAGGTGGCTTGAAGAATGGGAGCGCCAGAAAAGGTAAAGACAGAAAAATATGCGACCAGCGTGGTTGAGATGGTTGCACAGGTTGTTGACCAACAGAAATATCAACTTTTAAATCTGGAAATTTCTTCAACCAGTGTGAAAAATGTTGAGGTAACTGGTTCTGTGAATGGTTACGTCAAAACAACAACCTCCCCTCAACAGAAAACCTAAACATGATGTCAGAGTACATAGAAGTGAAACAAAATGGAAATTCAGACCAAATGTTAGAGTTCAAGTTACCAATAATATGCACATAGAGCTTCTCCAAACGAATTTCTGTCTATGAAGCAGTTAACTTCAACAAGAAAAACGCCTCCAGGTTCATGTTCTTATGTCTCAGGATGCCGGCATCATGCTTATACACACAGATCTAATGTGCTCAGTGAGCAAGCTGTCAGCTCACATCTGTGTCTCTGCCGTAGTCCACAAGTTAGCATATTTCATATGTCAGTGCTGAGAAGGCAGGACAGTGTAGCAGTAAAGATGATGCGCTTGTCAATAGTCATTAATGTAGAAGCCGCGGAGAACAGCACAGGCCTGGAACATTCTCTTCCGAGTGTGTTAGTCACCATGTTATCACATATATCAGCGGGATTGTTTTTTGTTTCTTTAGCTTTAGCTTCTTTAGCCCTCTATCCTCATCATTATGCATAGGGCTGTACGATATGGCCGAAAATGTTACCACGTTACCATTGATTAATGACGATATGTATGTAATAATAATAATAATTCTCAATTTGCAGAGTTTTGTGTGACCAAATTTCTATTGGTTCACCTTTTTTACCCCTTTTACATTCATTACGGAGGCGACATTATGGAAATCAAGTAACTAAAATATTCAACATCTTCAACTGTTCATTAAAGTGATCACATATGCATTAGCCTATAAATGTACATACATTTACATAGTGACACAGGATTAAATACAAAAGTGGTTTACAGTTTTAAGAGTATTCTCCTTAGTACAGCATCCTAAAGACACCAGAAGGTTAATTATGGTTTATAATTTACAATTATTTATAATAATAAGATTTTGAGATTTATTTGTTTGCAAACAAAGTAGCAGAAACACAACAACAAAAGAAAAGAAGCAAGCTGTGCAGGTGGAATTAAAAAATAATAATGAAAACTCTCTGGGCTAAAAGTATGAATCTCATCTTGATGTGAACATTTAAGCAAATACAAAAGTAGTACTTGAATCCGACCCGTAGCCCTTTGCTGCATGTCGTCACCTTTCTCTCCCTTTTCCAATCTATCTGTCCTGTCTACTATAATAGAGGAAAAACGGCCTTAAATATAATCTAGAAATAAAGTCATATAATAAACAAAAGCAACCTAAAGAAACAGGCAAACATAAAATCGACTTTTGACTTGATTTTGAGCATGTGCACCAGACACTTCTGTTTGAGCCCTATGCTTACTTGAATGGGGATAAGATAAGTCCATTGTGCAGCTTTTCTAGACTTTCCAAATGTTATCGGACCAATTCGATCAAATTCTGACGGGGGGTTGTGACACTCAAAACACAGTAGCGACGTATTAGGCTACGGCGTAGGTAGAGGAAAACAGATTAAAAAATAACTATAAATTTAAAAAAAACTCGTAAATGTATCGTTATCATGGTAGATTTGATCATAAAACTTTTAGAGATCATTTATAGAAAAACATACCAAAAGCAGAGACTCTCAGCTTCACTCTCACATCACATCAATAAAGTGAAACCTCTGGCTCTCGCAGGATGAATGAATCTCTAACTCGTTCAGAGGAGAACTCAGGAAGAGCGGAGCTCCTGAGCTCGGGGGCATACGAGGAGGAGAAGAACAGCATCACCGGCCTCTTCATTACTCAGCGCGCACACACACGGCCACGACCAATTACTGAAGCAATTCATCAGAGGAATCATGGCCAAAGCCCTATCTGTGGGCGTTTGAGCACATGTGGGACACAGACGGAGAGATAAATGGCAGCCGGCTAGATCTCCTGCCCATCTGTACAGCTGCAACAGAGTCCATTTTCATGAAGAGAGTTTTACAGCATGAGCTTCTGGTGCACGTCACAGCTGCTTTACATCTTTTGGAGCTCTCAAGTCCTCTAGGGCCAGTCCAAGTCAAGTCATTGTAAAGTGCATGTCAAGATCTTACCAATTTATGAAAACTTAGGCTTTCAAGTTTCATGTTTCATAGTTCTCAAGTCCAAGTCAGAGTTCAAGTCTTATTTTTTGTGACTCAAGTCAGTGTCTCTGGGCAAGTCCTCAATGAGTCAAGTCTCACGTAAATCAAGTACAGATCAAGTCTTGAGTCTGGTTTTTGTGACTTCAGTCCGACCAAAATCTATCAAAGCGTTAAGTCTTCATTGAGTCAGTTCCCACAGAAGTCAAGCCCAAGTCAGGAACTTAAGAACAACCCGAGTCCAAATGTAAAGTTTTATATAAAGTCTTCTTGCAAGTCAAAGCTCAAATCCTCATTTTGTTGACTTAAGTCCGAGTCTGAAGTCAAGTGTTTGGAGTCAAGGCTGAAGTAGTTAAGTTTTTATTAATGTCTACCAGGAGTCAATTTCAACCCAAGACAAGTCCAGGTCTTAAGGCGAAGGCCTCACGTCATTCAAGTCTAATTAATGTCTGAAGTCAATATTTTTGTGACTCAAGCTTCAAGTCTTTAGAGAGTCAAGTCTCCCGTAAGTCAAGTCACACAAGAGTTCAAGTCAAGTCTCATGTCCTCATTTTGTTTACTAAAGACTGACCTTGAGGCCAAGTGGATTGCCTCACAACATGTCGACGCGGGCCGGCGGCTCATAGCTAACAGCGCTAATAGTGCAAACTATGGCGAAAGGAGCTAACAGTGTTTACCTGAGGGGGACCGGAGGATGGTTGCTACTCTCACAGGAGTCATGTCCAAGTCAAGTCCTCATTTTGTGGACCCAAGTCTCAAGACTGAAGTCAAGTCGTTTGGGGCAAGTCAAGCTCTACAGCTGTCGAGTTCAAGACCTCAGTTTTATGACGTAAATCAGACTCGAGTCTCAAATAAAGTCCAATCTTTAGGGAGTCACGTCGATCAGCGCTGGTATGTTTTTACACTGTAAGAGAAGGTGCCAGACTCACTGTATCACACGAAGCATTCATTAAAACCAAGGGAAGGCCAGACTGTCTGACAGATTCAGCAGGGGATGGAATCAGTGGAACAAAGAGTGAGACAGGTAACAGAGCCCTGGGGACGAACCTGTGGCAGACTGTTATATCCCTGGAAAGACGACACCGCCGACTGAATATCAAGCACTCGGGATGATTGAAGTAGCGCTGTCGGAGAATGCATTTGATTAGCATTGGAGTCAGACCTGACAGGCCAACAGCACACAGTAAAAACTCTATCGGAGATGTCCCGTGTGCTTCAATAATCACCCGCAGTGGAATCCATTATAGAGGACACAAAAAGTGTCAACTAACAAAAGCCTCCTTTGACACATTTTAAGAAAGGGGGAGGGCGATTATGGGAAGAGTACAAAATCAACTAAAACAGAAATAGAAGGAACAGATTGGGAGAAAGTCTGAACAGCCCAAAAAAAAGGTAAATCATCACGAAGCACCTCGATGTATCACACGTAGACAAGCTCTTAGATGACGAACACTGAATCTGAGTTGATAGACTTCTCCTATAAGTGGATTATCTTTTTTTGCACAGACACTCACACACCTGGAGACTTGTATTACCTGCAAATGCTCTGCACACGCGTATTCCTTCTCTAGTGAGAGAGTGTTTGAGCCGGGCGGTAAAGGAGCAGACATTGGGATGCAGCTCACCCTCGCCACTGTCTGAGTCGTAAATATCCTCCCTTCTGTCTCCCTCTCTCCCTCTGTCTTCTTTCCGTCCTCGTGTGACCCCCTGACTGAGCGAGTGACTGACTGCTATACTGCGAGCAGCCTGGGGATGAAGAGTAACGTGAGACTACAGCGTGTCACGTCCCCGCTACGCTTGTCACAACCAGTAACACAATCAAAGAAGGAGCATCGCTGCAAAATAGGTGAAAGGGGCTTAGGATGACAGTTAAATTCACCACACTTAGTGGATGCATAATGACACCCGCCGCCAGAGACATTCGTTTTTTTGGTGCATCACTGTAAACACAATCCAGACAATCATGGAAATGCATTAACGCATTAACGCATCCCAGCTCTGCAAGGGTCATGTTAGAGCAAATCTACAACATGTCGCTATTAGGAAAAATAATAATGTAGTGTTTTTTAAATCCTCCTTGAAGATCAATATTTGATTAAGCTGACACGCAAGCAAAATTACATAAATACAGATCGAGATAAAATGGTATTTTCGAGCAGCATTTGTTTCTGACTGTGCCATTTTCAAAATAGGATATTTAATTAGCTTACTTTCCCTTTTTGAATCTGCACTAATGAAGTGAAAATGATGTAATGTGTGTGGACAAAGCATTGCTTTTTGTTTCAACGAAAAAGAGAACAGTACGGGAGAAAGGGCATGTAGGCAGCATGAATAATGTAAAAAATGATCTTTTACAAGACTTCTGCAGCTTTGAGAAAAAGTGAATAATTAGACTGCATATGGAGCTGAAAAATATGTTTGCTAAAATGAACACAACCCTGTCTTTGCCCCTTTTCTCGTTCACATCTAAAACACCCGGGGAAAAACATTCGATCAAAGCCTCATCTTTGGCTTCTGTCTCACAGCCAGATTTCTAGACCATTACATCTCACGGTCTGCAGCTGCAAACTGTCAGGCCGACCAAACAGATTGATATGTAAAGTCTGCCTCTCTAGCTTGGCCGCATTGATTATCGGACCAGCGCCGCTCAATGACGCCACGG
Source organism: Anarhichas minor (assembly GCF_050575085.1). Classification (NCBI taxonomy): domain Eukaryota; kingdom Metazoa; phylum Chordata; class Actinopteri; order Perciformes; family Anarhichadidae; genus Anarhichas; species Anarhichas minor. Next base: position 4,277,665 of record NW_027466520.1, on the reverse strand, counting down.
TAACGGATAACGAGCACATAATCCTCCCCGTAGTGGCTGTCAAAGATCTAAATTTACACCAGGAAAACAGGTTGGGAGATTTGATGAAGTATTTGACCTCATCCATCAAAGATTTTATCACTGCTGGATGGATACGCCTCTGTAGACTCTCCTTCTTTCTCTAACTTCAAAAGCATTATTTCTCCTTTTTAGAAAGACTATTTTCAGAATTGATTTAAACTCAACTAATGTGGCTTTGACTACAGCTCTTGATTTAACTTCCCAGAGGCTGAGACAAGCGGTTCCCTGAGAAGTCTGTTCAGTGATAACTTTCATTGCTGTGTGTTCTCCAGGCATGGATCCTTGGCCGGCTGAGGATGATAGACTAACTTTGCATATGTGCATGGCTGTCTCAATAACTCCCAGAAGTCGGGGGAGGCTGTTACCGCTCTGTAAAGTGATCTCAGCGGTTCTAACACTGGGCTTGATGTTGCAGAAAAGCCCTGAGCTGCAGGGCCTCTCTCCTCCTTCATCTCCCATCTCTCTTTGCTCCCCACTTCCACTTCTCTCATCTTTACTTCACGCTTGGCCTTCATGCTCTGAGTCCCTTGAACCAAAGTGGGTGTTTTAAAGCTGCCAGTCTGGAAGCTGGTAATTATAGGACATATATATAAATAAATATAGGAACCAACAAGTAAACAAGAAATCTCAACCTGTATTATAGCTATGTGTATCTCTGTGCACATTTTAAAAGACAGCAGAGAGATGACACTTGAATGCATACAAGTTAAATGCTTTAAAGCTGCACTAATATGTTATATGTTTATGTTAACAATGATACTATAGATAATGTCAAAGGGGCTGCTCATGGTGACAAAGCCACAGAGCATTACCACCCAACTCTGCAGTGTTTTAGCGTCGTTCAGCTCGTTGTTCCATGGCTAACAGGTTCACCATGAAAACTTTATATGGTAATAATAAATCAGTATTGCGTTTTTATCTTTTTCTGCTGCCTCAGAGTGGCTAGAAAAAGCGCACCCACACAACAGAACAATACAATTTAAAAAATATACTTTAATTTGTAATTCCTCCTGTATGAATACACTGAACAACTCAGGATGTAGTGTGCACTTTTGACCAAATCTAAGTCTTGATTTTGCAAACTTCATACAAAACAGTCATCATGCAAATGTCAGCTCACAAAAGAAAAAGGCAAGCTGCTATTGTGACTGAAAAGTGACATTTCTATAATTGAGAAATTGTTGAGACGTATGTAAGCTGCACTTGAGCACTGGAAAGACTTCTGATTATAAAGATTAGCAGAACTACAGAGGGTTGACGACAAAGTCAGAGGAACATTCAGAACTGCAGAAAAGCGAGTTAATATAAGAAACCGTTTACGTTCCACTTTTTATCCCTGAAAAGCCCTGGGAAGCCACTCTGACATCAAATGGATAGAAATCTTATCTGAGGACACACCTGCCCGGCCCGCTGCACCTACCAGCTACATTCAGAAAGAGACAAAACAGTGAGAGTGATCATTACTGTCAGAATGTGACTGCTGCAGAGGAGATAAAAAGGAATAATGTAGTTTGAGATATTTGATATTCCAGAGGTTAAACATTTTCTTAATTCACTTATAGATTTTCTGTATTATTGCCTAAATTTAGGGTTTTATTTTTTAAGAGAAAAGTTAAAACGCATGATGTCCAAAACGTCTGCGTGTGCAGGAGAGGTGGAGGTTAGCACCACGTCAGATTTCTCTGTAAAGCCGGTGACGTGGGCATCCTCCATCTGACAGCCCGTCTGCAGCAGGTTGAACACCTCACTTTCTGCCAGTGAAGGTGATGGCCGACCTGCTGGTGGAGGTCGAAACAGAATGACTCAGCTGGAGAAGCTTTGTAAAATTTATTTTTGGTTTTTCTCAAAGGTTGAACTACGCATTTGTAAGACTTAACATCCGAGTCGGGGCATTAATATGAATTTATTCAAACTGCAACAGTAGGAAATATGTGTGTAAGTATACAACAATTTTTTTTAAATCCTAAATAAAACCCTGCACATTTGCCTCATTTTGACGAAATTATTTTTTAACTATGGTCAGACTTGTAAAATAATTTCAGCACAGAATGAAACTTGAGAGCAAATGCAAAAAACATCAAAGAAAGATGAACAAGATGAACACCATCATTCAAGAATAATCTGTAAGATAACGCTGCTAGTATTTGCTTGGTGTAACTTTAATTTCTAATGTATTTATCAGATGTATGCTTATGCTCTTTTATATTCGTCGAGATTTGGAGAACAGTAAGCAACATCCATGGGATATCCCATCCAATCATCTCACTGCTCGACCTGTTCTCTGCTCTGATTGGTGAGGCAGCAGGTATGTTTAGCTCCAGATCGTCAATAAAAGCAGCCGCTTCTCTAGAGGTTTTAAATTGAGACAAACAGACAAGCCAACACTACAGCAAAACAGCATGACACAGCACTGCAACGCAGAGGGTGCTGTGTGAGCCACCATCTATCCTGCAGCCTCCCAGCATGCATCACGGTTAACACAAGGCCTCCCTGAACTTTACCCTCTGGCACAAGAGCAGATGAATCTTTAATTAACGCCACAGAGAGCGAGAACACGAGCACGGGCTTTGATACGCGGAGTCAAAACTTTGGGTCCAGTGAGAGTGGAGGCACTATTAATGCACTGCAGCACAACTGCTGCAACATTAAACTGCGAAGGACCATTTGTCAAAGTGCTTCTCCCCAGAAGTCCCCAATGTGAAGCCGTTTCTGAGGGGAGGAGAGTCAGTGGTCTCGTCCACTGGCCTCGGAAGAAAACGATGACTCATACATCGATAAAGTTTAAACTGAACTGCCCTCTCATCCAGCTCTGATGAGAGGATGGATACTCGCATATGTAAGAAGGGTGATGTCGAGCTGCATGTCTAAATGATTCATGTCATCATACAAAGTATCATGCATGAACATGAAAGCAATTTTATTTGCCTCGAGGGTGAGAGATTAAAAGATGTAGTGGCGTAAGATGACAAAGCAAGAGGTTGAACCGTCTCGGCGTGAAACCCAGCCCTACCCTTCTAGGTTTGTACTCCACGCTAAATAAGACGCCCCGGGTCGCCACCAACAAAGAGGGCACAATATCACAAACAAGCTTAATCCCTTCAAATCAGCAGAACAGAATTAACAGGGCGGGACTTTGTGCTTATTTCAACATGCTGGGCGTTGAAAAACAAACCCTGGGCTGTTGTGTCAGAGCAGTTTGAAGTCTGACGGCACTCAAGTTATCATTACTATTAAAAGATGCTGTGAAATTCAATAGACTGATGCAAAAGAAAAGCTGTCCCCCCCCCCCCCCCCCCCCCCCCCCCCCACACCCTACGAATCGGGAGTCAAATCAGAGGGGTCATGAGATCATTTACAAGATTGGACATTCAGTTATGAAATACTGGATACATGATCAAATATTCTTAACTATTTAAAATCTTAACTGCTGATGAGTACAAAAAGAAATAGTGAGTTTTGAGAGTATTTTGTCAAACATATTGACCCCAAGGCTCAAATATAACACTGTGTCGTTTTACTTCTTCGGGTCTCTAAAGACAATTGAAACAATGTGACAATACAACATCACTCTTTGGTTGAACAACAACTCTTTGAAGAGTAACAACCCAAAAACGTTGGGGAAGATAATATGCTGAGTGTCTTACACATTTGAGGCTCAAACGCAACAAAGGAAACTCCAAAAAGGAAATAACTAACCCGGAAGATTCTTTTGTTCCTTAACAATATACGTATTTCAAGATGTCAGGGAGCAAAAATGTGACAGTAGGCAGTGGAATTTACTCTTTCCTGTAAACATACGATCTGATGATCTTACTATTATAAGAGTATGAACCACACAGGAGCTACGTATGTCCGGAGCAGGACAGGGAAAAAGGCCCTTTGGTGCATTCAGGAATGTACATGAGGCAGACGCAGGAATCCAGTGCTGTACACAAGATTTTGCAAAGCTAAAGGAGGGAAAATACATATTGTTTCCACTGTCCCTCCACACTTTCTGTCTCACTTCACAATCTGCAAACATACGTTCTGCAGAAACAGTTAAACACACACCTCAGAAAGTCCAGGAAGTTCCTCACTCAACACACATTCCTAATTTTACCCCTTGACGCAGCCTCTTGTCTGGTGACAATGGCAGGAACGAAAAGCCCTGGAGAAGGATGTTTTCTGGAGGGGTTATTGTACCTCGTTTCCTTGAGCGGCGCAGCAGAGACCGCTGGAGAGTCAGCTGGGACGAGTGAACGAGAGGAGCAACATCCGTAGAGAACATCCAAGGTCCAGAGATTTCCCGCCAGGCGATGACCACGTGTCCGGAGATGGAGGGAGAGACGTTGTATTGTTCTCCTCTCTCCTCCTCCTTCGCCCTCTCTCTGCTCCACCCCCCACTATTAGTGAGACGGATTAACTCCAAGAGCCGCTAGTCCGGAGAGTGTGTCTGGCTCGCTGTGTGCGGACACACGCACATCGCATCCATTACTCCATGTGATTCAGGCTGACGGATGAAGGCAGATGAACCCAGCAAAAACATGACAAGGACAATTGGCCTGAAAGTGCAGAATTTACTCATGGATGAGTGGCCCAGTTGCTCAATTCTCCAAACAGACTAAAGGCCTAATAAGCCAATTACACCAGGACTAAATTGCATGTGATGCAACACACACACACACACACAACAATGCATGAAATGCCGGCAGACTCCGGAGGTGACTCAGTTTCAGAGTGATGGAGCCTGGGGGTCTTCCATCCGGACAGGGGTGACCTTTCTTCTTAAGCCACCACAGGAGAGAGCAATGATTTGAGAAGTGGTATTTGATTTGGAGCTGGAAGTGTAAAACTCGATGGAAAGGGAGCGGTGGCAGCCGCAGCTGTAATGACTGTAATGTTTACCTGGAGATGACAGCAGATATGACGGCGTGGGGACCTGACAGCGTTGACATTTTAAAGTGAGACCCTACTGAGGCCAGTCCAGCGGGAGTCCAGTAACAGTGGAGGAGGTAACAGAGGAGAATCACTTGGATTAATATCACGGTGCAAACAGCAACCCTGTGGTGCAAGTATTGTTATCAGAAAAGCAGCAAATCACGACGAATTTGTACAATTTCGCAAACCATTTGAGTGGAATGACAAAGAAGCAAAGCGATTTGTGATGAAGTATCTCTGGAGGAACCAAAAAATGATTTATTAGCAATTAAGTGACAACATGTTTTGTTGTTTATGAGATTTTCTGAGGTGCAAGGACTTTGAAGTAAAAGAAATATCTCTGAAAGCACACAAATTAAATGAATTTAACATTTTAAAACCTGATTGACAAACTCGCATACTCAGGATTCTTCTTGACCTTTGTCTACATATTGACAAAGTGATTTAAATATGGCTGCAACTAATGATTACTTACAGTTTTAATTAATCTATCTAGTATTTTCACAAAAGTGGCATCATGCTAATGCTTGTTTTGTCCAAAATCCAAAGAGACGTACTTTACGGAGGAATGAAATCAGCAAATGTTCACATTTGAGGAGCTGGAAATACTAAAAGCCTTACGTATTACTTTGAAACAAGACTAACAGCCATGGGCTAAATGTGGCAGCGGCTATTTGTGGCTGGAGTTAGGTACAACGGTGCTTTGAGCTTAATGCTAACATGATGCTAACGTATAATGTTTACCATGTTTACCCTCTCAGTTAAGCTAAGTTAGCTTGTTATAAGTACAAGCCACGATGAAAATCGAATTGTTGTGTATTCATTTTCTTACACACAATAAATCAATTGTTTCGGCACTGAAATCAAAGCACTGAGCTGCACGTTTGCTTTTTCTCTTGGAGCTTAGAAAGCCCTCCACAAGCATCTTGGAAACAGTCCCAGTTCCAAAGACAATGATTATGACTGAATGACTGAAACCTTTAGTGAGAAAACAGCCGTCGATATCTTGGTCGCATACAAAAATAATCCTCGTCTGTGAAACTGGGACATGCAGTTGATAATTGCTCTCCTGCTCACAGCGTCGCGCTGAACCGCTGTGAGCTAAAACAAACAAATAATACTGAATCCATTTTGAAGTCCTGTGATGTAGCTACATTTAGAAACAACTCCTAACAGCAGCATACAACCAAAGTATGAGAGCGTTCATGTGTTTATGTGGAGTAACTGCACGATGGCAGTTAATTGCATTGAGCTTTGGTGTCGTATTGAGCAAGTCTGATGCAAGAGGCTCAGGGTAGACGAGGGTGTGACTTCAAAACCTGTGTGTGGTAAATAACAGTGTTGCTAGGTAGACTTAAAGTTTGACGAGTGATGTTCACATAAGGAGCTTTAGTGCGGACTTTCAAACATGCAACATCCATCAAATATCTCTCACAGATGCCTATCGGAGAAATAATGAAGCAATCAGTGCAACCACTCAGCACGCTAATTACCAGCGTTAGCCCGGACGCCCACCAGCAGCTTCTCAGAGTATGTGTGTGTGAGTGTGTGTGTGTGTGTGTGTATGTGGTTGTGTGTGTGTGTGTGTGTGTGTGTCCTTTTTTAAAATGCTTTCCAATAGAAAAATGTCTCACCAACAGACATTTAATCACCACAGGATGGAGAGCTTTGGTTTGTGTGTGCCATCATTCATGGCTGAATTAATGAATAGGTAAACAAGCCGGACTCAGCAGGGTTCGGATGAGATTGGTGACACCACACACACACACACACACACACACACACAGTCAGCAGTGTTTAATATTATGGATGAAGTGGTGGTTCAATGCTGTGGTGGGGCGGAGATGGAGCCGAGAGCTTGATTTGTTTGGTAGGCTTCACAAAGTCTATTATTAGGTGATAAACCACATATGATACACGCCCTTTTGTTCTGACATCCAACGGGTAAAATAATGAACAACATGAAGAAGATTATACCTCTATTTCATTAGGAAACTTCACGGAGTTTTTGGTCTCAGACAGATTAACAGACGGGTGACAAATTAAAAGAAAAACTAGTAGAAGATGTCTTCAAATAGTTTGTTATGTGTAGCATAACAGTCTAAAACCTAAATATATTAATTCAACGATTAATACAACAGAGAAAAGCAGCAAACCACCACAGAGCAGAGCTGGAAAGAGACAAAACGGTGCCGGACAAAATGAATGTCGATGGTCTTCCAGTGGCCTGTTTATGGCTACCGTAGTTAAATGTCAAATGTTTGGCCCCGCGGGGGGACGGAGCCGGCCTGAAGAGAATTTTGCGGGTGTCGCTGCCTCCATCACTCTGCTGCCTCTCTCGTCTGTGTGATGTCGGGCATGGGACAATACATCGGGGATGAGCAGCAGGATTTCTAATATATTAGTGGAAGAGTGGAGAATGGAGCGAATGCCCAGGGGAAAGCAGAGCAGCGGAACAAACCTCACGGACATTATTTTAAGAGTTGCTGTGGTGACAGTTTCTGCAAAAGATGACTTCTGTACTGCATCACAATTTAACGGATCACTCCAGTGGTTTTGCATGTTGTATCTTGTTATTTAGTACACATCACAGCCACTCATTTTGCAAACAATGCAACTATATGTGTTACAATGTTGGATGTGTTTTGCTACGTGCTGTAACTCTTTCTCTGCCAAGTCGTGCAATGTTTTATTTTTTGTAATTTAGGCTAGCGGTTTCCCCCTGCTTCCAGGCTTTATGCTAAGCTAAGTTAACATCCTCCCTGTGCTAGCTCAGTGATCAACAAACAGTCATGAGATTGGTATTGATCATCCAAGTGTAATCCAAAAATGCCAAACTATTACTTCAAGGATTACGTGGTAACATTTGTAAACACGCTGCTGGTATTGGTCCTTTAAGCCGACTGTGTGCGATGTGGAATAAATCCAACAGCGTCAGATACATAAACTATCATTATTACAGTGTTGAGAGGGAGAGAAAAATCACTGCAGTTACTACAGCATGTTCGACATGTTGTACACCACAGCGAGCTGCAGTCTTTTTACAGCACAAACAGCCTGCGCAGCGACCAGCGTTGTCCAAATTATTTGCAGCTTCTGATAAACCCAAAACATCAAGTCATCTCTTCTCGCCCAAAGGACACTCTCCTCTTCAGGGAGTGATGAGGAGGAGGGGGAGGGGAGTCAGTCCAGCAGCAGTTTGAATTGGCTTGTGCCGCCTGTCCTTCACAGCAGTGGCATTCTCAATGATCTGGCTGTGAACATGGACTGTGAAATGGTGGTTCAGTGGATCAGGGGCAGAACCACGTGAAAGCACAACTGTGAAAGTTAGCAGCGACAGACAGTGAAGGAGAGGTGAGGAGATATTTCCAGGTTCCCTTAAAGCCAGACGTCTGCCCAGTGGCTGTCCACTCAGACTTTGTTGTTGCCATGTTGCTCCTTTCTGCTGCCAACGCCGTCCTCACTCCAGCATCAAAGTCCTCCCGACACGATATAGTGGCACTGTCTCCATGGTGATGTAGCTGCCACAAACCACAATCCCTGCCACCGCTACCAGCACCACAAACACATTCACACAAACACACTTACTAGAATCCCACTGTGACGCAATTATTATTATTCTTTCAAATTGAAAACGCCGCTCTGTGTGTGAAAATTAATTTGCGGCGCCGACGCCTCTCTCCATCTTATTCAGTATTAATGCTGTCTCAGATTACTAGACAGCTTTCAGGCCCCCTGGGGCCACGGATCTCTTAGACCGCACACGAGACAAGGAGAAGGAGGAGGAGAATGGGAGCAAAACCACATAAACTGCTCCCTAATTGGGGGTGACAAGTGTCGATAGTTTCGTATTTGAGGATTTCTCCCAGAGGTGGTTATTGCAATGATTACAATGAAATATCAGCTCCCATGACACCAGATACCAGATAGGAAGACATCAGATACATACTGTGTCACCATTCTGGCTTACATGCTAGCAGCATGTATCCTAAGGGTTTCTAGGTAAACAACCTTTAAAAGAGCAGCTGGGCACTCTATATCTAATCTTTCTTCTTCCATCTCCTCTTCCATTTAATTCTACCTCGTGTGACCTGGACGAGGACTTGCCTTTTGCATTGCCAAGCACTGCACATGAGTCACATCAGCCTCGCTGCTCTTCAGACCGTCAATCAGGCTCTCCAACAGCCATGAAATGAGCCATATGCGGCTTTCGGCAGGGCACACAGAGAAAACAATGCTTTATTCTCAAAAGCTCCAGATTTCCTTTCCTGGCATTCAGACTGCCTCAACTTGGACTCGAACAGCGTGAAAAGGAGGCCATGTCCACACTAGTACATTTCCGTTTTAAAACGCATCTGTTTTGCTACGTTTCCACTGAGCGTCCTCGCTAGGCCGGGGTTACCTCCTAGGTTACAACAACGGAACCGAGAGGAAATGAGTGAGAGACATGTGTTGACCACATTTATTGACCCATTATCCAGTAAACTTCATTTCATGTTCCTTTTAAAGTCAATGTTATGTGTGTGTGTGTGTGTGAGAGAGATAGAGAGCAAGACCCGAAGCAAAAAATAAAACTTCTAAAAGGAAATGCTTTGATTTAGGTGGCAGGGTAAAGTAGCAATGACCAAGCATTTAAGACAAGATAGGGGAGTTGTCCCCCCCCGCCCACCTCAACCCTCCACAACAATTAGCTGCTGACAGTGATATAGAGCGCAATAATAAGCTCTACCATTGGGAGGGGTCTCCTCAGTCCCCAGCATATGGTGGCACTTTAATCTGCAGCCTCTATCAGATGAGTCCGGACAGAAGACGAGGTTTGATTTCAACTGACTGCACGCTCAAAAGCCTGGAGTCTGGATGTATACAAAGGACTGTGAATACAATTTGCTGTAACCAAAAAGTAGGATTGACAAGTATTCACAAATTACAAATGAAATGATTTTTGGTGTTGCGAGAAGTTCAGCGCTGAAAGAATAAATATCCAGATTGAAGAAGTTGCCAAGGAAACCAGAGACTAGAGGTTTTCTCTCGCTCTCTTTTTACACTTCTCTCGGTGAGAGGATGGTGATTTGCTTCCTTGCTAGCCGGGGTCACAACCCGCCTTCCATTAGAGGCTCTGAGTAATCCTCATAGGTGAGCCCAACCTCAGACCCCGTAATCATCGGGCTGACACCTGCTAGTGTTGTCCCCCTCCATCACATGACCCCCAGGCTGGGTTTGCAGGGGGTAACGTGTCACCCCTCCCACAAGGCCTTCCCATAATCCTATTAGAGCCGGTCATCTGAGTTGCATTAAAAAAAAATGTGATGATTGATCCTAAAACACAAACCCTCTGTGTCCCGAGGGCGCCTACAGAGGAGTTCCTGTGTTTCACTTTTCACATGTGGGTATTAAACGTGCCTCATACCACAGAATGTGACGCACATGTTATCATTTTTAGACTGATGGATAAAAGGGGCTCTCTGATGTTAACTACACAAACACTCCCTAAAACAGACGAGAGAAAGGAAAGAGTTGTTTGATTAAAAAACAACAGAAAATGGTTTCATAGACTGAAGGGATAAAGTCTAAATCCAGCCTCATGACTGCCTTATACAGGAAGGCACTGGAGATTTCTTTAGCACTTGCACTTCAGAGCATTTAATATTAAAAAATCCCTTTAAATATATCAAAATATTTCATTTATTGCCTGATTATAAAATAGTACTACTAATAGACTACTTATCTTGCTTTTTTTGCCTTTCCTCATTGAGTTACAGACTTAATTTGTGTGAGAATGATGCTGCAGCACTGAGGGATCATCCTGTAGTTTGACACAAGCAGGTTAAATATTTCTGATTTTAATATTTCTGAACAAACCTTTATCATAAATGTCTATAGTCTACAGCCATGCTAGCGGCTCTGTGAGGCTGCACTTAGGCACAGCGTTGCTTTCGGCTAAATGCTAACGTCAGCATGCTAACACCCTCACTGCGACAATGCTAACATGCTGATGTCATGCTAAACATCTTAGTTTAGTTTGTTAGCATGCTATGATTTACTACTGGTGGACCAATGGGAATTTGCAGGTATTTGGTTATAAACCAAAGTATTGGACAAATTAAACATTTGATCTGCTGGTGGTGGCTTAAAACCACAAATGTGAAGCTCATGGTGGCACAATAGGAAAAGTCAGAGGAATGCCAAAGTCTTTAGGACACATCATCTGGAAATCATGAATGTTTGCAGCTACATTCCTGCCAATAAATCTAGAGAATGTTGAGATATTTCCCACACAGCTATCAAGTAATGTTCATCTCATCACTTCACCTGGTTCACCTGTGACATTATTCTGGATAACGACAACAACTGAAAATGAAACGTATGCTAAAAGCTTCATAATTTTTGCTTAAGCTTGAACTGAAAATCCCTTTTTCCCACTCAAAGCTATAAACAAGCCTCTGTGTGTGTGAACTTTAACTCTCTGGGGGTCTACTGCCCCAAATCTCTAACGCAACACTCAAAAATCGCCTAACATAACACATTATCAGGGGCTACTTCCTGAGGAGGGACCTATTTGGGCCCTTTCGCCCCTCGGGTCCCTCTCGGCACAGAGGGTGACCATCAGTGGGTGGAGGTGCAGATTGGAGTGGCATGGCTGAAGCTGAGGAATGTGAGGAATTCCCCTTGTAAACACCTCATGCTCCGACGGTCGCCACACTCTTATCTCCCCCCGTGCCCGTCGCCCCCTTTCATCATCATAATGGTTCGTTATCCTACCATCTATCTGCTCCACCTATGCTTGGTCGGGGCAAGAGGGGTTGATAGCCCCAATGGTCCAACAGAGCCTGCTCTGATACCACTGTATACAGTATGAAGGCTTTCAAAAGTTAACACTTTGAAAGAGAGAGGTTTCTTTTTGAAGCACGTCTATAGCCGTCTGGTCCTATGGGAACGCTATTTAGCTGATAGCATCATAAGAGGCTAAGGGGGAAATGTATTTTTCTTCTTGCTTTTTTTGCTTGCTTTTCAGAGTGGCGCCTCCCCCCCGTGGTTCCTGTATACATGCCCCCCTTCTCAGCTTAAAGTCCTTTTGAAACCAGCTGAGGGCCTTCGTTAATGCTGCGTGGCATTTACAAAACACAGGAAAAGAAACGGCGCAGGCACAGGCTGGCTTTTTCCTCCCATTGCTTCGGTGAAATCCTGTTTTGTCAGGCCGGACGTAGGTGCAAAGTCCCTCGCACATACTGTGCAGCATGAGGGGCCCATGGGGGGCCTGCATTCCACCTCATGGTGTACCACTCTCTACCAGTCACCAGTGATGCTTACTTAAAGGCATGAAACCCATGAAACACTGCCACAGTCACATTCCCCAACAGTTTCCCATCAGCTCGGACTTTCTGTTGCAAGAGTCAGAAACCAGACTTTCCCTTTTCCTGGAACTTCCCCGATACGTTTGTTTAAGAGAGGTCTGTTGCTCTGGATGCGAAAGCTGATCATTTCCGGACATTTTCAGTGTCAACGTAGACTTTTCCTGACATTGCCGATAAGAGTGCAGCTGTGGAGATTGTTCAGCCATTGCCTTCTAAAACATTCTTCCTCATGTTGACAGAATCACACCAACTAGGAAGGTGTTGAAATGACTGACACACACTTTGGCCTCCATCATACAGGACAACATCAGAAGGAAGTGGCAGGATTTGTTGGCGATAACCTAATGCCAAAATCCTCTAAATTTCCTCTTTATTAATTGCTTATATAAAATATAAGGAAATATTAAAAAATATCCACCACATATTCCCAGAGCCCAAGTTGGCGTCTTCAAACTCCTTGTTTCCTTGATCAACATACATAAACCTGAAACTATTAAATTTAAAATGAATACAACAAAAATCCTCACAATTGAGAAACTGAATCCAGAGAAGCGTTGGAGTTTAATGCTAGCTCAACAAATAATGAATGGATTTGCATGAAATTGTACAGATGTTCACGGTCCCAAGAGGATGAACATTTAAATTGTGCATACTCCTGACTTGAGGTTCACATTTGTAGTTTTATGTACATGTTGATACATAATGAATAGGTTTCCATGTATTCTAGTAAAGACATTTGTGTTCCCCAGAAGATGGATTCTCACAACTTTGGTGATAATGACATTCTCAGCAGCCAACTGATTGACTATTTGCTGCACTAGTTTTGGGACTATTTAGTGTAAATAAATGTAAAGGGCCAGTGTGTAGCATATATTGGGGATCTATTGAGAAAAATGGAAAGTATTCATAAGTATGTTATAATTGATATATAATCACCTGAAAATAAGAATCGCTGTATTTCTGTTAGCTTACAATAAGCAGTTTATATCTACATACGGAGCAGTATGTTTCCCGCCATGCATGTTTCAACAGTCAAACCAAACACTAGCTCTAGATAGTAGCATTCGCATTTTCGAGTGGGCCACCGTAGTTCTCCCATATGCTCTGGCACACTGAAGAAGTTTCAGTTGGTTGCAATCTGCAACCTCACCACTAGATGTCGTCAAATCCAGCATACTGGACCGTTAACTTCGGACAATGTCAAACCAATTCAATCAGTGAAAGGTTGCTGAAAAACAAAAGGATTTGGGACTAACACATTTTTCATCGAGCATTTTCTGATCAACTGCAATCTATAACACAAATCATCTTTATGTGTCTAGTTACATTCAACACATGTACCTCTCCAGATGCACAAGACATAAATGTCCTCATTACTGTTAACCTCTTTGCACATATGTTCCCTAATACCCATTCATGGTATCACAGCATGTCAGCTCGCCCCGAGGAAGCTGTCAGCTACAGATGTCAATACCCCCGCTGACCCCTCTCCCTCCCCCTACCACTGCACACACATGGCACTGAAGGATTGTCCCCCCAGAACAAAGGAATGGGGGGTTTCTGTGGAGAACAGGCAACCAAACATTCCTGGCACAATGGAGAGAGTGGCCGGCAGGTTCAATTAGTATACACTTTACTTTACAGTCCATACGATCCCCTTGTGCTTGAAAACAAAGCTGGAGCTCCACACTCAAACGGGGTATTTGGTGACGCCGGTTTGTTCACGGTGGTCTTACATTTTAAGAGAGTTCCTCCTATTATCTGCTTTGTTGCTGCCATGTTGCCTGAGAAATAAACCACTTGAAGGGCACTTAGGGCAGAGATCCTCAAGTTGCAGGATTGATTGGTCTAAAAAAAAAACTTTTAACTCCTTGTTATTGGAAGTAAACAAGCCAACCACTGTTATAAACTGGGATTATACAGCCAGCCATTGCAAGGAATCTTTACCATTAATCTTTCCAAGAATGTAGTGCCACCCAAATTCTTCACCCAAAAACACTTTAGAGCACATTTCCTTAATTGACCATGATGCTCTTTTTATTTTTAGGATTGCCAAGAGAGAGTAAAACATGAATCCACCAAACAAACAATGTGTTTACTCCTTTCTTTCCAGTGAAATTAGGATTTTACAGGAATCTTCCAAAGAACTGACCATCAGCAGCTGAACTTCTACATCATGCGATGCATTAAACGATGCTCTGCACTAACAGGACACCATATACTGTTACAATCATAGTTGGATGCAGCGCTGACAGTGATTTGATGCTCGGGTCTGTGACTGTCACGGGGAACCTTCCACCAGGATTGCAACAAATCGGATCATCAACGTGATCAATACGCAAAAAGGCAGACTATTGTAAGAACAGCCAATAAAACACAGTACAGGTTACACAGCAGAGGGCGAGCTGTCTGATCCGAAGTATAGACACATAAACTGATGTACTCACCTACTATACAGAAGGTGCGCCGTTACGTCGGGTACTTGGCGTATCCGAGAGAAATGAAACCCCAAAAGCCGCCGTGTCACTCTTCACAGCATCCACGCGCACATGTTGCCAGTCCCCACCGGGAAACGTCACAATCAGGAGCTGCAATAAGAAGCCAAGTGAAGCACCCTCTGCGGGAGCGGACCGTGTCGCCGCACAGCGTGTCCAGCCGCTGGATGAGAGATGCGTCGGGGCGCCACCCTACTGCCGGACCTCTGCGCCCACCTTCTCCTCACTCAGCCTTGACGGGGTGAAATATAACGGGGACGCAGTAAGCAAACTCTCCGCCTTTTGCGGCCGCCGCTGATGATGATGATGAAAACTGTGATCCGCGATCGCTTCGTAAATGCGTGGTGCGCAATTAAAGAGGCGCGCAGGACGCCGGTGCCACCCACTAAAGGAGGTTTTCGTGGTGAGTGTACGGACAGGGAATTTTAATGAGGGCCGCTGCAGAGTTCCCCCTCCCCTGATCGGAGGAGTCGTGCTCTCCCCGGGCTGAAATCCAAACTGTCCCGACAAAAAGAAGACCTTAAAGTTACCTGTCGGGAGAGGAGGGAGCGGAGTGGCGAACTGAAACTCAACTGTTGGCCACCGGCCAGTCAGCAAAGTGGGAGATTAGCCGGTGGACACCTGTTGACTGAAAACAAGTTCCGATGCACTGACTCAGATCAACCAAAGACCAACTGTGCAATGAAACCTGTGCTCGGTTATTGTGCTACTTCATCTCTACAAAGCTTCACTGCTCGTCTCTCATGGTGCACTGCTGCAGAAACATTAAAGCTGCAGGACGTTTGACGGACAAGCTTTCAGAGCAGCTGATATTAATGTGAAATGCTTAATTGATTAATTGGCAATCCTTTAAGTCTTTATCTAAATACAATTATTTCCTACAGCTTGTTTTTTATTCATTTATTTATTTCATTTTAGATTAAATGAGTACACTATTTGCTCCAGAATTTATAACAAAAAAATCAATAACAATACTAAAAACTCTTGGGATAAACAAGGTTGAAGATAGAAGACGTTGGGACCATTGCAGGGCATATTCATGCTCCCCATAGCCTCAGAGTCATATATTAGAAACAAATAGGATGGCTACAGTTTATTCCTTACATTAGTGTTAATTAAAGTAAATAATACATCATTTTGCAGATAATATATGCCCTGCAGGCTCCTTCTTTACCCGGATAGTTTTAATCTTCTTTAATCTGACGACTATATTAGTTGTTTTTAAAAACCTTTTAGTTGGAGTTATACTAAAATAGATTCACATTAGACCATTTCATAAGAGTTTTTGGTCAGTTAAGTGTAGAGTGCTACAGATACAGGACCCATTGAGGGGGTCACATGATATATTTAAGGGGTCGCAAGAAGATTAACAGTAGGAAAGGGATTTTGTTTCTCGTGAAATGTTGGATAGTTTCAGGTCTTAAACGTAAATATTTGAAAACCACCGGTGGAACAGCTCACAACTTATTACCATATGCAACGTGTGACCAGGTGTCACAATAGCTTCGTTCTAAATGGACCATTCGTCAAAAAGGTGGGGAACCACTGTTATATATGAATAACAGAGAGTAGTGTTGGTGGTAAGGAGTGGATTTTTGTTCAAGCTACTCCTTCCTTCGTTGGAGGCCGCGAGAGGCTTTTAGACTCAGCAGCCTGAGTCATGCTCCTCTGTCAGAGCAGCTCTTTCTCCTCTAATCCCACACCTCTTAAACAGCAGCTCAGCGCTGATTCTGTGCGGAGGCCGTCAGCTGGTCGATCTATTATGAGGTTAAACCACTTATCCGTCCATATGGGAGGCAACAGGGGCATCTAACCTCGGCTGGCACCCTGGTATGAAACAGCACATTGCTCGACCAAAGGCCGGGGTAAACAAAAGCTGGTGTTTTTCTGCATTGAGAGATCAACAGCAGATACAAGTGGGCCATGATCACATGGGTGAGGAAGAGTACGGCCGACTGGTTTGACTTCTTGTTGCGGGGAAACACCACACAAATATAACGTAAGTATCAGTCAACAGGAAAATAAATAAAGTTATGAACGGCTAATAATCATTTTTCATTGTGTTGCTGAGGAATCACTTGTAACACAGTCCTGAGTCAGACAGTGACGATGTACTGCCCTCTACAGGCCACACAGTATTATTGCACCCAATTACAGAACGTGACTCGACACTTTCTGTCCGACCTTCATTAAGTCATCCATCATGGCTACACTCTCACACTTCACTGCACCGACTGCAACGCACTGGATTTAGGATGCCAAAACAAATGGTACAGTCATTTTATTTTTAGCATAAGAGATACAAAATGTTATTTACAATCATTTCAAAGACAATATTTAGGGGCTACATTTCAGTTCAGACGCGTCTTCTTCAGCCTGGAGTTGTCTGCGGCTGCTTTGCGCTTACGTGACGGAGTGCCTGGAGCTTCTTCAGAGGCAGCTTCGGTCAGGTGGTACAGCTCGATAGGCGGGTTGGGCTCCTGTGTGCAATAAAGCTCAGCTTTAACATTTAATCTACGGAGTCTAACTCAACACTAATGAAATGATAGCACTTATTGCTATATAAACACATTTAAAGATCATAAGACATGTCTATTATAGTCAGCATAGTATATGAATAAAACATTACACTGTCAGGATGCATCTTGTTACGTTTACATCAACATTACAACGAATGATCTCAGGTTTTGTTAGTCGCAATAAGCCAATCCGGTGGTAATTCATTTGAAAAGCTTCTCTCACCTGCATGAGGTAGTCTGCGATGTACTCCGGCTTCAGGCACTGGACTCCGTGGGCGGTGGCCTCCGACACGTCCACTCTGAAGTCTCCGGGCTTCAGCCGGCTGAAGTCTGCAAACAGGTGAGAGGCCTCCTTGTACAAGGACGGGGAGGGACTCGGCAGCACCTGCAGGGAGAGAGAAATTAAAAAGGTGAAAACTATGGCTTCACTACGTTTACAGAAAAATACATGTCACCTTCTCTGGGAAAATACAGAGCAGAATTGGCGAGGTAGGGGGGGGATGTAGCTTCCCTACCTTGTTGTGATATGTCATGACATCTGATTAAATCATTTGCCCTTTGTCAGCGCTTTGCTCTTTAGTGATTGCGCTCTACGGTGGAAACTGTGAATTAAAGCTCTTTCAGAGTTTTATAGCGGCGATGAGTCACCTCGTCTGAAACAAAGACCAGCAAATGTCATCTTTAATGATCGTGACTGTTGTTTTCGGAGTCATCTCCCAACTAAACGAATCACAAGGCGACGTGTCAACATCTGGGTGGCTCACCAGCGAGGCTAAACCAGTGACCATATAAGGAGAGACGCTCCTTATGAATATGTATAAATAGATCATTAGACAGTGCTATAAGCAGATTATAACACATTATAAGTATGTTTATAATGCACAAAATAAAGTACAACCAACTCTTCCTGATAAACAGTTTGCTGTTTGCCTGATCTGGAAACAGCAATAGTGATGAGTAGACGATGTTGGACTGAACACAACTAATAAACAACCTTGGCTCTGCCAGACTGCAGTAACCGCCTGAAGCCCGACTCTCTGTTCTGGTCGATGTTCAGCATGACCGTCCATCCACTGAAGGCTCCCTGAAAAACATATATATACACGTTTAATAATGCATAGAATACTTTAACACGAGTACATAATACAATATAAGGACAGTGATGAGGACTGTAGGTACCTCTTGCTCCGAGCGTCCCTGCAGGGTTTGTCTCCAGCGCATGGCCGATAACGCCAGCCTCCTCTGCTGGGAGGTGATGGAGGGCAGCGCGTCCAGGATGGAGCTACTGCCCCACTCGTACTCGTCCTCCTGGAACACACACACACACAGGTAAAGATGAATAAGACCACTGCAAATATGAGTGTTAATAGACGTCTGCTGGAGGCACTAAACCATAGATCCTAACCTGGATGAAGCGATCCACAGAGCGGCAGGCCTCCAGGTACGAGCGGTGCAGGATCCATTTGCCCGCCGCCATGGCTGCCAGGTACTTCTCGTTACGCAGAGGAGTCCCTACGATGATGTGGGAGCAGCTGGGGTCGAACGACTGCTTGTCCAGGACTACACCGCCTAAAACACCAAACAGTTGTAGTTACAGACCTGATATGAAAGATTGAACAGTGTTTTATAACATCTTGAGTATTCTAAGCTCACAACAGGAAACATCTGCAGGAGAAAATATTCCCAGACCCGAGAGGCAGTTCCTCCTTTCTAGTCAGCCGGGATGAGCTCCTCTGACTCCAGGCCTGTGCTGCGTTTCTGCAGCATGATGAAACACTGGTAGAGCCCTAATTAGGTGGAAGACTCACCAAGCTCCTCTATGAGGTGACTGTAATCAATGCGTTCTTGTGGGCTGAGGGAGGACAGCTGAAATCTGGGCGGCTGCTTCTCTTCCTCACGCTCCTCCTGAGAGGAAGAAAGAACCTTTTTAGCACCAGCAGCTTGCTTTAAAGAGACATTAATAAAGTTATATTAATGCATCAACTTCTTGTCGTTAATGTAAACAGGACTCTTCACCTGCGGCTCCGGTGCAACCGGGGGGTTGGCCAGAGGGAAGGCGATGCTGGGCGCTTTGGGAGTGAGGATGTCATTCTCGGGCTGCTCTGTTGGAGCCGCGGTGACTCTCTGGCCCATGTGCTGCTCGATGACGTCACAAGCAGCTGTGAGAGGACACAGTGATGACGTACAGTATGTCAGAAGCCATGTCGTTCCATTGTGTATGTTTATGGTGAAATTATTATTTTCCTGACTAACTTGAGTCTCCTCTACAGGATTGGTTACCAGCTATCTGTAAACGTTACACATGAATATGAACCTCTCTGATCATTACCCATCTCCACCAGCTCAGAGTCCGTCATGGTGTCCCTGAACTGAGGGCCGTTCTCTGCGGTGGGAGGAGGTGGAGGTGCGAGGGGCTCAGAGTATTGCGACGGACTTCCGGGCCACTGTAAGTTATCAGCCAGCTTGGCCCGCTCCTCCCTGGCCGTAGGGTCGTCCCAAACTATCTGTTCACTCTGAGACGGCTCTGTGTTGATGTCCAGAGCTGCTTCTCTGGTAACCCTGAAATCAGGACGGAATGAGGTGAGTGTATTTGGGTGAGGAAGTGTGTGAACTTGGTATCCAGGAGCTACTATAGCAGGGCAGAATCATTTGACCCTTTTCATTTAAAATACAATCAAATCCATACACTGTATAGGTTTTATAGCACAACAATAGTCCTAAAATTATACCAATTTGCTTTGAGAGGCTTTTAAGTTTGAACATAAACTATCTTCCTTACCTCAGAGCTTCCAGAGTACGTCTGCTCCCGCAGCGTCCGAACCGGCTCCCATCAGGTGTGTGGGGGTCCGAGTCGCCCCCTCCCGATCCCATCCTGCTGAGTCTGACCGAGGTACGCCTCCCTGTCGTCAGCTTGGTGGCCGACATGATCTCCTGGAGCTGTCTTTGCAGGTTCTCTCTCATTTCCAGAGTCTCTGAGACATCTGGACACAAGATGATAATCAACCACACGAATCAGCATGTTCTTCAAACAGGCAGAAGCTTTGTGGGAATAAATGAAAGTTGGAAAAAGGAACACCCACCGCCTCTCTCTGCGGCATCATTCGTGTCTTCTTTATCTACGCTGCCATCGCTGACACGGCGTAACGTTGAGGCTTCTTCTGTGGCAATGTGTCCACACTGAAGGACAGATAATTAAAACGGGCACACAGAAAGACAATTACATGAGACACTCCAGCATTAATGACGTACTTCTCTATTAGATGTTACTAAGAACATATTGTATCCAGTGAACCTTGGAGGTGCATTTACATCATTATGGAGCCCCACCTTCTCGTCCTTTGCCTCTGTGATGTCTTTGAGTTGTGTTCGTGTAATCGGTGGAGACCTCTGAGAGCTGCTGGGCACCTGGCTGAGGGTCAGGCTCATCTTGGGGTTGTAGGTGAAAGGGTACAGAGACTCGGGGACGTGCTTCTGTTCCTCAGCACACTGATCAAGACGACACAGCACATATCCGAAAAACAGAAGCTTATTAGACACAATAATTAATTTAATGAAACAAAGACGGTGGAAACAAAGCTGAAACTCCCATTTAGAGTAAAAAACACGTTGAGTAGTAAAGTAAAGATCTTGGGTTATGTTTATGTTTGCTGCTGGGAGACGTACAGCCTGCAGCCAGTACAGGGAGACCACATGCAGCCCTCTCTCCTTCACTCCTCTGTACTCCCGGGTGTTGTCCCCCACTCGGCCCTGGTAGAGGTAGTGTGTCACGGTATCGTCACAAGCCCACCTAAAGACACGTTGACAAAGGAATGTTTGTACAACCTGCATCCAACATTTACTGAAAAACAACGACTGCAACCAATAACACTTTAACTGTACGTATGAGCACGTCAAGAAAATGTTAACGATTCCTTAAATTGAAGTTTGCAAGAATGTGTCGAGTACCTGAAGTCGGCTCCGAGCGAGGCAGCGATGGCGTTGAGTTCACTCTGCATTTTGCTCAGCTTCTTTCCCACACAGATCACAACACCAGTCAGAGGGCCGGCTTCCTTTTCTGGGACCTTACAAACAAATTAGATCACACTTTTGTTTATACATCAAGTGATATAGACAGTACATCGTCTACTCCATCACATGTCCACTTTCCCTTGTACTATACATGAGGTATCCTGTAGTAAGTGAGAGAAGATTTCATCAGTGTCACTGTATTTAACAAAGATTAAACCACCAACGTCAAGTTTACAAACATACTGTATTTTCATGTATTTCGGTTTACCTCCTTCTCAGTCGTCTTGGTAAATAGGGGGCT
Organism: Anarhichas minor; assembly: GCF_050575085.1. NCBI lineage: Eukaryota > Metazoa > Chordata > Actinopteri > Perciformes > Anarhichadidae > Anarhichas > Anarhichas minor. The sequence continues at coordinate 4,256,013 of NW_027466520.1, read as the reverse complement.
GGCAGTGACGGCTTGCATATCTGAGGAGCTCTTTCGGGAGCTATTGGCGATAGACACCTTCAGGTTCCTGTTGATGACGTCAGTCAGAGGGGTCTCCACCGTCTCTCCTGGTTTGGATTTTCCCGCTGGAGTCTCCAATGCTCCTCGAGCATCCTGAACAAAAGGAACAGTCCATGTATTTACAGGACGATCTATCAGATATCAGTGCACAAACAATTGCTTGGACTCAGTGGGTCCCAACCTTAAAGTTGAAAGATGGCCTGAATAGCTGGTCTCTGCTGAGGAAACGGGAGGGAGTGTCCAGCTGCAGGGAGGCCTCGTTCTGAGGGGGGTTCCTTCTGCCACCCTCCTGGTTTTGTTTGGGGGTGCTGATGTCCTCTTTGGGCTTCTTCTCATCCAACACAGAGCGTAACACTTTGCTCCGGAGGCGACCCAAATCCAGCGGAGTGACGGCCTTACCGCTCTGGAGACCCAGCAAAGGGATCTCTGGAGACGAACGTGCCGGTGGCGGCATGGCTGGCCTCTGGGAGCCACCGACAAAACTCTCATCATCCCTCTCTGTAGAAGAAGAAAAGAAAATCATTGTTAAAGCACAGGAAACAATGAATGAATGAATTCACACCCAACAACGATTATAGTCACATTGATCCAGATGAAGGCTTTAATGAAGACACTCTTCTAACCTGGTGAGGCTGGCAGGTCAACTAGAAAGCGCCCCTCCTCTGCCCTCTGGCCGGTCCGAGCAGACCCCAGAATCCAGTGCATGGTGACGGCTGGAAGCCCCCATTTCTTTGCTGCTTGGTACTTTGTGCCTTCGGGGCTCTGCAGCACCAGATGAGTGCTGGCCAGCATCCCTTTCTTCTGGTTGGCCAGGCGCACAAAGTAATCCTGGACACTGCAGGAGGGAGAGAAGACATGATTTAGGACAGGTAGTTCACGCTGCAATGAGAATACAAGTACAATATACTTACAACTGCTAATATTGTTATTAGTGTAGAGAATGTTAGGATTCATATTATTATTATGTGAGGTCGGACTGCAATGTAACCGTACTTGGCTCCGAGGTGCTTGGCCAGCTCCATCAAAGACTCCCTCTCTGCTCCCGTGAACTGGCTGACAGAGAGGACGCAATCTCTGAGAGGAAAACGTCCTTCCATCAGAGGAACAGGTGTGAACAAAGGGTTGGAGGACAGCTGCAGAACACACTCCTTCTCCACACACATGGCCTGAAAATGAACAAAAGCAAAGCACACCTGTCAGGTATTAAACTTACAAAGCAATAACATAACACACAGAACTGATGAGAGAACAAATGTGTATTTCAAATCACAAAATACCCTCCTCCCGACACAGATACAGTTAAAGCAGTCTGACTAGGATCTCACCAGCCAGGTATCAGTGACCACCTCGTCCACTGTGGCCTCCACTGAACAGCCCAACAGTGGGACCACTGCATAGTCTGCCACAACACGTGTACGGCCCATCAGCACCCTGCCTGCATTTTCTGTCACCAGTAGCGAGAGCTGGGTCTCTGCCTCGGCGCCAAAGCCCACAAGAAGGAAACATTTCCCAAAAAACAGGCCTGCCTCGCTGGCTTTCTGCAGGGTGGAGTCTGCCTCTGGTCCTCTGGTGAGGTTTGGTGCCCAAGACTGAGCAGGTGTACTGATGGACTTCCTGCTGTTGCCCTCTGCAGGTGGGGGCATGTCCACTGGAGGATTAAAAAAAAAAATTACACTAATATATAAAACTTTATCCTGTTAAATCTCTTAATGGTCTCCAATAAAACTGAGCTAATTCTTTAACAGATACCTACCGACTGTAGGGTCATCATCCATGTACTGAGAGAGCAGATCTTCCTCTGCTCTCGTCTGCCTGGGAGTGCTGGGACTGGCTGCGGGGGGACCGGCTGAATGCCGGGAGGTGAGAGTGCGGCGGGCAGACACAGAGACAGCAGCCGAGGCCGGAGGCAGACAGTCAGGGTGGAGGTAACGCTCTTCTGGGAGCAGACTGCCTTTGTGGAAACTGTCCAGCAGCCACTGCACTGTTACTACATGGGGTCTGAGAAGTAACATACAGACATGACATCACAATCAATGATTTAACAGAAAGCATGTAAACATCCTCTTAAAGCAGGATTCTGTATATTTCACTTTGTGACTACATAAGTTACAAAACAAATGTAAGATGTAGGATAAGGTAAGGAAGTATCCTAAGCTTAGATTCAGAGAGGACTTAAGTCAATATAGCTTATAGTTTATTATATTTTAAGGTATTTGATAGTATAAATGTGAGGCACAGGTGTTAAAAACTTGCTTTGGGCGAGGATGCAATACATATTATGTAAAGTAATACTCTTTGCAGGTCAGACCTATGTGTTGCTTTGAACAGAAAACTCTTGAGGTCCTGGTCCAGCTCTCCCATGACCACATGTGTGAGTTCCTCACTGGGCTGGTTGAAGCGCAGACCACCTGCAGTGTTCACAAGACGCCGCAGCTTCTCCAGCTTCTTCCCTGGCAGGCCACACAGGTACAGCTGCACAACGTTTAACAAAGCGTGAAAGAAAAGCCTCATCTGTCTTTCCCAATATCACAAAAAAGAAATAGTGGAAATGGAAATCTCCACTCTGTATGAAAAGGAGCATTATTTTGTTTACCTTACAGCCATCAAAGACATCATCAGCTGGGCAGACGGTGAGATCCAGAGTCTCAATGGGGTCGGGAGCTTCCAGGCGGCTGATAGTGCCGTTAGTGACGACTGTGTCATTTATTGTCATGCTAGCATTCACAGAGATGTGGCTCAAGCCCAACAGAGACGGACCCTCTAGAGTTAAAAAAAAAAAAAAAAGGATTCTTCAATATATGTTACAGACTGACAAAAATACAATACACAACAAACAACTATCTGTCTGTGGCTCACCCTCCTTCCTGTTGGTGCCAGTGGGGGTGGAAGTGTGCGGTCGAGTGCTCTTTGATGCGTTACGCTCCACAGTGTACCTGCTCTCGTCTTGACAAAAGCCCTTTTCTATGCTGTCAAACAGCCAGTGCAGAGACACGCAGTACACGTTCCACTTCCTTGCACACTCGTACTTCTGACCTGCAAACAAAAGACGAACACTTACAAACGATACTGGCAGCAATAACTGAACCCATTGTTGCTGAAACTGCTGGTGACGTACCTGTTGGCTCACTAACGATGAGGTGCGTGCACTCGTTCATTTTGAGCTGACCGGTGTAGTTGGCTCCATGCTGATCACAGAGCCGCTGCACCTCCTTACGCTCCGTGCTGGAGAGGCCAGTCACACAAACAGTGCAGCCACGCAACACAGGGCACAGATAGTCGTCAATGGGGAGATCTGTATACCTCAAAAAACTGAAGGAGGCAGAACGAGGTGTTAATGATCATCTAAAGGTTACAATGTCATATAACAAGTGTATAATTTCTTTGAAGCACTAATTTTGGAAATATTGACTGGTAAACTTTCAAATCCTGAAGGTTTTTAATAAACTGTGCAGTTTATTTGGCCAAGAAAACATCACAAAAAAATCCATGTGTATCTTTCTACATAGAAATGTCCATTTTGATGACAGTGCATACCTATTTTGAGATTTCTCCCAGCAGGCTTTGACCCACGAGGGCAGCAGGACGGGTTTACCCAGGCTGGCCGCTACCAGGTACTTCTTGCTGCCCACCTCTCCGGCTATCAGGTGTGTGACCGATACATTTAGATCAAGATAGACCCGTCCCCCCATGAGTTGAACCAGATCCATCACGTCTGCCTGTAGAGAGAGAGACAGACAAACACATTAGAGAACACTTAAGAAGGCGCAGTGTTACACTTATTAGACTGCCGATTTAAAGGAGCAACAACTTGAAAAGCACCATACGCAGTGAACTTACCCGTGTAGCTTTATCCAAGCTGGTGCAGGAAATAGTGATGTCAGCCATGGCCATGTTATAGACGGGCTTCTCTGCTTTGGGGACACAATGATGCTGCTGCAGGCAGTACAACACCACCAGTGGACTCACCACTCGGCAGCCAAGCTACACGTCAAATAACAAAGAGTGAGAAAGTGAATAAGTGACAGGGATTCACCAATTAACCATGAAATCCAGGTTTCGATGTATCAAATATTGAGTTAGACCTTTTTGCAGTGCAGAAAGGCCGGTGTGGTGAAGCTGCTGAAGACAAACAGAGACTTGTCCTTCTGGTCCATCTGTAAAACTGCATCTTCATCGATGGTTTTTAAGTACTTGTCAGACTGCAGCTCCAAAATGGCCTGTGTACACATGATAGAAAGGGTCATCATCCATTACAAAGGAAGAGACATTAGCACAGTGGCAAAATATTTGATACTGGACTTTACCTCGTAAGCCTTGGCAGCATACTCAGTTTTTTGTGCTTTATTTTCCACAAACTTCACAATGTAGCCATCTCTGTCTCCTTTAGACATGGCGAACTGAATAAGGACCAGATAAAAGGACATTAACGTTTGTTATGATGGCATTAGCTAGGCTTGGCAGTAACGTTAGCCTAACCGAGAATAACGTTATGACAAAAACATATATTTAATACCAAACTGGATATAGATTGACAGCGTCGCGTTATATGTAAACAATCTTAGCCAACTAGCTAACATTGCTAACTTTAAATAGTCTCGATAATGTTAACTACCTTAAACTGATCAACTTACCTGTTCTTTGATGCCAAGCGTAACGTTATGTTAAAAATACATAAAATAACTTTACATATTAACATGAACAAACGGTCTCCACCGTGTTGGGTAAATGTCTGTACATTTTATAATAATTTAACGATAATAGCTTCGCAAAATTGAAACATCAGCTTTGTTGTTATTATTCGCGCCAACGACGCAACTTCCGGTGTTGCCTGCTAATTCCACCGTGTGGAGTCGGACTCTAGTGTTGAAAGGATCCGCAGCGTCTACATTTAAAATTCAACGTATGAGTGTTGTAACAATCCAGTAGAGATTAAGCTATACAATTTTGAATTGGTTTGAAAATAATTGATCAATATTCAGCCCTATACTTATAATGCAAAAATTCTGATCCCACATTGGTGTAACCTTCTTATATAGTCTATGGGTGTAACCGGAGTGTATAAGGTGTGACGCTATAACACATTAACATTAACCTAAATAACAGACATGGCGACACTAGTTTACATTTTAAATAGTTTTTTTCTAATCAACGGTTTTAGCCTAAATGTGGATAAATTATTCCAGGTTTATGAGGAAACACCAAAATCCTAATCTATAAAACCTACATAATATCATTTAGTCACAAAGCACTTTTCAAAACAAAATTAACGTCCTTAAACTAATTCAAACAAGACAAGCTTATTCATTAAAGGATCACTTTAAAAATGGTAGATTTCAGAAGATTATGTCTATCAAATAATCAATTGTTTATTCTCAAAATAAAACTTTTAACAAAATACGCACGCTCCTACAAGAAACCTATAATTTCTGTTCAAGATTATGAGCAAAGCTAAATATTTGATAGCATGCAGATTTAATAGCATGCAAATATGAAATGTTAAATCATCTTGTTAAATTCAGAGAACACTGCTCAAACAAACTGCTCATTCTGTTGAAATATCTGCGACTTCGACAAACACAAATGTAAATACAAAAGAACAACACTGTGGGTTCCCTTTTATTCTTAAAATTTTATGTACAAGTGCGACTGATTTTTTTTTTTTTTTAATGTACATTCATTTTAGAAAGTGTATATACGTAATATTACATTGAACATTTCACAAATTGCACTAGTCTTTCACATGATCAGTCAACATCATTCGTCATGTCTTAGCAGAAGCTCATTTCCATTGGTTATTATTCACTTATAAATATTCTAGTGCTTTTTGCATTCTTGGGGGGGGGGGAAGGAGAATCACTTAAAAAAAAAAAAAAAAGTGAGGCAGAAAGGGTAGCCTTCAAAGAGAGAGCAGAACGAACTATGAATTAAGATCAGAGGAATAACAGGCCGGACATTTGGAGAACAGATCTGTCAACTTTGAGAGGGTGACCAGACCAGACAAGAGGTCAGCATCACTCCGAGGGTTCAAAAGACTTTTTCTTGCGGCGGAACAAGGCAGCGAGATCTTCCACGTGTTTTCCGATTACCTACTTTAACATTTTTCTTCCTTTTCCATATGAGAATCCATTATGTAAACTAGTAAATGTTTATGTAAGAGGTGGATAGGTCCTGTGCACAAATGTGTCACAAACATGGCCAAAGCATATCCTCTGTTCAGGATTTGGATAAAATGTAGCCAAACAGGATATGACAGAGAGGAATAAGATGACAGAGAAGAGACAGTTGACTTACAAGACGCCTCAGTATTCCAATGTCTTTCTCATGAAAAAACAAAATCTAGAGTAAAAAATATATCCATACAAAAAGTAAACTCTTCTGTGTGTCATTGAAAGAAACAAGAAAAGTAGCACAGAAACAAAACAAACGTGGCCATCCGTTAAAACTATTTCAAAAGTGTTTGTGAAGACTTGAGTGCCATTTCTAAGTGGAGAGGAGAGTGATGCTGGAGGAGGTGTTGCAGAGATTTTGGTGACGGTCAATGACGGCCCGCTCTCCTCCGTCTTTCTCTCTCTCTCTCTCCATCCCCTCGTCTGGGAGCTGGACAGTCCCTCTCTGAGCTGCAGCCATTGAAGCAGCAGGGCAGTCTGGGTGCCTGAGCGTGACTGTGAGTGTGTCCATCAGCCTTGGTCTCCAATGTCATTGTCCACAGGGGGTGGGACGTTGGGCATTACCGGGGTGCCAGTTCCTGCTGTAAGGTAACCTGCTACTCCTGGACCTACAGGTGACAGGAACATAGATACAAGTCAGACCAGGTGCTACTAGGTGGGATAGCCGGGGTGCTAGTGGTGAGCTACAATGATGAGCTAAACTAAAAGACAACTACTTTACGTATGGAGGCGTGATCACTACACTGACTAAGCTTTTCATTTTCCAGGGTATTTGTGTTAGTGATTAGTAATAGTTGGATGAAGATGAAGTTAGCGATTTTGAAGATGGAGAGGTGGGAATGGAAAATGAAAGTGTGGGTCAAAGATGGCGGTAAAGGGGCAAGGAATGGTAGTAGGAGCGAGGTCAACGTCTACCTGCATCAGAGCAAGAGAGAGGAGGGCTGGGAGGGCCCAGCTTAGGAGTCTAGAGCCCACCTCGCAGTGGGCTACTGGCGGCCATGAGAGAAGGAGTGGATACCCCTGAGGAGGAAACGTGGAGGACAAAGAGGAAGGGAAGGGCAGAGCCAGGAAGTTATAGGACGTGGAGACAGAAAGGGTCTCTGGGTTCAAGCACAAGTGAGGAGTCAGCAATAAGGTGGTTTGAGGATAAAGCAAAGCATTAAGATTCAAGAACAGCTCAGAGAAAGGCACACAAGACTTACCTTTGAAACACCGACAGGAAAATCATTTCAACAGCGTTGCTTATTAGGAAAATGTCCCATTTTTAACAGCAGGTTAAGTTTATAGAAATACTTTACCTGTCAGGTAACCTGCAGTCTGAGACTCTGAGATGAAAAGATCATGTTTCTGGTCTTTGAAGGCACTCCACACTGAAGACTTGGCAAGAATCTCATTCACCTGCAAAGAGTTTCAAATACGACAAATAACCAGTGTGATGTAACTTTAACCAATTAACAGTTCTGATCATTTAGTGGTTTTAACTGATAATGCTGCTGGTCATGTATTCCTATCGTACCTGCTCTCCGTACTGCAGACTGCGAGTCATGGACTTGAGAGCCTTTACTATCTGGGCCTTAGTGGCTGAAGGGTTGTCTAATGTCTCCAGGCCGATTCCTTCCAGCAGCTTCAGGAGATAAGGGACCAGCTCCACTCTGAGAGCCTGTTCAGTTCATTGATAAAATATATTTTTTATTATTCAAACATGATGCACACAACCAAATCAAAATAATATTAATGGTGTTAGTTTACCTGGGCCACTAGTTCCGTCTGCTCTTTCTGGAACATGCGGTTGAGAGCTTCACAAGCTAACCCGGCCATGTCAGCCCGAGTTTTCATCCCAGTCATGAGGGGGCCGATAGTCTCCAGAGCAGACATGGAGCGCACACACAGCTAGACAAAACACAAAGAAGTGCGTCATAGTGCAGAAAGGAGACAGCTGCACTATACATCGTTTGTTGGCAAATCTTAAGAAAGCAAAGTGAGACTGAATGTTCGCAACACATCAACTCTGGTCTCTTCCGAGTGTGAATCCTTAAAGGGATTTAGTATTGTGCACACAAACTGAGACACAGTATTGCTGTTAAAAGTTTGCAGCAGTCTTTGTGTGAAACGAGGTTTAGAAAGTCGGGAAAGCTTAAAAAAAGACAGCTAAATATGCACGTTTGGCTCGTCACCTCATTGTCTGACAGCACGTGGATGAGACGGATGGAGCTCTTGGGCACGGCGTTGTTCTTGTGGTTGAGTGCTGCCAGGACACGAGGCAGGTGACCCAGAGGAGGAACCTGGTCGGCCAGCTGGCTCTGTGAGCTGAACAGACAGACTGCTGCCGTGGTCACGGTCTCCAGGGCCTCACCCTGCAGGAGGATCACAGGAAGACGTGAAGACGTCAGTGTAAGAACTAGAGCTGATCTCGACCAAAGAAGTTCTGAGTGAACTAACACGACTTTGTCGACTTAAAACGGAGTTTCTCCACAAAGAATCGCACAAAAGCGCCACTTTAAATCTCGTGTGTTTGTGTTTCTCAGCAAGGAAGCTCACATTGGGGTTGTTTTTCTCCAGCAGCTCAGTCAGGGTCTCCAGAAGAGACACCAGGAACTCTCGTGGCTTGCGAAGCACCCAGCCTGGCTGAGCAATAAAGATGCGCAAGAAGACACCACCAACTTCTAGCTCGCCCTGTCCGGCTCCATACGCCACGGTGAAGTCCTCTGGCAACTGAGCACACAAACAAAGAATCTATTGTCACATTAAATCATACACAACATATTTACTACTGTTTTTCTTGTGTTGAAAATTGGCTACAGCTGCATTGTGTTGTGCACCCCTGTGGTGCATAATTACAATAAATTATCCTTGAATCCTTTAATTACTGTTTTATTCTAAGTAATATACAATTATACTTACTTTCCAGTTCACATCAGGATTGTCCTTCTGCTGTTTAAAGTGCCTGGAAAAAACCCCAATATTAGACAGTTGGGATAATCCAATATTTTAAACTACTCAGCTAGGTGTTGGTTGAATAAGGTATTGAATTGGGCTCATGTCATACTCAAGCATCATCTCCCGGACAGTAGTGGACACTGTCTCCCTCGAGCTGTCATTCCAGATGAGCTCAGGGTTTTCGTGCGTTCCCTCGAATATGTGCACGGCTGCCTCGGCGTTGTCTCTCATGGCGTCCATGAACACGCCAGGAAGGAAGCGGATCAGCGTTAAACGCACCTGGCAGAGATGAGGATACATACGATGACGCAAGGAGGACATTTATCGTTTCAATTTTTCTATTCATATTCATATCAAGACGGACCTTTGGCCCGACCAGCTTGTCTGAGGTCATCTTGGAGAAGAGCTCTGCAGTCTGTGTGCGGACTTGGGGATGTGTGCAGTTACAGAAGAGGTCTAGCAAGTAGATCAGAGCACCTGGGGAACAAATGGATTAACATGAGCATCTGTGCGCTCAGAAATCCCACATATATGTAGAAGAAATGAACGAAATACACTGACCTTTAGCCATAGCCTCTTTGACTATCTTTGTGTTGGAAGTCAGTGCATACAAGGTTTCCAGCACCATTTGTCTGCCTGAATGATGCACAAAAAAATGTTAGTCCACAGAAAATGGAGAGCAAAGAGCAAAAATTGTCAGTCAATGATAGTATTTTTACTGGAGGGGAGCGAGTGCAGCAGCAACAGAAGGCTGGACAACACCAGCGACTCGGCAATGTTGCTAACGCATTCTTGGTTTGACGTCACTGTATTCACAACCTGCAGAGGAAACACACTATGGGTAAAATGCACAGACATTAGAGACCACAGTGATAATTAGATATCAGGACCAAAAACCTCTACCTCCAGAACCAGCTGCTGTACTCTGCCAGCTCCGTGAACCCGCAACAAAGAGAAGAGCAGTTTGAAATGGCCGATGCACTCCGACTCCGAACCTGAAATCATACAAAGATGACAGCTTAGAAAAGTTAAGACATCTAAATAAAATTATTCAGGTTCTTCAGACAAAGTAGAAGAAGTGTCACATCTTACCGGGGTTGTTCTTGATGACATTGCGGAGAGCCTCCAAAGCCATCTCAGCGAAGCGGAGCCTCTCAGCGTGCTGCTGGGACTCCACTTTGTTACTCTGACTCATGGCCAGCAGAGTGTGGAGGTACTGGGCCTGGGAGCCTACATAGTCCAGAAGACTTGCTGCAAAGGCTTTGGGGTACTAAAAACAGAGATGGAAACACATTACAGCATTACAAAAAGGTTTGAAGTTCATTTTATGTTGCAAATAAACCAAATAGACAATTAAATGTGACAAAAATGGCACTATGTTGTTCGTTTACTCGCCTCAAGAGGAAAAGTCGGTTGCTCATTGTAGACCCGCACAAAGATCTCTCCAACTATCAGCTCTTTGCTGTGATCACTGAACACAAACTCTGCACCAAAGCTTTTATCATTTTCTCCCTGTAAAGAGAGCATACAAAGGATGCTTGAATAACGTTTTTGTTCTTCCGAGATAGTTAATATCTACATACTAATCAATGATATTATACATGTTATTCATACCCTCTTGATGTTTCCCTCCTGTTGACCCTCCAGGAACTCCAGCAGCTCGGCCCTTGTTCCATTGTTCCAGATCAAGTACGGGTTCTCTGAGTTGCTATTCAGCAGCTTCAAGACCTAAATGCACAACAAAACACTCAGCTTGGTGTTTATGTATGTAAAAGCTCGACACAACCCTCCCCGTCCACCTGCACCACATACCACAGCAGGAGATCCCATTCCCAGCTTGCTTGAGATGTATGGCGTCAGCATGGCTGCTAAGCTCTTGCGGATGGTGGGGTTCTCCGGAGGCGTGCCCTCAATGCCGTTGGTCTCTGAAACAGGATTGTTCCCGTCGGGGGTGTTTGGTGTCTGGGCGTAGCCTCCCAGACGGCTGAGTGCTAGCAGGCTGAGCTTGGCCAGGCTGTTTGCAACCTGCTGTTGGTTTGTGTCCTGGCTAGCCTGCACGCCGCTCTCCTCCAGAGTGTAGTCGTAGTTGAAGAGGTGGACCAGCAGGTGCCAGAGCACACCGGCGTGGTACAGATGGGTCTGCAGGAAGAAATCCACGGCGAAGGAGCTCACGCACTGAACTGCCAGGTTGGCAGTTTTTGGGAGACCCTGAGAGGAGACGAGGGAGAGAACATCAGGAAGCTGTCTGGTTCCAGAAAAAGTATAAAGCGGACATCACTGGTGCTCCATGTCGCATTTAAATATATAAAAAAAAAAAAAAAAAAAAAAATTGCAGATAATGGGACCACAAACAAGCAAGATGACTGCCAAGAGTAAAGGTGATGGCCTCAATGGAGCTCAATCTGTAATATATTCATCATTACTTTCAAATGAAATATATAAATTAAAGGAAATATTTCAAATATTTTCAATGCAGTCTCTTCAAAATGGATGCATGAGCTGTGCTAAAGATGCACTTCCAGCCAGAATACCGGCATATTTTTTTACATGGTTTGAAATCTCACAAATAATCAAACAGTGACATATTGATGCTGAAGAATTGTGCACATGGAAGATTTTTCTTTGTAATTATAGACAGAAAACTCAGAAGATTAAAGCAAACATAGTGAGTTCTCACCTTTCCATAGAACAAGATGTGACAGAGGTCCCTGATGATGTTGGGCAGTTCGATTATCTTTTCCCTGCATTCCTCAAACTGGGCTGCTACACTGTAGCACCTACAGACGTGCCCGCACACCTGCAGCACATTCAAGTATCGAAGAAAAGTTGTTATTGAAATCCTTACAAGCAGTACTGCGTTCATCTCTCGAGAGAAAGGCGAGTACAGGTGAATAAAGACTCATTTTACCTGTACAGCCATGTCATCAGGCTTGCTGGATGCAGTTAGAACACCAACACACCGAGAGAGAGCCTCCAGCAGCACCTGATTAAATACAGGAAACCATCATGTATTCAGTCAAACCGCAGTGCACCAGTCCACATGTAGGTGGGCAGCTGTTTCATTTGGACTGCTTGACATTTGAGGATTTGTGACTGCGTGCATACCTCGATGCCGTTGTCGCGGCGCAGCTCCTCCGCATTGAGAGCCGAGCAGTTGACGGTGTGGAAGGCCAGTTCGGCAGCAGCAGGGAGGAGAGGGGAGGTTTTGGAGAAGAGCAGAGTATCCTCTGTTTCCATTGTGATTGTTTTGATGAGCATGGGGTACCCGGCGTATTTGTACGGTTCCAGTTCTGTTACAGACAAATAGGAGGAGGAGGAGCAGTATTAGTTACATGTTATTATGTCGTTAATTCTGCACACATCTATTGTACTACTGCCCAGAGGGATCGCTCCTCAGTTGCCTCTTTAAGATTTCTTCCCTTTTCCCCCCTTATTAAAAATATGTTTTTTTTCCGAGGTGGAAAGGCAGAGGCATATATATATATATAAGCCTGTCTGCATACCTTCTTTGTGGCGGTTGAACAGGATGCTCTGAGCTTTGAGGATGAGGATGATGTTCTCTGGGTCGGGGCCGTCCAGGATTCGGGCAGACTTTGTGCAAAGGAACTCGTAGGCTTTGTTTACTTTCTCAAACATGTCCTGAAAGACGCAAGTTGAAATTAAAATCGATGGATGAATATATGATATGTAAGCCCTTACATACATCATATGTCAGGGATGATTGTAACACATACCCTGCCCTCTGGGTTCTTGTCTGGATGGTACTTCTGCGCCAGTCTGAAGTAAGCTTTCCTGATTTTACTCTCCTCGTGCCTGAAGACATAAATGCCATCATTTCTTCAGTCCTGCTATCTAAATCCACATTATCCAAGTACAACATCCACATGAATTGCTTTAAAGGATATTCAGGATACAAAACGAGTAACAACAAGGCCACTCACTGCCCCTGTCCTTTGGGGAGGTTGAGGACTTCGTATGCATCATCTACAGACATAGAAGGAGGCTTTTTCTCCACCTCCCTCTTCCAGGCTTCAAGGGTGTCTTTTAGCAGCTTCACCTGCAGGAATAATTGAGGTGAATCACAAATTTAAAGACGCCACAAGCGGGAACGTTTTTAAGGAAGTACAAGCTTGAGTATATAAGGAAAAACAAAAAGAGACATACAGCATCTCGAATCGGCCAGTTGGGGAAGCGGATGGTGTCACAGAGATGTCTGAGGTAGTAGATGTTGCAGAAGAGCTCGTTGTCAAGCTGAGGGAAGCTGACCACGGGGATGGGGCAGTACTGGTAGAGGGCCCGCGTGTTGCTCTGCAGCCTGGGGCTGAAGTCAGCGATGTGGGCAGCGATCTTCTCGATCATCCTCCGCCTGAAACAGAGGGTTTAAACACAATTTGTTTACATTTCTATAAACCGCACTTCTAAATATCTCAACATTGCCTTTTAAAGCACACTAATTAGACATGACAGAGACTGATACCGACCTCATCTCGCTGCTCCAAATGGCTTCAGGTGTGTCAAATTCTCCAAGGAATATTTCTGAGAAGCGTTCAGCCTCGTAGTTCTCCAGATAACACACCATGGCCTCAGGCAGCACCGGGCCCAGAACACTACGCTGCACTATGTCCGGACCCTTAGACTGGAGAGGAGGCACAACCGACAAGTGTTTTCAAAAGGAGGCTGGATTCATAAGACACAATCTGTTGTAATATATAAAGTTAAAAATCCATATCAAAAACTTTACCTCCTCTGATTTGAAGGCTTGTTTCAGATGTGTGTACTTCAGGAACCTTAAGAAACCACAGGAATGTCTTTGAGGTCAACATCAATAATGCATGTCACTGGTACCAATGTGTAATGTTCTATTGTTGAAGAAGTCGGCACAATAATTGGCACGCAGGAGCTTTCTTTAGCAGATGACAGACAGTTTTGCATAAGGCACGGTGGATCTCAGGCAGCTCTCTTCTGTGTGGAGATACAGGTTCCCCAGGGTAAAAAGCAATGGGTTTAAATGTCTTTGTTCCAAGTACAATTCACTCTTGAACCTTGTGCTCTGTATCACGCTACACCCTAAGCCCAACCACTTTTTAGTGGTCCAATCAAATGTAACAGATTTGATTTGAATCCCTCTTGTAATTATACACTGCTTAAATATTCCGTTCCACTGGGGAATACTTGGCGCAGAAGCTAAAGACCCTCCATCTTCCGTTTCACTGAGACTTTAAAAACTTCTAGGGATAACTTTATCATGTTTGCATGCTTGTGTGTGTGTGTTTTCACCTTGCGACCGGAAGCACGTTGGAGCCCGTGTACATCATGATGAAGAAGAAGATGCCAGTTAAATAGAGGCGCTGCAGATTCGGGTTGTCCTGCATCACCAGGTACAGAACGTTGGCCACCTTTTCCACCAGGATGGGGTCAAATGTCAACAGCAGCTGGAGGAGGAAAAGAACGGGAGACGATCAACATGTCGTTTCATTTAATTCAGCAATTCACCAAAGTGGATATGATGCCATTGTATAACCAAAAACAAAAAAAATCTGATTCAGATCATGTAATTACCTGGACAATGTGAGGGAGGCAAGCGTTGTCACTGATCATCCTCTTGATTTTAGGTAAAGGACGGATAATGGCATTATCTGCGTCCCTGAGCAAAGTGTAGATAAACCAAAGATCATCACACACACTTCATTGCTTTATGGAATGATATCATGATACCATATGAAAGATATTTCCAAACAGAGAGGTATTTTCTGCTCTACATACCTGCTGGGGTAGTAGGAGCACATGGTGATGAGCATGTTAAGGATTAATGTAGCCAGGTCGGACTCGTTCATCACTGCCTGTCCAGTGGCCAGGAGGCACCATTTCAGCTGGGGGATGGCCTGCAGGGGGCGCCAGCCATCCATCCCCTGAGCCCAGCAGCGCGTCTTCGCCGTCAGGACACCTGTGCTCCAAAACTCCTGCATCTGGAGATGGAAAAGTAAAAAACGGAAAACAAATGATAAGCAGTGGTGGCTGCATAGAGAGTTCCCTCTATAGCTATTTCCACTCACACCGATCACGTAACCCGATGCCCTATTGTGCATTCTCAGCCAGTGCTTGACATTCTAAGAAGATCACAAACCTCCTCAAAACTGAAAGGTCCTCTTCTTTCCTTGTCTGCGTTACCAAAGTACCACTCTTTCTCGCTCTCCCTCTTCATGTCTGCGGATGCTTCCAGCACGTTGCTCTGTGGAAATAAAGAAGACCCTCTGTTTGACACGCCGGACAGATTATCTACATTTTCACACGAGCGTCAACATTGGATTGAATTTCATTTATGGCTCATAAAAGACGGCAACATCTAGTGTTACGTGTTATTAGATCAAATCAACAGAGACATTATTTTCACATAACATGAATGGCCATATTTTTTACCTGTAGGGGCACAGTAGCTCTGTTGGTATGCAGATGAGCCATGGTGAGCAGATCCACCAATATACGCACTCCATTCGAGTCCATCACCTCCTTCACATTTTTCTAAAGAACAGAAAATGAATCATCACTCGAGACAGAAACACGGGTTAAATGAACAGGCAACTCTAAGAGGCACTGCCGCTTTCAACAGCTTACCCTGTTGAGAATGAGTTTGTTGAGGAAGACGATGAGTCTGTCTCGTTCCAGTTTGTCTGTACACTGCAACATGAGTATTTTGGATTTTATGTTTAATTAAAAGACATAAAACACTTCCAGTGCATTAAATATACATGATATCTTGCAGTAACGGTTTGTACTCACTCGGTCCAGCATGCCCACAATGTATTTTGTGTCTGTGAAGGGGCCAATCTCATCGTAGCACTTCCCGTAGACTATAGCGAGCGCCTGCAGGCACAGGCACTTCATCGAGACTTTGGGTGTAAGCAGAAAGCGATGGTAGAGTTCATTGAAGAACTCGTATCTAAGAGCAGAGAGAGAGAGCGAGAGAAGCATGAATCATCTTTTTGGATTCAGTACAGATTGATGATATTAGTGCAGCTGGTTGGGTTGTTGTGTATCGTAGTCTTACGATCTCTTGATGGCATTCGATTCGTCATTTTCATCCTCCTCAAGCAGCAAACGCAGGTAATAATCCCCGATCTTTATCTCATCTGAAAGGCAGTCATATTTCACCTGCGAATAAGAACATAAACGTTGCTCGCTTTAGAAATAACTGAACTATCACGATATACTAGAGTGGGGTAAATCTCCAGTGTATCACAGATATTGATGGTTATAATCAAATGAGAACCATGAGATCCAGACAGCAGTGAGCGTTAAACAGTCTAGCTGAGCACAAACCTCAAACTCCTGGTGGTTCCAGGAGATGACGGTGGCACTGCCGAGCTCGCGGTCCACGCTGAAGGCGCGCATCTCCCCCTCCAGAGCGTCTCGCAGCTCCTCCCTCGTCCTCAGGTTCCAGATGAGGTTGGACCGTGCATGGTCGTGCTGGAATCTTGAGAAAAACAAAAGCAGGTTAGGATTGTTAAAAAAAGTGTTGGTTTAGCAGCTTGTTTTAACGTAAAAATATAGAAAATGGAGCAGCTCATGGAAGTCCTGAATTAAAGGTTCTTAAGCAAGACACAGAGGCATAAAAACCTGGACTCTGCACTCACTCCCAAAATAATTGAAATCAGGATGATGTGCAATACAATAGAGTCAACAAAGCTAGAATATGGCTTGTTGTACCTGTAGTAGAAAAGCTCCCAGTTGACTTCAATCTTTATTCTCTGGCGTCTCTTCCTCAGGATGACCGGCTTTTGGTTTGGATTCTGAAATCAAAAGGAAAGATTTAAAACTTTGAGGAGTCGCTTCCAGTCAGTCATTATTATTATTACCAGCATTACATTTTGGTTCTTTTACAGCTTATGGCATCAAAAGAGTTGTGAAGTTGAAATGGAAACAACATGAGTATTACTTTAAGGACAAAGACACCAGAAATGAAATAAATGGCACCAGTATGGAGGAAAAGGTAACACAAATGTTTTTGAGGATGGAGAAAGGCAGATATTAGGGACAAAAAACATGACAAAAAACAATGTCGTCATTATCATCATTATAGAAAACAAGGTTATGAAACACAAAAACCAAAGTGGGATCCCAAAATTGGATGCGTTCTCCAATTCTTGCTGGGCGAGACAGAGATGATCATGGTTCTCATTAATCTGTGGATGTTGCTACTGGAGCCGTACAACCTTAATCAGCACAGCACTTATGATTTGCAAGGTAAACAAATTCTCTTTTTTGGTGCCGTAAAGCAATGAGGTAAATTTCCTGCATAAAGGAAAAATGGTGTGAGCGATGTAAAATGATAGAAAACTGTTCCAGAGGCTAAACAGGAAGCTTGGAAAAGATCCTTCCCTTTATGTTAATTACACTCACCTCTCAAACTACAAGTGGTTATTATTTACTGATTACAAAACACTGCAGGTACTCTAAACGTCTTCTATTGACAGCAGGACAAGAAGAGACATGTTCAAATCCTGACTTCTTCTTTTCCTGCATCTATTTGAAGACACCTGTGTCAATCCCTCGTAGACGACAATAGTTCATCGCCTGGCTGAATTAAAAAAAAAAACACACCCAATGTGTCACATGAAGATTGAAAAATGGTTTCGTCGAGAGAGAGAGAGAGAGAGAGAAAGAAGATGGAAAGTGAAGAGCATGGATCCCATTGGTCAGTCCTACTTACCAGGTTATTTCTGTCCTGCTGCATTGTTTGACAGCAGAGAAACCACACAAGACAAAGGGGAGGGGGGGGGGGGGGGGGCAGATACAACACAGAGAGATTATTGTTCCTCGGATCAAACAGATGATTTGAAACAAAAAGAGTTACTAAGAGATTCATGCTGAAAAAAAATAAATAAAAAAATCACTGAATCCTTCATAATTTATTCGCTGACTATCCACTAGATTCATATGTTTTCCACGGTTACATGCTGCTAACAACAAATATACACGGAGCATGTGTTGATTCGGGAATATTCAGTCAAAGCAAGCCAATCAAAATATGTCGTTGGTCAGCCATTTTGAGACGTTCAAAACAAAAGTGTAGAAAAGGAAGCCGGGTGATTTTCAGGTGAAGTAAGTGAAGAGGCTTTAGCTTGATTTTAAAGTGCATTTGATTTCAGTTTTGTAGAAACATCAGAGAGCAGGCAGCAAGGTTTTATTAATCAGTTCAGATGACGCCACCAACCTCAGCCCACCCACACACATTCTGTAAGACTGACTCACACAGGCTCAGTCTGAAGCACCTCACGTCGACTATGTGCACATATCCTAACAAAGGTATTCTATAATAGAAAGTGACCTTTGAATTAAAATAACACGGTCACATTTAGACCTGCCTGTAATGGAAAACATGAAAACTGCACAAGCAGTTTCAACAGCAGATATACAAGGAACAGAAAAAGCATCCAATTGTATCTCGACATGTACCGTTTCCCCAAATTCAGGCAGCGTCAGAGCAGACACCGCTCTGCATGCAGAAATAAACAGCAGCAGCTGAAAAGAGTGTTATTGAGTCTGCCTCTGCAGCCTGCAGTAGCGTTCAGCGTCAGCAGGAGGATGCAACAGTTAGAGACACCTGAGCAGACAGCAGCAGTCTGATTGATAACAGGGAAATCAGCCCCCCAGCCTCTTTACAAAGATAAATATATCCTCACCTCCTTCTGGGCTATGCCCATTTTATCCCTCCAGTGCATCAACACTAGATCAGTCTTCTCCTTGGCGAACTTCTCCACCTCTTTGGCTGCTTTGCCGGCTATCCGCTGCCATTCGGGCACCTTGTTTCGATTTAGCTGGTCCTGTGGGAAACGAATATAAAATTAGAGACGGCTTTACTTTCTCATCGAGCTGTTTGTTCACTCTGCAGAAATGTACAGCTGTGATGCGATGTTTCTGCAGATACCTGGGCAAGTTTCAAGTTGTCGCGGATGTGCATTCGATCCATATCTTTCTCCGGGACTGGATCGGGACTGTCCAGGTAAGCCAGCAGGCCTGTTGGCTGACAGCGGACAAGACGAAGGGAAATGGGTTCAGACTTAAACAGGGGGCCTCCGCTGCCAGAGAAAAGCATTGGCCTCCATCCTGGAGTACTTTGCCTGCATCATATTACACTGATGGCTCCCGTCACGAGCATCGAACCTTTTAATGTCTGGAATGGGCTGATCTGTAGACTTACCAGTATCCTTTTCAGGAGGTTCATGGCAACAGTGTTTTCTGCCGTCCAGAGTCCCACCAGGTGACGACTCAGCTGCCTGAGAATGTTTACAAGTCGTTGGTTTGAGAACACATCTTCTTGTTTATCCACTGTACAACCTTAAGCCGTCTACCATGACATACAATGAGTGTTCTTCTTACTTAAATAGAGAGAATTAACTAGCTGCTGGTACCAACAAATCCAAATCATTGTGTGTGAGTGTGTGGATTTATTGAGGTTGGACCTGTTGGTAAGCATCCGCTGGTCAGCGCTGATGGTGAACAAAGAGGTGTGCAGATGCCGGGGAAGAGCCCCTTCACTCAAGGCCAGGTCCTGCATCTTGGTGGCTATTTCCTTGTCTCCCTCCTACATTTGAACAAACACAGGTTATTCATTTTATTAAAGCATAAAGACTTTCTAATCATCATGAAATTATCGACACCGTAAACCACCGAACCCACAGAAAGGCTTACCTCAATAATGGCCTTCATCACCAAGCCGGCCCCCTTCACTATTGCCATTGAGGGATGCTAAAGATAAAGACAATGTAATTCAACACACAAGCATCTACTGAATATATATCATATTACCATCATAATTAGGGTGGAAAGGTTGAGTCACATGACTCAACTACCTGGAAGAGTTTGAACAAGGTGCGTCCATCAGCGGCAACCATCTCCAGCAGCATGTCAAACTGCTGCCCCTCTGTGGTCTCACTGTAGGGGGCGCAGAGGGCAAACGTTAAGAAGTCCAGTAAGGAGCTGATGACCAGAGCTCCCGTTCCATGGTCCTGAAAACAAAGAGGAAAAAAAGGGAATGAGAGATTTAAGATACAAACAAAAAAAAAAAGGAGGTTTAAACTACTTTTGTACTTGAGGAACTTCTAAATTCTGCAGCCAGCTTGCTGACAATAACATGAAATGTACCACATTAGTGATGAATTTTTCAAGGAGGTTTTCCAGGAACTTCTTGGAGGACAGCAGAGAGGCCTTGTTCAGCTGCTCCTGCCTCAGGTCATAGTCATCGTGCATCGGCTGCAAAGAAACACACAAAGAAAAAATGTCTGAAACTGTCAGATGAAAGACAAACCCGATAAATGACTGATGTGCAGATATTTAGGGGATACTTACACACATGAGAGCACAGAGCATGTCGACAGCAGCATGCGTCACACTGTTGTTGTTCCTTTTTAAAGCTTTCACCGTCTTTACTCCCAACTTTTCCCTGAACCTAGAACACACAAACACACATTCACAGATTTACCAATGCCACTAAGACGACCGTGCCTCGAAAACGTTAATCACAAACAGAAACGCAACACAATACAAATAATGTGTTATTGAAAAAGAGGTCTGGGGTTGGATACACAAAGAATTCATTGCTTCAGAAGTGGCTTGTTGTTTCTTTGGCTCATAAGGTGTCACATTTTCTACTGAACCGAACTACTAAGTGTAACAATATGAAAGAGGTTTCCCTTCGAGCAGAAATAAACCATTTATTTCTTTGTAGTGATCCGTGTCTTGTTGGTTGTTTGAGGGAAACGCCAAGCTACTCCGGCAATGAATCTTACAGGAAAACCAATTCTTGTTTGCTTCGCAGGAACAAATAATAAAAAGTAAATACAGTTCCTCTCATACATCTCAGTGACCCGAAAAGACTATGGGCTTCTTAAATATTGTGATGTGCAGAAATATAAAAGGATAGAATGGGCAAAGCAGATAGCGGGAGAGACAAAAAATAAAGAGTGTGAGATGTCGAGAGAGGAAGGTCAAGACAAATCGAGGCAGACAGCTCTAGTGAACACAGTGAAGGGACATAACCTCCCTTCTGAAGTGCCTGTCTAAAAGCCTGAGATGAAAGCAGAACAAAGATAAAAGAGGAGAAGGCTGATCGAGACGGCAAAGAGAGACTTTGGAAAAGAGCAAGGAGGATAAGAAACAGAGACAGGCAAAAGGGCAGACTGAGATGTATGGATTCATATTTACGTTGCATCTGTGACTCCAGACCCTTGACCAGACCTTGGAATGACAGAGCATGCCTGTTACCAGCAGCTCAACACAAAGTACACTTCAAAGAAATAAAAGCAGGAGGATACAATGGGACTACTGCTGAATTCTTACCTGGGCAGCTGGGTAAAAGCCTGGAAGCCCGCCTTGGAGGCCACCAAGCGTCGGATGGCCTGGAAATGGCTCTCCAGCTCAGTGTTGAGCACCGGCAGCTCGGCCTCCTGGGACAAAAGAGCCAGGATGGCGTTGTTGATGAGCTTCTCTTTGTTCTCAGAGAAAAGACCCTGATGAGAGATAACGACGGGGAAATTAGTGTGAATTGTGCTCTGGTCGATAGACACAAATCACGTGGATTGAACACACTCACATCTTGAGTTACTGCGTGCAGCACTCCACTGTAGGAGATGTTGGCGTTGAATCTGAACACTGCATCTGCAAAGTTTCCATCTGAGCAAAGGAACGAGGGATGGAACCATTAAACAAGAGAACATACAGGCATCAAGAACAATAACAAAGACATTTTTCTTCTGAATCTCATGAGATGAAGTGCTTGAACTCACTAGGAGGTGCAGCCAGGAATTTGAGATGCAAACTCTCCACCTCCTCGTCCACGGGCATGCTCAGTAGGCCCCACCTTTGCCCTCGCTGCGTGGGGGCCATTTTGACGCACACGTCCCTGTTGCCTGATGCGCGGACTCCATCGAGCAGGCTGGCTAACAAGGAGTCCCTACAGACGCACAGACTCAGCTTGAATGCATTACAGACGACCAGTGAGCACACAATAACAGGAGAGTGTAAAGGCTGTGCATGCACACGAGCAAAAAAGGCTCATGAGAACATTTAATGAACCCACAGGGTCTGTAGTGTCATTAAACACATGAAGACAGGTGTATGTGTACCTTTCTGTGGAGGAATACTTTCTGATCTGACCTCGGATGAATTCAACTGTAAACACCTGAGGGTTGTCTACGTCACAGATGAGAGCAAATACCTGAAGGGAGATGATACAAGAGGGTAATAAAAAATTTAAAAAAAAGAGGGAAAGGTTTACTCAAAACACACAGACTCAAGTGCTTTCATCCAAGCTGCTAACTTGCAGTGAGGCAGTTCATACATAATGAAACAAAGACAGACGCTTCTATTAAGATCCATCTTCAGAGGAGTACAAGTAGTGCCCGTACTAGTACTTGGAATTTGTGATGCCTCGGGTGTGGCTTTAGTGTCTGAGTGCTCACCTCTCCGAAGGGTTTGATGGTGACTATGTTGTATGAAGCCGGGTCTCTCTCCACCAGACAAGTCTCCGTCAGGGCCAGAATACGCTTAACGGGCTCCTAAGGACAGAGACAGGCAATTCATAACACTAACAAAACTGACTATTGTATTTGCATAGTAGACCCAAGAATCAGTTAAGGGAGTCCTGGTGGGTCCCCAGGCCTCATGTTGAGAACCTCTACCATACAGCACTGCGAGGAACAAGGAGAGGTGGTGCTAACCGGGTGTCGACGGGTGATCTTCTGCACCACGAACTCGGCCAGCGAAGTGATGCTCTCGTCCGAGCTGTACTTCCCCAACCTGTCCGTCACGAAATCCTCAAAGGTCAGCGCCTCCTTCCTCAGTCGTAGCGTGATACCGATAAAGTTCCCAGCATGCTCTACGGCGCTGCGGATGATGTCATCCCGGTTCTCCGAGGCAAACAGATGCTGAGAGTAAAAAAGGCGACGGGGGAGAGGGAGGGAAAGGAAATGTTAGGATCACACATCCAGGGTTCATACACGTAGTTTGAGGACAATTCGCATGCACAATAACTCCATGAATGCATACCAGCCTGCTGAAGCCCCCATAAAGGATGCAGAATCCTCCCTGGTAATCAGAGACCTCGACGAATCCCTCTACGTTTCGGTAGTCGTAGGAACACACCACCCGATTGGTGTGCGGGTCGATCTGGTCGATGCCGCCCGGTGTCACCTCTAAACTCACGGGCTTCCGCGCATCACTCCAGTGGTGCTTGTAGCAGTTGTAACGCTGTGAGCACACGTGTTGAAAAGACGTTCATTTTTGGTGTCACCGCAGTGGCAAAACATATAGTTTAATGAATCGTGTTTCTTTATAGAGCTCAGTACTTACCCT